>NC_139764.1:96820399-97486300 GCF_965231275.1 Zosterops lateralis | reverse complement strand
AAAAACAGCCCAGATGGTATAGCAACAAACTTCTGGCAGGTCTTAGAACAGACAGTATTCCTGAATATTTTATTTCCTAGTACAGGCTATCACCAGACCACGCCAGTGATGGCTTGGGCAGTGCATCAGAATGGGGGGCACTCAGTCTGTCCTGGGGCTAAAGGCAGCACAGTTGCAGAAACACCTGACTACATACCTGGTGTTTGTTCATTGCACAAAGCAAGTCCCCAGATTCCTACTGTAAGGCAACTGAATGTCTCATCTGAGAGTAAATTTCTTTTGCTGATGCTCTTTCAAGGGTGCATGTAGGTAAAGTTCTACCTTTCAATATGTTCACATGTTATCAAATCCAGTGATAACCCACTGTATGTTTGCCAGCTTGATCTGAAATGGACCCTGCCAAGGAATGTAGACCTAGTTTGATGGTCTTTAGATCATGTTGATATGTGCAGAACTCCAGGGAATTTCAAATCAGGTTGCATTAACTTTTGAAAAGAAATTGAGTACCACCAATTCTCCACAGATATGTTCGGCCAATTCCTCAAGTCCTATAGAGTGGCTCTGCCTGGGTATAGGAGGGGAGAAATGGAGATGTGTTGTTACAGCTGTTGTTTCCTTGGGCTGCTAGCTTCAGGAAATTCTAGACATTCAATATCTAAGAATATCTGGACAGAACTTTTAGGAGAAAAAGAGGTTATATCTGGATAACATGGACACATGGTGACCAAGACCAGTCTCAGGGCAGTAGGAATAACATTCATAGTTACTTTATACATTATATCTTTCTAGGAGCCCTTCTCCTTAATTTTTTAGTCCTAAAAAATCATTCCAACTTATCCCAGTTGATTTTCCAGCTCCCTGGTAAGAAAGTAAGTTCCAGAAGAAGTGAAGCAGATGCTACATGGATTAACATCTGAGAATTAAATGACTGAGACAGAAAAAAAAGTATGTTAGAGATACAAGAGAGGGAGAGAGAGTAATTGAGTAAGGTTAAAGTATCAGAAAGCGTATAGGAATATCAATTAAAAATAAGCATGGCTAGAATGATCATTATGCATCTTCTCAGTGGTCTACAGCTTGTGTTTGTCTTTTTGAATGCACTCTGCTCTCAGTACATGTGGTAAACTCAGTTCTAACACTATACCAAGTCATTGTGCTTGTTACACGCCACACAAGCTACACAAAAGCAGTGTGGGAAAGGTACATTTTTTTCTTTTGTTGAAGCTGTGCCTTGGGTGGTGCTCTCAGACCAGCCTCACTTCAGTGCATAGTTCTGGCTTGCAGCCCCTTGCAAGGACTTCTCACAGCTGGCAGGGGTTTCTCTGCAGGCTGGAAGGTTTATCCTCCTGTAATGGGGAACAGAGTGACCTGGACTTGAGGCTATTTCTCTAGCCTTTGTGCAGTCCTTCACAGCCTTCATTAACATTTGGTATTATGATGAAAATCAGACTCTTTTACTGCCATATAAACTTTAAACATATGGCTATATCCACCACAGAAACTCTCCTTAGGATGCACAAGAGGCAGGAAACAATAGATTGCTTCTGGTCATGAGGCACAATGGGTTTTTAGGTTTTATAATTAAATAAAGCTTTGGTGAAGGAAAAGGTCCTGAAATCATAGCTGTTGCAGCCACAAACTTTATTTTCGCTATAGCAGAAATTAACAACATCCATTTTGTCTAGGAACTCTGAGATGGCCTTATTCCAAAGATGGTCTCCTGAGTGATTTGGATTAGACTTTGACTTCATGGCCAGATTTTCACGCAATGCAAGTTGCTGTTGTTTTTCTCCTTCTTTTTGTAATAATATATGTGCTGCTCTGGCAGATGTTTTATTTTAACAATTTTTTTTCAAAATCAACACTACTGAGTGATACTGAGATGCTTTGATGGTGTAATCCTGACTGAAAAAGCCTTCTGGCACATTGGATAAAGACTCGTGATATGCATGCTGCTGTGCTACAATAGATATACCACTGCTCAACCTCCTGTTCAGGTTGAGCCCCCACATATTTTTCTCACGTCTTCTCCAGAGCCTCCCATATGGTTTTGGGAGCTGCTGAGCTTCATGGGCTGACTCCCACCTTCTGTGGGGCAAACACAGCAGATTGAAGATCCTACTCACACACAGACCCACCCCACAAGCATGAGCACGGAGACAAACCTGCATTTCAACAAAAAGAAAAAGCAGCTGGCAAGAACATTATAGAATTCTTCCTTCAATAGATTTCCTCCTGCTTTCTTTCCACCCACCCTTTTCTCTTTGCTTGCTTGTCCCTGGATCATTTCCTGCTCCAGGTGGTGTTTCTTTCCTATGTGGAGAATTTGAAGACAGGAGTGCCAGCACCCTCACTCCCTCAAGTATTACCCTACTCTATGTGCAAACATCTGTGTTATTGCCTGTATAGTTAATAGGCTTGAGTGAAATTTTCATTCTCTGGCAGATAGCTTGGTGGGACTGAATACTCATCCTGAAATGGTATATTTGCTCCACCTTGATGCAGTAGGGACAGGACCCTCAGTGAGAGTCGGGTGACTTATGCTATATGTTTTAACTAGACATTAATTCCCATGGAATGATGAAAATAATTTCTCTCTGGACTGGAAAACAGTAGAGACTAAACTCAGTATTGAGCTTAGTCTTGGTCTGAGGTAGAGAACAATGAGTTATCACTCACTTCAGAATGAACATGGATTACTAAATAACAAGTCATTAGTGACTGATCTTTCATTGCAGTATGTTTATTTTAATTCCAATACATTTTTTATATATGTATATAAAAATATACTAGTCTGAGGTATTTAATTATTTCTCTTTTCTTTTCCTATCCTTTACTTTTTGCTTTGGTCACAACTCAGTTTACTGGTATTTGATTTTGCCTGCTGGAATTACACTGATTTTGTTCCTTGAGAAATGTATAACAGCGTGCACATAGTGCACTTCTGAAGGGATTTATCGATGGATACAAAAGGGTGAAAAGGATTTTGATGACTTTTTCAAATGTCGATAAGGATCACCTCAATGACAGGGTGGAAAAACGGTCTGGGCCCTTGACAGGGGAAGGTTGGTCCTGATCTCTTGAAGCAGCAGGCAGGGGTGAAGGGCTGTGGTTTTCACCTGAACAAAAAGCTGGCACTCAGTTTGCCAAGGCTCTTATCTCCTGTCATTGGGTCAGTGTGTGTCATGGGAGCTGTAACTGCATTAGGAGTTAAGGGGGCAGAAAAGGTGGCATTTCAGGTGAGATCTGGGAGGCAGTTACTTGTAGCAGTCTGAGATGACCACCTCCAGAGTACAGTGACAATTTTTTTCCCAGACTGATACCCTTGCTGTAGAGTCAGAGCCCCATGGCCAGGTTACAAAGCCTGACTGCTCCTTGGAGTGTGCTGAAGTCCTGATTGCTTGTGTGATTTTTTCCTACTGATTGAATCTATCTTGGGTACAATAATGCCTGTTTATGAAAAAAATTAGAAAGAGGTAAGTATTTTCCACAGAGCAGTAGAGATTCTTTAAAAACATCTGAAAAAATGTAATCGTACTCAGCACTGGACTGAATTTTCACAAACAGTAGATTAATTTACTCAGGGAACCATTTTATGTATAAGTACTTAAAATTGCTCAACAAAATTCAGAAACAGGGTGGAATAAGGCATCTTCAGATGTAATGCAAGCAGCTCATTTGTAAAACTATTTCTTTAGCACAGGAAATTAAATGTAAAATTAATTGTTCAATTTCAGAAGTATCATCAACACCACAGTGACACCAGCTTATTGTATATTTCACAAACATCAGCCAATTTAGTATTAGACTATCTCACACAATTCTATGTACTATTTACTTTGGAATTTCAATTAGTGTGTTTTACAACTTGAGAAGATCTAGAGCTGCTAGAAAATTTTCACTGCATGAGTGGTGGTAACTGCTGCCTATATTTGCTACCTGGCAAACCTGAGCAGAGTTCAGCTCAGTTCATAAAAAAGGGATCAGATTGGTGCTGAACACTCATGTTTTCATTTGAAACAAGTATAGCTGAAGAAAGCAAAGAATTTTGCAGAGATTTTCAGCCCATAGCAGCATAGAGCCTTTAATGAAATTTACACTGTAAAATGTCCAGCTAAAAACATGGAGCAGAGCAGGTTTAGTAAGAATAATGCAATTAAAACTTTACGACAAACTAGATTTATTCTATTTTTTGTATATGTTCTTCACAGGTCACACAAAAGCAATTTCACAGTAACTAGAAATTGGTCTGCGTAGTTCAAATATATTCAAAGCCACATTTCACACATTGTACTGGTAAGAACTCAGAACAGATTGTGTTTATTCCTGTTATTTGCCTTTAGTTTGTCCAGATGTACTCTACAGGTAAATCTTACTCATTATCAAAGATCTATGAGTCACTGGAAATCACAGTGACTCATCCTGACTTGCACATCATGCAACCTCTTTAATCTATGAACACTCAAGAAGAGGAGGATAGCTTCTGGACTGACTCCTTTCTGTGAGCCTTCTGACATCTCAATTTCAGCCTTGCAATGAATATCTAATATCTACTCGTCAAGGTATATATAGTCATAAGTCATAGCAAAGTTGGCCTTTGAATGCCTCATGATGCCATTTTTTCAGCAGAATTTGTCTGTTCTTTGTGTCAACATAATAATTTTAATAAAAATTACGTCTGACTAACCCTGAACTGAAGCAAAATCTGGTTATGCTTTCAACTCGGCAAAAAAATGTCTGTGCAGTTTTCCCCTTTTTAGAGAAGTTATTGCCATCAATCAGCTATTGCATGGGCCTGAGGAGCCACTGTGCAGAGTCCCACAGGGGTGGAGGACTTATATTTCTCAGGCATGGTTAAGTCCATGGCCAGATTTCAGTTCCATGCCTGTCAAATTATTAAGATACAAAACTTAGCTTTCCATCTTTACCATCACTGGCAAATAGTCATGATTAAAAGTGCATCCATCTGGCTCTTACTAAGATAAATTATCACATTAGTCTGTTACTCTGCCTATATTTGAAATTGTGTACTTATTTTCTTTTGTGTGAGTCATCCTCTATTTAACAAAAAATGGACAAGAAGCATAAAAATGGTTTGGTAAGCAGTGACAGAAGTCATCCTGTGAAAAAACTGTCTGTGAGAGGGCTCAGTGCATGTAGAGATAAGCTCAAGTCCCACAGTGAGGATATGTGCTGAGATTGGAGGATGACTAGGACACAGCTTGAGCAAACACTTCATTAGCCATGAATAATAAACGAAGACACTGGACAAAACTGAGTGCAGTGTTTCAAAGGAAAAAACCAAAAAGAGCTGAACTGTCAATTCCTTGTGTTATTTGTAAAGAGCAACACTGTGCAGAGCTGCAGCAGGAACCTAACACCAGCTAACTCCTCTGATAACCAGCAGCTCAGACACCTTCTTTCTCCGAGCTTACAAGGGATCAAATTTGACTCTCTAAAGATGAATAGGATAGTGTGGATCAGCTAACTAATAATTTGGTTTAACTGACTTTCTGAGGTCCTAACATACTTAAAAAAAACAACAAAAACTAGAAGGGATAAGATTACTATGTAATTCTACAGTGGAACTCTTATTAATTTTAGAGTTGTGGTACAGCTAAATAATTGTGCAGAGTTTTAATGTCCAGCTACATTAACATAAGCAATGTTTATAATATAAGGAATAATATAGGTATATATAAGCATATATATAAAAATATATGTATAATATTATAAGTAATAAGATCATTCCTAGATTCTACTTGAATGTAGGCTCTCATAGACTGGCAGAGAGTATGAAACACTTGTTTAAGGATTTCAGATATTAAGGAAGCAATCATAAGTCCAATTGATGGAAATAATTTTAATTTTATTACTTTGTTGTCTTGCCTACAAAATAAATTTTCTCAAATCATGTGAATGGGACTTACTAAAATGCAGGGTTTTTATAATTGTTGAGGATGCATTTTAGAGCTCATGGTTCATTTGCAGGGTAGACATCAGCCTTTGTGAGACTGTAAGGGGTGATATTTATCTCACTGACACTTATCATGGGACATAGGACATGACAGGAACTTAGAGTACTTAATAAGAGATGTAATGAAATGAAACATCACCCTTTGAAATGCTGTGGAGTAACATTAATGCTCCTTAATTAGCCCTTTATCTTATGTTGATGCCTAAGCCATTAGAGTAAAATCTGAGTGTCTTATATGGCCTGTAAATAAAAGGACAAATAACTTCATCTAGTGGTGGGGGTGGGGGAAAAGGGAAAATAAGATCACAGAGGTCAAAAATCTTTTGAAAGCCCTGATTCTTCTAAATACACTTACTGTGGTACAGACAGGGTAGATGTGAATTATTTATGGACTGATGGTACAGGATGGCACGTCATTTCACACACCATCGGCCTCAGAAAAATATCCCTAATTAAAAGAAAAAAAAGCAAATCATGCCATTAATAAAACCAAACAACAGACAATTTGAAAAGTCTGTGCTGAAATCTAAAAAAGACCACTCAAATTAAAAGATGCAAGTCTGTGTTCTTCATGTCCCACTATGGAGTATAAGAAATACACATGCTGGGGAAGGTTTAGAAATAGCAAACTGATGGACAGAAATGTGGAACAGGGTTTTGGAGACATGAGGTTCGTAAATTTCTGCCTAAATCTAATCAGGGGAATCTTTAGATGCTAAAGTGGTGTGTTCCTCTTGGGGTAATACAGAGAACCTAAAGTTAGTTACTAGATGGAAACCTGAAATTGTCTTCTGGAGGGACAAACTTCTCATTCTCCAAGGAGAAGTGAGAGGGCCTAGCCCAGATACTCTGGGCTTTGGAAATGCCTGCAACATATCCTAATCACATCTGCAATAACTGTACCTCACTTTGAGGCAGTTTTAAATGACCTTAGTCAACTTCTTTAAATCCAAAAATTTAAAATAGAATCACTATGTGTCATCTAGTTCATATTAAAAAGAGCAGAGTTGCAGAGGACCCATATCCTCATCTTTTTCATCTTTCCTATTGAACTGTTTTATTATTTGCTTGGTTGATAGCACTGCCTTTTACCAGTCTTTTTTAACATTTTGCACACCAGGTTGTTCAACCTTTGGGCAAGCAGACCTCTAAACTGGGTGTCTTCTGTCCTCTTTTGGAAAAATTTTGGAGGGAATTTAAGAAAAGCTGGTTGAGTCTTGGCAAATTTTTCTAAAATGCATTACATCAGAAAATGCTCTTCTTGTAGACAGCAGTGTTGGGGCAGGCCTCAACTTTGATGACATGTCAGAAAACATTTT
Organism: Zosterops lateralis; assembly: GCF_965231275.1. Taxonomy (NCBI): domain Eukaryota; kingdom Metazoa; phylum Chordata; class Aves; order Passeriformes; family Zosteropidae; genus Zosterops; species Zosterops lateralis. The sequence continues at coordinate 97,479,004 of NC_139764.1, read as the reverse complement.
ATTGAACCACATCCTGGCACCACCTTTACAAAGCTGCAGTTCACTCATTCTCTGCAGAGAATTTTGATTCAGCATCTTCCCAGAGTAGGCACCATCCCAGGTTTTCCCCAAGGGTGCATTTCTGGACTGCCACTGAATGGGATGTATCATATCCAGGACTGTAGAAGTAAATATGGAGCAGGGAGGTTCCTCTCTTCCATGATAATCAGTTGCTGCTGTAATAACAAATAAAATAATCCAGGATATGCCCTTTATCTGAGAATAAATGGCTTTGTGCAGTTTGCATTCATGTGACTCTTTCCCCTGAAAACAGTGGCCTTGGCTATGTCTTTCATCCTTGGAACTAGTTACGCCCTAAACCATTTATGGTGGTTCTCTGACAAAATGTTATTTACTGTCAGTGAAACTTGTGCAAGTGAGGACGCAAACCATTAAAAAATAGGAAGAACTGTGGTTTCAGCAGTCTTCTCTGCTAGTCTTGGGTAGGTTTTTTCAATCTGAATGCAGAGGACTAGAGGGAGTTTTGTGGGAGAAAAATGTCAGCCATGAAAGCTGGCTGGACAAACATGGAATGGAAGCTGTGAGTTGACCAGCCAAGGGTTTTAGCAGATGACAGACTGAACCTGGACAGAGGGTGAAAAGGTTAAAGCTGCATGGAGGCAGGTCTTGACAAACTGATATTGCAGAGCTGGTGTTGCTTCGCGTATCTGTCTCTCAGGTCAGCTCAGCGTCAGCTGGGCCACCCTGCTAGCTGTGATACGCCCAACAGTACCTTTGCGTGGGTCTTTGGCTCCGCATCACCTTTGCCTTAGCTGTCTCGGCCGTGGTTCGAAAGAGGGGACACTCCGGAGGCTCAGGAAGAAAAGGTTTTATTCGGTAACTCAGGGGCAGTCCCTGGTTCCAGGCCTGTGCCTCTGGGGAGTGACCCCGGGCCTCGGTTACAGGGGGTTTTTGTTCCCCCAGAATCTCAGGGGTGGATACAAGTTACCAGACCAATGAAACAAGGCCAGGTGGGTAAGGTCAAAATGCAATACACAACATTAACAAATCAGGTGAATTTGGGATGTGGTCCTGTGAGACCCACCAATCCCTGTCAGACACCTCTCCTGAAGGTTCTGGGGCCTGGGGGATGGTGGACATGTGGGGGAGAAGTACAATGGGATGGGGGAAAATACAATAGGATGATCGAAACCCAGGACAGAGGATTAGAGTTGTCTTGGCAACTCTTATCAACCTTTGATAAGCACAATCCAAGACAGGAACTTTACCAGGCTAGGGTTAAAGTCCAAATCACATCAAACCTACAACTAAGAAACTTATGATACCATTCCAGCACCCCCACACCTCCCCCTTTTTCTTTTATTTGTGTCACTGGTCTGGAGTGTAGATATCTGAATCACACTCGCTGCTGGAGTCAGAGTCTGGTGGGAATTCGATGGCAGGTGTCACTGAATGCACTGAGGGGGCAGTAGTGGGGAAAATTGCATTCATGATCAGGCTTTTGTCCAAACCAGAAGCAATGGCTACAATTAAGATGATGAACAGAAACAACAGTCCGGTTTTGATCCACGAGCTGGCGATGTTAGAGAGTCCAACACCTTTGAAGAGGTTGTCAAACCAGTCCCCTGTTTCTTGCTTGATGGACTCGACCATTCCTCGCAGCTGCTGGATTGATGTTTTGATGTTCTCAGCCTCAGATGATAAAACTCAGCAAAAAAATGGGTTAGTTAAACAACAACTGAAAACATTCAGCTGGAGGAAACAGCTCTTCTGTTTCCTCTTCATGACAGAAAACCCAGGAGGGAAGAGTAATTGGGCTAGGAGGACTTGCCTCTGGGCCCGCATCCTCTTCCTCCTTTTTCCTCCTTCTCCAGGAGGCCACAGTGACCTGGGGTACTTTCATTTCTGAAGCCTTGGGAACATAGGGTCTCACATTTCTGGAGAGGATCCACCGGAAAACCGGTGGGAGTGGAGACGCAGGCGTACCCACGTCCCCAGGTTACTAAATCATGGGGACTTTGTATTCTCAAAGTTTCTGGATCCTTGACAAGGACCTTTGGCCTTTCCCAGGGCTCTAACTGTGAGTTCCCACGGAAATGCCTTGTCACCGGCGGGTTCATGGTTTCAAAGGAACAGTTAAGAAAATTCAACGTGAACAAGGCACGGGCTAGTCTTACAGACGGTGGCTCAATCTTGAGAATCGGTTGCTGCTGGCTGAGGACTCTTTTGAGGTTCTGATGAGTCCTTTCTACAATCGCCTGACCTGTCGGAGAGTGGGGGATCCCAGTTTTGTGTTCCACTCCCCATTGTTGCAGAAAACTGCAGAATTCTTTGGACCTGTATGCTGGACCATTGTCTGTTTTCAGGGACTTGGGGATGCCCAGGACAGAGAAAGCCTGGATGAGATGCTTGATAGCATCCCCAGCCTTCTCCCCTGTGTGGGCAGAAGCAAAAACAGCTCCTGAGAACGTGTCCACAGAGACGTGCACGTATTTCTGCCTCCCAAAGGGGGCAAAGTGCGTGACGTCTGTCTGCCACACTTCACAGCTGGACAAACCACGGGGGTTCACGCCTGTGGGCATGGATGGGATGGCATACCTGTGACATTGCGGACAGCCAGTCACAATCGCTTTGGCCTGGTCACGGGTTAAGTTAAACTGCCTGACCAGACCTGGCGCATTTTGATGGTGAAGCTGATGACTGATTCTGGCTTGCTCAAAACGGTTTGGCAGAGGGGCTACCTCCACAGGGGCAGCGAGAGCATCAGCTCTCCTGTTTCCCTCTGCTATGAAACCCGGGAGCTCTGTATGCGACCTGGTGTGCATCACATAAAAGGGTTGCTTCCTGTGGGAAATCAGTTTGACCAGCTTGGAAAGCAACTTAAACAGAGTGACATTGGAAACCTCCTGCAGCACAGAATGTTCTGCTCTAGAAACTATCCCTGCAACATAACTTGAATCTGTTACCAAATTGAAAGGTCCAGGGAACGTCTCAAATGCTCTAACGACTGCGGCCAGCTCGGCAACCTGAGGTGATCCTTCCACCTCAACCACCTCTGATTCCCACCTCTGGGTGAGAGGGTCCCGCCAAGTCATAACTGATTTGTGGGACTTTCCAGACGTGTCAGTGAAGACGATTAGAGCCTTAAGAGGCTCCTTGCTTTGGACACTTTTTAATTCCAATCGAAACTGGGCATCCGAATTGAAAATTTTGTGGGCAGGCCGATGAATAGAAATTTGACCAGGGTAGTTATCTAGGGCAAACTGCAGCGCTTCGTTCTCTTGAAGCAGATGCTCTAACATAGCTTTTGTAATTTGACCAGATTTCAATTTGATTGGCATGTGAATGCACTCAAAGTCACAACCAGCCAGTTCCCTAAGGCGCACTCTGGCTTTCCGGATCAGGTCAGCCATCAATTCTTGTGGCTTTGTCATTCTTTTGGTCCTGTGGTGGCTCAGAAAGACCCACTCTATAATAGAGAGAGGATCTTCTTTGCCTTGGACCTCCCTTGATTTTTTGAGGGTTTTGTTGTTCCACTGGAAAATCATCCCATGGAGATGTGGCAGCTTTCCTAAGATGATGAAACGAAAAGGCAGGTCAGGTTTACATCTGTTGGCCTGTCTGGTGGACAATGCGTGTTGAATGTTATCCAGTGCAATTTTTGCCTCTGGGGTGAGGGCCCTGGGTGAACTCAGTTCAGCTCCCCCTTTTAACAAATTGAAAAGGGGGGCCAGGTCTTCAGTAGAAAGACCCAGCCAAGGTCTCACCCAGTTCAGAGCTCCACACAGCTGATGGACATCTGCAAGGGTCTGAATTTGGGTCTTGATTTCTAATTTTTGAGGAACAATAGTCCTCTTCCCAATTTCCAGCCCTAGGTATTTCCAGGGTGGCATCTTTTGAATTTTGGATTCCTGTAGTTCAAAACCTGCATCAACCAGTGCAGCCATGGTGAGGTCAAGGCCATGTGCCAACAGGTCGTCTGTTGGTGCAGAAATCAACACATCGTCGATGTAATGCTGGATTATCACTTGGGGCACCGCTGCACGCACAGGTGCAAGCAGGGAAGCAACATACCTTTGACAGATCACAGGAGAGTTTTTTAAACCCTGCGGAAGAACTTTCCACTGATACCTCTTTCGTGGAGCCTCTCGGTTCAAGGTGGGCACCGAGAATGCAAACCTTGGGGCATCATCAGGATGGAGGGGAATGTGAAAGAAACAGTCCTTTATGTCAATTACAGTCAAACTCCAGTTTTCGGGGAGCATGCTTGGGGCGGGCATCCCTGGTTGCAGGGATCCCATGTCCTCAATTACCTCATTAATTTTGCGGAGGTCATGGAGGAGCCTCCACCTGGTCTTATCTGCTTTCTGAATGACAAACACTGGAGAGTTCCACGGTGAAGTGGTCTCTTCAATGTGGCCCTTTTTCAGCTGTTCTTCCACAAGCTCATTGAGCGCCTTTAACTTTTGTTTAGAAAGTGGCCACTGCTCTATCCAGACTGGTTCATCTGACAGCCAATTCAGTTTCTGTATAGGGCGCTCTTCAGTGACCACTGCCCGAAAAACCTTTGGAGGGTCAGGAATATTAATTGTGACCCCCCATTGGGACATCAAATCTCTTCCCCACAGAGGTTCATCAAAATCCAAAACAAATGGGCGTAGCGTGGCCATTTGCCCGTTTGTCCCTTCAATTGTCACTGCCTTTTTTGACTGCTTGGCTAATTGCAAGCCTCCAATACCATTTACATGTTTGGCAATGTCCTGCAGTTCCCAATGTGATGGCCACATCCTTTCTGGGACGACCGTCACATCAGCGGCTGTGTCCCAAGCTCCTTTAAGGAGTTTGGATTCCCCACCCATAGAAAGCTTACAGAAATCTTTTGGCCTGTTTGAGCCTATCTTTTTTACCACAGCGACAGTGGTGTCTTTGTCGCTTTCTCCTTTGCCACTCTCTGTGGCACTTTCCTCTGGACTAGTTTTTACTGCAAGCCCTTGCACTGCAGGGATGGCCTGGGCAATAATTTGCCCTTTTGGTAGGAAGGTGGGTGGGTTTTCACTGCAGAGCCACACAACAAATCGCTCTGGGTCAGTTGTGATTGTCCCAGGGGCGATCTGTATGTCTGAGGGGGTGAACTTACAGTCCCCAATGACCACAAATTTTGTCTCCACCATGTGCCACATGCCGGGTTCCTTTGAGACCATGGCTGTTTGCCACTGACTGTCCCGCAGGTGAAGAGGCTCAGCCAACTGGAGCCTAAAGGGCTCATACCTGTCCTTTGTTGTCAAGGATCCTGATGGCTCAGGCAATACTATGTGCCTCGGTTTCCCTTGTTTTGTCAGGTCCTGTGAAGAGAGAGACAAATCTGATTTAGGTGACCTTTTTTCTTTTTCGGTTATTTGGGCTGCCCGATTGGGATCGTCACGCTGGGCAGTTCCGCACTCTCGAATCAGTTTTTTGACACCCTGGTGTTCTTTTTGTTCTCCCTCCCCTCATGTTCCCTTTCCTGTTTTAAGAAATTGTCAAATTGTCCCTTCATTGGACACTGATTGATCCAGTGACCGCTTTTTCCACACAGAAAACACTGGCTGTTAGCTCGTGCAGGAGCGTTCTTTTTGTGTGGTTCTGGCGTTTTAGGTGTTTCCACAGCCGCAGCGGTGATTTTATGGCGCGTTTTCCCCTCTCTAAGGGCTGGTTTTCTGCAGCATGGGACGACGGCACTGACGGCTTGTAGCATCTCCTTGAGAGGAGGTGTCGAGCCTAGTTCTCTGGGTATCAGATTTATTGCAGCAGTGCACTCTTCGTTCGCATGAGAGAAAGCCAACTGCTGAATCACTTGTTTCTGTCCCTCCTCTCCATCAAATTGCTGTTCCACAGCTGAAGCAAGTCGCTCCACAAATTTGACATAGGGTTCTTGTGGTTCCTGAAAAATGTCTAAGTAATATTGTGAGGGGCCATCGGGCCGCATTTTCAGAAAGGCTTTGCATGCTTGATTAGCTACAAACTCAAGGACATTTTGGGGAATGTTGATGGCCTGATCTGAGGCTGCTTTCCAATCACCTTCACCTAACAGGTGGTTTAGGGTAATAGGATTGCCTGCATTATCAGTTGCTGTGGTTGGGTCCTCCAGCAAACCTGGCAATGCAGCTTTCAGCAGTTTTCTCCAAGTGACCTCCCATAGCTCAAATTCCATTTTGCTTGAGAGGCACTTGAAAATCTGCTTCAAATCAAAAGGTACAACTGTGATTCCACCAAAGGAAGTAAACAACAAGCCTTCGAAGTAAGGGCTATCTCGCCCATACTCCTTTAATGCCTTCATGAGGTCTTTAACAAGCGTCTGTGACAACGCTTTCCAGGTGGCTACCGTGGTTCCCTGCCCCCTGCTCCTTCGGTATGTCACCGGAGTAACTGTGGGTACCCCGTCTGTGTTTGCACCCCCGGGCTCCTGCTTCGCTCCCTCTCGGACCCCAGCCGCAGCCTCAGGTTCCCAGTTGTAAGCTGGGGGTGGCTCACAGCCTGCCTGTGGCACGGGCAGCTGTGGCCTTTGGTAGCTTGGAAAAGCATTCTCCAAAGGAGGTGCAGTCGGGGACACCGTGTTCCCGAGTGGGGGGTAGGGCGGGGGCGGTGCCGGCGGGGCTCCCCCTGTGGGAGGGGGCTGCTGGGTCCATGTCCCCATCGGCATCGGCAGCGTCTGGTGGGGGGGTGGTACTGGGGTAGGGGCCACGCCGCACGGCAGTGAGAGGGGGAGAGAAGCTCCGTCCACGCCACGCGGGGGCTGCGGGGGGGCGGGCTGGGGCAGGGGCGCCCCGGCCGCCGGTGGGTGCCACGAGGGGGGAGGGGGAGGGGGGGCCACGGGGTCCGGTCCGCTCAGCCACTGTCCCGGTAACCCGGCAAAAGCGGCGGCAGCGCCGGCATTCGGTGGGCGGAGGGGAGCGGGCGGCTGTGGCTCCGGGGGGGGGAAGGCAGCAGCCCAGGCAGTGGGCGGTCCCAGCTCTGGAGGCGGCGCCGGCAGCCCCGGCGGGGGCGGGGCAGCCGGCAGCCCCGGTGGGGGAGGGGCAGCCGGCACCCCCGGGGGCAGCGGCGAGCCCCACGCTGTTGGGGTTTTGCCCTGATCCCCTCCCGGTCCCAGGGTGGGCAGGGGAGGTGTGGGGTGCGGGGCTTCCCCGGGCCCACGTGGCTCGGGATAGCTCGGATCCGGGAAGCATGGCTGGGGAAAAAGGGGGTGGGGAGGGTAAGGAGTTTTCCCGGAGGAAGGAACCGCCCACTTCGGGGGCGGGGCGGGCAGGGGGAAGGTTCTGGGCGGAGTCGGGGCGGTGCCCTCACAGTAGGAGTGGGGTAAACCCCACCCCTGGCTCTGCGGGGGCGTGGGAAGGGGCGGGGGCAGGGGCGGGGGAAGGGGCGGGGGAAGGGGCGGGGGCAAGCCTTGTGAGGAAAAAGGGGGCGGGTATGGGGAAGGGCCAGTAGGAGGGGGCTGAAAGGGATTCTGGGAACAAGACGAAGGGGGAAGGGCACAAAGAGGCTGCACCTCGTGGCTGCCGCCATTATGGGGGCATTTTCCTTTGTTCTCTGGGGAGGGGGGGGTCTCCGTGTCTCCCTTCGGGGGTTTCTCACAGCCGTTTTCGCTGCCGGTCCCAACCGGGCGGGTTAGGGACTGGTGGTCTTCCTCGGCGAATGAGAAACGGACTCTGGGTTTGTTGGCTGGGGAAATCGGGGGGGTAGTGGGGGGGGTTTGGGCGTTCTGGCCAGCCAGACTGCCCCGGAAGCCCCGAACAGCCTGGCCGTGGCTGCGGGGGGCGGGGGACCCAGGAATTCTCAAAATGCTTGGCGAGGGGGAACCGTGGGGTGCCGGAGCATTTTTTAAAATACCTGGGGGGGTTTTGGGGGTTTTAGGGGACTTGGGGGGCTTGGGTTCTCTGGGGGAGGGGAAAAGGGGAGACCTGGGGGGGGTTGGGAGATTTCGGGGAGGCCGGGGAATGGGACCGGGGGGGCTGGGGGGACTCGGGAGAGGCAGGGGGAGGGGTATGGGGGGAAGGGACTGAGGGAATGCTTTGGGAGAATGCAACTTTGTTATCTTGCATTCCTGTGATCTCTTTTAAGGCACTTTTTATTTGCCACGGCCAGAATGCAAATTTTGCAGCTAGGACGTCTCCTGACTTCCCTAATTTTTCCAACTTTTTAGAAGCATTTTCCCAGAACCAAATGCTGTTCACTTGGTCCGAATTAACATTCGGAAAATGCAAAAACAAATACCTAATAAACTTTTTCAGTTCCTTTTTTGAGTATTTAACTTTGGCAACAATTAAAACTCCAATTAAACTTTCAAAAACCTCTTTCTGGGTGGTGTTTAGTCCGTTTCCCATTCTGACTAGCTGTAACCTTTATCACCACCCCTTCCCAGCAAAACCACCCCCCAAATCCCTGTGGGCGTCCTTTCCTAGGGGTAAGGGCTTCCTTCGGGTGGACCCCCGGTCCCCCCCTGTCCCGTCCCTCCTAGGGTTCCCTGAGGCTTCCCAAGCCTCTGTGGTGGGTATTCTCCCCTCCCTTAGAGGAACAATACTCACCAAGCCCTCGGGACACTGGAGACGTTGCTGGGGCAACCACAAGCTGGAAAGGGACTCCTCTGGGCAGGAGCTGTTCCCTTCTTCCACCAGGGGTGCTTTTTAGCAACCCCAGTGGCTCCGTGAGATGCTGAAAACCTCGGGACACGACAAGGCGACGTCCTCTCAGAAGGTCTCTGGGTCACAGGGTCCGAGTCTTCCTCGGGCCTCCGTGTCAGCTCCCACGGCACAGCGGGTCAAAAGGCGTCTGCAGGCCCCACGAGGTGGGCGCCAATCTGTTGCTTCGCGTATCTGTCTCTCAGGTCAGCTCAGCGTCAGCTGGGCCACCCTGCTAGCTGTGATACGCCCAACAGTACCTTTGCGTGGGTCTTTGGCTCCGCATCACCTTTGCCTTAGCTGTCTCGGCCGTGGTTCGAAAGAGGGGACACTCCGGAGGCTCAGGGAGAAAAGGTTTTATTCGGGTAACTCAGGGGCAGTCCCTGGTTCCAGGCCTGTGCCTCTGGGGAGTGACCCCGGGCCTCGGTTACAGGGGGTTTTTGTTCCCCCAGAATCTCAGGGGTGGATACAAGTTACCAGACCAATGAAACAAGGCCAGGTGGGTAAGGTCAAAATGCAATACACAACATTAACAAATCAGGTGAATTTGGGATGTGGTCCTGTGAGACCCACCAATCCCTGTCAGACACCTCTCCTGAAGGTTCTGGGGCCTGGGGGATGATGGACATGTGGGGGAGAAATACAATGGGATGGGGGAAAATACAATAGGATGATCGAAACCCAGGACAGAGGATTAGAGTTGTCTTGGCAACTCTTATCAACCTTTGATAAGCACAATCCAAGACAGGAACTTTACCAGGCTAGGGTTAAAGTCCAAATCACATCAAACCTACAACTAAGAAACTTATGATACCATTCCAGCACCCCCACAAGCTGGGAGAGTAAACTGCCCTGGCCAGGAAGAGAAATTTACCAAATTTAATGAAATAATTTCTGTTCTGGCCCAATACTTCTGCTTGATCCATAATATAAAGATTAAAGAAGTAACAAATTTTGATTTAAACTTTATAATAATGGAAAATTAACTTCTTTGAACCAAGTAGTTCCAATGGACAACATGGATTTCAAAACATAAAACTTAAATTTGGATTTCAGATGACATTTAAGACATCTTGCTGTTAACAGTAAAGAGATATCTGCTACCATTTTCTGCATGGGAGACACTTAAAGCATTGAAATCAAGTAATTTCTGAAGGTTCTCTTGAGCAGAGTCAGTAGACTGATCCCCCCAATTTCCCACTATAAGCAGTTTCTAGGTGTCATCTCTCTTCAGCTCCTTCCGACTCACTTTACATCACTTTCTCAGCACTACACCAAAAGTTAATAGAGTATTCCCCATGGGCTTTTAGCATGTTATGCAGTGCTGCATGTCTGTGCTGCTCTTTAACCCTCCCAGCTCAGCCACAGAAGTGTTCACCCTGAAGGCAGCTCCTCACTTTAGGGTCTGGTATTAAGCTCTTCTAAGTAAGTGCAGAGACACTGCCTTTGAGAGTGTTGCTTCATCTAAGATTTATGCATTATGGATTCTCCCTCTTCTCTCCATCACATTGTTTCCATAAATGCACTAAATACGTGAAATGCACTGGCAATTAAAGGGCTGTTTTCTGGTCCCTTTGGGTTTCACTTAAGAAAATATTATGAACAAATAGTAGAAGAGAATGGAACTTGTTTAGTGTGGTAGATTTGTGTTTAATATCACATGAATTTTATATATGGAGTAGTAAATATCCTTCCTTATTCAAAGGGCAACTTTGTAGTTAAAGCTGAAATATTTTGTTGATTTTTATCACTAACCTTTTCAGAAAAAAAATCCAAATATAAAAGTTTTAATTTGATAATCTTTTATGTAGAACTTTGGCATTTTTCTACCATGAAAATATGCATGATATAATAATGTACTATAAGCTCTCTTAATAGAATTTTCATTGGAAACCTCATATTTCTTCAACAGAATTGTTCACAAAAATACTGACTAAAGCCTGGACACATCAGTGACATCTCACTCATGCTCTGATATCGAGCTACTTTTTTTTTTCTGGATAATTTTATTGTCCATAGGAAAAAAAAAAACAACTCCAGCATAACATCTCACATAGAGCTCTTAAATGTGTGAAGAGCTCTTAAAGACCTACTGATATTTAAACTATCACTTTCTTCTAACTTTTGTCTTTGATACCTTGTTCTCTGATGAATCCACTCCTGTCATCATGAATTATCCCTATGGTGAATATTTCACCATCACTCTTTGTGGTGAATTGAAAAAAAAAATAGTTTAACTTCTCTACACTGACCTTACCTTTTTGTTTTATGTTCAGTCATTTAGTGATTCTACTGACTTTATGAAAAAGTGTATTTTTTCTCCTTTATGGTTTGTTTGCTTAATTGTAACAACAATCTGTCATGTAACAGAAACAGAAATATTTTCCTTACTATCCTGAAGAACACACACTTCCTCAAACAAATGGGTACTAACAGGGATGATCAGTCACCTTCTTGAATGACAGTGTATGAAAGTCCAATGTTGACTACTTTTTTCCTCATCTCTTAGTGTAAGCATTTTTAGTCATAGTTTCTACTCCTGATGCGGTGTTGCTCACTGACATGTTAAAATTTAGCAACATCATTCTTCGCATTGTGTTATTTTTATTTAAGGATCTTTTAGATAATTACAGGTTAAATACATAGTCTGATGGAGAGGAGGAAATTTCTTTAAGAGGTCTCAGAATTGCAGAACTAACAAGGATGGAAGGAACCTCCAGGGGTTTCTAGTTTAACCGCATGCTTAAAGCAGGTCTAGTAACTCAGGGCCTTCCCCAATCAGGTTTTGATTATCTCTGAGGACAAAAATTCTTCAGCTTCTCTAAGTTCCTGTTCTAGCATTTGTTCACCTTCAGAGTTAAAAATCTTTACAGGTTGTATTGAAGATTGTGCCTGTTGATTCTCATCCCTCAGCTGCACTTGACACTTTGTATAAAGACAAACCAGCTCAGGTACTTGCGGAATCAAAGAATCAAATTCTGTGATGTATTTGAGAAAAAGAGAAATTCTTACAAACATCTTGAGTGTCCTTTTAGACTGAACTAACCTTAGTGTTGATTTTCAAATTCTTTCATTGTATGAGCTGTTCTGTTAGAAAAGGAAACCATTTTCTCAGTGTCTTGGAAATTTTACTTTGTAATTTCTGAGTAGTGGAGGCAAAAAAAGACTGAGAGATCACATTTTTGGGAGGCAGTAACCACAGGACACTTCTCATGAAGTGTGGACAATAGCTACATTGAGATACATCTCACCAAAGGAACCCTTATAAGAAATACTGTTCTTGGCCTAGACCAATTCTGGAAAACAAAAACAAAACCAAAAATCAACAAAAAATCCAAACAAAACACCAAAACCAAACAAAAAAAACCCAAGCCAAATAAAAATGTGTTGCAGAACAAACCCAGAAAGAAAAAGACATTAAGGAATCATGGAAGTAAAAATTAGTTATGTGGGAGGCAGAATATTCACAGTGCCTGTGTGGGTGGACAAGCAAGTGGGGATATGCCAACAAGAAAAAGGCTGACATTTCCTATTCTGTAAACTTAAGACATAAACAAACTTTCTGAGGTCTGTTGAGGCTTAGCTGCTCTGACCTTGCTCTTACCAAGTGGTGTGGCTAAAAGGGCAATATTTATGGTTTCCTGTTCCTGTAAAGAGAAAAGAGAGACATGTTCTTACTGCAGCTCAGTTAATACTAAATGAATGTTTCCATGCTTTTTACCATTATGAAAAAAAAAAAAAAAAAAGCTAGCAGAATCCTGCTGACTATTACTAGACCTCATTTAGGAGTAGTGTTCTTTTTTGTACTCCATAACCAAGAATCTGATCAACTCCATGAAGATTTCTTCTCTTCTACTTTCTACCTTAGCAATATCTCCTCAATATTCTCTTCCTTAAGCTTCATGCATTGTCCCATCCCTCCTCTCCATGTGCCTCAGTTCCAGCATACACTCAACCACTTTTCCAGCTTTTTCTTTTGAGACTGGTTCATCTCCAAAGTACTGTTGGATTAATTTCTGCTGAGATCATCTGTCACCTCCTGCCCTCTCACAAGACTTCAGAGAATTCTGGGACCATCTCCAACTGCTTATCTAGGAAATAAAATAATTAAGGGCTGTTTCAAGCCTGGGGGTGGTCTAATTTCTTCAGACCTATTCCTGCTTTCCATCCAGGATAAAGAGCTGAAGTTCCACAGAGCAGCTTCTTAGCCCACCACCAGAAAATCCAAAATAGACAGAAGAACACACAAGGAACTGTCCCTATTTACTGCCTCCATCCCCACCAACATCACTGTGCTGCTCTAAGCAATGTTGAATCCTTTAAATCATAATTAAAAGCAGCCTGTTCCATGCTCCACAAACAGTGACAAGACAGGGATGAAGTAAGAAATTATTCCTGCAAGGTAGGGAAATAACTGCCAATTATACCAACAAAGTATCCAAACAATATGTTATTCGTGGTATTTTTGAAGCAATTGTTATAGCTGAGACTAACACTAACAATAATAGCACTTATGATTGAAAAGACATATGAAACTTGTTCAGCTAAAGTTTTAGTTACAGACTTTTAAGTCATGTAGTTGGAAAGAGAATTGAACATTTTAAAGCAACACTGGGATCATTCATAAGTGAGTTCGGTAACCTTTGATGTCTCATGGAAACAATCTGACGCTCAAAATTTTAATTCAAAATATGGTAAACCCTACTGTTTTCTAGAGAACCTTTCTTTCAGCTCCTGGACAGGGAAATTAATGGGTAGAAAGGTAAACAACAGCACATTTTTCTCTGCATTCTCACATTTTGTCAGCTGCAAGCACAGATGAAAAATCTACCAAGGGCTGAGGGCAGAATGGCCGAAGAGTGCCCATGGAGATCACACTATGCCTCAGGGATCCCACTGTCTCCAGCCTCACTCCCACACCTCAAGAGAACCCAGAGGTTCCACAGCTGCACAGGGCTATGTGCAGGGTCAGAAGTTGTTTGGCTGATATATCTGTATCAGCTGTATGAACACCCACTCCTCCTCCACCCTGGGAACAGTGATTGGATCAGATGGAAGAAATTTTTCTGCCAGATGTGACCCATGGGCCATGTTTTGAACTGTGCTGATTTAGTTTTACAGTGTTTAGAGCCTGGTTCTCTCCTCAATAAACACTAATGAAGATTTGGCTAGTAAGGTCAGCCTCTGTGCTCCTAGTTTTTCATAACACACCTATCATTAGGAGTGTTTTGAAAGGAGGAATCTTACCATTATTATTGTTATAATCCAAAGTGGAAAATTTCTAAGTTTCAAGCTTACAGACTCTCCACATTCTGTAACTAATTCTAGTAGCTTTAGGGAGTTCCCAAGCTGGGACAAATCCAGGCTCATCTCTGTCTGGAGCATATCCAGGCTCACTTCTACTGGGGGGCCTTGAAATTTTCCAGCATCCCTAGCCATGACACAGTCCCATTTGGGACTCCTGCCTTCAGGCTGGCCATTCTGTAGCTTACAGAGTTCCCAGGACTTGGGTAGGCTTGCCAGAATCACAGTTTCTGTTGGAATCTTGCCTTGGATTTGGCAAAATTTTATCAAACTCAAGCTGTTTAGAGTGAAATATTTCACACTCAACCAATTGGATTTTTTCAGAAAAGTTTGCTTCAGCAGAAAATTTCAGACTGATCCTATCTATTAAGAAGGCATCAGGTCCTTAGGGAATGCTATATAGTGCCATCCAAGATACGGAAGTGTTAATTCCTATGAAGAACCTACTGTAACAATATAAGCACCCATTTGGTATCTGGATTTGTTTAATGATGATTGTATGTGCTGTTACAGTCTCCAGAAACAATTAATGTTCAGATTCAGTGGGCTGTTGCTTCCTCAGATTTTGCAAAATGATGTTTTCTTGTCCTGCTGGCTGGCAGCTGCATTTGGAACCAAGGAAGCCTCCATTTCAAAGGAATCCTGTGTGGGTGATACCACGGAGGACTGTGCTGCCATTCAGAAGATCCTCGAAAGTTTGGAGAAAGGGGCAGAGAGGAAGAGTTTGAAATTTAACAAAGGCAAATGCAGGGCCCTGCACCTGGGGAGGGATAACCGTGGGCACCAGCACAGACTGGGATCTGACCTGCTGGGATTCATCTCTGCAGAGAAGGACCTGGAGGTGCTGGGCACAGCAGGCTGTCTGTGAGCAGCAGTGCCCTTATGGCCAAGAAGGCAAGTTGTGTCCTAGGGGGCATCAGGATGAGCATTTCCAGCATACTGGGAGAGATGATCTCACCCCTCTACTCAGACCTAGTGAGGCCACATCTGGAATGCTGTGCCTAATTCTGGGTTCCTTAGGACAAGAGATATGTGGAGCACCTGGAGAGGGTCCAATTGATGGTGACAAAGATGATTAAGGAACTTGAGCACCTCTCCTTTGTGGAAAGGCTTGGGGAGTTGGCTCTGTTTAGCCTTGAGAAGAAACAACTGAGAGGGGACCTCATCAATGTACACAAGTATCTGAAGGCAGGGTGTCAAGAGGATGGGGCCAAATGGTGGTGCCAAGCAATAGAACAAGAGACAAAGGGCAGAAACAGGCAACCAGCAACAGGAAGAGGAAATGGCCTAAAGCTGCTCCAGATTTGCTGTTCGGATTTGACATCAAGAAGAATTTTTTTCACTGAAAGGGTGGTTAAGCACTTGCATGGGCTATCCAGGGAGGTGGTAGAGTCACCATCCCTGGAAGTGTTCAAGATATGACTGGATGTGTCATTTCGTGCTGTGGTTTAGTTGGTGTGGTGGTATTCAATCAAAAGTTCAACTTGGTGATCTTGGAGGCCTCTTCTAATGCTAATAATCCGTGACTCTATGATTCAATGAAAGTGATGCACCTGATCATGAGTAATAACTTATTTACTGTGAGGTTGACTGAGCACTGAAACGGGCTGCCTGGAGAGGTGGAAGAGTCTCCTTCCTTGAGTCTCCTTCCTTGGAGATATTAAAAAATAAAACATCTGGAGACAATCCTGAGTAACATGCATGAGGTGATAATGTTGGAGCAGGGAGGTTGGACTCAATTACCTCCATGGTCCCTGCCAACCTGACCCATTCTGTGATTCTGAGATGGGATGGTGAAAAACATGCATAGTAAAAGAAATGGGATGATAGATCAAAGATGCATCAGAAAAGTTGTAGGCAAGATAATAACTCCCTCAACCACTGCCTCTAGGTGCTGTCTGCCTGATGAGCTACTCCAGGAGCAGTTTTACACACCTCTCATAAAATGGACTACAACCGTGTTCTCAATATCTACAATCTCCTGATAATTGAAAACAACTAGCAGTATTCAGGTAACAGAATTATAAAAAGAAAGAAGCTGTAGAGAACACACTATCCCCAGTTTTATGCATTTTTAATCACTATTTTATCAGTATGAGGAATGAGTTTGCAGTATAAATAATGGGGGAAATATGGTCTGTACCTAAACATTGCATGTAGGATTCTTTCTAATATGATAAACATTTTACAAATATGAAAACACAGTAATAAGCTACAGACTATGTTCTGACTGTATTAGAATCAAGCACTATTGTATAGTAAAAATATTTAAAATAGTATTCTTCTTTTATGAATGATGCAATATTTCTTGATACTTACAACATTTATAAAAGGCTAAACAATATGCATAAACCATACAATTTGCCTTATCTTTCACCATTCCCTTTGTTTTATTGCTCCTACAAAACATAATTCTCTGGGCAGTTTAGATGAGCAAAGAGTATTAAATACTGCTGGCCCCATCTCTTCCTTCCATAGCTGAAATATTCCTCTCTGGAGTGACTGGTCTCAGTATTCCTAGGCAGTACAGGAGTATTAATTTTTTTCTAGTGGTTTATCAATGTGCTTTTGTAGAAATTCTCAGAAAAAATCAAATAAAAACAAAATGGATAAATAAGCTTAGATTAGGGGTTTGCAAAATCAGTTATCTGAATTTGAACTGAGATCTAATAAATGCCATTTATGTTCAGGGTTAGGTTAGGTTAGAAGGCTAGAAAAGTAGTCAAAATGAAATTTACTACCTGAAGGGTGAAAAGGAATGTGGCAATCCCACATTCTGCTATGGGAAAGATAAAATGTATGAAATTGGGAAGGATAATGAATTCTGAAATTCCTGGGTTCGTTGGCAGAGGTTACTGTGTGAAGTGCTGCAGCTGCTGGAGGTGTTGCTATCCTAGCTTTCCCAAGAAAAACAAGCAGTGAGACCCCTGTACTTTGCAGTTTGTTGTCCTACTTTATTTCCCTGTGCTTAAAGTCAGCAAAGATAGGAAAAAACCCCAGCAATATTTAAAGGAATAATGGCAAAATAAAACATGCCAAATGACAGCAAACACAAGCACTAATATTTAAAATAACTGTGGTTATTCCCTCAATAGAGATAGGACTGTTGTTACATTGCAGTGAACATACCCAGAAAAATGCTGCATGTTTCTTTGTGCCATGCACTCTGATTTCCAGAGAGAATTCTTGTTGTTATACTTTTTAGGCTGGTGAGACTTCAGTAGAGAGAAGGAATGATGGAATAGATTGTAACAACTTCTTTTATTTTCTAAACCATAGATTATTCTTTACAGGGCCCTGTTAAATTAATGATTCCAGTACTAGGAGTACTAGGAGTCAGTTCCTGACTCAATTTTTTTTAGCTTTAAAGGCATAGTCCGTGAATACAACTGTTTTGGAGATTAATTCAAATAATTTAACTTGGTGGCTAATGCTAAAACTCTTTCTTTCATGATAGAAATTACCTGGAGAAACATGACATCAGAATTTGAATTTCTAAAGGCAGAGCAGTCTGTTCTGCTTGGTTTTGCACCTTTGCACGGCAATCATCAAAAGGCAAATATTTAATATAAATATTAAAAAAACCTATATGCATATTTCTGTGACAAGTAGATTTTCTTGCAGATACATGTGTATGTAGCTGATGTCACTGTTTTATGCACATTGATAATATTCTAGCAGAATAAAAGGGGTTTGCAGTGGATATGCAAAAAAATGTATTACAGATAGCATTCTTCAAAAAGGCAGCATAACTCAGAGCCTCTCCAGAAGTAATTTGTTCAGAAAGTTTGAAGCAATAAAACTTTTAAAAAAATTAAGATTATCGTTACAAATTATCCCAGTGTCTCTTATTAGGTCTGACATGATTTCAGGCCAACTGATTCTGATAATGCCTAAGCAGACTTTCTAAGGATTTTAATGCCTTTTTCTAGGTTTGCTTTATTGCTGATGTTTTTCCTTCAGTGTTGAGATAGTGCCATGCAACAGTTCTGGTCAATGAAATGACAGAAGACCTTCAGATTATTTCAAAACCACATTTCATCCTTATCCAGCATTATTGTTCAACATTTATAAGTATCTCTCCTTTGATCAGAGGTATCCTGCAAGTTTATCTTCTAGACAGCCATGCCAGATGTAACAGAAAACCCTAAAGAGCTTTAAATGAGACTTCTACCTTTATGGAGGATAACTAGATCAAGAAATTATATGTCCTTTATTAAAACTATTCTATATTCCTGTAGGGAAGGGCTTACCTTCTCCGGGCATGGTGGAGAATTGAACATTTGTTGAGCCATGCTCAAACCTGGGTAGCTCTTGGTCTCAAAGAATTGTCAAGATCTTTCCCCAGAAAGAAAAAAAAAACCAAACTCCAGAAAACTCAAAACTCAAAACAAGAACAAGCACCCCAAAAAACCAATCCAAACCAAACCAAAAACAAAACCAACAAAAAAACCCAACCCCAAACAAAACAACAGCACACACCCACAGAAATAAACAACAAATAAAAAACCAAACCAGAACAAAAAAGCCATTAAAAAACCCCCAAACACACTAAAAATTAAAACAAAACAAAGCATAAAAAATTCCAAAACACAAAATCCCAAAACAACCCCAAACCCCAACAACATTTCCCTGGAACACAGCTTAATGGATCCTGCATGTGGTTAAATAATTGCATCCACAAGGCCAGTATTCCAGCAGGGGTACACAGCAATACTGGCAGTATGAAATGCTCTTAGGCCAATGCAGAAATTACTCTGGATCAGGAATTCAGTCAGACATTTCCCTGGCCATACTGCGATATATCAGGTCTAGACATTGACACAGAGGTCAGGTCTTCACAATAAATTCTGGCTTGCCATAGTTAGTTAGGTGTTATGACAAAATGTGACTGTCAGACTATGGCAATACAAAGTGCTAGCATAGACATGATTTTCTAGCAAAGCTTTTCGTGTGCCTAAACAGTGTCTTTAATTTAAGAAAGAGGGCACAAACTCAGCCAGCAAAATCATAGTTTTGCCAGTCTAAAATATATGGCTTCACATTCTTTCTGAGGATATATATCAGGTGGGATGGTAGGAAGCTTTCCAAAGGCAGAGTTTTGCTTCATTTGTAAACATTTTTATTAAAAAATGAGTATGTCTCAAAGATTTGGTTTGTGTCATTTTTCCAAAGTCAGGAAAATTCATTAGATCAACATTTGTTTGAAATTTGACTTTCCACCTCCTTTTACCTTCATATATTATCTGTGAAATGTGGATTAGAGTATTCTACTACTTGACAGGACTGTTGTATATATGCTTATTGAAAAAAATGGTTTCTCAGGTACTTTAGGCTCACATAGCTTTTTCTGAAAATAGAAACGGGGGGGGGGGTGGGGGGGTGGGGTGGGGTGTTGTTTCTTCAAGTTCTATGGGAAAATACACTTTTAAAGACGTATTTTTCGACTCAGAGGCTTCCAAATTTCCAACCATTTTAAGACAGGGGAAGGATGGTGCGTTCAGGAATCTGACATGTCAGGATGATATATAATTTTTTTACTTCTTATTATAAACAATGTAGAAAGAAAAATCTCTTCCAAACTTGGATAAATATTCAAAGAACACAATGTTACCTTCATTTAGCTACCATCTCAGTGAAAATCTGAAACTCCATTACTTTCTAACTACAGCCTGACTAAACATTAACAGAGGAAAGTACATCTAGAAGAGTCAGAAAAATTTCTGTAATTGATCAGTAAGACTTATTTCAAAACCAGGAAACCAGATATTTGAAAAGCACAGCACATTAAAGAAGAATGTATTTGCACCCTAAAATAAGAGAAGACAAATAGTAAATCAAGACTTAGTTTTGCCTATGGCAAACACCAGAGTTTCTGAAATCCAGACCCCTGACAGGTCCTGGTCTTTAGGTGGTTTCAGGTGGTTACACAGACAGCAGCATCATCAGGCTCCTGCTATACAAAAAGCTGTACAACTGAGAGACTAGAGATGGAGTTGACCACTTAAGCACTTTTCTGAGTCGTGTTTTATTGGTGTTTTAAACTGAAAACACTGAACAGATTAGGCCTTGATGGAGGAATACTCCACCAACCAACCAAAGAACACCTTGCCTGCCACAGTGCAGGTACTGGTCATCCCTGCTCAGCTTCAGACAGCTACAGTAGTTATGAGTCATGACATTCCTGCAGTGGATATTCTTACCCTGACCCTTTTATAAGGCAAAATATGCTTGCTTATTTTTGGTTTAAGCTGTATAAACTGGCCCTACTCCAACTCAGCTAAAAAGTGCATGCCGCAAGATTTAGGGTGACTGAGCTAATCAACATTACTTAGTAAGACACTGCATTTGCTCATGGACTCATACTTTATTTGTGTTATATTGGTTTCTACATTCACAAAATTTCCACCAGGCATCCTGTGGATTGCTGAGTAGAAACACTTCTATTTACTGTGGATTAGGAGTTAGACCCCAGAATACCAAGAAAGAGCCTAAGTCCAGCTAAGGCAATTCTGTTCCCTTCAGAAGCTGTTTTTCATGGACATCTAGAAAGGATAAGATACCAGGACATGAACTGAATTATTTATTTTTGACATAATTTCCAGGATATAAAATTCTCAAGTCAGATTTTCTATTTCAGACATTTTATTTTGTGACCATTATCAGAATGAATTTGTCTCTTTAGGTTTTATTCACACCTTTGGTCTCCTATAATTTTAAAGGGCACAAAAGGGTATTTCCGTTTGCATCAATTTAATTTACAGATGTTGCCATATAGTAGCATTAAATATCTCTCTTTTGTGTAATATCAAAATCCTGGGGTTTTACACTCAGAGAATCAAACATTCCTTGTGAATATAACTTCCCAGTCCTTTTGTGAAAATGAAATAGTGAAAATAGTGATTGAAGAGAACAGATTCAAGACCATGTTACAAACTGTCACGTTATATTTCCTGAAGTATGTTTCATTGGATGACCTTCAGGACTATTAGCAGAGTGATTTCAAAAGTTTTCAGATTGCTTTAGTGGATATGCCATTCAACTGATGTTAACATTTTAATATATTGAATTTATTGTGATGTAAACACCCTAGAGTTTTTCTCTCATGAAAAACACTAAAGAACAAATAATCAAATTACTTTGGCATGTTGCCATTTTCAGTACCATGACCATGTTATGTCAAGGCATTTGGACGATTATAGATCTTTTTATACAAGGTAGCTTTCTGTTTGTAATTGAAGTAAAAAAAAGTGTGTATTGAGAAAGGAAGGAAGGAAGGAAGGAAGGAAGGAAGGAAGGAAGGAAGGAAGGAAGGAAGGAAGGAAGGAAGGAAGGAAGGAAGGAAGGAAGGAAGGAAGGAAGGAAGGAAGGAAGGAAGGAAGGAAGGAAGGAAGGAAGGAAGGAAGGAAGGAAGGAAGATCTGTAGCACTTTAGCAAAAGAAATAGACCACTGACATTAGTGTGCTTTTGGATTATCCCTGGCTAAGGGCCAAACACCCATCCAGCCTCTCTTTTGCTCCCCTTCCTTAGCAGGACAGGAAGAAAAATAGGATGAAAAAGCTTATGGGTTGAGATAAAATCAGAGAGCCCCCTTACCCATTATTTTGGTGGACAAAACAAATTCTTCTATGAGAATTTAATTTATTGCTAATTACAGGTAGTAAAAAACAAGATCCTCAAAATTTAGAAAACCGCCTTTCCTACCCATTTTTCTAGGCTCATATCTACTTCACTAGTATTTTAATTCCATTTATTTTATTTTTTATATTTTTTATCTTTTCCTTATGCTTTATTTTTAAATGACATATTTTTTATTTCTTGCTTCTTACTCTACACTTATATTTTTAAACAGACAGCACTGCAACCTTACTTCAGCAATCGTTTTAGATAAAATTATTTTTTACCACTCTTATTTTCCCTCGGGCATCACAATTACCAAAACAGAGAAAACAGAAAAGTGTTTGTTCTGTGAAACTTTTTGTTGTTATTTCTAGAGCTGGTCTAAAAATAGAAATAATTTTCAGCGAAAAATATTTCTGAACAGTATTCTGCTTTTTAAAGATTCAAACCCTTTCCCAAAACACCATAAAAGTGATAAAAATAGCAAATAAATTCAATGCAAAATGTAACAGATTAGTGTTGTTAAAATTCAGTGAAACCTCTCTGACATGCTGAAGATGCATAATCTCTGTGAAACACCGCTGTGAAATACTGCTTCCAAAGCTATTCTGAATGTATTTTATATCTACTGCAGAATTTATTTTGTATCTCCAAAACATTAGTAAATTCAATTGGATTGTTCTTATTCCACAGCAAATTCAATTTCAGTAAAGAGATATTTTTTAATTTGATGAACTTACCTACATGAGCTTGCATCACTTGATAATTGATGCTGTTTAAAAGGAGCTTTGTAACACTATGGACAATTATAGAAATGGGCTAATTATTTCTAGTATCCTAGCAATGATATACTACAGTGAAGTTTTTATCATCTATAACTTTGCTTTCAACGTTACGCCAGCTACTTCATTCTTTTCATTACTACTCTATATCTAGAGTTATTTTCTTGTATTTAATGGCAAATCCTGCTTTGTTAACCAGTTCTAGGAAGTATTTTGAGCTTTTCTATCACTGCAGTGACACCTGGTGTTGAAGGCAAAGTTGTTAATAGCTCAAAGGTATAGGAGAATCCATTTCATAGCATGTACTGTAAACCCAGCAACATCTCTGACTTTTCAGCCCCTTCTAACTTAAAAGAGAAGGAAAGGGAGAGGGGGTAGGAGAAGAAAAGCAAGGGGGAAGGAAGGAAGGAAGGAAGGAAGGAAGGAAGGAAGGAAGGAAGGAAGGAAGGAAGGAAGGAAGGAAGGAAGGAAGGAAGGAAGGAAGGAAGGAAGGAAGGAAGGAAGGAAGGACATAACATTTTCACAGATATTAAATGATATTTATCTGTTGCTGCATGGATAAGATTCCTCACCAACAAATAATAAAAAGAACTTGGTTTAACTCTGGTATTCTTTGCTCATGGTTTAATATGGAAAAAATATTGTCAAATAACTCTCCTGCACTGAAGACTGATTCAGACATTAGCACAGTTGCCAGGGTTAATTTTTCAATCTCACAATAGTAACTTCTCAAATTCACTGGATTTAGAAAAGCCTGAGGTGTCTGTGACAATAAATCAAACAGCTAAGTGAAATATACCTGTATACTTTTTGCTTTTTCTTTTTAATTTTTCTTTTTCTTTTTTGCTTTTTTGCTTTTTAATGACATTTAAAAAAGAAAAAATTAAGGAAAATTAAAGCATTCCTTTTTATGTCTGTGTATGTAGTATATACACGTGTTTCTGTTTTAACTGAAGAAATGTAGTCCAGTGATTGAATATAGAGAAATGCTTCAATAAAGTCTAAGTGGAATATACAATCAATGGATTTAAATCCATATATGCAGTTTTCTCTGTAACAGAATTCCTGTGTGCTAGCATACATAAAATATGAGCATCTCTAATAAACAGCAGCTGGAGTATATAGCAAGCTGGATCTTTGTATGGAATATCTTTAAGGTGTTTTTGGCACAACTTCCAGGACTGTCTTGACCAACACTTTCCCAGATGTGTAGGATTATGGGATATATCTTCTGGAATCTCTCAGGAAAGCACTTTAATTCACAGCCACACCTGGGCTGGATATTGCAATCAGCTCCCATTTTCCACTTACAATTTTCCTTCGTCGTTCATTTTAATTTCTCTGTTTTCTCCCTTATCACTTAATATATTTTCCTCATTATTGGCATCTGGGCTGTGTGTTCTAACACAAACACCGAAAGACCAAATCAAGATTAAAAAAAAAAGAGCAAAAATATTCCCATTTCAGATGGAAGAGCAGATGGAGCTCTTGGCACTTCAGAGGATTCAAATTGACCCTCTGCACCAAGCTCAGGGAAGACAGACTGTCACTGCTGACTGGAAAACACTAAAGAGACCTGTTTTCCCATTGAATATACAGTAGCATTTTCTAATTCTTTAGCTCTAAGCTGTGCATGGCCATGAAAAAGCAGCTGAGGGGATTTTTTTTTATTTTATTTTTTTTTTTTTTTAATTAGACTCTTTCATATCTCATGGATGCTCTTACTTTTGTGTTGAAATGATTGTCCTGAATTTTGAGATACAAGTTTGATTCTACATTTTTTTATCAAGTGCCTGTGATTAAGCAGTGACTACACCCTGCTCTTCCTGATGCCTTTTTGATAAGAAGTTACATCACAATCATCCAAGGATAAAAACACTCTGAACAGACTGAACAGAAAGGGCTAAAAGCTCAGGTGGTGCCAAAGAATTCAGCTCTTCACAGAGCAGTTCATGATCTGGCCTGAATTCTCAAAGCTGGCCTATGAATGTTCAGGGAATAACTATATTTCCCAGGTACTATGTACTATGATGGTTGCCTATCCTCAGTAATAAAATATTGAGCCTTTAATGAGCTTTTCTGAATATTTTATACTATTCCATTGGTTGTAGTAATGTTTCTACTCAGCATGAAATATAATAATTTATTTCTAAGTTATATAACTACAATTTGAACATCTTTATTTTTTTCCCTGAGGAGAAGAACATAGTTATACTTTGGTTAAAATTGTTCTGAAGAAATAGGGCAGACACAAACAGTATAAATCCTTATATAATATATATCCACTTTAAAAGCATCAAAGTTTCAGCTAAATTTAGAAGCTGAATGACAGACACAAATCAGATCCTTGCAAAATGCTCAGGTAACTTAGATTCTGACAGAGCCTGAGAGACTCCTTGGAGATACCTCCTATTTTGGTATGTCCACTTTATTCCTTATTCTGCTCAAACTGTATCCATTATATCAAATATGCCAGTACCTGATGGGAACTTACAGGAAAGATGGGGCAAGACTATTTACAGGGGCATGTAGTGACAGAACAAGAGGGAATAGCTTTAAACTGAAAGTGAATACGTTTAGATGAGATACTAGGGAAAAAATACTGTGAGGATGTGAGACACTGGAACAGGTTGCCCAGGGATGGCTCATCCCTTGAGGCGTTCAAGGCCAGGTTGGATGTGGCTCTGAGCAACCTAGTCTAGTGAAAGGTGTCCCAGACCATGGCAAGGGAGTTGGGACTAGATGATCTCCATGCTTTCCTTTCAACCCAAGCCATTCTATGATTAATTTTGTCCAGTTACTTTCAGGAAAAAATCTGTCCGAGAAGTAAAGAGATGTTTTGAAATTATTTTGCATGTGAACAAAATGGTATCTTTGGTGCTAGATCAGCCTGCCTTTGTTTCTCTAAACCAGAATAGAGGAATGAGCAGAGGAGTAAGCACTTCTACAGGTTCAGAAAAAGTAACATGTTGTCAATATTTTAGAAAGGATATTCCATGACTTATGCTAGATCTTGTGCTTCAACAGGAACTGTAGCAATAGGACAAGGGGGAATGGCTTCAAAAGAAAGGTGAACAGGCTTCCAATAGATATTACTAAGAAATTCTTTACTGTGAGGGTACTGATGCACAGGAACAAGTTTCCTAGAGAAATCATGAATGCCCCAACTATGGCTGTGTTCAAAATAGGTTGGATGGAACTTTGAGAAACCTGATTAGTGGAAGTCTCTGCCCATCTTTAAGGTCCCTTCCAATCCAAACCATTCTGTGATTCTGTGCTTATCTCCAGGGTGGTAAGAAGCACACTCTCAGAATGTGGGTATTGCCCATGCTGTGAAAAATTTAATTCTTCTGTGACACCATGAGCAACTGTGAATGGACACATCAGGACTTGGCTATTACATGACTATTGTTCATGGGCAGGGAATTCTTTTCTTAATGATTGGCTGAGCACAGCAACAGTTTTCTGAAACATTCTGTTCGGCATACGTCATTTTAAGGAAAAAAACACAGACTGAAGAGATTTTGCTGTCCAGGTATTATCTTCCTGGCAAATATATCTTGAGAACTGGGTGAAAGTTGCTGTATTCTAGATACTGATTTTCTGAGGAATTTTTACAAGCAATTCTAAGGAGAAGGTAGACTCTGAACAACATAACAAGGCTCCCCTCCTCTCTCCATGGAAGGGAACTCTACCCAGGAGATGCTAAGAATCCTCTTTCCACACACAGCTCACAGAACCTTTCATTTTGTCTACTTTCTTTGTTTTCTGTAATGGAAGTCTAAATAACCACTGAGTTAATTTTAAAGAGAACTCTGACAAAAAACACCACTTCCACCCTCTCTGCCATTTTTTCATTATGCTATTGTGAATGTATTGCAAAGGAGACTTATATGTGATGGCAGTACTTCCTCTGGCAGGAGCTGCAGAGCCACATCATACAAAGCCTCCACCATGAAAGATGCAGATACAATCTAAAATGCACTGAGATCCCTCATGATTTATTTAAATACAATATTAAAAGTCAGAGCTGTACAGAAATATTTCTCATCACATTTTGCTGAAATTAGGATAATAAACAAAAATCTTTCACTCTACTGAATGCATAACAAATTAAATGTGGCTCTTTTACTAATACAGTTTTAGTTGCCTCACTCTACCTACCTCAATTTTTAAATTAATTATTTTTTTCATGTACCCTTATTTTTCCTCTATAAAACTGGCAAAACCAAATTAGCTTCAAAAAACATTTCACTTTTAGATAGTTATTTTTCATTTTTAAAGGAAAATAGAAGCATCCAAAATTATGAACATCATTTGCCACACAAATATATTTTTGTGCCAAGTTTTGGTATAAAGAACATTTTCAGCTGAGTGACAAACCAATAAATATGTAGGCTTACAGTAGCTCTTCTGAGAATCTGAACTTCAAATAGTGTCTTTATAATACTAACAAAAATGTGTTAATTTTTATGCTTATTTTTCTTTCTTAGTTTGTTTCTGATGGTTAGGAAGTTGATTGTTCATTTTTCTACTGCCATTCACACCAGCTGCTATAAAGCAGCTATAAAAATACTCCCAGTGCAGATCTTGACCGTAGATCACTGTACCTAGACCCAGCTGCAGATGGATGGAGCAGCTGGTCCAGAGAGGTGCTGTTCCTGACTCCCACACACACTTGGTCATGATGCATGAACAGCACAGTTGCTCCCCAGCCACAATTCCCATTCAGTCACAGATTTATGAAGTAATGAGCCGCCTACCAGAAAAAAACAAAACCAGCAGCTCTCCAGCACACTTTAAACAAACACCCAAGAATATTCCGTAATTATAAATAACTGCAACTCAGCCATCAGTTGAATTGCTAAAACTTTTTTGCATAATTTGTTAAATGGGAAGCAAATAGAGTAGAGCAAGGAAAGAAGGAAATATGCCTATGTTGGGAGGTAGCAACATAAAAATTGGTAATTATTTTTCAGGATATTTTCTCCTTTTTAACCTCGGTGTGATGGTTGATGGAGCTGTTTTGGGATGATTTATTAATATTTCATGAAACCTGGCTATTCGGGAATTATAATGTGAACATGCCAGCTTATCCTGACTTCAGCTGTAAGAGAAGCAAGCAGAAAGTACAAAGAATGGTGTGAGATAAGATGGATTCTGTAGTAAATGCCAATATACTGTGAAGGGACAATAGGCAGTCTACATCTTGTGAGGATGCAAAGTCCTGGCTCCAGAGCAATTAACATTGTTTTTCACTAGCTTGGGTATAAGGGACCATCAAGGATTAGTGGCCAAATGGAAAGAATTTCTCCAGAAGGGAGGTGGGAAATTCTTGTGAGGTGTTCCTACATAGTCCCTTTTTGTGGCATGTGTGCAAAACAGACCTGTGCAGTCCGCAGTTTGAGATGATGGGGGTTTTGGTAAGGAGGGTATGGAGGGGGCTTGCTGTTCTAAATTTATTTTCCTCTTGGTGTTTTGCTTCCAGTTTTAACCTATTAATTCAAGAAAATTGGTTACTGCAGCTGCCAAAAGCTGTGATATTTTTAAGTTCTTGAGCAGAGTACCTCCCAGCTGTATTCTGATACTGCATTAAGACATCACACTGGTGGAGCAAACCCTGCCTAATGCTAAGGTTTCCATGTAAAAACAACCCAGGAACAGACAGAAGAAACCCAGTGCATAATCTGAGCACCGTTGTTTGACCTGGACCTGGAGCCTGCAGTTCCCAGAGAGGTGCTGTGGTGCAGATACTGCTTGCTTTCACCACTGACCATAGCCTTGAGTAAACAAGAACTACACTTGTCCACCCAGTTTGATCTGATGGATGAGAGCAGTGAATCTCTAGAAAATAACTGTACATTACACATTAGACAAAGACTAGAGATAAGGGCCTGAGGATCAAAACACTTATTTGTAAAAAGCTTTATATAACAATTATGTACCTTGTAGTACACCCTTCAGAAACTTAATATTACTTGACTTTCCTTAGTATTATTTGGTGCTGATAAGAAATACACTCACAGCTCTAAAAACCCCAAATCCTGTATACTATTTGTTCCTACAGAAGTAATACTGAGCTGTATTATTTATTTTGTTTTCTACCAATTTTTCTTGAAAAATCCACCACTGATCTTAAGGACTAAAAACAGTACAATGGCAGTGGCTGATTTTATTTGATGTCAATTGCCCTTGAAAGGGCAGGTTCAGTCCTTTATGTCTCTCTTCTTCAATGAGCATAAGTAATTCAATGACTTGTCCTGTATCAGCAGGGAAATGGCTACATTATCTAATAGCCTTCTTCCATCTCTAACTTGTAAGATCCTATCAATGTCAATAGTTGAATTGTGTAACAAGGCTAATGTATTTACAGAAAACCAATATAATGGAAATAATAAAATTTAGACTGAGGAACTCTCCAATTTTAATAAGATAATATGTTGATTTTTTTTACCAGACAAAGATTTTATTTTTACTTCTCAATAGCTCACCTCATTGACTTTGTTCTCCTTTTTTTTTTTTTTTTTTTTTTTTTTTTTTTTTTTTTTTTTTGGAGAGCTCTTATATGAATGGAATCCCACAAGAAATTAACCATACCATATATAAACTGATTAGTTAAGCAGAGCATGACAGCAAGGGCTTCTATGACAGAGACTGGAGGGAATTTGGGACAGAAATCCAAACTGTGACCTTCCCAGGTACTACTAACATTTAGGAAAATAGAGTATGCACTACTCTAGAGAAACCTGGAATGAAGTTCTTCTCTCACTTTTGCCTTCTCCCACAAAATTAATTGTCCTTGCTGATTCCATTAACACTTTATTTCACTGAAGTCTAGCCAATGCAGTAACAGAGGAAACATAAGGGTTTAAAACTGTGGCTCATAGGCAGCTTGGGCTACCTATAGCTAGGTAGAAGACAGCTAATTCATTAGGTGAATATATTCTCCAATTTCTCCTCACAACACAATAGAGTTGTAACCAGCATGTTCATTTCAGAAGTAACAATGGGAAAAGTCTATTTTTTGTAACATTCATATAAAGTGTCCTCTTTGACATAAAGGGAGTCCCACCAATAACTCAACATGGTCATACAGAATTGTAAAACACAAATACAGAAAGCTGTTCTTTGCTTGCTGGGAAGTTTAATTTTGTTTCCAACAAGAATGGTTGCTGAGCAAAAAGTGCATTTCTAAAGTCCACTTCCAATATCAAGATGTGAATGAAATCTAAATTATGATCAAAAATTCAGTTTACTGTCCTGTGGCCTCTCTGTTCTCAAGCACAATGAAGCATATGTCTTAACAAGCACAACATATTATTTGTTTGTTTTCTGAAGCATTAGCTCAAACTCTGTGACTTTTTCCATAGTTTTCTGTGCTGCTCTGAGTGCTAAAATGAACCTCAGCATAATTTTCTGTGAAGGTCTTTCGGACCTGAGTTTATTTTAGAGGCATGAATTTCAGAGGCATTTATTTTAGAGGCATTTCCTCTGGAGCCATTTGCTCCAGAGGAAAGCTTGCTAGCAGTATGGCGTTCCTGAACCTGCCTTCCCACCTCCTGAGCAATGTGTGTGCTGTGCTTTTTAGGGTGCAGTGTCATTTTCCACTGGCTCTGCAGAATGCCTTTTTGTGCTGTAGTGGCTCACCTGCATAATAATAGTAAATTGCTATATGATCATTAACCCATCAATATCTGGTAAACCTGAAATAAGGAAAAACAGACGTTGTTTTCTGTCTAATGAAAAAGGTTTGTGCATCCTCATACTGTATTGTCTGACCTTTCTTGAGTTTGGACCTTATGGACCAGACAGATGTATTTGGCACATAATTCATGTATTTGAATTGCTGCTTACAGATTACCCAGAATGCATCTGGAAACGCAAAACAGCAGCCCCTGGCAAATGTGTGGGTGAGAATAACCTTTGAGGAAAGGGAAGCAGGACAGCTGAGAGCTGCAAGTCCTAGAATGTGACTGCTCATATACCCTGTCATCCCCTGGAGGCATATGAAAACTTCTACACTTAACAAGAAGCCAGAACATTTCACTTTCTTCAAAATTTCACAACTAGACAAAGAGGAATAAATATCACCCCATCACCAGTGCACTTTAATTATTTCGTTTTGCTGCAGGAACAAAAATGCATCATTAAAAGTTTTCCAGATAGAAACAGTTTCTGACACATCCAGAGTGAATGGCAGCTCTTCATGGTTGAATACAGTAAGTACTTAACCCAAAGGACTGATAGTAAATGTAAAATGGTGGGATGATTTCTGCATAAACAGGGAGCACAAGCTAAAACTTTTTTCAGAGAGAAAATCACCTTAGAGATAGCATTGACATGGCCATAAATCAAGATGCAAGGATATCTTTAGAGGTATTTGACCCCATTTTATTGGTGCAACTCAGATGATTTCCCTCTTAAGGCAGATTTATAGCCTCATTGAAATAATTCTCTTATGGTAATCAAGGCTTCAACAGGGCCATTATTCTCTTTGTGTGACCCAGTCACCACGGGAAGGAAGGTCTTACCCCAAAGAGGCAGGAATAGCAGCAAGAATAGCAGCTGCCACAACCTTACTTCAGCACTGAGAATGGTACTCTAGTGCAAGAGGGCAGTGTCTCACAAAGGATTCAATCCCCTGCTATAATTTCCAGTATTAAGGTGCAAAGTCACATAGATATGCTAAAATTAGTGCCTTTGCTATCAGAACTGTATTGAAAATCATGCCTCCACCCTCTCCCTTATTGTCCTATAGGAAACCAACACCTTTCCTCTCAAGGGATGTCTAGCTACATGATTTTGACCCTCCTTATATTGAGTCAGATCAAAGGATCATCCAGTTTAGTAACTCGACTTACAGTGAGCAGTCACGGGTGCTCAGGAAAGAATAAAAGAAGGTCACGTGTAGAGTGATCCCTGTCCTGCTATGTCCCTCTAGTTTCTGATAATCTAGATCTACTCACTTTTGTTGAATGAAATACGTAAATTCTTTCTGTTAAAATGAAAGTAATAGGGTTTTTTCCCTATTGATAAATTTTTCCCTAATGAGAAGAAGGATTTACTGGTATAGAAGCTGAGACTTTTTGTCAAGCTAATCAAAGTACTCATTCTTGAAAAATGTCAGTGTGTAGAAGCTAAGTATTTTTCTGGGAACTTTCTAGTCTTGAAAAATCTTTAGTAAGAGATTTCTCTAGTCAGGGTAGGTTTTTTTTTGCCAAACTGAAAGCAGAAATGAGGGAATAACTGCACAACCATTAGCTGTTGGGATATAACTACATGGAAAAGTAAATGTCATTCAACCTGTCTTCAGAACCACGGCACTTATACAAGGTTAAAGAAATGATCACTGAATTAAGTAGCTTGCAAATAATCTGAGTCAAAGAAGGAACTAGCAGGATGGTATAGTGAACCCACAGATTTACACATTTCTGGTATTACTCTAAACACTCTGACACAATTCACACCATTCTCCTTCACCATGTGATCTACTAGCAACATAAAGAGCCCTCAAATTGTAGTGTAAAAAGAAATTATTATCCATTTTCATGTAGTTCTACACAAACTATGTGTGGCTGCCCAAGAAACACAAAATCACTTTGAAATTATAACAGAAAGGAAAATCGTTCACCAGAACTGTGGAACTCGCCCTTGTCACTGAATAGTGGCTTAAGCTACATCTGGATGCCAGGCTCTGCCTTCAGTGAAATTTGCTCTTTGAAAGAGAGCAGGGTAAGAACAAATTCATCATTTCTCATTTGGGAAGCTAAAGGTGGAGGCATCTAAGGGTAATTTCTGGTGAAAGGCAGTTTTTGGATTGCATACCACAGTTCTCAGATAGTCAGCATGTTGCTGCTTGTTTTGTATGAAGTCAGCTGTAGTGCTTGTGAGCATCAAGAATGTCATAGCCAACATTTCATTTCTTGGCTCAGTTGACAATTGCAGAGTAGATGCTGCTGACTGTGAAAAATAGTGAGTGAAGTATTTGTGCATGGAACTCAGTCCTGAGTAGATGTTTTACTTAACTTTAAAAAGTTTCCAGATTTTCTTCTTTAGCCAAGCTTAATACTGATATTATTTCAAAAGTAACAACCAAGGCTGATCCTTCCAAGTGCTCAATTTCCTCAGCAGCAGCTGAATTCCACATTAAGCTGGTGTGTGCTTATATTGCCAACCAGAGCAATGCAAGATACCACCTAGAGTTGTACAGCAATATTAACAGTGTTGCAGTTCCTAACAGCAAGGCAGACTGATAGATCTCTTTCAGCCCTGGACGTGATGTGGGTAACTCCAGAGCAACAGGTAATTTCTTTAACCTGCCAGCCTGAAGGTATAGGGAAAAACAAGTATGTATCGAAAAATCATCTCTTTTATTTTTTGGTTCCATGTAATTCTCTTTCAGATTGGAATAGTTTTCTTTCCCATTCTACTCCTAGAAAGCAAGTGAGCTTTCAGTGAGGCTGAACAAAAGTGGAAAAAATCAATGAAGAATCAGTGTTCCTTTACTATTTAAGCACCATGAATACAGCTTGGAACAAATGTACCTCGCCGACAGGTGGAAGAGATAGACTTACTTGTGTTGATATAGCTGTATGAGAAAGGAGCTAAATTATCACTTTTTGTTACCATTCAGTATCCATGCTGGGAAGAGAGCTTATTATCTCTATGACAATTACTCTCCTGTGCATTGCAATATGGAGAGTAGCTCAGCTAAAGCATGTTGTCTCTGCTGAACTAAAAATGACAAATTTCACAAACTCATATTCAATGTCAGCTTCTCCTTTGTTCTTCAAGTTTTGTGATCCAAAAGATTAATCTCCTGGTTAAATCACTTAACAACAAAGGTACTTACAGCTTTATTGTTTTCACATTATCCAGCACATCAAAACCCAAGCCAAAATACAACCACACGGGCCAAATTTTTGAAAGGGTGTGTCTAGGAACAAGTTTTTCTTTGTGAATAAGAAAGCAGTTCTATAAGGTTTTGATTAAGAGTGAATACTGTATAACCAGTGACAAAAATATTAATTTTGTAGTGATGCTTTGAGCAAAATGTTTCCTGTTTTGTACTGTTCTGTTGACTGAAGTGGAGAATATGGTTAGTACTCTCATTTTATCTACACCATATTTTGGTGTCCATAGTTTTCCATGTTACAATGGGTTCACAAAAATCCAGGGTCAGGGGAAGAAAGCCCTAGAATGATGGATGCTGCAAATATACCCTGAAGAACTGTCAAAGATAAAAAATTAATGATACACAGAAAAAACCTAAACCCCTCCATAAAATAAACAAGAGAACAAGCAAGCAAAAAAAGTAAGGCAATAACTATGAAAAATTATTTTTTATCAGAACTTTAAAAAATGCTTTTATACCACTAAAAATATTTCTTCAAACTGCTAAAAAGGCCCAGTTCTTCAATACCCAGACACTTAATGGTTTTTTGAGGATAGTACAACTGATTTTCACTATGACATACATAAAACACTTATAACTCCAGTCTCAATTCAATTTTCTCAGTCTAATTAAAAAAAATGTATCTGTATTCTGAAATCAGATACTTCCATAGAATTAGAGGCTTTGCAGAAGGCCAGGTAGATTAGATTTCCCAGATTTTCTTTGTCTCAAAAATCAGATATCTTCTCAAAGCAAGTGAACAAGCTAGTACATAAAAATTAGCTTAAACTGACATTTATGTTCAGTTTTTAATTGCATTTTTCTGTGCTTTCTTTTGCAGTTTGTCTTGCAATCTCACCAGCTCTTCAGGTGAAATCAGCAGCCCCAGCACTGCCTGCAGCTGCCAGATGGAGGGAAGTCCTGGTCTAAGCCCTCTCTCTGCCCCAGACTTTTGCAGAGATCTTGGATTATTTTATGTCTGTGACTCCAGTGGTACTCCTTGAAGTGGAGCTGCCCTTCCTTTAAACAAAGTCGTGAAGAGATTTACAGTGGTGGTCAGTCACACCCTCCAGTTCCCTCACAGCAAGCTGTGTGCAGGTTTTACATGCACACACACAGCTTTCTCATGCATATTTTGCAGTTTTACAGACGCTTTAGAAAACGTGAAAGCAGTAGGCAGCTTCTCTTCTCAGGTGACATCTTTCTGTGAGTGTTCATGAGGTCCCTACTCACACTTAATTGGGTATCAGCCAGTCTCTGATAAAAGCTCTGGATGGCCCCTTGAAAAGGAAACGTGACTGGCAAAAGTTTTCTTCCTATTCTGCAGAAAAACTTGCTGATGCCTCCTGATTGCACATCCAAAGGCTATTGCCTTTGCAAAAGGTATATATAACATGAAATTTTAGGCACTTCTGCATTAGAAGAGACACAAAAGAAGCAGAAGGAATAAATGCAGCAAATGTAGCTGTAGGGGATAACGCTATGCTCTTTCCACTAAACATGTCTGCAGAAAAACACTTGAGATAAGCTTCATTATCTTTCCATAGACACCTTGCTAACACAGGTGGGAGGCACTTAGGTGCAGATGAAGGGTTTGCTCAAGGTCAAACTGAGTCTATGAAAGTCACTGTTTAACTCAGCAGAAAAAAATCTATATTGAAAGCCTCCCACAGAAAAAAAAAAAAAAAAAAAAAAAAAAAGCTCTTTCTCTTTTCAAAATGCAAATTTCCTCAGAGAATATTTTTTTTTGTTCAGTTTTTCCATACAAGTCATGAACAGATGTTTGATTTTTTAATTGTGATTTTCTAAGACCCTGCATTTTTCATGTCTTTCCAGTGTTTTGTGTGGACAATATCGTATCCCTCTTAGCTGTAGTTGGTGCCAGTTGTGGAATCTGGAAGTACTGATTTCCAGACCCTTGTACTTAAGCATTTCATTTTATGTTTCAGTATTTCAGAAATACTATGGCTAAAAAAAAAAAAAATAAAAAAATAAATAAAATTCCCAAAATACAGCTCCAAGTGATCTGCATAAAGCAAACTGAAATGTAGATGCTGGATTGTGTCCAGGACTCCTGGTTTCCTGCGACACTTAGAAGACAAAAGTTGGGGCAGCATGCTGCAAAAAGATACCACACTTTTCCAGCACTGATAGGCTTTCCACATCTGCAATGCCACAGCTATAGAATTAGTTGTCAGACCCAAATTATGGGTCTTGCAGGCTGTACGGCCCAGATTTGCAGGGCCATAAATCAAGGCTATAGTCTGGCAATTGGGAGAGAAAAGAGCTTTTAAATAAATATTTTAAAAAAATCTATTCCTTAAAAAAAAATCCAATTAACTTCTTAAATCTTTCTGATATTTTGTTAGTTTGGGATTTTTTCTCCCCTTCACCTATTACTTTGTTGTAGTGAGCAGTGGGCTCATTCCATGGGAGCTGCTGGAACAGGGACTGTAGGGGAAAGACAAGCGTGCCTTCAGAGATGACAATTTTAATTAATAGCTGAGGATAGTCTAGGAGCAAATATAGGCTAGAATGAAAATCTGGATTTAAATACTGTTGAACTGGGACCAGCTCATGCAAAAACTTCAGGTACAAAACCTTCAGAAGCAAAACAGAATTCAAATCTGGTTTGAGCCAGGTCTAAAATAAGCAGCTTGATCTTACATCTCATTCCTTGTTACTTGTCTTTCTTATCCTCATATTAATGACCAGACATTACCTCTGCTCTTTTTCCTTTATTTTAAATTTTTCTTGTGTAAGAAAAAATAAAGGGTTTCTTGGGAGGAGAAAAAAAAATGCACATTTTAGGGAGAGGCCTCCTCCTTTTCTGAGGAATCACAGTGAAAAAGAAAATTTTTATCAGAGTTGGAAACCTGAACATGAATGCCAGTAGGAATGCAGTTGAAGTGCTACAGCACCATCTCCTGGATGTCAAACATTTGTGAATTTCTAGACCCAATTTAATACAGAGCCACACAGAGTGATGAAATTTACCTTGGGGTTGATTTAATACATTTCTCTTCACAAAAATGTTTTAACAAAATATAGAGCTAATAAATACAATTCTCATGACCTATAATATTTTTAGGCATTTTTTTCTGTATAGGAGTTTACTGCCTTCAGGCAGTAATTAGTCCTTAAATTCAAGCATTTGAGGCTAAATCATGAGAAATGAGAGTAATAAAATTTGACAGTAAATTTGATTAGAGATTGTCTTTCAACTAAAAATTACTTGGTTAATTTTTAGTAATTAATTGTGAGATAATAATAAAAATATGAAACTAATTCTGAAAAAAAATAATAAAAATATTTAACTAATTCTGGAAGAAAGCACTAAAAAGAATCTTTAAGATTTTGAGAATTTACATTATCAATTTCTGCTGTCCTGGAATCAGCTTTATAACCCAGTAGCATAAATTAGTCTTCAAAAAAAGTGATAGCATGTATTAAAAATTAAAAAAAAAAAAAAAAAAAAAAAAAAAAAAAAAAAAAAAAAAAAAAAAAGTGGATTATATCCTTTTGCCATAAGGATTCTTGATGATTTCCTCCCAAAAATCTACTGAATTTTTTTTAGCTGATCATAGTATGTCCAGGCAAATTTTTCCTCAAAACCAGATTTTTTTTCCTCCATGTTAAGTGGGCAATTTCCCACTCCTGCTGAGGATATGACTCCCTGAGCAAACGTGCTGCCCAGCACCTGCTCTGACTTGGAACCTGTTCCCAGGGCGAATGGCCCAAAGCTTCTCCCAGTTTCTGGGGCAGTATCTCCCTGAACTCCTCTTGGCTCTCAGGGCAGAAGCTGCAGTCTAAGGACCCTGACTGAGGCAATTCACAAACAGGCTTTGGCAGGTCAGCTCTCTTTTCCAGTTCAGGTGTTTTGTGTTGGGACTAAATCTTCTCTTACCTTGTTTTTGTTCCATGTGCATTTTATCTGCAGAGGGGTAGACTCCACTTTTTAAAAAGTGTTGGCCAGCAATAATAACTCAGAGAGCCTTGGAAAGTGGTTTCCTTGGCTACACCTCAGTTCAGCAATATTAATAAGCATAACAGGCACTCAACAGAACTCAATAAGCTTTAAGACAATTTGCCCTCATGCACCACTGCTGAGCCACATTTTGGCTTTTTTTATACTGAATTCTTCCCTCTTTTCTGCCTGCTCTCTGCAAGAAGCAGTATCTTGTTGAGACACATCCAGAAACAGCTTATGTTTTTGCCGTATTCACATTTCTGGTTTAAATTTACAGCGTGAAAAGTCTCAGCCGAGTTTGGCAGCTGGGGCAGCTCTCCGCATCCCGCCGTGGCTCCGCTCCCACGGCAGCGCCCACGGCTCCCCTGGGGCCCTGGAGTCCTGGAGCCCTGGAGTCCTGGAGCCCTGGGACTCTGGAGCCCTGGAGCCCTGGAGCCCTGGAGCCCTGTGACTCTGGAGCCCTGGAGCCCTGGAGTCCTGGAGCCCTGGAGCCCTGGAGTCCTGGAGTCCTGGGGCCCTGGAGCCCTGGAGCCCTGGAGCCCTGGAGTCCTGGGGCCCTGGAGTCCTGGGGCCCTGGAGCCCTGGAGCCCTGGAGTCCTGGAGTCCTGGGGCCCTGGAGTCCTGG
This sequence comes from Zosterops lateralis, assembly GCF_965231275.1. Taxonomy (NCBI): domain Eukaryota; kingdom Metazoa; phylum Chordata; class Aves; order Passeriformes; family Zosteropidae; genus Zosterops; species Zosterops lateralis. Next base: position 97,441,158 of record NC_139764.1, on the reverse strand, counting down.
GGCCCTGGAGCCCTGGAGCCCTGGAGCCCTGGAGTCCTGGGGCCCTGGAGCCCTGGAGCCCTAGAGTCCTGGAGTCCTGGAGCTCTGGAGCCCTGGAGTCCTGGAGCCCTGGAACCCTGGGGCCCCAGAGCCCCGGGGCTGGGCATCGCCCCCGGCAGTGCCCACTGGCCGCCAGGCCTGGGGACAACGCCGCCTGCTCCTTCACTCCATCGCCTCCTGGTCCTTCATTCCATCCACAGCTCGTCTGGAACGCTGCACATTCCCACTGCGGAGCGAGGGAACACGGCACGTTTCCTCTCCGAGTCCCCCCTTGCTGCTCTGACTTGCTTCCTTGTGCCAAATTGCAATAGAGGCTGGATGCAGCCCCTTGGCACCAGGGAACAGTCCCCTGAACGACATCAGAGAGACCCCTCGGTGTCTCAGGAGGAAGGGCTCCAAATTCTATTCTGAGCATTGCTGATCCCATCTACTTTCACCAAGACAGGAACTCAAATGGGGCACACAAAAGGTTAATACAACAGTGCTTTCAACATGGAAAATAAACTCCTGTACAGACAAACCATGAAAAAAAATATGACATTTAAGGACAGTATTTAGCATAGGGCTTTTCCAAAATTATTCCAGTCATGAGTGAATCATGGCTTAACACTTAACTGTTTAATATTAAAAAAACAGAACCATAAGAAAATAGGACTTGAAGGAACTTCAAAACCCTACTGCTCTGAGATCAGTTATATAATCAGTTTCTAATTATATCCTAACAATGCCTAAGTATAGATATATAATATATAGATACTGAATCTCCTAATCATCAATCAACGTCTTCCACTGGTTCACTAACTTTTATTTTTTAATTTTAGTAAGCTTCCACAGTGCCTGAACTGAATGTCTTCCGTATTTCTTCAATTCCCTTGTTGTTCACTATATCTCTAGTGGATGTGAAAAACATTATCCTTTTGGTCTCTGCATTAGTTCCTTACATTCTTGAAGCCTTTGTTGTTTTGTCTTCTTTCAAGTTTCTCTTCTTTAGGTTGCCCTGCCCTCCCCACCCCTTTAGCTATATATGATATATGATATGATATGATATGATAGCATTTCCTCATTACTCATGCTGTTTAGACCTCTAATTCAGCTTCCAGACTCTCCAGAAAGTCCACTTAATTCTTGCAGAACTGTGCTACTCAAGAACAGCTGTAGTGGTCCAACTAAGCACCAAGCAGAAAACTTTTGTTAACAGTAATTACTTCTCTCCTGTTTTTTGTGGTTTTGGTTAGGTTTTCTTTTTAGATATAAAGACATCTCCTTTCTTTTATTCTGTCATCAAGTGTGCATTGTATTTTATTATATTATTCAAAATTCCAAAATGGATAAAAAGCACACCTTCTACTTGGAAATCCCATCTTTTTGCATGTGAGATCTTCAAAGTCAAAACACTTTTGTCCTTGGAAACAGACTGGGGTCATGTCAAATGTATTCAAGATTGACTTTGCGATGAATGTTACGGTCCAACAAGAAGACAGAAACCAAATGGGCTGAGAATTTGGTGCCATTTGGAACAATAGCAAACCACAGTTGGCCTGAGCTTCTATCCATCACACCTGGCTCAGAGGACTTCTAAGCTAGAGTCATGCCGGCATCAGCTGTAGATTACATATATTTTTATTATTTTTGTGAAATTCCTGGAGAAAGAATGTTGAAACACTGCATATGTTACATATCAAAACCACCTGGACATGTGTTGCTTCAACTATTGACATTATATCATGACAACTGAAATACCATTGCATAAATCTCTCTAATACCCTCCACGAAAGCCATCAATAATTTTTAAGTGTTCACAACCCTGAAGTGTAAGATAGAAAGATAGTGGTTCTCCTTTGGGTGTAGGCATGCATTGCACTTAACCACAGCATTTTTAATAAACTCTCAATAATGAGAGAGTACATAGTGACATGGTGATGGTCTTGATTTGTGCCTCAGTTACCTCTGACAATTTTAATATCTTTAAGCAACTTTCCTTGTACTGCTTCTCATTCTCTACTCTCTCACAGTTCTAAAATGGACTTCAAGATACAGTTTGAAAATTGCTTCCGGATCAGAAATGTATGAGAAACATGGAAACATATTGCTCTTATTTTCACATCTATGTAATCAAGATTGTGAAGATTAAAGTCTTCCCTTACACGAGTAGTTTTATGAACTTTGCAGCCCACTATTTGCACATTTCAGGAATAGCAGTAAAGGTATTACACTGTAAATGTTGTAAAAACCTTGCAATCTGAAACAGACTGGTAAAGGGCTTTGGGCTATCTAATAGAAGATACCAGGAAGAATATCATCAGTCAGACACATAGTAAGGAACAATATTAAAATAAAAATTACATATCATTATACTTGTAACTTATTCCCCTTTCTTCTTTGCCTTGAAATTTAGTCTGGGAATTTGTTCCCACACCAGAGAGCCTTGCTGGCCATGGACAGACCCAAGAGCACTGACAGATCCAAAGCTCCAGGTGCCATGTGTATGCCACCATTGTGTCATCTGATTCAGAGCGGGAGAGGCTGGCCCTGCTTTATTCTGTGTGCAGCTGCAGATTGCTGTCCCAAGCAGGAGGGACAGGTATTTCTTCTCAACAGCCTAGTCTCTCTTACAGAGCTAAGAGATCAGGAGATGGGAGAAAAGCAAAAAGGATGCTAGAAAAAGAGCACAGCAGTTAATGAGAGGAAAGGTGATGAAAGTCATTGTGAGAAATGAAAGGAAACATTATATACGAGGTAGTGCTAGAGTTTGGAAAGGGTCTAAATATCGCAGCCTCCACAAGCTCCAAAGGAAGCAGAGATATTGAGAAACCTTGAAAAACACACCCTCAGGGAACAGGTGTTCCGTGCTGGCTCATCCCACCTTGCTCCCCTCCCAACCAGGTAACCCACACCTCCATGCCTCTCTGAGTGGGAAGTGTATTAGATCTGTCCCTAGGAAAATTAAGCAGCAGAATTAGATTGAGGAGGAGGAGGACAAAGAGCCTGTTAGTCACCTTCTGCTGAAGGTGACTGCAAGGAACAGTGAATTTCTATTTATATAGACACTAAATCCAGGTTGAATTCACAGGGAGGTCAGCTTTGAGTTACTGGCCCTGCAAATGTACAGATGGGGAGCAGACTTGACCACTTAGGGAGAAAAAGTAAAACAAGGAAAGGTAGAGGTGAAAATTGCACATAACCAGACCACAGGAAAAGTGGAGGAAAAAACCAGCTTGCCTAAGGAAATTACAAATTAAGGGTCAAACTAAATAAAGAAAAAACTCAAAAAAAGGGCAGTGCATCCCTGCTAAAAACCTGTTTTATTAGGACTGGTGAGAGTTTCAGGGAACTTGAAGAGTGTCAGCAACACAAAGATGAAATATTATGTTAAAGACATATTAAAAATTGCATTAAGCATAGAAGAAAAACAGCAATTTGAAAACATATAGCTGCTGAAACAAGACAGGGAGCAGGTACAGAAGCAGCTGCTTTTAAAGGCTGATATAACACTGCCATTTTATCAGATTCAGAGAAATCCAGGGAAACTCCTATTCGCTTTCTTGTCCTGAGTGGAAAGCCAGAAATCTGATAGGATAGGCATGAGAAAAGTGAGGCTGTATGAGAAATTGTACTTAGAATGCAAATGTATATGAGACAGGAGGAACTAGATTGAGGGTGCGATGACACTCTAAAGTTAACAAAAACCAAAACAGCAACCATTTCTGGAGTTAAAATCCCACTTTTTCCCCTGTTCCCTATGAATAACATTTAGCAACAGCTATTCTGGTCCTTCAACAGCTTTATTCTGAGACCACTGATAGCTCTGCAATGACCAAATATTTTAAAACCCCTGTCAGATTTAAACATCAGAAAATATACAAATTCTCATCATGAAGAAAAATATGAAAGCAAGAAAAAAAAAGCAGGAGAGTGAACTGCATCTTGTTCTGGAAAATCTATCATGCCATGGGCATAATTCTGAGTTGTTATGGAAAATAGTCACATAGCAAGCTGGAAAATAAACTTTGCTACTTTCCTACCCTTTTTTTTACAATCTCTCCACATCTTTCTCTATCATCACATCTCCAGCATTTAGATGATGGATGAGAGAGAACCATGATGATTTTTTAGAAACTGAGATTTTAAGAACCTCCTAAAGTACTCTGCTGAGTTTATTGACTTAAATAATAAGTCCTAATTTTATGCCACAATTTTAATATTAGTTCTCTCAGAAGATTTTCTTCAACTGATCTGTTCAATTTTTTTTCTATCAACAAATAAGTAACACCTGATTCACAGGTGGCCTTCTTTAAAGGACTTTTCTTTTTAAGTATTTTATATATTGACATAATATGAAAATACAATAGCAGTTTACTAACTGCTCTGATCAATTTTCTCTGTATATAATTGAAATTAGTATAAAATATCCCACTAACCACAATGGCTTATGTTAGACTCAGTTGCAGCTTTCCTTTAGATCCCTTTTCATGTCCCCTGGCAGAAGCTATTTACCTTGTTTTGTTTAGTTTGTGTCATAAAAGGTGTCAACATAGCAGAGTTTTAGTGTTCCCCTGGAGACACTGGAGGGTGAAATGCTGCTGAGCTCAGTGGAGAAATCAGTCCCAGAAATAAATTGGGCCCTGGTCAACACGTACTTATCACAGTGGTTTAGTCCACCCCGTTGGTCTAGCCTTAAATTGTGGCTCAGAGGCAGCAGCTCTGAGGGTTAGCTACCATGGAGAGATGCTGATTAGTGAAATGTGACTAAAAACCTCTTCAAAACATCAGTTGACAAGGGTGCCACATTTCAATTCCAATTTCAGTTTCATCTTTGAAGAATTAAATCAGGGACTTAATTAGAAGCCTCCTTTCCCATAGAAAGGTTGGGATCACTTAAACAGCAACAGATGGCAACACGAGAGTACTTCATAAGGAAATTGGAATAAACCAAGAGTTTACAGGCTATGGAAAAGAAGGTAATAAGGCTGTGTGATTTCTCCCTGCTAGAGCTGTCTCAGCAGCCAGCTCTTCCTCCATCTGCCCTCAGGGGAGCTATGATCAGACTAGGATCCCAACTGTAGATGTTTTTATCTGGGTCACAGTCTGGATTTTCAGGGGAATATGGTTTATAGCAGAATCTAGAGAGCCAGGAAGTGCAATTTACTAGAAATCAAATGGAAGAATTACAGGAAGAGAGGGTGGGCTGAGAAGTATGAAGGAAAGCAAAAACTTCATAGATGTACTAGACATGGAGACTGCAAGAACAAAGAAGCTGAGGTCTGCAGAAGCCCCAGCAAAAGAAAAGGAACACATTTCTCCACAGGGAGAAAGTTGGCTGTGACCTACTATTGCTGGCAGATGGAGCTTCAGCCTCAGCTGGCAATCTATTAGGCTTTAAAAAAAAGTAGTAAACTGTCTTGGCAATGAGAGAGAACCCAAGTGCATTGCTGAAGGAAGAAAAACCACATGCTCTGACAGCTCAGTGGTTCATGACCCCTGCTCACAAAAGCAGCTGAACGGTGGCAGTGGTTGGTGACTCACTCCTCTGCGAAACAGAGGCATCCCTTTGTGGGTATGACCTAATGCTTATGGAGAGGCTTTGCCCAAACCAGAGCTATTGCATAAGTTTGCCAAGGCTCATTCAGCCCTCTGACACCTCCTCCACATGGCTCAGTCACTTGAGAGCTAATGCCACTGCTCTAGGAACAAGCAAGAGAAAACCATAAAAAACAGCAGGGATCCTGAAGCGATGGTGAGAGAATTGGAGCCTCAGCTGGTGTTCTTATCAATCCCATCAGAAAGGGTAAAAGCCCAGGCAAGGACAGACACATCCTGGAGATAAATATATGGCTGTACAGATGGTGAGGCTTAGAGTACTTGGGTTTCCTGAAGGGGGAGGCTGTATTCATAATAGGGTCATAAGAGGGATGAGAAGGAAATGACTGAATCAGTTGTAGAGATGTATATTTTGCCTTATATGATGCAGGATACACATGTGCACTCTGAGATCTGGAGGGAGACAGACTTGTTGAAATTCCCCAGGGTAATAACAGAAGGAGGAAAGGACACCTTTGGAAAATAAATAAAACAGGATGCAGAGAATGCAAACCAGGGTGTGTTTAAATTTATTTTAGTCTTTTCATAGTTAAGTATCAAATTTAAACTAGTGGAAGGCTAATATTGCAATCAGACCCTTTCACCTGCCCTAGACTGCTACTTTATGATAGGAAGAACTACCTCTGAAGAAGTTTGTTACTCTATAAGGACTCTGAAGGAAACCTAGATAACTGAGTGCCTAACGTAGCTGAAAAATCAAAATAAAATATTATCTCTTTCACAGATCTGAGTGGAAATCAAATCCCTTCTTAACTTGAGTCTGATCAAAAAGGAAAACATGACTGAAAATAAGGAGAGGTAGATAAATTAAGGGAAAATGAGCAGTGAAGTGGTAGAATTGATACATCTTGGAAATGGAGGAGGAGAGAACTCTGGAAAAACAGGACAGTGGACTTCAAGAAAAGAGACTGTGGTAACTCAGTGAACTGAACAATAGGACCCATTAGGAAGCACAGCTATAGAAAATAGTCCAAACGAGTTGCAGCTGGCAGTTTCTTAAATAAGATACAAAAAGAATGAGTGGCAAAGTAAGCCACTGCAGGGCTTGATTAAACATTTTTCAGCAGCATTGGAAACAGAACAGAAGCAAAATTTTTCACAAATTCCTTTCTCCCTTGACTTTTAGGTTCCCCGTAGCTGAAATGAAAAATATTCCTTAGAAGTTCCACCTCAGATTATCCTTGAAAGAAAATGAATGAACATAATAGTGAGATGCTTTAGCTACATCTTCAGTATTTCACTCTCAAGAAAAAAATAATATAAAATACAAACTATCTACATTCTTAATAACAAGCATGACAAATGGCATAAATGTGAGGACCCAATGGCAGAAAGAACAAAAAACAAGAAAATTTCAGTAGACTTGTCACAAAAAAAAGAGAAAGAGCAACATTAAAGCATTCCACAATTTTTTAAGTAGTAAGATCTACTCTTCTCATTGGAAAGGGAAGGCTATTGACAGATGTTGCCAGTGGATCTGAAGAATTTCATGAGTTTTTGGCTTTAGTCTTCACCAGCTGTGATTAGATAGCTGACACAATTGACATCAATGTAAAAAGGAGTATGAAGTCCACTAGCAAAAAAAAAAAAAAACATCTTGGAGGCTATCTAAATAAGTTAACTGCTTTCAAATAATTTGATACTCTCTTTAAATTCTCCTCAGAGAAATGAGGGTACTGTCTAGGGCAATGCCAGAAAATGTAGTCATGGAGGATAGCTGGGCTCCAGAAGACAGAAGAGATAAAACACAGTGTAATGTGTATAAAAAGCAGAAAAGGAATCCTCAGTCATTTACACACCAGTGGAGGGCCACTTGCACTGTATAATGACTCTGGAATAAATAAATATAAAGGAAAAAGCTGTAAGTATTTGACAAATAGATTAGTAAAGAAGAAGCACTGCTGACTCCATTGAAAGGCCTTTGATGGCAGAATAAAGGGATATGCAGATAGGAAAGAAGAAATAATCTAGTGAGACATAGTTGTGTTTCTTCAAGGTTTGACTGTCATCTATCCCAATACTTTAAGCAGGTTGGGAATGTATGGTTAAAAAATAAATGCAACATCAAGATGGGAAGATGCATAAAGATGGGATCTAGAGGGATCTCTGGATGGTCTGGTAGTCTCTAGACTAACATTTCAATTATTTAAGCATTAAACACTTTGAACAGGAGAACAGAAATAAGTTTTTTGAAATCTGAGGCTGTACAATCCTGTAATTGTAAATATAGTAGACAGCAAGATTAGAATTAGAACTCAAAATTACTTCTATAAATTGAATATATTGTTGATGCCAAGAATGACATTGAGATATTGAATAAATGACGTGCAATAAATGGGACACAATTCAAGGCTGTGTGAAAAACATGGCACAGTGAGAGATAAACAAAAGTGAAGTACAAATACATCACTAAATCAACTTGCTACAGGTAAAGCTCTTGAGGCTATGGTGAATAACACAGCACATAAACTGATGGTTCAAATAAAGTGTGACTACAGCTGGATCTCCATTCTAAATGTATTTCTGAAAAATAGGACAATTTTGGAGAGGGTCCAGAGGGCGCTGACAACTCTGATCAAAAAAATCTGAAGACCTAGAAGACCTAACAAGGAGATTTGAACTCATCGTGTTGGGATTTTTGTTGGGATTTTTTTAAGTGCAAAGAGAAGTGAGGAAGAGACTTAAAAGTAGTTTTGAACTACATCAAAGTTTACTGAAAAAGGGGAAGAAACCTTTGGCATTAGTTTTGAATTTTATTTTTATAAAATAAAATTCATGGAGACACAACAAGTACTGGTGATTTAAATTGCAGAAATAGAAATTTTCACAAAGATTTCTCATTATAAGAAGAAGGAAATTCCAGATTATTTCGTTAAAGATGATTACAGTATCATCAGAGTCTGTTGACCAAGTTAAGCAAACAGGTATTATACACAGTGGCAAGGGAGGAAGAGAAGGAGGAATTTTGCATTAGGTTTAGGCATTTTGAGTTACTTCTTTTAGGCTATGTCCTACATACTTTCTTTGAATCCATAATCTTAGAGAATTAAAATCATTCACAGCAATATTAACCTTTTTTTTGGTGCTTCAATCCTGTTGCCAGTTACTGGAAATGGTATCCATTTTGAGAAAGATAAATGTGGAGAAGAGAATATGATAGTCATGACACTGGGATTACTAACTGCTCCCAAAGGGTGGAAGATCTGTGATGGACATCACTACTCCTCCTTTGGGAAAATTCATCTCACTTGCAGATGAGACTCACTGTACAGCATAAAGTTGTTCCAAAGGAACTGAGCCATCCATGGCCCTAGATTTAGGGAATTATTTTTAGTTAACCTGGGTTTAGACTACAAAGAATCTCAAAGGCTTGGAAGCTTGGAAGACAAGTTTTGTTGCTGACAGATTCATATTCTGGAATATGGCACAAAATTAGTCCATTTGAGGAGTGAAAAAGACACAAACCATTCCTTATTACTAAGGCAGAGCATTATTGTCTATCTTCAGGCTGTGTGCTAGAGACAAAAAAATTTTTGTTGCTTTCATGATCTAATAAAGGCTGATATCTTGTTCCATTATGAGAAGTAAATAAACACAGGTGGTCTCCTTTATGATGAAAAACATACTTGAATTTCCCTTCTAATTACCGTGGAACTGTCTCATATCTCTCTGGTCTTTAATTCATATCTTAATCCTACATTTTCAACCTTACTAAGGCAAATTTCAATTTTTCTTATGCATCTATAGGAAGAATTAGTATTTTGCTATACAAAGGGACTGGAACTGAAAGGAAAACATGAGAATGATGCAATCTTTATAATATATCTATTGGATAAAGTACTCTGTACCAAAAAAGAAGAAAAAAAAAAAGATAGGTATTACTTGAGCACTTGAGAGAGTGTATGGAATACCAGGAAAGTCAAAATGTGCATTGGTGTCTCTCAGGCATTAAATGAGCAGTGTAAGTGTTTCTAGAAGTTTGTTCAATGCACTTAGGGTAGGTTTCTCCCAGGTTTCTTGTGTATCTGGCCAAAACTTAAGGTAAAATGGTGAGCAAATAAGAATTCTTGGCAATTCTATCCACAGAATCACACTCCCACCGAATCACAAAACTGTTGAAATTCGAAGACACCCCTGGAGTTCACCTAGCACAACTCCCTGACCAAAGCAGGGCCAGCTAAGAGCAGGTCTCCCAGGACTGTGTCCTCTCAGGTGTTATATATCACCAAAGTTGGAGATGTCACAACCTCTCAGGGCAATCTATTATGGTGTGAAACCAGCCTCACATTAAAAAAAAGCTTTTTCCTGATGTTCAGATTCAACAATCATTATTTCAACTTGTGACATTGCCTCTTGTATTCTCACTAGATACCACTGAGAGTTTGTCTGTATCTTCTGACCAGGTATTTATACAGGGACAAGATTTCTCCAGGATGAATCAACCTTTACTCATATGTCAGATGCTTCACTTCCTTCATTATCTTTGTGGTCCTTCCCTGGATCTGTTCCAGTATGTACATGTCTGTCTTGGTCTGGGTCCAGAGTGTACTTGTAGTCTAGAACTGAACCAAGCACTCCAGATACTCAGAGCTGAACAGAGGAAGGGTCACTTCCCCTGACCTGCTGGAAATGCAGCCCCTGGTTCAGGCCAGGACATTGTTGATTTTTGCTGTGAGGGCACATTGCTGTCTCATGGTCAACTTGGTTTACAAAGGTACCCCCAGGGCTGCCTCTGCAGAGCTGCTTTCCTGCTTTTCTGCCAGAGCTGCTGGCCCCTGGTATGTCCTGATGCACAGGGTCACTCCTCCCCAGTGGCAGGACTTGGCACTTCCCTTTGTTGAACTTTATAAGATTCTTACTGGACCATTTCTCAAGCTAGCTGAGGTCCCTCACTGCAGGGCAAGCACCTGGTGTGCTTGTGTTAACCCTAACCCTAATCCTACTCCTCACAGTTTTGCAATGACACAGATACAAACTGACATCACAAATTTATGCAGAGCATCGATGGTTCTTATTTACACAGAGACATACAGACATACAGACACACATACAGACAAATATATATATGATGCACTGGAGTATATAAACAAGTGTGTAAGCATTGGACTAGACAGACATTGTGGCTTTTTTATAAGAAAATTCTATTTCTCTGTTTTATATAAATAAATATGTGCATGTAAGGATGTGTCTATATATATACATACACACACACTGATAGGTTCACATCAGGTGTAATAGAAAAATTCATGGGGTGTGACTAGCTTTTAGGTAGATGACTGTCATTTAGAGCACATTTTGGAATGTGTCAGTCCCATCCCTAAGTCACAGACAATGGAGATGTAGGATGGTGGACAGTGAGCCACCCCAAATCTGATCACCAGGATGTGCCAAGCACAGCACAGGGATGGCACAGACGAAGACTCTCCTGGATCTGTCAGTTCTTCAGAAGTGTGGAGATTGTTGTACCTACGTAATATCAGGGCTCATTGAAGCAAACACATACTGTCTGTCATCCAGCTGAATGAAATGTGCCTACTTTGGCAGCAAATCATGGAGAAGATGGCACTAAAATGCCTCTTTGTCTCTATCCAGTGCAATATGGAGGCAAAAGTCCTTTTAAAAATTCTCTGTGCTGCAAGAACTGTGCAAATTGTCATATTCAAAATTCAGAAGTTAGTTGCATTTTGATGAGCATTTTAAACAACTTAATTAAATAGTGCCTAAAGGAGAGCTGAAATTCTTGAATGTCCTTTAATACAACATTCCAACCAAAGCCAAATGTAGAAAACAAGCTGTATTTAATGTCTTTAACAAGAGACTTCAGATGTCATAGCCTCAGCAGGAAGTAAAACCTGGATTTAGAGAGAAGCAAGCTGATGTTTAGATTGAAATAGATTTAGAGATGAGATTTAGTCAGAGTGGACAGAAAAAGATGTAGATGGATAGACACAGTGCAGAGATGGAGAGATGAAGAGATAGATACAGCAGATAGATTCTCATGAAATAGTCTTTCCGTGTTTGGTGTGCAGCTGCATAGCACCTGCCTGACATTTACAGCAGATAGCTTTTATTCATTTCATGGGATATTCATCAAAATGTGGTTGAGAGATGGAGAAAATTCCAAGTATGTGTCATCACTTTACTGGTTTGTGCAGCTGTTTCCTAAAGCACACAATGATGTTGTGTTGTTAAGGAAATACACTGTCACCCTGCTGAACAAATAAAGCATTTAGTTTATTGAGTAACATTACAATAATGATGAGAGATAATAGACTAAAAATACTGTTTATTCAGTAAGAACAGACAAAAACTTTACTGTCCGTGAAAGAATCACTTTATGTACAGAAAATAAAAATTGTCTTATTTATTTAAGCTACCTTTTTAACAGTGTTGGTGCAAAATACTTCCTGACATAAGCTTTGATCAAGGATAAGAACCAGCAAACATCCTTAGTGGCAGAACTCATCAGACTAGAGCTCAAACTACTGGAACCAGACAGAGGACTGTATCTATCATGTATAACAGCAAATAATTCTGCTGGAATTACATAAGCCTAAGATAGATGAGGGGTGGGGAGTGAGGTGGGTGCTGTGTTGTTGTTGGGATATTGAATCAATAAATTTCTAATCATAAAAAAGGCTCATGTTACCCTTTCCCGGGAGTAAGCTTGTCTTGATTTTACTACTCTTTTTTATATGATGCTAAGTACTTCTCAAAACCTGATAGTTTCAGAAATGTTTATTTAAGATATTTCTTACGAGGATGATATGTCAGCCAAATCATCTGAGACGGTTACACAGGACTAGGCTGTTAATCGTATGAGGTTCTTTTACACAGGCAAATCTAGCCCAAAGTCATAGCATTTTCTTCTGTCCTGTTTTGTTTCTTTTGATTTTGCAACTGTTACAGGATTAAAAAAAAAATAAATAAATAATAATAATAAAAAAAAATATATATATATATAAAAAAAAGAGAAAGAAGAAAAAAGAAAAAGAAAAAGAGAAAGAAAAAGAAAAAGAAAAAGAAAAAGAAAAAGAAAAAGAAAAAGAAAAAGAAAAAGAAAAAGAAAAAGAAAAAGAAAAAGAAAAAGAAAAAGAAAAAAAAAGTTGTCATAGTATTTCCTTTAGAGAGGCAGGTGGAACCCAATCTCTTGTCACAGTTTCATTTCTAATAGATTTTTAATATGTTACTTATATTTGAGCTTATGTTTTGAGGGTCTTACTTGATTTAAGCAAACTTTCACAAAAAAGTTCAGGGACAAGATACAAGTATTTTGTGTTGTGCATGCAAGACTGAGTGTTGGTCTAGACTGGATCAAAATCAGACTTAATTTCAAGCAAAGCCCCATTCACATGCTTCACCTGCCTCCTCCTGAAGCTGTCACCACCTTTCCCCACATCTGCCTGTCTGGGACATTCCCCAGAGAACACTTCACCCCTCACTGCCCCACACCAGCTCAGCAGTGCTGCTGCAGAGCACAGTGACAAACCCCATCTCCAGGCTGGGGAAAGCTCTCCCCTGAGGGCAATCTTTGGGTACACCCAACCCACCCCATGGCTGGGGGAAAAATGCAAAAGCAACATTTTATGGGTCCAGGATTACCCAGCAAACCAGTATGAGCTCCCCTCACGTGGCCAAAAGAGATGTGCAAAGAGAGGAAGAACACCATCACTATGCCCTGCTAGACCTGCCTGTGGAGCAAAGGACTAGAATGGTGCTGGGAATAAGGAGAGATAAAACAGGAAAGCCTCTACAAATGAGAGAGTGCAAGAAATAGCATTCAATAGATTTATGGGTCTTTTTACTAATTTATTGGAAATCTAAAAAAAAATAATCTGTGAACAAGTTGCTGCAAAGGGCTGGATGCTGAACTAGGGATGCAAGCCCTCAGGACAATCCCTGCAATCACAGCCATGGTGACACACAGTTACTGAGCTGGTCCAGGCCATCTGTGGTGGCAGCTGAAGCAGGGAGTTGAGATGCACAATTAGAATTGATGGAGAAAGCTTCAGAGCTCCCTGAGACCCCTCACTGTTCTAGTGGCAACCCCAACCACTGCAACCACAAGCTTTTCTGACTTGAGCACTCAGTAACACCCTCTCAACTAAAAGGAAAGTCAATTCAATTCATAATGCAAACTGTCTACTGAAGTCTCCTGGAGTCAAGTAAGGAACTCACAAGTGTTGGAATATTTTGGGCTTTGTCCTTTAGAACAAAGTTGTTAAACTATGACCTCATGGTGCCTCTATCTTGGGCTAGATCCAAAGGCAATTGAAGTCAACTCTATTGACTTCAGCAGGCTTTGGAACAAACCTTCTTCCACTTCAGCACAAGGCTATTTTTAATTAATCAAGACAGCCTCACTGGAATCCGTTTTGGCCTTTAAAAATCGAGTGTACTGTTGCCCTGGAACTGAAGATCTCATCATGATGCTTGGCTATGATATCAGGATGGAAGGAGATATAAAAGCCCTTTTATTGTATCAAGCTGCTCCTGCTGGAGCTGCTCTTTTCTTGTTTTTTGTTGCTAGAATAGCAGTGCTATTATTTGCTTTATTGGTGTCATTGGGATTTGGAAATCCATTCTAGGGCAGGCAACCTGCACGCATGCTCACTGCCCCTGATCCCCCTGCCCACACACGCACACACCAGTCATGTGTGCTCAGTGCTGCCTATATTGCTGCAAAGGTACTTTAACTTCATTGTCTACAATTCACTGGTTATCTATTCAAAATATTTTTTTTTTTACTTATGTATAATCCAGGACAGATTTCCCAGAAGAATCTGCTATCACATTGCTATACACAAGCACTTTTTCCATTTCTTAAACATATAGCAGAACAACTTATGTACTATTTTTTGTGCTCAAGGGAAATTTTTTACTTTATTTCCATCATTTTTCATAGTGTGCTGTCCTGCCTTAAACAATCAAACAATTTTGTAGTAACATTAACAGGAGATACTGATTAAAAAAAGGAAAAAAAAGAAGGAAATTTGAGAGATTTCATTTGTTGCTATGCTACTAGAGAGAAATTTCCACAATCTAAAAAAGAAAACCAAACCAAACTGGATTTTCCAACCTTATTTCTATGACATTATAATGTGTTACAGGCAGTGATAATTTATATTTCAGACTGTAATTAATGATAGATGTTGCCTGTCATATGTATAAAAGAAGAAAATCTATTTTGATAAGTAAAACATAAAACTGAAGAATGATCTCTGAATTGATATTTCAAAATATGAATAACTTCTAAGGTTATTATATTTTATAATATTTATGTCATAAGAAATCAAAGAATTATAGAATGTGCTGGGTTGGAAGGTACCCACAAGGATCATCAAGTCCAACTCCTGGCCCTGCACAGCGCCATCCCCAAGAGTCACACCATGTGCCTGCGAGCATTGTCCAAATGCTTCTTGAGCTCTGTCAGGCTGGTGCTGTGACCACTTCCCTGGGGAGCCTGTTCAATGCCCAACCACCCTCTGGGGGAAGAACCTTTCCCTGATATCCAGCCTAAACTTCCTCTGACTCAGCTTCACGATATTGTATTTTTCTAAATCAGAATGAGAACAATCTTCAAATTTCTTATCAAAATTAATTACAATTTTGAGCTGACTCTGAACTGTGAGAAGGTCAGAAGACCTGCATTTCAAGACAAAAGGTTTTTATCTTGCTTGATATTAATAGAACTCATAAGGAAATATTACAAGCTTTCACTGAGCTTTGTGGATGTAAATTACCACAGAAATGGAAAGTGTTGTTATTAAAAAGAAAAACAGTGATTTCAGGTCCTGAGCCAAAATGAGCCAGGATATGGAAAGAGCCACATCCAAAGCCCTCTGGAGTTAATCAAAATCTTTCCATTGCTTGCTGTGGAACTTTATTCATTGTGAATTTCTCATGGTGACATCTGTGCATCCTTCATTGATGGATGTGGTGAAACAGTGCTGGAGATGATCACAGATAGATGCCATTGCTGCAAAATGACAATTTCCTGGCTTTGTGTAGCATTTCTTCAGTTTTTCATGCCATTCTTTATATGTCATCATTCATCTGTTTCCCATGGCTCTTTTCTGTTTCCTACTTTGATTTAATTCTCTCCCTTTTTAAAAAATCTTTCACAAGGTAAAGTAATAACATATACAATGTGATATTAAACATCATTCTGGAATATGACAAGTCACACTCTTTCTGGTTTACTCTATAGTATTTGTTTTCTGCTTTTTTTCTTTCATAAATGCAATACAATACAGGTAAATGTGGAAATGAACTACAGTATTGCATTTGTGACTACCTGAGGAATAACACCATCACTCCTTTTCCATGTGAGATGAAATTACAACATGTGTTTTCATGCCACTTCTCCATATGTAAGTTCTGATGTCATCTTATATTAGAAATATGCAGGAAAATGAAAGTGCAGTTATTTCCTTGCTTTCCATTTAATAAGAAAACACATCAATATGATTTTGTTCCATTGCTTTGGAGTAGGGGAGAGTTTGGGTTCAATTTAGGTCTCCTAAATGTGTCTGAAGTTGTGTGAGTTCAACTTGTGTAAGGGTTGCATGGATATTACTGAGCTGGACTACTGCTCCTCAGTGCATGCATTGTTCTGCAATACAATTGTCCAGCTCATAGCTAGCCCAAAGGGACTAGGAAAGTATACAACACACACCTGGAAAACAGTATGCTGTCAATATGTGGGGATGTTATCTCCACTTGGAGTGACACAAACTAGGAGCACAAGCAACTTGGGTTTGTACATCGAGGATGTGTAGGTCTAGAAAGGGTCTCTAGATTCCAGAAACACCATGATAGGGCAGCTGTTAAAGATGACTTCACTTCAGTGAAACAATAAGAAAACAAAGAGAGTAGAAATTTAGCTTATTGACTTCCCAAATAAGTCTGACTTGGCAAACATCACTGCCTGCTATTTATTTCCCCTCATAAAAAGCTTTCTTTAAGCACTGCAGCTGATACCCGCAAAAACAGCAAGTCTTGTCTCCGACTAAAGTAGCATTTCATTCTATTTTAAATCTAGTCAACCTGGCAGAGCTGGTGTGCCAAATTGTCCCACTGTGTGATTATCAAAAAGAAAATAAGGTTATGGAATGTGTCAGCATCATATCTTACCTTTTAAACTAAGTTGGTTTAACATAGGTCTTTGAAACAAGGTTTTCCTTTACCATCACACGTTCCTAAATACCCTTTTCTCTGTCTTTTGTTTCTTGAGCTCTCTTCACCCCCAAATTTATGTTGAAACTATTTTAGAGTTGGATATTTTTCCATCTTACTGCCTTTTCTCAAAGCCTTTATAAAACTGAACTCATTGTACAGGGTGGTCTGTCCATTCATTTTAGGCTGTTGGAAGGGCACGCAAAACCTCTTGCATCTGTCAAACAAGACTTGTCCTTTGTTGACAAACTGTACTAAGTGGTGACATAGATACCTACATCCTGGTAATCATGTGAAGCAGCAGCTGGGACAAACTCAGGCTGCCTTCTCCATGTGCTGTCTTGAGTATTTACTTCCAGGGAGTCAGATTTTAGTAGCATTCCTATGTTATAAAATACTTTAGTGGCCAGAGTGACTTGCCCAAGTGTCTGAGCATAGGTCTGAACTTTCCTGAAAATTTCCTTGAATCATTACAGATAATGCAAGGTCCTATCATGGATTTAAAATAATTGAACAGCAGAGTTCAGGTGTTTTGTGAGGCCCCAATCCCTCACCAGAACAACCTTCTTCCTATGAAATATTTGTTCAATCTCTTATTAAAACTTCTATCTCAGAGAAATCTGAAAATCTTTAGCCTGTTCTTGGGTTCCACTGGCTCTTTAATTAGTAAACCTTGGTTTCACTTCATTGTCCTTTCTTGCAGGCTAAAGTCACTGTTTACCCATCCACTATAGATAGAACATACTTCAACCATTCAGCATCTTGCTGTGAAGAAAGCAGAGCAGCTCAGTTATTGGAGGATAGCCTGACATAGTGGGAAAAGGTGATAGGAAATTATAACAAACCCCTGGCAGAAAAACTTCAAGACAATCTTTGATTTAGCCATGGAAAGTACCTATTTTAAAATTACTCCTTAACTATTGGTTCGTAACTTGGAAAAGCAATAGTTGAATTCCTGTACAAGAAAAGGGCCTAGGAAAGAGCTGGGGAGGCACTTTTTACAAGGGCATGTAGTGCCAGGACAGGGTAGTGGCTTCAAACTAAAAGTAGGTTTAGATTAGGTGTTAGAAAGAAATTCCTTACTGTAAGAGTGGTGAGACCCTGGAACAGGTTGGTCAGAGAAGCTGCAGATGCCCCAGCCCTGAAAGTGTTCCAGGCCAGGGTGGATGGGGTTCTGAGCAACCTGGTCTAGTGGACTATGCCCCTGCCCATGGCAGGGGATTGGATGATCTTTAAGGTCCTTTCCAACCCAAACCACTCTATGACTCTGTGATTCTGTAAGATTACTGTTTAGATTTTCTTTTCAGTGGCTGCATACCTGCAAATGAAAATAATTGGCTGAGGGATGACTAGTCTTCAAGTGCAGACTCAACATCTATCTGGATTTTAAATAAAATATCCAAAGAGAAGAGAGCTAGAGAAATCCCTTCCATTTTTCCTACAGGCACATACCTTCCCTGTGCAGCCAGGAGCAGGGATGTATTCCCCAGACATCTCATTTGCTCAGCTCAGATTCTGGTGGGGAATGTTGCAGAACCTTTCTCAAATGCCACACATACTTCAGTAGCCTTATAGGCCACTAACTGTAGAATCCCCAGACCAAGTGACTAAAATATAAACTATTTTATTTTTCATACTCATCCCCAGAACTTTGTCACTTTGAGTAAGGAAGGGACTTAGAGCAAAAACTAGAATATTTAAAAAAAAAAAAAAAAAAAAAAAAAAAAAAAAAAAAAAAAAAAAAAAAGAATAGATGTTTCATCCTAAGTCTTACTACTCCAGAAATAATATTGGTCATGGCCTTCAGATTTAGGAGATTATGCCTTCAAACAAAAGTGAATATAAGACACAAGCAAGACTGGATTTCAGCCAAAATATATTAAGAGGTAATGCCAAAAATATAATAATGGCAACAGTAAGGGAATTTAGTTTGACCTGCATTTTTTGAACTTAATTTTCATTATAAAATATTATTTTGGAATATCAAACTGCCCAGAAACACATAAATACTTGTGTTAAGCAAGTCTTATAGAGTCACACCATACAAAGAATTATTATTTAGCATTTTTGAATTTTCAAAGCATTCATCCTTCATTGGGATTTTTGAATGTAACACACTCAACTATTTTTAAACTGATGAATTGCTCTAAAAACAAAGATCAGTCAGAAACAATAAACCAGAGGGGACTATAGACTACATATAAATATTCAAAGTGAAGACATATGGCTTCTGGCACCAGTGTTCTGCAGTTATGCTGGAAGAGAGAAGAGAATGGAAAGAAGGAATATTACCCCAAATTATATTGATTTAAAATGTGAATGTCCTGATGTGGATCTTCTTATATATGGGCTACACCTGGGTATATGAAACTGTGAACTGCTATCTGGAAAAGGCACAACTGAAACCTGGTGGATATGAACAACTATAAATAGAAGAGTCACCAAGACGGCCCCATGTGTTTTAGGTGAGTTTAGGCAAGTGTCCCCCACAGATAACTCAGATGACTGTTTCTAATCACTGTTCAGAACAGCCACAAAAGTTTAACTATTTGCCATTTTTACTCTTAGTCAAATTCACTTTGAGTTTCCCATGTATGCTTCTATCAAGATCACTATTTTAATTTCTCCACTATCAGGTACTTCCCTCAGGAATTCAATTGTTGAAATACAGAGCATGTGCAACATTTGTACATGTAACGTGGATGTGCATTGCAAATATGCTGCATTTCCCCAAAAGATTTCTAGACATTTTCCCCCCACAAAAATAGCGTTTGAAAACAGCAAGTCTATCCTGTCAGCTCAGATACTAAAATGAGAACCAACCTATGCAGCAGGCAGTCAGGAACACAAGCCTCTAACCAAACATACAGAACTCCTCAGAAATAAATTTATCTCAGGAAGTTTAAGCAGCTAAAACTTATTCATCTCAGACTGCAATTTTACAGTGACTACAGTGATACTTCCAAGGGGCTGCTAAATATACAGTATCCCACAAGCTCCAGTGTTGGTTCTTGGGAAGAGAAAAACCTGTCAGGCTTGCCTGGGCTATGGGAAACCAACCCTATGGTTCTTCAACATCAGTGGACTGAAGAGGGAGTGTTT
This sequence comes from Zosterops lateralis, assembly GCF_965231275.1. Taxonomy (NCBI): domain Eukaryota; kingdom Metazoa; phylum Chordata; class Aves; order Passeriformes; family Zosteropidae; genus Zosterops; species Zosterops lateralis. The sequence goes on along the minus strand of NC_139764.1, from coordinate 97,421,241 downwards.
AAACTCACCTCACTCTTCTTTGATACCAACCCGGAGACAAGTCTAAAACTTGCATAACTTGTGAGATAAGCCTCTTCTGGTGTGAACTGTTTCTTTCTGTTGGATGTAATGGAAGGCTTTTCTGTGTAGCTGTAATTCATAGACATCCAGTTTGGGTGAGATAAAAAACGTGAGAATCAGTGTGAGAAACTCAGTTTTGGTCTCCTCATTACAGCTCTGTGAAAGGAATGAATGAATAATTTTGCAGATTATAGTAATTAAACCCACCAAATGTAAATGCTAGAAATTTGCATGTATGCATGTAAAAGGAAGAGAGTAAAAGATTTTGACGAAATAAGGCTGTCTTGTAAATCTCTGTTTCTTTTGGACACATTTTCACTTTGCTATTTATATCGTAGTCCCCAGACTAAAGTGGGATGGAAACTTGCTGTGTTACTGCAAGGTTTTGTTGTGTGTTTTGCCACCACTACTAGAGCCATCACTGCTGTTTGATGCAGATTCCTTTACTGGTTTGAAAAAACCAGAAGTTTCTCCAAGATACTTAATTATTTGGTTGTTTGATTGAAAAAAAGTAAAAGGAAGAGAAGATTCTGAATCATACAAAACAAATGACTTCTGTGTTTACCTTTTGGGTTGATTTCTCAACTGGTCACAGCATTTGCTTGCAACACTGAATACAACAAAATGTTCTTGGAAAGAAAGGATGGGATAATTAGGGTCAGAATCTTTGCAAAGGTGGAATACAAGTGTATTTCTTTGGAAAGATGTCAGGTTCTATTAGCAAGGCCAGCAAAGGCTGGCACCTAAATATCTAGTCTACAAAAGGCAGCAGTTTCCAGCCCTGTCTGCTGAGGGGTTTGAACCTTTCATCAGTGGCACATTGTTTGGTTAAGAATGGTGTCTCTGGCTCCCATCAGCTTCCTACTAGGATGCTTAACCTCTAACTTGGGCAGGAAAAATACTGACTGGAAAAATACCCTTGAAAGGGTGCCATTCCATTATTTCAGTTCACCTTCTGTCAAGGTCAAATCCCTCCCAATTTTCAAATTCTTTTCATTTAGTATTATTCCCTGTGGTTGAGAAGAATTTCCCATGGACACCTTTGGAACTGCTTCATAATTTTTTATATTGATCCAACTCTCATTAAATGTTACACTATGAGATGCTAAAATTACAGTATTACAAGGTTTGGCCTTGAATTTGCCTAGTATGAAGATGAAAAGTGACTCTCTTCAGTGACCCTGCTTGGAGTGCTGAATGAAGGCAAGGCAGTTTGTGCTCAGTCAGGTGGGAATGCTGCTGCCATCAAGGGAAGCATCCTGCCAACAGTCCTGGCTTGAGCAGATTTGCATAGCAGAAGTAAACTAACCCTGATATGCACTTTTCTACACAGACAGTTTATTAAACACTGTAGAAATAGTTTCTTACACAGGTATTCTATGAAATAAAGTATGCATGTTTTTCACATAAATGTTTTACACTTGCTTGAGTTGCATATGGTGTTTTTTTCTCCTTTCTCTTCTATTTGCATGATGGGCTTATGTGGTGCTTTGGTTTTGTTTTTAATTCCATTGCTGTGTGCTTCCTTTTTATTATTATTTAATAAAGCATTCTCTTTTACTCTACTGGACAATTCTCCTCTCATTCTTTACGCTTTTGTCCTTGCCCCCACATGAATCTGCTTTGCCAGGTTTTCAGCTGACATAACATTGTTCATATCCAGGAAGTTACTGAGTTCCTACTGCTTTCCTACTTCTGTTTAACTATGGATTAAACATACAACCTCTCTTCAGCTGCCTGCAAAGTCTCACTGTTTTTCTAGCTGGGACCACATTTTTCAGACGTGACAGTTTTGGGAGCATTTTGAGAGAAAGGGTTTACTGGTACACATCAGGACTCTTGATTGCTGCCTGCTTGCCAGTCTATATGGAACAAAACCTGGGTCTCATTATCACTATGCATAAAAGAAACGGAGCAATTTAAAACAACATCCAAAATAAATGGCAATAAGAATTTGTGGAACTATCTGAAAACATGCTAGAGCAATTCAAATGCTACAAATCCTCCAGTATAATATATAATCTGTGCTGGCTGCAGGCAGTACAGGTTCAAAACAATGAAAGAGAGCCACAAGGAAAACACTACTACTCTGAGTAAATCTGGTCATTTCCTTGTCTCTTACTCACTCTCCTTTAGCCTCACAAATTTCTTCAGAAAGCTGATACTAAAGTGATATCACATACCAGAATATCTTCATCCTCCATCTTGGGGAAGTGTCTACACCCCAAAATATTTCTGTTGAACTGAAAAACTTTCCTTTTTCAAAAAAATATGGCTAGCAGAGTTCACCTCTTTGATCTCCATATGAGGAGTTGAGGAATCAGGAAAGATTTTTGGACTTGTCTCTTACATCTGGCAAGTGGATCAACACTCTGCATGGAAGACATGACAAGATGTTGTTCAATGCTTGTTGCTACTTTTCCCACATGTTCTTTCTCAGTTGTTGCAATGAGTTAGCTGTTGTTCTGACAGAAATTAGTCAGAATATTCAGAGGTCATTTATTTATGCAATGCCAAACACAGGAAGGGCATTAGCTTCCGAAATTTCCAGTCATCAGCACATATTGTGCAATAGGTCTAGAAATTGTGTTGAGACCCTAGAGGTAAGTACGTGTGAAGAAACTTAGGGTCAAAGTGCCTTCCAAGTAGCTGTCACTGCATACAAAGGCTTGAAAAGCAGTGATGTTCACAAGCTGCAGGACTGCCTAGTGCTTAACTTCTGGGGGATTATCAGCCTAATTAAAGATCTCTTTCACTCTTCACTAAGTCAAGAATTAAATGCATTGTGACATCTGAATATATGTTGTTGGGGTTTTTTGTCCCCCAGATAGATATAGTTTTTCATGCCAATAAAAAAGCATTTCTCTTTCTCATTAAAAAAAAAACAAACAAACAAAACAAAACAAAACAAAAAAAACCAAAACCAAACAAACAAAAAAACCAACCCAGAGAATATTCTGTTTAGTCAATGGTAGGTTGTTTCTGGGTACTTTATACCTGGAACATATAGTTCAGATTGATTTGGCATAAAGGAACTAAGCTGCCTATAAAATATTTTTTCACAAAACAAAGAATAAAATGCAACACCTTTTTGTATCTATTTATTTATTTAAAAATCCTACTTTTGGAACTTGTGCTCTCTCTCAGATTTGATTTTTTGGGGGATTTTTTAAAACATATTGGTTCTGGTGATCATAATGAATGAAAACTTGCAGACATGGATATTTATGATTCAAAAGCCAAAAAGTTGGACATAGATAATCTAGAACATCCTTTTTCTTTATGATTAATGCCTTTACACCTCCCATGATTTCCCATGAGCTGCCACATAAATGGTCACTCACACATCACATGGGGACTACTTCTGCATTATGCAGAGCAGGGGCTGAAGGAATCTGCTGCAGGGTCTCTCAGTCTTCACAGGATGCACAGTTTGCCTGCAGGTGGAAGTGCAAAATAGACTTGCTGGCACAGATTTGCAGGTCTGCCAGAGCTGGCAAACCAGAGCTGGCTTTCCAGACGGAAGAATTCTATCTGATGGTTAAAGATTGAATTTGGTCCTCTTTACACAAAAACTATACAATATATGGCTCTTTAGCAATGAGAGCAGAAGAGAAAAATTAATTCAGTACTTTGAATGAAGAAGTGAAACACCTGTTAGGCTGGAAAGTCTAACTGAATTTTTATTGAGTTCCCTTTGTGTACCATCAAGGTATCTTTCAGGCTAAGGCATCACCAAATCAAAGCAATACTGAACATTTCTCAGATAAAACACATTCTTGTATCTGATTAATAAGTCATAGATCAAATAATTTTAGGGAAATTGTTAACAGTAATAGTTGTTGAGCTGTTCCTGTTAAAAAGAGCATTCTTTGTTTTACTCATAGAGTTTACTTAAGTTTAACAAGTTAAGTGATCTGTTTCACTTACTATCTCTTCCTGCTTTTCCCTCTGAATATTCTTTTGTCTCATATCTCTGTATTAATTCAATTTTCATTGGCAGCTTGCTATATATTCAAATTACTGACCACAAGATCTTTACCAGACAAAGAAAAATCCTTAGTAGCAAAGAGCACCTCTGATATTGCTTTGTCAAAAATAAATCAGGAGACCAGGCTAAATCAAACATAATTTAAGTAGAGCCCATCTTGCCTGGATTATAATTAATTTTGAATTCCTCCTGTTGCCATGACACCATGCATGAAAAGAAAGAAGCCAGGCATTGTGCAGTACTCAAGAGCTTGTTGAAATTTTGGGGTTTCTTCTTATGTTTAAAATAGGAAGAAAATAGTGAAACAAAAGCCAGCAGTAACACAAGAGGTCTTTTCTTCTCTTGTGAGGTGGGAGAGAGGTACATGCCAGATACCTTTTGAAATTTTGCTTGTTGAAGGAAATAATAATGAATTGGATATATATTTGCTTAAATTTCCTGATTCTACTCCTGACAAATCAAGTGATTATCACATTTTCTAATCTTTGTGGACTACCTTCATTTAATATTCCTCTGTGACCACCCCCTCCCAGCTGCTTCAGGGGCAGCAATTAGCCTGAGCACTGCACAGCCCACACACTCTTCACACAAACCTTATGCTGAGCCTTCAGTAGCTCCTCAGAGAAGCTGGGAGAGAATGTGTTCTTCAGGTGGAAAAACTTATTGTACACAAAAGACATACAGAATACTCTAGAGAGGAATGAAATTTTTTCTGAACCTCATGTTCTAACTACTCTTATGGCATTTAAAGAGAATATGATACTGTCTTGTTAACAGAAAAAGGTTTTCTTCTCCCTACCGACACATTGAGTGCTCCTTGTATCCAGGAGCTTGATTTGCAGTGCTTCACATGTGGTTGCTGAACACTCAGACACATAAAGCTCTATAAAACCCTTCCATTAGTTGTTTTATTGGCAAATCCCACCTGATGCAGCCTCCTGAGCAAGACCAGTAACTGCTGCTTGAAGAAACACCACAATTGTTTCTGTGGGGCTGCTGCCCACACCTGCTTGGAAATGGCCATCTCTGAGCAGAGGCAATCATGGCCATTGCTAGGGAGTGCTCCATGGTCCTGTGAGCTGCATGAAAAGGGCAGGCAGGCAGCTCTCAGCTGCTTTGCTGGTGCTGGATAGCAGCAAGAGCTCCTCTGCAAGCTTCATATTTGAGTTGAAATAAGGAAAGTCATACTCTATCCAGCTGGGAGCAGCATTATAACCTTACTGACCTGTGCTGACAGCCTGCACATCTGAGATTGCTATCAAAGACTTTAAAGACTTTAATTACTGAGTGTCCTGAAGGGTCATTAAGGTATCCTGTGATTTAAAACAAAGGTCGCTGCAACCTCAAGAATTTCTCAGTTTCCTTTTCCTCACAGCCACAGCTCTTCCCTGCAGCTTCTGCCCAGACCCTGTGGCTCAAAAGGCATTTTCTCAGGCTTAGTGTTAAAACCTATGAAAGAGAGATGGTTGCACCCACAGAACTCTAGGTTTAAGGAGCCCTGGGGTGTCTCTAGAAGGACAAAGGATGTTGTTTGCAGGAGGTGTATCTTTTCACATTCAGATTATTTCCACAGCACAATGGCAGAAAAAAATATCTCGGTCTTTGGGCACAGGAGCTGAGACAGAGGGTCAGCTCTCACATAAGGCACTCACATTTTAACCCAGTCACAACTTTGATCTGCCTCCCTTATACCAAATCTTAGTTGTAAGGAAATGCTAGTAATTGGCTGCAGAACCTGCAATGCAGCAGATCCTGAGATCACAAGTTGAAGGATTAAAAGTGCTGGTAAGGATGATGGCACCAAGCACCAACGTACATTTTAGTCACAGCATAGGTAGAAGTGACAGAAAAAAAAGGTGCAATTTCTCAGAGCCTCTCCCTTCTTCTGCTCTGGATGTCTCTGCTTTCTGATTCCAGTTGTGGTAAACAGCAAGATAGCACACAACACCCTCTCCCCCAGTTTGTATCTTTCAAGGGCTGTTCTTCAATACTCTGCACCTAGAAACACTATCCTGCTCCTGGGAGGCCAGGGAAAGCTGCAAGGAACACTGAAAGGCTGGACGCATCCTGCACTGTGAAGATTCTCAGTCTGTAGCTCCCTGATTGACGTTGAAGGCTGGGAAAATTTGCTGAGCAAAATGCACAGATACGGTGGGAGGAAAGTGTTAGTGGTCTGGTAAGAGACACTGTGTTACCCCAGTCCTCTGATTGCTCCATTTCACCTGAGAAAATTTCAAGATTCTGAAAAGGAAAAATGGATTCAGCTCAAAAACATACTCCAAACACATTCCTAATAGGCTGTAATTGGCATGAACTGGAAGTTTCCCAGGAGTCCCTGGAATTTTGTCAGGGAGATGGGGGCAGCCAGGACAGCACATTTTATCTTTTTTCAAAAAAGTTAAAGTTTGTGTTAGTATTGGCAGGATCTTGAAACAAACTCTAGTCCACAAAAAAATATGAGAAACCAGTTTTTCACTTTGCTCTACTCAGATGCACTTGGTGGCTGGGCAGGAAGATACTCAAGCTTTGGAATCTAAATAAACAGAGAAGAAAAGACAGAAGGACCCACAGCAACTTCCCCATTGCATCTTGCCTCCCCTGCCAAACATGCTGACTGCTGAATGGATGGCTGGAGTTATCGTTTGGACAGTTGCATTGTTTCTGCTGAACACCTGTATTAAAGAACACAGATACAACAGCAGGCATGGGTAGGAAGAGAGAAAAGAATAATTTGGCTGAGCTACAATATCCGTCCATTATAAAACATAAAGAAGATGCAGGCTTATCAGCCAGATCCTACTGTTTGTAACCAACTGATTTTAGTGTTTCCCCCTCTTCTCCCAGTGAAATCAGTGGTTTTTGAACTTGGCATTTTGAAAGAGGCCCCCGGTTTGCACCTTTTATTTTACATTTAGAGAGTGAAATATCTCTATGTCAGCTTCTGAATGTTCAACGCTTGGGCGTTTTCCCTGTCAGAGAAGCTTTATACACCCTCAGAGAACAGGAGCAATAATGTATGCTAATATCAGAGACTAGAGCAGCCCCAGCAGTGCGAGCAGGCCCATCATAACACGGTTATTTTTAGCCCTATCTTTACAATTAGCTCTGCGGAGGCTTTGAAACACAGACTTTACGAGCTCGAGGCAGGAATGTGGTTCCCAGGGATGTCTCGGCACGGCAGCCCACGCGAGCCGGGCGATCGGCGGCTGCTCCCTGCTGGCCTGCGGCAGCACCGCTCGCTGCCCGAACACCCTGCCCGGGGACTGCGCTAAGGCAGCTGCAAGAGTTCATCCCTATTCCAACCCAGGAATCCCTCACTCGACCTGTACCCCTCGTAGCAGTTACACAGGACTTCAACAAAATGAGTCCGCTAATAACCACTAAGGCATGATAACAAAGGAACGCTACACTCTGCTCATCTGCCGAGGCAACCTTAAATGCAATTCTGCACAAGGTCATGCATTTCTCCTGTGGATAACCCCTAAAATGACACTGGCATTCTCAAAATACAGTAAGACCTCAGGATTTTGCAGCAGCCCGAGTATTCCTGCCACCCACCAAAACATCATTTTGAGGGAGCAAAGAGGGAAAATAAAATGTATGCTTGTTTGTAATTGTTCTCGAGAACAACATACAGCAGTGAGATCTCAGGAATGGCTGAGCCAACATCTTTAATTTAGACTGGTATGAGAAGGTCAGGCCTACAGAACCTGCTAAATTATTGCATTTCCTACAAAATTATGCAACAGAATTTTTTCTTGCTGTAGTCATATATGAGTACACAGACTAGAAGACACATTTAAATAGGTTGCTGCGTATGAAAATAAAGTACATGTCAGCTAGACACACATATTATAGATCCAGATTTTCGAGTACTGCACTGAATTAAGACACCTACAATTTACTCCCAGAGACTCTCTTTATTTGGCTTACAGTGTTAATTTCATTTTTGGCTTTAAAACCCAAACAAAAAAATCCAAGGAACATGGGAATAAATTCACAGAAACACATACAACTTGACATTGTTCTTACTGTCACACAGGACTCTAGTTTTTTAAGTGCATTTCCATTACCTGTATGTGTGAGTTGGTTTGTATGATTTACAGCATCTAAACATTTTGTATATGTAGCATGTGTTAAGTTATAGTCATCACACACAGAGCCATCTGGAAACATAGAGTAACCTGGTTCTTATTTGCAACACCAAGTTCTGCCCTGGCATCTGAAAGCAGTCATTGTGATAAGGGATTCTATGACTGCTGTCCTCAGTTTTAGCCATGTAGAAGTTATATGCCTGGACAAGTACAGTTTAGACTTCTGTCATCAAAGCATATGAGAAAAAAAAAAAAAAAAAAAACAAAACAAAAAACAAACAAACAAACAAACAAACAAAAAACCACCCCACAACAACAACAAAAAATAAAAAAAAAACAAAAAACAAACAAACAAAAAAAAAACAAAAGAACAAAAAAACAAAACAAAACAAAACAAAACAAAACAAAACAAAACAAAAAAAAAAAAAAAAAAAAAAAAAAAAAAAAAAAAACCACCAAAACCCACCAAACCCACACCTCAGAAGCAGCTTGAGAGGCTAAAAAAGCTAATTTGCCTAGACAACAACTTTAGTAAAAGCAGCATAGGATGGGAAGGGAAGATGTCCCAAAAACTCAGGAGATGTGTCTTTGCATCAACTACCATCAGTTGAGGCCAGACATATGTATGTCAAAACACCTCATACTTAAGTGATGTCAGATACAAGTCTCATTTATTTCAGTATATCCTGTGTCAAATAACTCTTGGTATAGATGCAGTTCTGACAGGTCAAGTACCCATGGCACAAAATCTCCTATGAGGAAATTCCAAGGTGATCCTCAATTAAAAAAAATAATAATAATAATAAAAAGGTGCTTTGTGGATGCTGTGGATGCACTGTGCTCACAAGTTGGTAGTGACAATTTCTAGCACTATCCCCCATACCTCTGCGTGCACACAATACCAGTTAGTACCACTGTAACTAGTAGAATGCTAAAATTAGCATAAGGATTTTGTGCTGTGCAATTCTCTTTTCTCTCAGTCTTTCAGTTCTTAAAGGACAGTTACTGTCATCATTTTGAGCAGAATTCTTCCATCCAATGCCCAAGTACACTTCAGGAGTTATTCTGGGGCTGCAGTCCCTCCTAACAGAACTTAATACTACAGATGTAGTTCAGCTCTGGCAACTGAATGATCCTGGACACTGTTTACTAGAACATACACGTGCTATAAGTTTGCCACTTAAGAATTCAACTTAAATTTCCTAATTTTATATAGATGACTGTTACTCTGCTGTGCTTGATTCTCTGATGACACACTTGTGCAGAAACCCAGTCACACAGCTGAAAGGCACAGGTTAGAAAATCCTTCTATAGCAAGGAGAAGGTGAACCTGGTAGAGAAACAGAGGGACTGCCCAGAAGCTATAGGTCACTAAACTACATGGTTATTACACATGACTGAGAAATAATCCTACTCTCCAAGAGAAAGCTGCAACACCAAATATCCATTAATTGGAAGCAACACAGTGTGGGAGTAGCAGAAGCAAGCAGAACCATCGCTTTACTAACAGTACCTGCTTCTAGATGTCAAAACCTCTTGTGGCTTTTAGAGACTATTTTCTGCCCAATTAATTGAACAAAATATCTAACTTGCTCTTACCCTTATGGAGAAAAATCATTATGCTCCACAAAAATGAAAGAAGAAATAAGTTAGTAGCAGCTATTATATGGCCTTTTCTAAAGTAGTCAGGTAGAAAGCACACAGATGCATATTGTTTATGCATACCATTTTTTTTTAAGAGATTGTGCCTGTTCTTTTTTTATGGGTATAGACAAATTGTATCCTAACAAGTGAAAAATAAACTGTGGGAACTAAAGGAAAGTCTACATTCTCAATTGCAGTTTAGGCAAAATGTAAAGTGCTTGTTGACGGAGTCAAGAACATGAGAACTCATTACCACTGTCAGAGAGTTAAATAGACTCAGTTATTCAGGAGACTGGGCTTTGCTTTTGTCTTTCATGCCAACCTGAGGGGAGTATAAGCTGCTTGCAGCCACCTGCACCAGACCTCAACCCATGGTGCAAGAACCAACACAAACCTCAGAGTGATCCCTGGGGCAGCACATTCACCTGCCTAGAGCACCCATCCATGGACTAGAACACGAGCTGGCTCAAGGCTGCAGCTGTGCATCAAATTAGTTCTAGAGATATCCAGATTCCCTCTTTTAGCTCAGCTGGGAGATGGTGAGTCAGAAACCACAATTATGTCCAGAATTGTGGCAGGAGGTCTCCAGGCCGTAGGCTGTGCTTTCTCCAAAGGACTGAGAGGCAGAGAAGCACAGGGGAAAGTCACTATGAAGAATCACAGGAAACACATTCATTTAAAATATCTATTGAAATTACAAATTAAACTCTCCAATATGATTCAAAGTACAAAACACCACATTAAAAGGCATTCAACAGCTCCTTTATACATCACAGTGTTAGTGGCACAAAATGCACTTACATTTCAAATACATCAACAGAACTATTTTTACACTGGTCAAATACATTATTTATACATATGCATGACTCCTTCATGCTTACCCCTATACAAATTTAAAATGCATCATAATAAAATGATGAAGAAAGGTTCAGTTATGTACCATGTACCTGTACCTAATGTTCCTGGAATTCTTATAAGATATACACAAATCAAAGCAATAATGAAGACCACAGGGCTCTAAACACAAACAGCATGCCTTACTTAGTACAAGTGCATTAGCAATTAAGGGCTGATGCAGGATTTTTTGATGTTCCTAGTATCACTGTCATCAGCAACAGTAATTTACTTGTTTTCCTCAGGATTTTAGATTATGTACATGAAATGTACAAACTTTGGTTTTAAAAAAGCAAACCTGCACAAAGGTTTATGCATGCTGCACCTCACTGGAATGATAATGGCCTGCATTAAAAATATTTATTCCTAAACAGTAAAAGGTCTACAGATGAAATGCACAGAACTTCATTCTAATCTTCCTGCCCCTAATAATTAAAAAAAAAATCACTTCATATTTTTCTGGCCTATGGATATTTTATCCTGTCAGCTCCATGAATGAGAGCTATTCACTAATTTTGATTGTTTTCTGCATGTCAGGAGCTCAGCTGTAAACTGAGTTGATCGAATCTGCTGTTATTTGGGACTTTGCCTAATTTATGCACCAGAGTATCTGAGGAAAGATCATGCTTCTTAGTATGTGGGGGAAAGTATCCTAAATTCTTGACATGCTAAAGTCAGTAGTAGCACATTTCAGGATGAATGCCAATATGAATAAAACTGAAATATTAACATAAACTACATAATCTTTTATATATAATTGTTCATCACAAATTTTGAAAAGCCTGTGAATTTGCCCTCAAAGCCCTCCTGAGGTAAACACTGGTTTCACTTAAATCATTCACTTAGAAGATGGTTAAATTGAGATAAAAGGCGGTGAGTGATTTGTCCAATGTCACAGGGGAAAACTCAACGCTGAAGATGAAGTGGGCTGTGCTCCTGGTCTCTCTCAGGACTGACTTCAGCCCAGCTAATGGCCAGCCTAGGGAGATGCACAGCCTCTGGAGCTGGGACTCCACACTCACTGGACATGACACCCCCGAAGAACATGTGGATGATGTACTGTCACCAACTCCATTAAACAGCATTTACAAACAGACCATTCACTCAAGCGCTGGACTTGATCCTTGTGGGTCTTCTCAAATCAGAATATTCTATGATTCTGTGTGATTATAAACTCACTAAATAATAGCATAACCATAAAAATGCAGCAGAAATCATGTTGTGAAGTATTTTTTCTGGTGCAAATCCAAAAAGCCATAGCTGTTGTAACAGATTTTCATTTGAAGAGATGAAGAAACTAATGTTCCCTTTCCCATGGCAGGGGGTTTAAATGTCAGAGTTTAAAATTACGTATTTACAATTCAGTTTTGGGGTATTAAATGTCACAGTATCAACAAAAGCTGTAACATAAAAGCACCCTGAACTTAATACATCACCACCAAAAGTTGCTACTTTGGAACCAAATCAGCATTAAAAATAATAATAGTAATAAAAATAATAATATTAACAACAATAAAAACAAACAAAAAATTCCCCGAGAATACAGATGGAATGCCATTTAGCAAACCTGAAAAGACTGGGTAGGTATTTGGTAAATATATGTAGGCATATAGTCTATTCCAACAGCTGGGATGTGAAACAAGAGCTATGTCAAAAAATTCACCAGTAGCAATTCAAGTATGTTGAGCTCAGAGATATACTGACAGTTTTCTGATTATATATAATGTTACCTGTGAGTATCCATTATAAATTACAATTTTTAAATTTCTGTATTTGCAAATAACTTATTTATCTTTCTTTTTTCTTTTAAATCTGGAAATGCATTAATTCTGACTTTGATTATTAACTGGCCACACAGCACTTTGGAAAAGTCAAGTTTTGCTGTATTTTGGCATAAATTCTCCAAGAAAGGCACAGAGAAAATAAACCTTCTCATACCAGGACACTCAATCCTGCTCATACGCCAGAGAATCTCTCCTGTTTATTATGATCCCAGTAAGAGAACTGGTCCTCAGTCGCAGCTGCAATAGAGCAAAACACCTGAGTGCCCCAGCTGGAAAATAATAACCTGTGAAGTCTTTACATCCTGTTGCCTAGGTCTTTTTTCTCCAGTTAAATAGAATTACAGGGCCAAGGAGGAAAGGCCATAGTTGAAGCTAACCTTCAGGAAGCTGTCCTTTGCAGAATGGTTTCCATTATTCCTGGACCATGAAGCTATGACTCAGGACAACTCAAGTGTGTGGCTTGGGATCCCTCTGGGAGATGGACTGAGCTGATCCCAGAGCCAGAGGGAGAGAAGCACTTCCCTGCCCACTGAACTCAGCAGTGCTTCACACATCCCTGGGAGATGGCAAACAGGGATCAAATGCACTACCCACACTTCCCTACAGATGCTTTTGAACAACTAAGCAATTTTTAATAACAAAGATAGCTAAAATACTATAGATACTCAGATAACAAAAGATTTGAATTGTGCATTGTCATAAACAATCTGAAGATATCATGAGTTCAGATTTGCTAGAAACCACCTATTCTTTTTATTCACATTACAGAGGCTGAACTTATTAAAATCAAGCCAAGAAAGTGAATTGCAGATAATCTCCAGCTCCCACAGCTAAAATCTCTGGTGAGATACAATTCGAATTTGGATACCACTAAGCCTCGAAGATAAGGGAGGAGAATAGCTTTTTAAAAAGAAATTGGCCCTTTTCAAAACTGTGTCCTACAATATTTTTATTTAACAGATAGACAGTGTAAACCAACCAAAAGACAATAAAGAGTAATTTTTTATGGTTGAGCTATGAAAACATATTCCCAGCCTGTGACAGCAGCCAGAAGTAGATGCATTTAAGGATCTTAAGACATCTTCAGTGTAAAGTTGTCCTGTTTTCAAGATATTAATCCATCTCAGTACGTTGCTGATGACAGAAATAAATGATGAAGAAAAAATACAGTAAAATTTTAGTCCACGAGCCATTCAAAAGAATATTTTCCTTCATATTACAAACATACATATTGTTTCAGGTGCTTCATATTTCATGGCAAGAAGTTATTAGTCAAATTCTTGTTGGCTTTAATATCAGAGAAAAATGGTTTTCAAAAAAATATTTCTAAAGAGAAACGCCAGTGATGTAGTATGTTGAATAGCACACTTTACTACCCTGAAAACACAGCACTGAATTCTGCAAAACTATCAAGTGATTAGTTTTCAAATAAAAACTTATCTTGTCACAGTATTGTTATTAACACAATACACCACATATCATACAATATTATCTCTGAAAATGGGCTAAGTAGTTTAAATGCAAAGCACAACTTCCACAAATATCCCAGGCATTTTCATATTAACTACAGGGATAACCATGATGTATTTTCGTATTTAAAAGGAAAGACTCATTGATAACCCAAGAGTCTGCTTAACAATAAAGTTAGTCCTGCATTCTTTAATAATTGTCCTAAAGACAGAAAGAAGCAAGCCATCCTGAATTTCCAAAATATTTCAATAGCACAGCTATTTACACATTTGGTTTAAATAGGAATATATATATATATATATGTATGTATCTACAAAAAGATTAAGATACCTGGATTAGAAGTTACATAGCCCTATAAGTGTAGCAGAACCCTAAACAATAGCAAAAAAATAACAATTCAGAGAAATACTAGTGGTCCAGGGGTAATCAATATCAATGATTTTTTAAAAGAAACTTGATTAAATAGCAGGTTTGTGTCACCACTCATACTTACACCTTCATCAATTAATTTTAAAATGTAGTTTTTAATCAAACAGATTTCTTATAAGACTTTATAAAATTCATGGAAGGCAGCAGGATCAACTTTGTCCCTCTGATCCTCTCCAAATTTCAAGAAAGGCATAGGATGGCCTATATGCACCTTACTAATTTTGTTACTCTTGGAAAAAATAGGTACTAAAAAGGACATTGTGATGGCTTTAACAAAAACAGATGTGTAATAAAGTCACACAAAGTTGACTATCTGATTTAAATGATAGGCAACTTAAACATATGCAGGAATAAGACACCAAATTTGGAAGCAAACAGATATGCAAATGTTTGTAGGCGTTTTCAGCTTGGTTTGCTGATGTCATTCAGTACAGTTCCCAGTCCACCAGCAGGGCAGCACCAACCATTTGCATTATTTTTAGCAGTATCACCTCTTAATTTCAGATAGCTACCCAGGTCTGTGGTCTCCCTTTAGCACCAAACTTGCCTTCTATTACCCTCCTTGTCTGTTATCAAGAGATCTGTACAACAGTAGTAACAACAGTTCCTGGAATCAAGACTGTGTCAACAAAAAGCAGAATGGGGCAAGTAAGGCTACAGCAATGTAAGTGCAAGAGGGAAACATAACAGCAACAGTAAAATCAAACATGTTGTGATGAGTCCAATCTTCTCTCAGTCTAGGTAGGTAGAGGATCATCATCTCCTTTATTACATTTGCACTTGCAGCACAGAACAAATGGTGTAGCAAGTAGAAGGAAAGGGGAGGCCACCAAAAGTAGAAGACCAAATCCTGCAAAAATGCCTACGACCTGTAAGAAAAAGGGATAGCATTGTGTCAGAGATAGCATTGCCTAGATTCTGTGTCTGCTACACCATTGCATCATCTGTGTCCCTCAGAAAGACCTCAGCAAATGCCACTGACCTTATCAGAGCCAAGACTCCCCTATGTGTATACTACAGTCAGCTCCTGTGACTAGTAAATGTGAGTGAAAGTCATGTGAATGGCTCCAGTCAGAACTGTGTCACAGAACTCTGCTTTACCACACAAAGTGATGCAGATGATTATTTGCCTTTTTGAGTTTTCTTGTATCTCAACTAATGAACCAAATCTTTTTTCTTTGATCAAACCTAAATACTGAAGTTTGAAATCAAGGCTACAGAAAGACTTCCACTTTCAGGTGCTCCCTTTTTTTCTGAAGAAAGCTTCAAGAAGAATTAGTCAAGATGTTGGTGGTGTTCAGAGAATCTGGGAAGATTCCCACCATGTCCCACCAGCATGCACTCAAGCTTGGGAATTTCAATCACAGATTACTAACACCATGGATTATAGGTGGTCTTTGCACATGCAATGGTTTTTTGCAGCTGGACCTGAGCTCATGCTGCTGCTTCAGGGGACAAGATCTAACTCTAAGTGCATCTTGTCCATTTACGTTTACTGATCACCTCCTTCCCAGCATGAACAGAGGACCATAGACTTCCCTCCTGGGTCAGTGTGACAAAGTAGTAATTTCTACAGAGCTTAAATTTGGAAAATTATTTTAAAAACATTCAAGTTGAGCTTCATTGCCTGAGAAAGTTTTCCATTTGCCATAGGCAACAGTAAGAGTGATGCTGCAACAATATTCCCACTAA
Source organism: Zosterops lateralis (assembly GCF_965231275.1). Lineage (NCBI taxonomy): Eukaryota > Metazoa > Chordata > Aves > Passeriformes > Zosteropidae > Zosterops > Zosterops lateralis. The sequence continues at coordinate 97,405,183 of NC_139764.1, read as the reverse complement.
TTATTTGAGAGAATAATTTAGATTTATTTACATGAGAGTGTCTGTGAATAATTTTGAATAATAATGGCTAGAGTGGAATGTTAATACAATAGCAAAACCTCACAGCAGAAGGCAAAATGAAATTAGAGCGCAGCACTCATTAAGGATTCTTCTAGTCAGGGCTAGATACGCCACTTCAATTAGCTGGCAAATATTAAATTAGGCACGGTGTAGATGGGACGATGCGGTAGCTCTTTTGGCGGCCAGGGATAATTTGGCGCTGACGATCAGGCAGGCGGCTCCGGGGCTGTGCGGGCGGTGGCGCTGTGGGACAGCGCTGCGGGCGGACACACACACAACATACACACACACACTCTCTCTCACACACACACAGACACACCACACACACACACACCACACACACCCCGCAGGACCCGCTCTGCCGCCCAGCCACAGCAGCCGCACCTGCCTCGTCCCAAACACTGCCTTTCTTCTCACCACTAGTTTCCTTTTTAGCTCCAGAGATGGGCACGTTCCATAGCTTATTCTCTTTTTTATGGTGCTGCTGACAATCTGACGCAACTTGTACTAACCTTTGCATTTATTTCCCAGAAACCAAAGTTAAATTCTCATTTTTAAAACACACAAGCTGCAACGATTGCTCTGCTGCTCTCTGCAGCCCAGGCTGAGTGCACTGGTCAGACAGAGCCAAGCTAAAAGCTGGCAATTTAGTGGACCAGACTGACTACTGGTAATTAATATAAAACATCTATTTACACCTTCCTTTCAGCCTCAATATGCCATCAAAGAAATCACCAAGTTTCAGTTTTGTTTTTGCTGCTTTTTTTTTTTTTTTTGGTGTGGTTTTGTGTGTGTGTGTGTGTTGGGGGGGGATGGGAGTGTTGTTTATTTTTAAGTGAAACTGTCTGCTGAGTATTACTTGTTTACTTTTTCCTTGTTTTTTTTTCCTCAGAAGAAATTGCTGCCCTACTAGGCATCAAGCCATTTTCTCTGGCCAAAACAAATATTTTTTTAAACCCACAAAAAGCAAACTAAAGACTCACCTCAATTTGCTTTGGATAAACCTAAGAAGAACCTTAGCAACTTACTCAAAGCTAACATAAGGAAACAATTGGAGTGTTGATTTGGCTTCAGTGGGTTTAGCAGAATTATATCCTGCTTAGTAGTGAATTATTAAGTAGTGAATTCTTAACAATGACCAGATCATCAAACATTCCATATATCAAACATATTTGCACAAACTGCAGTGGCTTAGAACAGATTCTAAATATCAGATTAATCACTTCATACTACAGGTTTATCTTTAAGTAAACTTAAAGTACCTACACACTTCCTGAAATGCCATTGGCTAATCCAAGCAAAACCCAGTCAGCAGCTCAGACACTCACTGGTATGGGTGGAAGGAGAGGGGTGAGATCCTCCTTTTATTTCATTTTAACTGTTTATCCAGACTTGATGATTATTCTATAGAATTGGGGTTTATGTTCACATGGAAAGAAATCTGTACTTCAAGAAAAGTGCCTCATGTCAAGCTAAGGTAGCTTTTTCCAGGCACAGGGGTTATTTAGGAAGAGATGACTCAGATATGCAGATGTCCTCATATCTTTGAACAGACTGTAAAGGCAGTAGATTGGACCAAGTCACACATTAGCATTTATACTGCATCAAAGTGCTGCAGAGAGCTTTTTTACTACCAGCATTCTTGCTGAGTCTAGCAACACTGAATCTAGACTACAAGAGGTATTCTCACACCCTCTGCAGCTATCAATTTGAATCTTTCTTTGAAACTACTGATGAACCTTCTGGGTTACTTTCTATCCAACCAACAGGAAGGAGTCAGATAGAGTCCATAGCAAGATAATGTCTGTATTCAGGTTAATTCCTTTCCAGTTCTGGATCCAGAGCTAAAAATGCCTTACAGGAAGAGATTCCTTGTAAATAATACTGAGGGTGACAACCTAGCTCATGCTCCCAGTTCAGTGAGAACATATCTGGACTGGCATTGAACTGGCTCTGCAAACATATCTTTTCTGGTTCTCAGTGGCATTTTGGCAAGGAGGGTTTTCTCTAGGAGAGCTAATTGTTCCACTCCAAGCTAACTGCCCTCTTTTTATCTGCTACAAAAATCAGATACCATTTGGCATAGAATTTTACCCTAAGGTGTTAAAATGAGGCACTATGACAGTAGTAGACCTGTAGAGAGCTTTCAAAAGTCTGAAGCTTTACCTGTGTCCTGTGCCAGATAACAGATGCCCTGGAGTGCCCCAGCTTGTTTCGACAAGGTCCTTTGTCATAATGTATAAGGAGAAAATCATCCTACAAATATGAAATGAGAAGGTAGGTAATAAACAGAAGTTCTTCAAGTTACCAAACAATATATTCTGACAACTTAAACCCAGGAATCACAGAGGAAGATAAAAGCAAGCAGATATGACCATGTCCAACCTTTCCAAAGGTCTTTGTTTACAGTTAGGCGTCTTCACAAACAGGTTTGTTTGGCGTGTGTTACAGATATATAACAAATTCTTCTCCCAAAGGGTCTCAAGCTGCATATTTAAATGCTAGCATGAAGTTTAACGAGAGAATCCAAGAAGATAAGCTGACAACTGCTGTTTTACACACACATAGAAAGAGTAAAGTAAAATCAGTACATGCACTGCAGACTTCCCAAAGCTGGTTCCTTTATCTAGCTGAAGAACAGAAAGACAAAACAGATTTTTGAGATATTATGTCCCTATCAATCCTGTCAGCGTCTCACAAACCAGACACGATAGTAGGTCTAGTTCTAAGGCAACACTGCTTTTTTATCTTGTGAGAGCATGTGAGCATTTGACAAGTCTGTAACTTCAAGATTGTTAGTAAAGTACTGAAATGGGACCACCACAGGATTTGAATAGTTGGAGTAGCTTTCAGGAACCTAATTTCCTTTGCTATTGTTAACAATGTTATAAAGTAAAACTGATGACATGGAAACAGATGTTGTGTATTGTATATACTCTGATCTGTGGGCATGATAACAAGCTGATTTTAAAAAAATATAAACATAGGACAGCAGCAGCTTATAGACCAATAAATTCCTGCTGTTGGGAGAACATTGTATTCTTTCTCCTATGTCAGATCTATTTATTGTCCCACAGAATACAATGAATGGTAAACAAATTTGACTGCTAGTGACATACCACATCTAGATTGTTAAACATCCTCAGAATGAGAGCACTGCTAGTCTCGTACTGTAATGCCTTCAAGAAAGGCATCATTAAAAAGTCAGTACTGGATGAAAAAACGCAACACCCTTATCCATGTTAGGTGCCATGTTAAGATTGTAAACAGATTATTATCATAAAATTTTACTTTTTAATAATTGTTTACTGACTCAGACCAAATGCTAAATTCACACAGGTTAGACAAGTAAAACAGAGGATACACATCGTATTAAATTCCCAGCACCAGCTGTGATGACTTGTGGCCAGAAGCTAGTGAGCTATTTATTTAATTGATTTAACAGAGAGCTGGATGGCAAAGCAATGAATTCCTAACCTTCTGAGAGCCAGAATGCATGGCATGTACTCACATCAAGAGATTCCAGACAGTACCAGCAAAAGGCATGTTTGCAATTCTTACACATCATTTGGGCACAGCCTTCATCTCGTTCAATGTAAACTTTACACTTTGGACAGCGTTTGATCGGAGCGTCATCATCTTCCATTTTGAAAACTGAACTGTGGGACAGAGTGAGAAATTAGTAAAATGTGTGACCACGTCAGTTTAGAGAAGAATGTCTAAGAACTGTGCTGTGAAGACAAACCTGCTTTTTTGCTTAAAAAAAGATAAATTACTTTTAAAAAGAGATTCAGGCATTCAAGTGATTTTATTATTCAGATATTATGCCTGTACACTACTTGACAAACATATCTCTACAAAAAGATGTTTAATTACCACAGTGTCTACATAAAAGTTAGGATATTTTCTTTACCATGTGAAAACTAGCTGTTTCTGTTATCTAGTGATACTAATAGATATTAAACAGTTTTCTCCTGTAATGTACCAGATAAGCAGCAGATAGCTCACATCTAAATATTTTGTACATCTAGATTATTATCCTTTTCTCTCCTTTTTTTCTGAGATGAAGAAACAATCCCTCAATTGCACAAGAATCCCAGACCACATTCCTTTGGACTAGGGCACCAGGGATAAATTACTTGTCTGTGCCCTCCTTGAGGATGCTCCCTAGGAGTTTACCTCAAAATCAAGAACAATGAGGTTTTGGTCCCTGTCGTTCTTTCAGTTAAGCTTTGTCTCTGTTGACAGAGTCCTAACAAGTCACTCTTCATGACTGAGGGTCAGCACTGACTGTTCTTGCACAAGTGTGCAAAACCACAGGTGTCCCCTCCTATAATGGGCACAACAGAGAGGAATGTTGAAACAGTGGAACAACTTTTATTTCTCTTGTACAGCTTTCTACTGTATGCAGGTTTTATCCTCATGTACCTTAAATGAGATTCCTGCAGCTACTGCCAGTGTGTGATACAAGAATGACCAATGGGAAATCAACAATTTGCTGGAAAACAGGACTCATGATCGATTGATTGATTTGCCAAATAGCAGGGTAAAAGGACACACACTAGTTACTAATACTAGGGGTGACTGTACTAGAAAAAATGCTTTGTATACATAAAATGTATATGAAACTCCACATGCTGCTAACAGGCACATTATGCTTCAGAATAATGAAAAAACAACTTTTATTTTTACTCAGTGGAGTAAAAAAATTAAGCATGGCAGAAAAACCTAGAAGCAACCTAAACACTATAAAAAAATTGATACAGTTTGTTACCTGCCATGAAATTTTTGCCAAGCATACACAAAAGCATGTGCAAAAGTCAGTGTATTTGATAATTTGATCATTGTATTTGAGTGGAACTCATCACGACAGCTTCCTAGCTAGTCATCTGTTATAGCAAAGCTTGAAAGAAGACAAGGTATGAGTAACTAAGTCCAAGGCTGGGCAGGGCTTTAATGATCTCTTCAAGTGCAACATAATCTTTGAAAAAGCCCAGACATGAAGTGGAACACATGCACAATGGCCTTTCTTATTCAGCGGCTGCAGTTTGCCACCAGAGACCACTTGAAACAGAACTTGAGATCATAGGCCAAGTGTGCAGCAGAGGGTATGATTGACAGGGTATCCTAAAAATCACTGTCTGGCATGATGTTACCAACTCTCACATTGTCCAGGAGAGCAGCAGTAACAAGATCATCTCTGAAGGGAAGCTGATGAACTGCCTGGATGTCATATTTTTCCCACTGGGGCAAAAGGCCAAAGGCTCAAGCAGCTCCTTTGTGCTTTGCTGGGAATGCTGGCAAAGAGTGAGGCTGCCAAGAACTGTTCAGTTTTAGATACAGCATTAAAAGAACAGGAATGACTAAGTGAAGGAAACAGCTTTAGAACAAAACATCCGGAAAATGACTCTTTGAGTATTTAGCTTCTAAATACTTAATCTTTTGCAATATCTTACCTTGTTTCTCCTGGAAGAAAAGAGATTGGCATGTTCTCTTGACAGCCTTGACCTGGATGCCAATTAGATTTGCAAGCAGAGCAGAACTCAATGTCACACACTTTGCACTGGACCAGCTGAGGGTCCTGTGGGCTTGATTCCTGGAGCTGGCAAACTGCCTGGCAAGTAGAGGATGGACACCAAGTCCGGCATGGATCCAAAAGCACTTCTGCAAAAGGACATAAAAGACCCAAATTCAAAGGCGGGTACAAGATCAGCCTTCCATAACAATGCATTTCAGCGGAGGTTGACTGGCAGGGCATTTGAAGACACATTTTAAAAAGGAGCTTTTTAATTTATGTGACCTACATTGACATAAATCTGGCCTGCTTTGCAAACAGGCACCAAACCAAAGTGAGCTTCATGAGTCTCAATTAATTGCCCACTTTCATTCACTGAACCAAACTTGTTCTGAGAATGAGATGTATTTTTTTCAGTTGTACTTGAAGTTAAATACAGTGTATACTATGCAGTAAAACCCACCAGGAAGTGTTTTTAAAATGCCTTGCCCAGTAAGAATCTATTTCAAGTCGACCTCTACCCTAATGTAACCACATGATTAACAACAGCATAAGATACAGTTTCATCCCTTTATTGGAGGCTCCTTACAGATAAGTCATGTCATGTTTCAAAGCCCACTGAATCACCAATGACTGCAATAATTTCTAGGCTGGGTCTTGGCCTTAGCAAAACTTTACTGGAAGTTCTCTATGGCCACACCATTCCACATCTCCAAAGGAACACAGTCAGCTTATATTCTCAATGTGTTTGTATCATTACATGCAGAACCACTCATTAATCCTGCACCAAATGCTAACTCAGGAGATAATGTTGGCTCTATGAAAGATGTCAATACTCCTCTCCAGCCCCTACAATACTAGTAGTCAACTTAAACAGCAAAGCTCAAAATAGAATTCACTCCCTCCCTTACTTATTTAGGTATATAATACGTAGCAATTTTCTTTCCTTAGTTTATTCCCAGAGTGCTGCAGTTCTGGGAATCATGCAGGCAAGAACAGAAGCAATTATTCTTTAGGTTTTGGGGTTTTCCTATCTGATGACCAAGCAATTAACGCACAATGCTACAGCAAGAACTTATGTAGAGATTCTGATTTATAAGATTGCTCCGGGACAAACCCATTCTCACAGCCTTCGATGGGTAGTATTACATGTGTTACCTCTTTCAAACTGTAGCTTCTTATACCTTTGCATGATTTCTGATGCAACCATGCACTCAATCTGTTGAAAGAAGGAAAAGAAGAAAAAAAATCCAGTTAGGAATAATCTAAGTAATTTTAAACAGAGACAGAGTATTTGACCTCTGAAGAATTAATAAAAACATACATTGTCAAAAATAGAAGCTATAACATAAAAAACAAGACACATTTAAACATCCTGTAAGAAAAAGAAAACACACTCTTTGCAGGAAGAGTGTACCTCATTTTCTTGCAGATGACCTCGCTTTGGGCAGGCAGCATCAGGGCAGCTGATTGCTGTTTCTAGACCTTCTTTGATCAGAAGTTCCACATACTGTTTTAGGCACTGAAAGAGAGCCAAACACTGAGTTAACCATTCTGCCAAGGATAAATCATGCAGTATTTTAGCAGCTTTCATATGAAAATCTGAAGAGCTCAAACTTTGAAAAAACAGGTACTACTGTGCCCCTTTTACAGCCATGAGCCACATTCGTAGTTTTTGCCACAGTTATACCTCAAAGTAGAAAACAGCAAGCTCATTTCTCCATCAAATCATAGGATCATTTCGGTTGAAAAAACCACTAAGATCACTTAAACCAAAATTAACCAGATAGCTCTTCATTAATTTAAAATATGCAGCAAATTAAAAAATAGCAATGGGGGAAAGAACAAATCAAAGAGGAAGCAGAGGCAGAAAAAATAATAAAACACCTCCATGATATAATTAGATTAACATGCTATAAAGATCTTTGTATGAGTGGAAGCCACAACATAGCTTAGTAAGCAGTAATTCCCCATAGACAGACATCTGTCAAGCATACTAGAACACAAAGGGAGTTATGTATCTTGCCATCTATTCTTGGAAAATACCTATCTGAACTTCATGGTTAAAGACGTAGCTTTTCCATAAAAAGAAAAAATGTGAGAATTAAGACTCCCTGAAGAACTACAGTTTCCATGGGGACCAAATAATAAATATTGGTAATACTAATACTTTTCTCCCCTAGCAACCACAGCATTTTACCCAACTCATAACTGCACATGTAGCCTCTAAGACAACAGTGCACAGCACAGCTATTAACAAGGCAGAGAAGAGAACTGGATATTTTTGACCAAGAGCAAATTAAGATTAAACCTTGTTATTCTTGATGAACAACAACTCCCCTCCACCTCCATCCTTCCTACACCAAGGTGAGCTAATGCAGAGGTGTCTGTTGGGAAGACAAGGGAGTGATGAAGAGACCCTGCTCTCTGCTGCTACCATGCAGCTTCTACCAGCCCAACACTACACAGGAAGAGCAGATGAGGGTCTGCTTCCCAGTGGACAGGGCACCCTGTGATGTTCCCACCCTGCCTGTGTGCTCAGCTGGCATAAGCAAACCAGAGACAAGTACAGAAAGAGGTCCCTAACACTCTGTTTGCAGATGTGTGAATAAAGAGTGAGGCTAGATCAACAGCAGAGTGAAATGAAGATATGAAACCAGCTCAGCACACAGCTGTGTGGGAGGCAAGAAGGATTATACACTCTGCAGCAAACTGGCAAAACAAGGATTTCAGTTATCATTTCCAGACATTTACAAAAGGTATGCAGCTGCTGACTCACCACCAGCCTGGGAAGGCAAAGGGTGCATTGACTGTGCCAAGGCTGGTGTGCCTAACTTCAGGTCAGAGCACAAAACTGCTTCTCCCCATCTGCTGCTTCCTTCACCCTGTGAAATCAAATAGCCCATCAACAAGCACCTTCCAGCCTAACCCTCAGGCATGTGGCTTGTAGCTGTTGAAGTTCAGACTTCAAATATCTTCTCTTTCTCTTCTGCCTCTCGATTTTTCTTTTCAGCTCCTTTCAGACACCTCAGTCAACAAATTATTCTAGATTTTACCTCTCATAGCTTGATTGCAGCAAAGACTGTACTTCCTTGCCCACACAATCTCTGCTGCTCTGGTCCACCACATTTCTGGTGGCACATTGCCACCACTTTGATTGCAGAACAAATCATTTCTGTTAGAGCTCCCTTTCTAAGTGTCTCCCAAGCATTAGAGAAAGCAGATCAATTTTTTGGAAAAAATCCCCAGAGATCAGATAATTGATATTTATAAAATTTTAAATTGTGCAAAGAAATCCATGTGTGACAGACTACACACAGTCTTTGTCTTCCTCAGCAGGGATTTAATGAAGACAACTGTTCATTTAGTAGATGTTTGAGTTGCAGAAGGTTTTCAGGCCTTCACTTGGATCTCTGCAGGGCAGGTGGTGGAACACTTCAAGAGAACCCATATCACTAACCAGGACAGGCTGAGCTCTGCAAGACCCAGACCCTAGGCTGTGTGCCTTGGCAAGCTGTGATTTCAGCTGTAGTGAAGTATTAGTGCTACTATAATGGCACTGCTGGCTCTTCTCTTTCCTCTCCATTTGCAGATGCCAAGTGTGGATTAAAATGAAAATGCATACATTTTTAATGCCAGTACTTAGCACTTAAAGAAAGTACTTTTCAAGCTGAATGAGCTTTGCTATTATTAATCATTAATGTGGCTAATTCTCCTCCTCAACCTGTTTAGGACTATTGCCAAAGCCTATTCAATTTGCTTCCCTTTCATCTCATTTTCCAAAAAATGACACAGTTCATTCCTGTCATGAGCAGTATCCATGGCCTTTCTCTTCTCCTGATGGGGTATTGGCTGCTGCCTTCTCAAAATCAGCACAGCCAAGTGCACTTCACCTTCTGAGAAATGCCGCAAGGCTACAAAATATTGCTGGAAAATAGGCAGAGTAGATAAAGCATGCCATCCTATCAAGACTCCCAAGACTCCTTGAGTGGAGAAAGAGGAACCCAAAATGGTTGAAAGAATTTGATACGCAGGGCACCTGTGGCTTCTCAAGAGCAGACACAAGACACGCAACTTGTATAAGACTCGCTACAATACCAGAATTGCAGCAGCATGCAACCAACACAACAAAGCAGGATTAGGTATTCAGTCATATACTATGAAAATTCATTGTAAAACAATTACAAAAAAATGACAAATTTTTGCAAATTTTCTACACAACTTGATCCAATGCTGGAAGAAAATATCTTCATAGTCCTTCCATTAAGGCAATGAAGTATGCCATAGCATGAACAAAAAATGTGGGAGTATAGGTCACCCCAAAGAACATTTAAAAGTTATTACATAACTTTTCTCAGAGAAAACAGGAGCTGAAAATATATACCTAAGGTCTGAGATTGGAGTAAGGTCACAAGAGTACACTGACCCATATAAAAGGAATATGCTGAGGAACGTCTTTATTATTCCTCTAATGGATGCATGTCCAAAGACTAGTTAGCTCCCCTGAGCACTACTCCTTTATTGCTCCCTCTGCATGCACACTCCTTGTGCATCCCTGCTCTGTCCTCCTTCCATCACTGTTGTCCTTTCTGACCTGTGCATAACTTTTATGGTCACCTGGTTATCCATGAATCCTACAGGCATTTGCTGTCCCCATGACAAAGGGCAGAGCACATCCATTTTGAGGAGTTTTGGCCCAAGCCCATTCTCTCACAAAGATCAACTGAGAGCCCAATTCAGCAGCAGTTTTACTATAAGCCTATATAAATTGGGAATGTTTTTTTTTTCTGTTGCCTCAGAGACAGATGACTAATAAAGGGATGACTTCCTTTCTGAGGCTGCCAAGCACAGTGTAGTATTTAAAGCTCGGCAAGATGTGCCGCACTTCTAACCTCAATACATCAAGGGTTGTGCCACGCAGCAAGGTATGTACAGAGACCACTGATGTGCCACGGCTTTAGAGCTGCATATCTTTTTGTTTAACATTATAAAGATCAATATACCCTTTATAGGAATCAAAATGCTTATTTTTTTTGCCTAATTTCAAAACCATAACACGTAATCTTGCTCTGCTGCATTTAGCTCTTACAAACCTGCACAGGCCATAGCAAAATCTTTGGCTTGTCCTTTTCTTTTAAAAGAATTCCAGGAATAATCATGCTTACTTCTGATGTTGGTGCTTTGATTTATTTCTCCTGACATCAAATCCCAAATGAATCCCATCATAATTCCAAAAAAAGAATCTTGACTTTCATTGATTACATGGGAGGCAACACTTATCTACCATCTACTTTGACAGAAAAAAATATGTTCACTCGGTGCCTGAGGTCATTTTACAATACAAAATGCATGTAATTAAAAACAATTGGGGATGGTTTGGGAAAGCTATAAATAATTTATTTTTAAAAACATACTATTGCTACTATTGCAGCAAACAAGGAATGGTTTTTCAAGATGTCATCTCTTATTTGAGTTAGGCATACAAAAAGATTATCCTGCATTATTTTCTTAACAGCTGGTAAGTGGAATTTGTTAAAACATAGACTTCTGACTACACTAAAGCTGCAGATGCAAGTGCCAAATCATATGGGAATTTTTAAAATAAGTCCATGGATTTGGAAAGGCCAAAAACACATGACAAGAGCCACATATATCATCACTACATCACTTGATTTATTTCTTAGAACTTCAAACGTATTTTAGTGCTGGCACCAGGCCACAGCCATCACCAAATGAAGAGTGCACTACATGCAGAATCATCACATGCTGGTTTATTGGAAAACAATTTTTTAAAAACCAAAACACATGCACTGATAAAATTGAAAAGGGGGGGGGGGGGGGGGGGGAATTAAAAGAAGAAATCTAGCAATTACCAAGTTCTAAGAAAGAAAGGGAATTAGTTTTTTACAATGGATTTAGTAGCAATAAATGTTAAAGGTAGACAAATGCAGTTGCTACTGTGCACAAATATTAACCTTGGAGATAACCCTGCACTTTGGGCAGACAATCACTAGGAGTTTACACTGCACTTCAGAAACACAAGGAAGGGCTGACATGCATTTCAACAAGAGAGATTTTTAAAGCTCAACCTAAAAATGTTTTCAAAAAGGGTAATTATTAACATGTAGACTAAATTGCCAGTCTCAAATTCTATATCATCTGCAAACCAGGATTAGATGAACATCTAAAAATATACATACATAAATACACACAAATATATAATTACACAAACTTGCATTTAAGCACATGAAGACTCAGAAAAAGCTTTATGGTATTTTGTGATCCATGTTACAAGCGACATCAGAGTAAGTACATGCCAAGATCCCTTTGAGCATTACATTCGGGGATAAGAAGATTCTTCTGGATGAAGAATATGAAAGGATATTGAGTGAGAAGCACTTATTTCATGTCTTGTAGCTAAAAATTTACCACTTGGTCTATGGGTCGCTTTTATGGTAACAGGATACTAAGCCAAAGCTCAAAATTCATGTGATAGGGCAACACAGATGACCAAAACTACTACAGCATCAACTATATTTGTAGTATTTTGTAGTATTTTTATGCTCTGCATACTGGGAATTTTTCTTTACGTTGCTTTAAAATGAATTCTAAGAAGGTGATATCTTTTCCTTCCATAAGACAGTGCAATACCAAGGTTATTTTAGTGCTCTGTGCTAATTCCCCTAAGGCAATTCTGCAGTCAGTCTGGTGAATATGTAGAATTTATACTCATAGACAAACTGCCTGTAAATCTTTCAGGTAACATGATGTAATGTCCTATTTTAGCTTCAGATACAGTACAGTGATGCAGTGTGCAACACTCACTGGGGAAGGGGGAGACTGCATGTGTGAGACTGAGTGAATTTCTTTCACTACAAAAAATCTGAGCATCTATGTCTCAGGCGAAGAGTAATACTCTTGGAATAATAGCTCCCCTTCCTCTTGTCCAAATAGCAAATTCACTTTGGTAGAGAGGTTTTACCTGAATGTCATTTTCTAGAAATATTTTACATTTACAAAATCTGAACAATTTCAAGAAGAAAAGCTCCCCTAAAACAAGCAGCCTGCATCTGGGGTGTTCTCTGAAGAAGAAAGAAGAATGACACAACAAGGCTAGAGCCTTCCCTATTCCTGAAAGAGAGGTTATTGTAGCCATATATATAACTATCATATGCTACCCTTTTAAAATATTTTGGTGCATACTTCTTTAAGCAACAGGAATGCTCACCTGGTAATAAGACAAATCACAGAATCATAGCATGGCTTGGGTTGCGACAGATCTTAAAGTTCATCTAGTTCCAACCATTTCACCATAGGCAGGGACACTTTCTACTTGGCCAGGTTGCACAGAGCTCTATCCAAACTGGCCTTGAACACTTCCAAGGATGGGGCATCCACAGCTTCTCTGGGTGATCTGTCCAGTGCCTCACCACCAACATAGTAAAGAATTCCATCCTAGTATTGAAATCAACTTTTTTTCAGTTTGAATCCATTCCCACTTGCCCAATCACTACGTGCCTTTATAAATAAAATTCCTCTAATTTTTTTGTACGGCCTCCTGGTTGGACCTGTAGCAACAAACCCCATCATAAAGTTACCTGTCCCTGCCCTCCCTTTCATCCTGATCATCTCCTTACCCATCCCCAAGTGTAGCTCCACATCCTCCAGCTGGTTACTGACATACAGGGTGACACCGCCACTTCATTTCTTCCGCCTGTCCTTCCTAAAGAGCCTATATCCTTCCATTCCAACACTCCAGTCATAAGAGCAATATTATTTTAAACTTAGTGTTTTATAGAACAAGAAAACTACTTTCCGAGAAATTTCCATGGTGTACTTACAGCACACAAAACATGTGCGAGAAAAGGAAAAGAATGGTAGGTTCCTCAGAGAGGTTTTAAGCTTCTTTCAAATTTACTACATGGCTTTTTGTGTAAAGTAGTTATAATCCTGCCTCAAATCCACCGTTGTTTAATAACAGGCTCAACTTGGAACCACTCTTGCACTGCTGCTCCAGTGTGCCCAGTTCACTACAGTAGATCTACAATCCAGCTTTTTAATATCACCCTAATCCTACTTAGTTGACAAGTGACTTACTGGAAAATATCTATGCACACTTAATCACAGAGATCTGTTTGAGGCATATGCATGACTGTGGGAGTGATTTTTTTTTCTTTACTAGATAAACTGTCAGCTATACTGACCAAATCCGCAAGCACGAGCTATATTCAACTTCACAAACCACTCAGATCTGAGACAGATATACATCAGAAGCGTTTAATGTTTGTGGTAATACTTTGAAATTAAATCATTTCCACTTCTATAGACATCTTTTCAGAACACAATTATCTACTTGCAAAGAAATCTTCACTGTTAGAACTCAAAATCTTGTTAACCCTAATTTATTATCTTAATAAATCACAGGAAGGAGTTCACTTATCTTGGCAAGCAGTATTTCAAATCTGAAAGCAGCAACAGAGAACTGTCTTGCATGTTTATCCTTGATATCCTTTGTTTTGTTACAGAGACAAAAATTCTGCTACACAAGCAGAATTCAAGACAAGCACCTGCAAGGCACTCCAGAGCTCCACAACAGGGAAATATCTAGAGCCTTATGCTGTGAACAAGAAGATATGCACTGAGAGAGAGACTTTGGCCAGGACCAGAGATAGATAACATCACAGCTGATACATGTTTTACCCACAGTGGCAGGCAATTTGGAAGACCACCGTTTGACAGGTTGTCTGCCTCTATCTTCCCAAAACTTGGCCTACTTTTAAGATATTTTTGTTGGAAATTGCCAAGGGTAAATGTCTCTTTTTCCCCCATCATGCTGCCAATGTTTAAAGACTCCATCAGCTGTTCTGTAACCCTGTTGTAGACTTTATTGTCAGTCTAAATGCAATCACATCATCTTGCCTATGGATGATGGCCAAACAGGATGAGGGCTGGAAAGATAAACACAACCCATGTGTTTCCATGTTTGAGGACAAACCATCTGAGCATTTTTTCCTTAGCTGTAAAAATTATTGTCGTCCAAGAGTCCTTATGTTCCCAGCCGCTGGAGTAATCTTAGTATGGGGACTGGCTACATCCTGACAGGAGCGGGCACTCACTCATTGCAAATGCTGCTGTAGTTAGTGCAGTGATGGCTGTTGATTCATCCTGTGGACAGCAGGGCAGAACTTGCTGTGCTGGTTCTACCTCTGTCCAAATCCCTTCTGACAGTACACTCAAATATCACAGCAGCCCCTAGTGCATGCTTCTTAATGAATGCAAACAACAACTTGCAGACAAGATGTTCATATCAGGGATGAGGAGCATCATTCCTCTGAGTCCAGCCTCCAAACCCTCCACATGAGACTGTGCCAGTTTGAGTACAGGGAACAGCACCATCAGGCCATTAGTCAACAAATGATGAAGACAGGCAAGAAGAAATGTGTTATCAAAAATGCAGAAAGAGGAGCCCTGATGACTATTTTAGCTTAAGAAATGTCAGGACATGACAAACAGCCATTGAGACACAGCAATCAATGGCTGCAGAAGCCACAACCAAGACCAAGCATCCAGAACTAAAAGCAGCAAAAAAAAACAAGTGCCTTTTTCCACCTGAGTATCTTGGAAAAAAAAGAGAAGGCAACACAGACTCACAGCTGCCTAGCCTTTGAAGTGATGAGCTTGTTTTTTTTCAATACACACTAATTTATGTCTGTGTACTATAAAATTTATAGAAGTTGAACATTTTTTCTTCAGAGGTATCAATCACAGCAGTAGACAGCAGAAAATGGCCAAATGATACAAGGATAGTACCTTGTGATACGTCTTCATCTTTGAATAGGTATTTCAAGTGGATGTACATGTAAGCTTTTTTCATTATGGATTCTTATCCCTCCATTACCTTGCATAAACTTTTTGTTCTCACCTATTTAGGGCTACAATTGGCAAAAACACACAGACTAAACTTTACAAAAATAAATTTATTTTCAAATGCCAACATATGTGGGATGAAAATCAAATATTCAGAAGGCAAAAACACCACAAAAAAATCAGTTTGAGAGAAGTTTATTCTATTACAGACCAGAAATAGCAATTCTGAGTGGGAGGAGAATACACCTGCAGCAAACAAAGGGCCTTCCCTTTTCACATCCAAAACCCTATGCAAATCAAAAATGAGCTAGTTTTCCCAACACCCTGATGAAGACAGATAGCATTAACCTCATTTAGTGACATCTCACAGGAGAGGAGACCTGAAGGCTCTAGATCAAGCTTAGTTTTCACCCAGGGTCCCATGGTTCCTGCTTATTAAAGCAGGGAGTTCTGTCATCCCAGCACCTCTAAGGTCAAGGCTTGCAGCCAGCCATGGTGAACTATGCAAACACAGAGTGACCTCTAACCCTGAAGCCTCTATTGACACATCACATGTCAAGATTAGGATCAGTTGTCTGCTAAGGCTGGGGTATGTGAGCTCAAGCAGCAAGCTCTAAGCTTTGCTGGTGGGAACCAGGGAAACACTACAGCTGCTAAGAAGGACCTTGAACGCTATAAAAACTCACAAGCCACTAGGTTTCCCCTTCCCTCCTGTCTCCAAGCAAGTAGGGCATCTCCTTTGGTAGAGGTGAGGAACAGCCTGGTGTCAGCACAGTGCTGCCTGCTAAGGTAGGCTTCTTTTGGCAAGCAGAGGCAAACTATGCAGTATCAGGAAGGCAGCCAAGCCCACCTGTTCCCATCCACACTGCTCTTGGTGTCTGCCTTGCCCTGGGGGAAGGAGAGGCTGATGCTGCCTCTGCCTCATTTGGAGTGAGGGTTAATACTAAATAAATCACTTTTTTTTTCTGTCCTTCAACTCAGAGAAGCTCCATGTGCTTTGGGTCAAGCATGACAACATAAAAAAAATTAAAAAAGGAGGTGCCAGATACCAGTTATAGGCAGGATAATATTTGCCTTGCTGATCATCAGCCTATAAGGAAGCTCACATAGCAGAATGATTTGAATTAAGCAGATCTGTATAAGTAGTCATGATTAGGCAAGTCTAGTAATCCCGTTTAAAAAGGGCTAGTGATAACAGAAGTCTGTCACTATCCTACTGTCAAGCTACTTGGGATAGAATATAACAAACTTATAACTAACACCTAAAGGTCCAGGTAAGAATAATCAGCTGGCTCAAGTGCTTAAAGTAGAGCTGAGGGGCAAGAATCAGAGTATGAGTATCTACAAAGCAGTATTAGTTTCAAACACCAAAGTTGATCCACATGTGCCTATCTGACCAAAAAGAAAGTACAAACATGAAGCAGAAGGCAGGTCTTAACCTTAGTTTTGTTATTTTCTAACTGTTGGTGGCCCTCTCTTTCATGTACCTGACTACAGTTTCTCCTTCTATCAGGAACAAGGTACACTGCAGAGGAATAATCAAATTTTTCAAAGACAACTTTTCTGCCATGTTTCATATTTCTTCTACACATTTGCTTGCCTGATTGCCTATGTGACAGAATTCTGTTTTAATTTGAGAAAAGTAAGCAATGAATCCGCTGGTACCAGAATGATCAGTAGTGCCTAACATCTTGAAGGGAACTGAATAATCTAATGTGAGGTCAAAAGGAGCTTAGTATGTCTTGAGTAATAGAGGCATCACTGCACTTGGAGCATATTGACACACCTATGTATGTGTTTTATATAAATTATATAGTATTTATGTACACAGATGTACATGTAAAGCCTGAACCAGAAAACATTCAAGTAACTAACGGCTTGAATTCCATGCAAGAATATCAACTGCAAAAATCCTGTTGTCACTGTAACACATATACAATTGGTAACACATCAAAGAAACATCCTGTCCATTAAGACACATGTGAATTTCATCACAGATTACAAAATAATCAGAATTTCAGACACAAATTGGATAAAATTGTTTCCTGTTTATCTTGCAAAATCCCATTAAAAAAGCAAAGGCTAAGTAGTAAATGAAAAAATTTATAAAAATTATACCAAAAAATTAAAAAAAAAAAAAAAAAAAAAGTGGTGTTCTCTGCTTTACTTTCTTCTTCCTTCTGTGTAAAGCTTTCCGAAGAAAACATGCAAAATCAATTACTTTTTCTGAGGCAAGCAACTGCTGAGTGACTATCTTAAAATTTAAGATAGTTAGCTATGTACTGTGTGCTATTAAATTAGGAAAATTTTAATAAAAAGATATTTATATGTTTTGGTCATAAAATTACACAACCACACTTAAGATTGGTTCTATTGTTAACATGATTCTAAGAAGAGAGATGCTGGTTTGCCCCTTGATAATACAGAGAAAAACAAAAAGCTAACAGCAGGTATCTTTTTTCTTTACTTTTTAGACTTTTGTTCCTCTGGTACCTCAAGCAATCCAACAATGGATTTGCTTGAGGTACCAGAGAAAATACATTCTTATAGCATTCCTAATGGATGAGATATACAAAACTTGAGAGCTCACAGCATTGTCTGGGCATTAATGATCACAATGATAAAAACAATAATGGAGTATTGTACTAGCTGGCAAAATAATACTATGGGAAATTGTAGCGTCTGTGCCTTATCAGCAGAGGAGTGGCAGTCTGCTCTATTTAATCCCTGCACAGCTCTGCCAGAAAGCAAATGGAAACAGTGTCCCCATTCTATCTTTCTGAATAGAAATGCTGTGCTACTGTACAAGTGTCAGGAAGAGACAATCCTTCACGATATCTTTACTACAGAACTTCTATGATTATAAAGAGTCAAGACTTGCAGACAGAAATATAGGATTCAGAGACCTGTACACTGATCCAAATGCTGCAAACATACCAGTAGTACTGCACTTGAAAGATCTCTTTGTAATATATATTCATGTTGTTTCAGCTTGCTGTGATTTAGACAGAAGGACTAGAGCTAGTGGTAAAAGCTGTAGCAAAAGTAGTCCTCACACTTAGATGGACTTCCCTTTTTCCTCTGTGCTCATATTTCTGGAAAGACCATCAGTTCTCTGTTCATTTACAAAAAAGAAGCCTGAACAAAACTACATATTGCTCAAACAAGAACAAAGCGGAGATGAACTGCACCTACTGTACATAGACTCCATGTAAAACCTTGAGTAAAAAGGCTACTCTTTTTGATTGTTTGGCCATTCACAAAGCACAATTCACATGCAGTGTCCCTGGCATTTCTGGAAATCATTGCTGAAGGAACACCAGTGGAGGATTCTGTGTACATCACACCCTTCCCTAATGACTGCAATAGGCCAAACAATCTTGCCAGACTCATTGAGTATTTTCTTTAGCAATTTTTCAACCTTGAACCTGGCCCGATGGTAGAGATGAAGGCCTTGGTTTTCAGATGAAGGCCTGGGTTGTAAAAGGTTTACAGCTATTGCATCTTGCATTTATTGGGATTGATTCTTAATACTTCCTTCACCACCATCAAGGAAAGCAAGGGGAGTAGTACCTGTTAATTCATGGGAAAGCTTTAGTATAAATAATTTTTTTCACGGCACTCAAATGTCACTGTATAAAGCTTATAAGTAGCAAACGAGAGGCAGAAAAACTACAAAAATTTCTTTAAACAGGAGAAACCTGAATGAACCATTCAAGAATCAAATGCAAGTAGTAAAAACTGGCTGATGATTCCACCTGAACAGAGTTCAAAATACAAATTCCATGTCACCAGTCAGATTATTCTATCAGCTACTAAGAACAGGTTATCAGTAAAGGTTACATATCTGATGTCCCAAACTGGTTATATCTTTCAAAACAGCAGTAAGAGTCAGCAACCACATTCTAACCAAAAACCAGATGATCGAGGATGGCAGTAAACATCAGAAGGAACAAGGTGAAGATGAAAAAATGTATTGGGTAACCCAGTCCTTCTGCTGCCATGGAAATGTTACTGAAAACTGACATTTAAATATTCTCTGCATTCAAGCACCAGGGAGAAACACAACACTGAGCTGTAAGTACTAGAACAGAAAAGAACAGTTTTCATGAAGCCTATTACTCTTTTTTTCATGAAACCTATTATTTTATGGGCTTTTGCATGCTTGAGCAAACATTTCTTTCACAGTAGATCTACCTGTTCCATTGGCTGCCCTCCCGTATCTTCAAAAACAACCAGGGAAAAGGAAATCTACTATTAAAAAAAGGTAGTATTTCGATGAAGAAAAAAAATAACTAAAATCGTTCATCTTAAATATTAAAAAACACACCAAAAAAACTTTGCTGGAAAGGACCTTCAAATTAAAAAAAAAAAGTCCCCCGATCCCATGTCTGAGTCTATAATACCATATCATAAAGTCTTGGGAAATTAAAGTCTGAGCATCATGTATCCCACAAGTTATATTCTTACTGATAATACTCCAATTTTTCCTCTGTTGAACCATCACTACAAAGTTAGTGTAACTGCACCCATTGCAAAATTTAATGAACTAAAATTTTAATTTAAATTCAGCATTAGGGATGAACACTGACTTCCTCTGTTCCTAAACTAGCAATATCCATTAACTGTGATGATGATGTTCTTTGTCAAATACTACATGTGTTCCCCAGTGTTTTGTATTTAACAGACAAGATTATTGTTATTCCAGGTAAGCATTTGTACAATATGGTAATAGAAACCTGTTATGAATCCATGAAATTAGAATCTGCAATACATTAAATACTTTTCTAGTTACAAGGGTATGGCTACACTGGGTACTATTGAAAGGCATTTAAAAACCAATGCAATCATCAGGCACTATCAGTATGGGATCAAAAAGAAAAAGACCATTTAACTAATTTGATAATCTTCTATGACAAGGTCACCCACCTGGAATTAAGGATTAGGTAGTGGATGTAATTTCCCTGGATTTTAGTAAGGCTTTTGATACTGTCCCTCTCAGCACCTTTCTGCACAAGCTGTCCAGCTGTGAGATGTGCTCTGAGTGAAAAATTTGGCTCCAAGGGTTGTAGTGAATGGGACTACATCTGCTTGGCAACCAGTCAGTCACCAGCACTGTTCCTCAGAGCTCAGCTCTAGTGTCAGTTGTGTTCAATATGTTTATCAACTGTTTGGACCCAAGAATCAAAGGGACCATTACATGTATGATGGTGATACAAAACTGGGAACTGCTGCTGATTCTGTTGAGAGGCAAGATGCCTTGCAGAGGGATCTAGATAAATTGCAGAAGGGAAATTATTAATGGCATGAAATTTAACAAGTGGAATTGCCAGATTCTGCACCTGGGATAGAGTAATGCCAGGCATAAGTATGAATTAGAGAGGAGTGGCTGGAGAGCAGCCCTGCAGAAAGGGATCTGGGGGTGCTGGGTGACAGCAGGATCCATGTGAGTCAGCAATGCCCAGAAGCCAGGAGAGCAAAGCTCATCCTGGGATCACCAAATCCAGCATCACCAGCTGGGCAAAAGAGGTGATTGTCCTGCTGTGTTCAGAGTTGGTGCAGCCTCACCTTCATAACTGGGTGGAGTTCTGGGCCCCACCAATTAGGAAGGATGTGAAAGTCTTTGGATGCATCTCCAGAGGACAACAAAGCTGGTGAAAGGGCTGGAAGGAGTGTCCTGTGAGGAGTGGCTGAGAACCTTAAGTTCGTCTAGTTTGGAGAGAATGAGACTGAGAGGTGACCTCCCTGCTCTGTAAAGCTTCTTGAGGGAGGGAAGTAGAAAGGGAGCTGCTGAGCTCTTCTCCCTTGTATCTATTGACAGGACACTTGGGAATGGTTCAAAGCTGCACCAGGAGAAGTTCAGTCTGGACATAAGGAAGCATTTCTTTACAGAGAGAGTGACCAAACATTGGAAACAGCTTCCTGGAACAGTGTTTATGAGGTATTTGGACAATGCCCTAGCTTTTGATGAGCCATGAAATGACCAGGCAGTTGGACCACAGATCATGGTTGAAGTGATCCCTTTCAACTGAAAGACTCTATTCTCTTCTAAAGTAAAAAAAAAAAAAAAAAAAAAAAAAAAACCAAACAACCCCAACAGGCGAAAAAAACCAATCAAACCACAAACACCTCAGCACCCAACAAAAACCCAAGCAATTACAAACCCATCCCCAACAGTCTTTGATAGTCAACTAATTGTGGGCATGACTCTACCAAGGTCCCTAACATTTCTGAAAGAAAGCGATGATTTTGTCAGCCCTCCCACTCAGTCCAACTCATTAGAAGATATTTTTTATAAGGTGCATAAGGGGCACCAAAACTACCCCTAGATCCAAGCCACTGACAGATAAAAGGGAAAGCATGAATAACCTTGGTAAGGTGATAACTATACAGTATACTGAAGTGCTGGATAATTTATTTCCTTTTCATTACAGGAAAATAAAGATTTACTTCCTAGGTTTTGTGTCAAGTACACAGCAACAGTATTTATTTCTACTGCAAGATCAATACTTTGGGGTGAGTCACACCCAGCAGAAACACTCTATTTCTGCAGTTAAACCTAAGTCATGTATTTTTATGTCTAATAAAGAACACAAACTCACCAGGGTACAGAAGATGCATTGGCATTGTGCTATTGTTGTCATCTGCTCCACAGGGTATTCACCAAGGCAGAGCTTACAGGACACTAATGGGTCAAGTACCAAGTCCCAGGTAGGCCTGTATCTTGCTGTAGTCATTGCAGAGCAGTCTGAAGAACAACACAAAAAGTAAAGATACTTCATTATTTCCTTGTATTGATACTCAGTACATTGGAAATCGCATTGTCAGCTACTGCCTGCTAGTTTGGTTTTTTTTCCTAACAGCCTAACTAAACAACAATAGTTAACTTGACAGTGCCAGTACTTGCATTTCCTTTTATATCCCCTGCCTGATAGAACTTGCATATAAGAAAGCAGAAGGAAAAACGACCCCACACAATACAGTAAACAAATGAAGGCAAGCAAGAACACCCTTAGGTCACAGGCTTTTGTCACACATTACAAATGCAAAAATCTTGTTTCCAGTTCCTGTGATTTTCATCACTCTCACCAGCATTAAATTTTATTCATGACATTCCTTAATCTCAGCTACCCAGGCAAGACTCAAAAGGTCTTTCATAAGCCAGGCATGTATTATGCCCTTTTCCAGTATGATATTTCAACTCACA
The DNA here is from genome assembly GCF_965231275.1 of Zosterops lateralis. NCBI lineage: Eukaryota > Metazoa > Chordata > Aves > Passeriformes > Zosteropidae > Zosterops > Zosterops lateralis. The sequence goes on along the minus strand of NC_139764.1, from coordinate 97,382,534 downwards.
GAGCCAGATATTTTTGCTCCCAGGAGCATGACAGATCAATCAGTTTGCTGTTAATTTTAGCAAGAAAAATAAATATTTTGAGTACACTGCAAGTTTTAGCCTGCATTTTCCTCCAACCCTCTCGATATACTGAGAGCATGACTTTGTTGCAGCAACAACCAACTGGGGCAAATAAGAGCACAAAATGAGCTATAAGGAGAGGCTATAATAACCTATATATCACCCTCAAGACAGTGATAGGATAGGATAACGCAGAGCATCTTTATCCTAGGCTTCAGGGCCCAGATGGTGTGCTGTCAACTGACTAAGCAGAAAGAAAACCTTGCACATAAGAAATGAATTTCCACAAAGAGGAAAGTTAATTTATGAATTTTACATGAAGAAAAATAAAACAAAACCCCACACACTCCCCCAAAACATCTAGGGTAACTTATGGAATGCATCAAATCTTAACAACATATTTACTAGTAATGTTTTATCACTGTGACATTGACTTTCCAAGTGTAAAAAATTCACATCCCAAGGTGCTGCGAAGTTCACATTATCATGCCTTCCTCCTTCCCAAAATTAGGTGGCTCCTTACCATCATCACACTAGCAGTTACATTATTCAAATAATGATTACAGGTTTTTTGTGTCTTGTTTTCTTTTTTTTTTCCCCTCTGCCTCCCCACCCCATGCAGGAACTGCTAATTTTAAGTCATATCAGTGAACTTTGCAAGACCTCCAGAACTGCAACAAACTAATGCTTACTAGACTAGATTCAGGCAAATGTTCAAGAAAAATAGGCTTTTTGTCCCCAAAGAAATCACATGCAGACTTCACAAACATTTATTTGAAGTTCCAAGTCTTCGATATTCAATTAATTGTGGGCGTGACTCCACCAAGGTCTCTAACATTTCTGAAACAAAGTGAAGATTTTGTCATCCCTCCCATTCAGTCCAACTCACTATAAGATGCTTTTTATGATGTATGTAAGTGCCACCAAAAGATTTTTTTTTTTCTAGTTCAGTCAACAGGGAGAAGTGAGGAGAGAATAAGGGTTAAGCAACCCCATTTCCAGGGCTGCTCTAGAGCACATCCTCTGAAAGCCCACACACAAACTTCACACTGTTTCAAAGGAAACAGATGGAACAGCCCCACAGAGCAGCACATGAATAACAGCTCCACCACACCAAATACAATTTGTGCTGCACAGTCTTTTTGGAGACCTCCACGTGAAAGTCCAACATGGTGATATGAATGAAACCCATGATTTCTAAGGCTACTAGACTGCTTCTTTACTTCACCAATACTTTTTCAGTTCACACAAATTACTAGCAAAACCAATTTTCTTTTTCCAAACTTTGGTTTATCTGACATTTACAGAGAGATCCATGAGGTATTTGAGAAGTAGTGACCAAACACCTCCAAACTGTCTGTTATTAGTTGTTTGTCCTACCTAGTTCATTGCATATCTAATACTTATGGCTGCAAGTAGATGAAACTAAGGAACAAACAGCAAAGGACAGATTTATGTTAAGAATACACTTGCCTATATCAGGCAGACCAAAATCTTAGCAAACTTAATGGCTAAGATGTAGAATCTGACACAATTCAGACTAAAGCTCACCAAATATATGACATGGGTCAATTCAGAAAAAAAACATTAAAGTTTAGATATATATATTCAGTGTGGGTCAAGAAGTGACAACAAAGGGAAAATATCAAGCTTTCAGCCCCAAGCCTTAGCCTTGTTTTCTAGGATCTTCAACAGAAGCTTACTGGTATCACTGTGGCAATTTTACTTTTGCAAAACAACTATACTGGAATAACACCTCACTGGGAAGTATTTCTTTTTGTCTTCTGCAAAGCAAGAACTAATTAATTAAAATGCCTTTCAAGTTGGCTTTCAACAGACCAGCAGAAATTAGCTGCCCCATACAGCTGGCATGTAATCCACGCTGAATTCAGCCATGGTGATAACGGAGCAAAAGCTGAATTCAGCCTCAAATGGTAGCAGAGCCATTCCTGTTCTCCCCTCCTTGCCAAATATCTTCTTTTAATAAAGAATTTTTACATTCACTATGGGGAAGGGGAGGACACAATGTCACTGGTGCCATTAAAGCAAGAAATTTGCCACCGAATCTAAAAAAGCTTGTACAAAAAGCCTCCACACCCCACAAGCTTGTACATAAAAAAGCTTCCACACCCCACTGGATCATCTCTCCTGGGTACCCCGTAAAGGAACAGAGAATGAAACTTTTCAAAGCATGGACTAGGTCTTGTTTCATGATCATCCAGCACATTGCTGCAACTAAATAATAAACTTCCATGTTTACACCCCAATGCTTAAAGCTTAAAAAAGAGCATAAAACCAAACAAAAAACTTGTAAAAGAAAAGAAAAAAAAAACCAAACACCTTCTTTCAAAACCAGATTAAAACTCCTACTGTTCCACAGCTGTGGCCTCTTACAGATTCAGATTGTATTCTCATGCTTTCTATGTGCAATACTTCAGGGAGAATGGTAAATAATTGCAAGACAGACAAGGTAACTAAAAGGATTTCTAGATACAATATAGAACAAGAGATTGAAAAATATCTTGGTGTGTCATTGTGTGGAATGACAGCACTAGTTGCACAAACAGCCAGTAGAAAAATTTGCCCAATGGTTTGGCTATTTACTATGAGGTCCCAAGAAATAGAGCTAGTGAAGGTCTAGAACTACAGTTCAATAAACCTTAGCACAACAAATACATAGTTCACTGGAGATTGTGTTGCTTACCAAACCCAGTCCAAGCATCAATATTGACAGCAGATACATCAAATCAGAGGCACAGAAAATCAGAAGAGAAGTTGGTCATCAGTTCAGACTCCCAATTCCTGCAGTCAAGGTCAGTCTCATTTACATATTTTTGGTGAGAGTGGTCCATATCTGGTGATATTGAATTTGTAAGATATATGTATGGTAAGACAGCACAGGATTTTCTGGGACAGCATCCCAAAGCAAACTGGAAGTCAGAAGCATAGGAAATAGCTCTAGTAAGAGTTTGTTCAGAGCAGTCTTGTCATAAATAATTAACCTGACTAATGACTGTTTAATTCTTCAGTCAGGTTCATGTCCACACTGAAAGGGAACCTCTGCATAAAGAGAGAGAAGTGACTGAAGTCTTCTTACTGTAATAACACATTAAATATATATGAATGTGACTCTTACACATTCCCAGAGATGTGTGTGGAATGAAAAGGAAACTTTCATTATTTCTGAAGAACTAATGAATTAAGCAAACACGAACTGTATTTCTGAACAGTAATCCTTCAGTTTTTGGTCCACCTACACATTTTCTAGAATGAACAAGTGGCTGATGACCTCTAGTAAATCAAGAATAGAACAATTCTTTTCAGGCCTCAGAGATTTGCAGGAAACAGTAAAGCAGAAACACTGTGAAAACTTCTATGAAAGCAGGAAATAATGTAACTTTCTTACATACAAGTCATTCAAGAAATTATAAAACAATATGATTTTTCCTATTGCACACTAGTCGAGTATTTCACAGCTTTGTACATTTAAACTGCAAATGCATCATCAACACTTAGGATACATGACTGCCTATGTGAGAAGAATGACTAGAAAATAGGGTTGAATAGAAGTCATATGCAGCACACTAGCTGATGGGTATTTTCCACCAAGGAAGACTCAAAATAGAGATTTCAGCAGAATCTCAATTTCAGGTTTAGGTCAGGGATGAGTTTAATTTCTAAATTAAGGGCTTCAGTCCCCTCTCCTACCAGACAGATAGTTAATCAAGTATACTGAGGGCATCTGCCTTAAGGAGTTAACTTAATCTGAATTTATTGACATGATGAAAAGCAGCTCTTTTAGAAATCAAAGGAAGGGACTTAAATGGGACTTAAAATTTGGTCTCAATCTTCTTGTCTGTCTTTATCAAAATAACTCTAATTAAAGTAATACAGGCTACTAGATGAAATCAGACATCTGCTATAGTACAGTTTTAGTATTGTGTATATGTATTTATAGGTAAAAAAAGTAAATAGAGACTACATTTCCTCCTATATAAAGTCAAACATCTACCTATACAAGCGTATGTATTTAATATATGAAATATGTTTCTATACCAGATATTTATACAACTAATATTTATAAAAATATAAATCTATACAAAAACCTACAGATTTTTACTTACATTGAAGAAGCCCACTGGTGTCTTCAGTGCAGACATCTGTAAAAAGGCTACTACAAACTGTGCCCTGGAACTGGTACTGCCTGCCACATCTTTTAAGTCAGTATTTTTGACTTTGAGCCTTCCTCCGCAGCCACAGCTGTGGCTCACGGCATGTGATCCCACAGCTATGGGCCATACCCCCATGGCAGCAGGGACTACCCTCCATGATCCAGGCTGGGGGCATTCAGCAACAGTCCTGGAGCTTGCATTATGTGCTACCCCTCTGTCAGGGCTGGAACTTGATGCCATTTTTCATTGTTCCTAGCCTTTTTCAAAGATCCTCAGAAGGATCATATGAAAGAAGCCTACATGACATAACTGACCACTTTGTAACTGTTTTGTGTTGGTGGCACCAGTTTTTATTATGCAACTATATCACAGATAAGGTAATTTTAAAGTTGCTTTATAAAATCAATTAATTATTACATCCACCCACCAGGTAGATTTTACAATAACACAAGCTGGCAGGCAGACTTAGTATCTCTCACTTATCAAGCACAGTTAGTTACTGGCATCTATCACTGCAGGAACTGTGTCTCTAAGTCTTCATCTTCACAGAACTAACTGCGAGGTAAATCAGGATCTCTCTCGCTGATAGGTGTCAGCCACACTAACACAAGACTGATTTACATGGATGTTTAGAGATGACTAAATTCAGAGTTTTGATGCCTGCCTTCCTTAGGTTCCTAAATTCTGTCAACCTGTCAAATGCCTACCAAGTCTCCAGGCTCACTCATAAATCTGATCCACAATCAACTGCACAACAGCAGTATAACAAGCTGCTCTTTATAGGCATAACTCTTTTCAACACGTAGGAAACGTCAACTTACACTTAGAGTAGTGAAGAAAGTCATGTCAATACATTATCTATTATGAACTCTTCGGACCTAGCCTTTAAGTCCCTACACAGACTAACCACCAACTTCAACCTCTCCAGGTTCTAATCTTCAAGCTATTCCAGGGCCCAAGCCCAGAAGAGATAAAAGACCACAAATAAGCTTTAGACAACTTCAAGCAACTTCAGTCTCCTGGGCAATAAAGCACATGGGAAACAAGATCTTACTTTGAGTTGAAACAATTATTCCAGGGACTTCAGTCCACTCATGACTAGCCACTACGTTTCTTTGCTTTATCTCCCTGACTGATAAAATCCTATATTTTAAATACATATAAATAAAACATACATATATACACACGTATATGTATATATGTGTACATATATAGCTGTAGAAATATATGCATGTATAAAGATTACATTGAAACATTCCAACCCCCCCCCGAGGAAAAAAAGAAAGAATGTGTCTTTTTACTGCTAAAAGGTATCTAAACGGTAACATTGCAAAACAAAATAAATCAAGTGGATTGCTCCAGGGACATATCGCCCTTAGGGCATATTAAAAGAAGAAGAAGAAAAAAAAAAACAACTCACACCAATTTCTTTGCTAAATACCTGGGTCATTTTTTTTCTTGTTTCTTTTCTAGAGAAATTAGTGTATTATATACAGCAATCACCCCTGCCAAAACCTTAGACGATGTAGTTTGATTACTGCACAGACCATGTAAGATTTTAAATCTAGAAAAGCAATCAACAGTTTCTAGATCTATGGATATGAGAATACTGCCTATCAAATACATGGGTGGGTAGAGAGCTAAAGATTGTGGCAACAAACACACAACAAGAGGTTGTTAAAACTCCTCCTTCAAACAAATACTACAAACAGACATGCCATAAAGTGTCCACGCAGAAGTGCCCCAGAGAGCTAGATCCTTCCTTGCATACAGTCCAAAAAATACAGTCACTGAATGTGACAGAGCCAAAGACTTTCCTGACCTTGCATTTTCCTATGTTTGTCACCAGCACTGGTGCCACTGTGGCTTCTTGTAGCACTGCCAAACAGCAGCAACCTGAAATAAACTGGGTGAGGCTGTTATTCAAATCCTGTAGGCAAGGGTGAAAACATTTCAAAGAAAGAAAGAAAATCACTTAATTTCATCTGAAAGAAACTGCAGATGGGAAAGGCAAATAGGCAGAAGGAAAAGAACTGGAAGAGTCAAAGGTAAGAAAAAATAAATAAAAAGAGAAATGGCACAATAAGTAAGACAAATAAACTAAAAATAAAGAGATGAAAGAAATCTGGAGAAAATAGCTGAAATAAATCAACTTCCTGGCTCTTCCCAGAAGTAGTGTACTTTGTTATACAGAGTAAAATAACAATTGAAGTGGAATCCCATTGCAATATGACCCAAACATCCAATATTCCCAAAAGACAACCTGAACAAAAGAACAGGTGTGTAACTACTAAAGAACATTGCTCAGAATTCATGTGTCTAATCAATGTTTCCGATCCAAGAGATTATAAAAGCATTGCAGCAGCAGATGACCTTGCACTATGCTATTTCCCAGTACAGGAGTCTCAGAGCCTCTGCACACCTCAGAGCACTCTCAGCAGCCAGAGGCACAAGGCTTAAGATAATTTGAAACAGCAAGGTCAAGATGATACGCATTTTAAAAGTATCCTCATCTCAGCTGGATGAGAAAACTCCATCCCACATAATATGGGAGAAAAGCCAGGACACTAGAATTGGTTTATTAACTGGATGTAAAACTGGCAGGAGTGCAACACATTTTGGTCTGGAGAGAATGAGCCTGCCTGTCTCATTTTCTTGCTTTAAGAGCCATGAATCTATTAGATCCTTATTAGAAACTTCCATAAACTTTACTGAAATCAACCACTGCCTTTGAATACTGGGGCCAACACCAAGGCACCATCTGTGAATTACTGTGGCAATAACTAAAACTATACAAAAGTGGGGAGGCCACAGGTTGGATCACTAACAGTCAAAACGTTTAAGTGCTGAGTATTTTAGAGAAGAGAATACCAGCTGCACACAGAAGAGGTCTTGAAGTGAGGCAAGATGAAGCCAACCTAAAAGAGACTGATCCTAAAGTCAGTTGTAACCTCTGCACAACTGCAAAAATGCCTCAACACTATCTGGCAGTCAGAAGCGACTCAAGACAGAAGTGTCCTAGCTTGTAAAGACCACAGTAGTAATAAGGTCACAGACAATTTCATTGCTCTCTAGGGAAGGACCTTATTATTTTCCAGAACCTCCTAGACCACCCACTCAAAACCAACTGCTTCGTTTTTGAGTGGGTGGTCTAGGAATTTCTAGAAAAAAGTGTCTTTCCTCCCAATCCCCATTGCTCTGTGTTTTTATTTTCTCTTCTCCATATCTTTTCCCCTCCATCCCCTTTCTTGTTTCCTCCTATTCTTTCCCTCCTCTCTGCTTACAAGAATTGATGAATTAATGCACTCTGTGCTGTCTCCACACTAGCAATAAATCACTAAGGAGCAGTTTGAAGCTTCGACAAACCACAAGCTTTCTCCTTCTCCACAGGTGACTCCCTCAGAAAAGTAAGAGCTATGTTTACACAAAGTCCAAGTAACACCAAGTTTGAGCTCTGTAAGAGCTTTCTTTCCAGGAGGAAAGAGAAAAGCCTTAGAAACTTAAAGCTAGAAACCCCATTTAAAGCTATGCAAAGTTATTGTAAAACTGAAAATATGAGCAAGGGGAATGGAGCCCTAGTTCTGAGACACCTCAACCACCTCTCAAAAGGAAATCAAACTTGTTCTTTTACTTGCAACCATGACAAAGTGCATGCTTAGGGTATGCTGTATTTCCATTGTGCTTTGCAAGTCTCAGATGAGGAACAGAGTACATGGGATTGAAAAACTCACCACAAAGTCTCTCAAGGTGTCACTTGCATACTAACAGTGGAGCTCAGGTTTGAACAGCAGCTCCCGGGTTAGTTGTAAGACAACACATCTAAGCACCATCCATTCCTATGCTAGATCTGAAATGCAAAGCAGATATGCTGCTGTCTGAAAGCAGCATTCAGAGTGGGGTGAAATCTGGTTAACTTCCCTGTAGTTCTTTGTTCTTTTGGCTCAGTAACAATCACAGAATTCCAGGTAGATGTTGGTAAGAGCCAGCATGTTTCACAGCTCCCAGTGTGGACAAGTTCCAGGTTTCATGTCCCAGATCTACCCCTCAGATTAGAGTGAAGGCTTTCCTTGTTCTGAAGGGTTATCTTCCACAAACTGTATCAAGAGGAAGAAGAACCAAGAGAGCACATTTAATCAATAGGAGTAGAAAGAATGTATTGCCAAAACACAGGAAAAAAATAAAGATTCTTCATGGAGTAAATCTTTATTAGATGCGTTTTTTGTACTCATTAAAATCACTTGAAAAGTTACTCTTTTTCCAAAACTATACCTAAAACCAGCAACTGTGGTGAAAAGTCAGACAGCTTCTCTCCCAAACCACCAGCTTCTGTTATACATTTCACCCTATGAATTAGATGACATGGTATACACGCTCATTATTCACCATGCTGGTGTGACACACAGGACTAAACATAAGGAAAAACTTAGGACAGGATTTATATTGCCCAAGATAGTTATGGTACTGCTGGTGCCTAAAAAAGAAGATTTTCAGATAACTGCCCACACTGCTTATTCAGAGAGGAAGGAAAGCAATTCTGAAGACCTTCAGAGGAAGACAGTGTTTCTAATACCAGGCACCTCAGCCAAAGGGAAAAAACCCACCCAAACAGGAAAAAAAAAAAAAAACAACTACCACACATGCTGTAAGAATTCTGTCCCTAATAATAAACCAAATGGCTTGAGCTATGCAGTGGGCTGAATTATATATCAGTACATTTCCTCCCCTCTCTGAAAAAACACTAAAAAAACTGATACAGGCTGATCAGCACATCCTGCAGACAGGATCTCGTCTGATCAACACTAGTTGGTACTCACTGTTTCTCTTACTAGTAGTCCTAAATTTAAAAATAGATAAGAGCAAATATGTTTATCATTATTCATATCATCTTATGCTTTACATGAAAAAAATTACAACTATCAGCTAGGACATTGTACAACACATCTCCGGCCTAACAAACTTGATGACTCTGGATTCAAATATCTCTTTTTGCATGGTTCAAATTCAGTTGATCATTCCCCAGCATCCTCCTAGAAGTTTTGTCTTTTTATTTCCTGTTGTTCTAATTTCCTCCTGCTTGAAGCAGACTGCCCTCTTCCCATCATATCATCTATAGCACAAGCCAGTTCTTCACTCTCACTGTCCTACTAGGCAATTGCCTGCTCCTTTCCTCTCTGGGAAAGGGGCATTTTGCCTCTAACCACAGCTTAATTATATTTTGGTCTATGTTAATACCTCAGCCATGCTCCCTTGATAACTAAAAGTGGTGTTTGTTTCCAAGTTTCATCTCGCTCAACCAAAATTCCATGTTCCACCATGTATCTCCATGTCTTTGTGTGACAGCCTGTGCACAGGTAGGTCACTCACACGGGCCAGGGAACTTAAATACAGATGTTTAATACACAACAGTGCTTGGATTAGAGAAAAATGCTTATTTTCTCTCCCTCTTCTAAATGATGATCTGGTCAAGTCATTTAGCACAGGGCTTGCAAGACCTTCAACGAAGACAATCAAGGGAAAGTTCTTATGCCAGTATGAACCACTGAGACTGCATGCACCAATAAAAACCCAAAAAACTGATGACTAGAACACCACCTGAGTTATAAGGAACAACTCAGAACTTCTTCTGTCCCAAACTTACTGCATAATTGGACAGCTCACACAGCTTAGTCAAACAAGACACATGGGCTGGTATCTACCACACCACATGGCTGAGCAGAGGAGGGGGGATGAGTACTGCCTGAGTACATTTTTTCCTGCACTTCTCTCTCTGCAGAGAATCAGCATGTAACAGTATTCTCAGAGGTATAACATATTAGCCTCAACTCTAATCCTTCCCAGTAATATTACTGTTGCACAGTAATGCTTCCAGCTTTGTTGCTGTTTTTTCCTCCCTCCCTGTCTTAAAACAACATTTGCAGTACAACACACATATATAACCCTTGTTTACTGCAGAAAACAGCAGCACGCAGCAGAGACTGTGCCTAACACAACCACACAGGCAGAGACACCAACACTGAAGTACTGAGGGAACGTGGAGATAACTGAAAGCATAACAGGGAAGGAACAAAGAGCACAGAATCACCACAGCGATGGAAATGCTTCCTTCAGGGTTCCAAATACAGTAAGTTACAGACCTCTTGATTTTGGGAACACATGCAGAGAAATGCTATCGGGATTTCCTCTGTACCACTTTGTACACTTGAAGACAGCTCAAAAATCAATAGATGTTGGTCTCTGGTTTATTACTTCCAGTTTATGTTTAGTTTTCTCCTTTAACTCATGAATAATTGCAGTAAATTAGGATTAAAAAACTAAATTTTGGCACTTGAACTATAGTTTCCTTCCTCATTTACAACAAAATGTTAAGAACAAGCTACTGGAAGTTCTACAGTGGCAAGTCACTTTCCCTACCAATTAATTCATTTAGTAAGGACAAGAGCCAGAAGGCAGAAACTGATGTATGGGAAATAGTAAAGGTAAGAAGACTTTTAGAAGCTGTGAAAGCAGGCCTCACCTGCCTACCTTTACTATTTCCCACACTGATGAAGATTCCACCTTAATATGAAGAACTTCTTTATTGTGGAGGTAACTGCACAGGAACAGGTTGCCCAGAGAGATTGTCTGTCTCCCTCACTGGAGAAATTCAATAACTGTCTGAACATAAACCTGTGCCATGTGCTGCAGGATAACCCTGCTTGAGCAGGGAGGTTGGACTGGATGATCTACTATGGTCCCTTCCAACCTGACCCACTCTGTGATTCCGACCTTTGGGAATTTTAACTTTTATTATTGTGAAAGAGACTTGGCCTTTGAGTTATGCAAACAAAACAAAAGTCAAAAATTATTTAAGGAATATACCAGTAGAATAAGCTATCAAAAGATAATTTAAATAAAGCCTTTCTAGCATGGTGTCTGCAAAATTAATTCGAATTGCAATAAAAATATAAAAAAAAGGATTCTGTCTTACATGTCACTGTACTGCTATGAAGAGTAAACTGAAGTCAGTCCCTTACACCTTCTACATACTCCCATAATTCATCTTGTTAAAGAGGGAACATCTCAGGTACCAATGATATGCAGACATTAATACCTAGGCCACCAAGAGTACTTAACTCTGCTGTAGATTTGGCATGCAGTGAATATGACTACCTACTCAAGAGAGGAATTCCCTGCTACCATTCTGCATCTTCTCCTAGCAGTCCTAGACTATATTAACACCTTCCCCAAATTAACACAGATGTAGCAGCTAGTAGTAGTCAGTCCTGGTGTTCAAGATACACCCCATGCTGAACATCCACTGAACCACTTTTGGGTTTTGTACCTGCACAAACCACCTGCATCCTGCTCAATCTGTAACCTTCATGTGCTCATGCACATGGGCAGGAAGGATGCTGAAACACAGCCCTCACTGCACATCTCGTGGTTCATAGTGCTGAGCTGCTTACTAGCAGAAAACACGCTGGGCACAGGGATAGAAAACACCTACTTATTCTTCAGTTTCCCAGCAGAGAGATCGAGTTTGCTGCATAAAGTGATTGAAATTTCTATAAACTTAGTCTGGCAAGGAGAAAAGCATTTTTAGGGCAGCTTAAGCTTGTGGCTATTATTCTAGGGGTTTATAAAGAAAAGCCTTAAAAGCAAAAAAACAAAGCTTTTGCAGTGAGTCCTGATAGTTTTTAGAAGAAGCAAAAAATATCAGAATTAAGTAATTTTATTTCCTAAAGAAAGAAATAAAATAGAGCAGTGATACTTATATTTAAAGCATTTATGTATACAATATATTTCCAAAGCCATTTCATAAAATGACCTCCTTCCACAGGTACAAATGATTAGGCCATGTTCATTGCCTAAAAGGTAATTAAAAGGTAACTAAAGCTTATCCTACAAAAATGAGATCCAGGAAAAGGCTAATAGTTCTTTGAAAACATGCTTCTCCCTATGTAAAATATCTATGTGAAGACTTTTACTTTTTATTTGGCATCAATTACATCTGAAAAAAACCTTTTCAGGAGCTTGACATACTCATATGGGTACTCAGCACAATTCCAAACACTTTATTAACAGAAATAAACCTCAAATTCCTCTGTGGGAAAAAGATTCTCTTATGTTTGCATGATGTACACTGCAGTGGGCCAGAGGCTACAGAAGTTTACATCAATACAAACAAGCTTTAAGACAATTCAACTAATATCAATAGCCTTGGTGCTAAATTCTCTGCTTCAGAAAACATGAGTAGCTGAATTTAGTGAGCAACCACTTTCTGCAGAGCCATTTGGGTGTCAGGAAGTATCCTGATACAGTATTTGTCTGAGCAGTTCTGATTCCTTTGTATGCAGCCCAAAAAAAGCAGACTAATCCAGTCAAGTTAAGATTGAAATAAGTAATAAAGGAAAGGAAAACCTTTCTTCTTGAAAATGTTATGACTAAAAGGCTGAATTAAAAAAATTGTAGGCAAAGATCCTCTGCACTTCCCAGAGGTCAAGTGTACATTTCAGATAGTAGGAAACTTTCCAAGTTCAACTCATGCTTTCCCAAACCAAACAAGGCAAACCACAGAAGACTGCCCTCTTTCCAGCTGCTGGGAAGATCACAGATGAGGTTGTTCATTATGGTCCCAACCAAGTACCATGGTACACACACCACCACCCACCTCTTCAAACATACCTCTCTATTTAAAGGGAATCCACTGTACTAATTTTTTTTTCAAGTTCTGTAGTTGTTACTTTTTCCTATTTACTTTAATGGTCATCATAGTGTTTTATGTTTGGGATGTTGTGAAAAAAAAAGCCAGACGCCTGACATACTGGTTTAAAATAGACATTTGAAAAGGAATTGCTGCAGGGGTTCTAAACCAAACAGCATGGATTACATCCCACTGTTTAAAATTAGGTTTTGTGGTTGGTTTTTAGATATTCCTAGTAATAAACTCAATCTGATTGCTCTTTCTTGGATGAAGTTATTGCACCTAGTAATCAAGAAGGACGATAATAGAAATTTCATTTTAAATATGGCTATTAATGTTCTTAAATATAGCCTACTATATGACTGAGTTGAATCACAGGCCTTAAGTCATCCTCTAGGTTTTTTTTTTTTTTTTTTTTTTTTTTTTTTAGTTTGTTCTGTTTTTTTTTTTTTTTCAATCAAAGAACAGTAAATGCTTGACTGGCACTTAAAAGTTTGACATGTCATTGGGATTAAATAGTTTGTCAATATTAAAACTATGCAGAAAAAAGCTTTCAGGAAGGAATTAAACCTGGAACATCTTTGAATTCCTACTGCAAGTTTAATGACAAGAACCCACCACCAAAGAACAACCGTTTCACCCAAAGATATCCCACATTTCTTTTCTGGAATCCTTGGGTAACCTACATTGTCTACTAACAGAGTATTTTGTCCTAGTTAATTGGCAAAGGCAGCCCTTGAGTTTCTTTCCAGCAGGAAACCAATTAAATAGATTCAAGAGGAAAGCAATGCTACTTTAAAAAACAAACAAGAGGGAGGAGCACAAGAACTGGCTGCTTCTCCAAAAGAGTTGGAACAAGCCATGCCTTTAAAAACTGGAGACACAAAGTACTGCATCTCCTTTATACTGGTGAGCACAGATGGGAGAAAGAGCATCACAATTTGAACCAAGGTGCTTGGTGGGCTTCAGCACTCACTCAGCTGGGAAAGGCTAGAGCAGAGCAGGGTAGGAAGACCACATAATGCAACAGAATAAATTGAAAGTTTCTTTGAGCCACACCAAATTCTGTTCTAGATGGAGAATAAGGGAGCATTTAGCATCAGACATAGTGGACCAGCTGTAAGCCAAGGCAGTGATATATAAACTCTAAACCTACAAAGTCTAATAGCTGAAGTAATTTAGTTAAGTTAATGAGGAATTTGGGAATATGACTAACAAAACAACTAGGCCAGTAACTACCAGCATGTTCGTAATCTATCTGTACTGGAAAAGAACAAAAAACCCCAAACTCCACTAAAGAAAACCCATGGGAAACAGTGAAAATGAGAAGGATATGTAGACCAGGAATCTTCCAAATATTATACTTAAAAACATATAAAGGAAAGCTGACCACATGAGGCTTCTAACCACGTGGTTGTTAGAAATTAATAAAAGTAACCAACCTTTTTTGAAAATAGCTAATAAGATTTAAAAGATATTAAAAAATAATTGAAGCACTATAAAAGCAACCAATTATGGACACAGATAAATGGCACTAGAGTAAGAACTCAGAGTGCTGGGCAGATACCTCTTTACACAGGTGCTGAACAGCAATACAGGTTCTCACACTTGAGCACAACTCTTTAATACTGAGCAACAAATTGAACTTAACTTCTAACTACAGATCTGAACCACCTGAGCTGTCTTGGAGAGCATGTACAATACCTGCTAGTGACCTGAAATAACCAGCAGGTCTGGGTTCTTGCAAAGACAGCAGTGGTCAGAGTTAGCAGATGGAAAAAGCAGGCAAAGTGGTATGTAGTGCATAAGGCAATATAATTATCCTGTGACACAGACAGTTTGTGCTCTCTCCTGCCTTCCCAACTAATACTCAAAATGAAATGTTTTCTTCTGTGGAGACTGGTTTTGCTGTTTGGTTAAAGAAAGCAGAGTTGAAAAGTAGCTGTTGGGTTTGGAACAGCAAGCACTGAGGTTTGAGAGGGTTCCCAAGTGCTTGGAGAAGTTCTTTCCACAGGCCCTGAGAAACCCAGTTTGCTTGTGCAACTCGGCTTATGCCTGACAGACCAGCCACCAACTCGCTTCCTCCCTAGCCCCGAACTCAAGGCTTGACAGAAACAGGAACTAGCACCTCAATTTTTAACAGAGACATTAAAAGGACTGCTGAACAATATGGCAAGCTGTAAAGGAAAGGGATGAAGTGGGCAGTTTCCCTCTCTGACATCCAGATCTCTCTAGCAGTTTCATTCCCATTGGCAAATCTCATTCTGCAGTGTTACTTCGAGCCAACCTGCAAATCTTATAGAAAAGTGAAACTGGATTGAGACATGCAAAATGCAAGCCAGAAGAAAGCAGGAAGAGCTGAATTTGTAACTGCTGGGGATGGGAGGAAGATTTAGTAATACTGACATGACAGGAAAGACAGAAAGAGCTATTAATCCTTGTTAGGATCAATAATGAAAAGGAGAATGGAAAACTGATCGGAGAAAATTAGAGGCTCCACTTTGATATCTGAATCTAGGAACAAGAAAATTTCTCAAGTACTGCTGTAATGGAGTTGTGTACATTGCATTAAAAAATAGAAAAAGTGGAAGAAATCTTGTGAAAGCTTAGGAACTGACTGTTATGCAGGAACGAGATTCTTTTGCACAAGACAAAAAAAACTGCTGCATGATGTGCAGTGGTTGCTTAACTTTATAAAGGTCAAAATACACAAGAGCAGACAAGTGTCGACTTGTGCCTCTTTCCCTGCTTCATACATTGCCAGTACATTCCAGCACATTTAATACTTTGCATATTCACTGTAGTCAGCATCCTCTATTTCCTTTCTCATACACTGAGCAGGAGAAAATGAACCATCCCCAACTCCACTAACTCTTGCAATCCCCTCCTAACAGAAAGGTGGTTAATTTAACAGGACCTGGAACAAACTACAAAAAGCCAATATTAGATATGCATGGCATGTGTATAAAAAGTAAACATTCACAGCCAGACTTAGTTCTACAAACTTCAAAAGAGAGGAGAAATAACTCCTAATCAGGTTTTGGTATGTCATACAACCCCAAAACATTCCTATGTTAGAAGTTAATACTGGTTTAAAAAAAATTAGCCTGTGAGAGCAAAATGACAAAAAATATAGAATAACCAAAAAACCTTCAACATTTGAAACAAAGCCTAAGAAATGCAATCTATAGCTATTTATTTCAATAGGATGCTAAGTTCTTCTGCAGCACCAGAGGGGCACTCAAAACTAAGAATTAAAAACCATGAAGGCTGAGAAGGCTGTGCCTGGTCAGAACCTCTTCTATGTCGATCTGAGCTAGCCCCAGACCCAAACATATAAACAACAAAATGCAGATGGTTCTAGAACGAGCAGAGATAATTCGCTTTTAAAAGTTTTGCATACTGATAAATATTTCCCATCTTCAAACCCTTCTTTATTAGTGGGGAAGATTTTTCTGACTGAAGCCAATAAATACATTTAGTTTTGCATCTTGTTTCATGAACTATAATTAAAAATGGATTTTAGTTTGTGGCTGACATCACAGAATGAGTTTGTCAATTCAACTTTTGTGGAGAGATATTTACATCTTTATGAAATTTTATTTTAGTTACCAGTTTCCTATGTTGGACTGAGCCAAGTTGTGCCTTTGACTACTGCTGTAAGACATATCATAATCATCATTATCATGTTAATAATAATAATTCAAATTATTACTGCATCACTAGATCTTGATCACCCACTTGTCACTAAATCATGGTACAATGCTTCAGTTTATATAGGTCTCAACTGCCATTAAGGTTACAGACAGCTGTCTAGAAAACATCTTTATCTGAAGCAAAGCCAAAATATTGTGATTGTTTCCTTCCACAGTGAAACGAAGTATTAGAACTATTTTAAGGTTACAAGCAATGAGACAAATTATCAACTCTAATTGAAAATCTGATAATTTCAAGCCAATACTAGATCATTAGAGAAGAATTTTGCATTTTACTGGCAAACTCTGACTTTCCCCATCTGCTCCCTTCTCTCCCTACTAATGAGCAGGAGCAGGCTATGAAAGTATGTCTAAAGATGACAGGAGCACAAGCCTCTCTAGATGCTTAGGAAAGATCAATGAGCTGTCCCCCTATGTTCACTACCACACAGACAGGAGTGGCAGGGTCTTGCCTGCCAGATGAGGAAAATCAGAGGGCAATGCTTCTCTGCTTTGTATTAATCATCTGAGCTATGTATGGTATGTTCTTGTTCTTTACACAAATACCTCATGATCATCTGTATGCCACAAATATTTTCCAATACAGATCTCTGCCAGGACATGCTCCATTTCAGTAATCCCTTAGAGACATTTCAGTGAAACAGGGTTGGAAGACAGCAGAAAGAGTCAAGACCTCAAGGCACATTTTAACTGTGTTATGTTCACAAGATGTCAGAGCTGCCTTCTCACTGATTGAAGTCCAGGAAAGACCATAGAAGTTCACAGTTGTTGAATTTTGCCAGAACATATCACACTCAACTTAGGTTTCCACTTGTTAGAGAAAGTGAAAAGACGACTGACCAGTTATGCATGCTTTTCCAAAACAATGGACACAGCTCCTGAAAGTACATTACACATGTTTTTCCCCTTATGTTTCAGAAAATGAGATATATGGTGCCTGGAGAAGTTTCAGGATCTTTAGAGGCACCTCAGCAGAAAACTAAAACAGCAATGTGAGAACAGAACAAGCTGCACTGCTGAAAGAACACAGTGGTGAATGGGTGCAGAGGCAGACCACTATGCCTGAAGGCATGGGACTCCAAGAAGTGAGAGGCTGAGGGACCTTGGCTCATCTAGCTTCACACATGGAAATGAAGAGATGGAAATTCACTCCCTGAATATCCATGATGCAGGATAAAGCACATCACTAAATGGGAAAGGAACTATTTCAAGAAATCATTGACCCCAAGGACAGATATGTATAAACTTGCCATTTCCCACTTCTTATAAGGATTTTCTTCAAGTTTCTAAGTATCAGGAATGAATGATGTGTTTCTAGCATAGCTTTCTAAAGTAGGAAAAATGCTGATTACACTTGTAAGCTGAAAGTTTATAAAAGGAATTAACTATAGCACTGTGAGACAAAAAAAAAAATCTTTCTGCTTCTTTGTATTTAAATTTTAAATCAACTAGTTAAATTAAGGAACAATAAAATTGTAGATTTTTTTTTTTAACCTCAACTTTTTTTAAAGCAAGGGATACAAAAAACAGTATCAGACATTTTGGTTTTAAAATAAATGTTAACTCTCTTCTTCCCCACTCCCATTTAGATTTTCTGCTCATAAAAAATATGTGAAAATATAGATTTTTCCACTTAGTACTAAAAAAATGGAGCAGAAAAAAAAAACCCAGATGAAAAATAATTCAACTAGCTACATAATTAAGAAGTACTTCTTTATATCAAGATATGTTACTCCAGCAGAGCATACATAGTTACATTAAATATTCAATACTTAAATATGAGCCAGTGAGGGTATGATTATGTTTTCACAAGAGCTTTCTCTTGTAATCAAAAGGAGTCAAGTAAGAACACCACCACACTTCAACAACTAAGCCAAGAACATGACTTTCAAAGAAAAGGAGGGAAAAAAAATTGAACAGTCTAGTCAGTAAGTATATGACTTCTTAGTACAATTACTAGAAAATGAATGTGTGCAAAAGCAGCATTGCTTGGAAAAATAGAAAGCTACCAACAGAAAGTCACAAGGTCAGGCAAATGAAAAAAATCTAAAAATGGCATTATTTCTGCATGTAGCCATATATTAGAGCAGGCATAATGTAGAACTTGCAGCTCTAGTGATATTCGCAGGATGACCTTTTCCAAAACACAGAGAAATAGACGGATTTTCATTATTTAAACACAAGTTCTGCTGCCTTCTAAAAGATCTGAAGATAAATATGAGTTATGTTTTTTGTTTGACTGGAGATACATTTGCCAATTATATCAATAATTTGCTATGGAGTACATATAGAACTGTAGCTATCTCAAAAAGGAAATCATTATCTCACTCCCTTATATGGAGTGAGAACATATGGAGTATAAATAGAACTATTAAATAAAAAACCATATATGAAAGCACAACAGGCTCTGTTACAGAGAAGAAGATATATTTTATATGTGTTTTATACATGTGTATATATATACACATATATATATGTTATGTTATGTAGAGATTTAAAAACAAAAGCCTAGTGAGCCCATTTTAGGTGGTACCATTAAACTGTGCTTTGAGTATTACTATCAAACAAGTCTCTGTGACTTGGATTTTGCTAGGAAGCTAATTAGAATGCAGATTTGGTTGTTTTCCTACATTTCTTTGGTAAATGAACCAACCCTTTTCATGTTAGAGCTCCATAATTAAAAGCAAACTTTGACAAATTCCCTCCTCTTGTACTACCCCAGGCTATGTGGCTTCCACTTTTATAGGAAACCACAAGAGCAATTCTAAAGACTGTAAAACCCATCTCTCAGGCATATTTTTCCCCTCCCACGGCTTCTGTTGGCATCAGAGTCCTATGAAAGCGTGGCTGCATTGAGAATTGCATCTGTCTGTGCCCCAGCCAAGTGTTATCAAGGCAAACACCTACCACAACAATCTCTCCTTTGTCAGTCACAGGGATCCCATGAGAAAGCACCAACCAGTCTATGATTTTGGTAGTGTTAGACAAGTCTGAAAGACAAAAGAAAAGGGTCACACTTTATCTCAACTGACCATATGAAACCAGAACCAAGAGTTCCATTTTGCCAAGCAGCTTTTAAAACTGTGTGATAGCATAGTCTTAGCAGACAAAATTTCGTGGTGGACTTGACAGTGAAAGGTTAACAGTTGGACTTGATGATCTTGGAGGTCTTTTTCAACTAAACAATTTTATGATTCTATGAATTCAGAAAACAGCAATTGGCAGAGTCCTACTTTCACTGCAAGCTATTTGCCATTTTTCAGATTCATCCAGTAGTGTTTTTTCTCAGAAATAAACCATCAGCTGAGTTCCTTTCCAGCAAATACTCATAAAACTTATTTACTCAAACTGAGTAGATTTTAAACATAAAACCTGACTTTTGTTGCCAAATATATAAAAAAAATGCCAAACACACAAAATTCTCATCTTCCTTATTCATCTTAAGTTTTAAACAACATGCTATTTAAAAATATTTGTAATTATTGAAGTATGCCTTAACACTTAAAATTCCTAAAAGTAAGCATTTAATTCCTGCAACATTCTCATCCTCCACTGATTCCAATTTAGAGGGAGATGTGATATGGGAAAAATATCTACCATACTTCTAGAGAAAACAAACAGTAATTACTGTTACTCAGGCAACCAATGCTCGAAAAAAGCTCAGATATATGTGCTCCAAAATTGTAGGCTACTGATCAGTTATTCAGCCAACATCTGTGTCACCAAAACAAGGTTCCCCCCATCACTTCTTCCACATCCTCCTCACTTCAACCTTGCTTGACAATTAGGAAAACTGACAAAAAATGTTATTGCCCTCTTCCTAAATTATCTTGACCTTTCAGAAGGAAAATCAAAATCTATTTTCATTATGGTCTATCTACTTGTAAAAAACTGTTTCCTGTACCTTGAGGTCAGAAGTTCCATGGGATGTATCAGATTGTTAACCTGAACACCACAAATTATTACACATTTTCCAAGTACCCAGACAGCAAAATAAGTAGCTTTTACATGGACAACAAGTACTGCCTGGGCATGCAACCTGCCTTGGGCTGGAAACCTTGAGAGATCCAGCACTTTCTCTAAGGAAAGGCAGGAAGGGCAATTTACTGGTTTGAAGAGCTACAGCTGTTCACATTTCCATTCCATTCAGATAGTGTTTCTAGTTACGCTTATCACTCTCTAAATGGGAGGAGGAAAATAATTTTTAAAAGGAAAGTAAAAGAATTGATACAACATGTTTTCTTGTCAAGGTAGCTAAGATGTTCAGTCTCTCATACAGTTAGGGTATGAACAGTGTTTAAGCTCCTTTCAAACCCATTTCCTAAAGCTCTACCACAGATGTTTTTCATCTCCTCTGCCAGATTTCCTTTTTAGCACACAACTTGTCCTGGGCCAGCACTCTTAGTCATTGCATCAGCTTCATCTGACTTATGCATCTCCTAATCTCTTTCTTCCTCTTAAAACCTTGCCCTTGACAGCACCTTGCTCAGCACTTCACTAACTACTCTACCAGCACTGCCTTCCCTGGGCCCTCTCCCACTTCTACCTTGGAAAGGCAGGAGGGATCCTGAGGAAACAAATAATTCTTTATCAGCAGTGTTTGTCACTCCTCCTCTTTGCTCCTGGGCAACCTCTTCCAACCACAAGAATTCAGTTTATCTCACAGATTTACCTCCTACTCCAAGTCTCTCTCTCTCCCCTTAGCTAAACTGGAAATTTCAACCCTTCTCTCTGACATTTCCTTGGAGTTATCCTGCTATCACACTAAGCTCTATACAGATGGACAAACTGCTTCTCTCCTCTCCCATACAAACTTTCCCAGGAGGATCTTATTGAATAGCCAACATTCTGCCAGTCCCACAGCCTGCACTGATCATTATATTCAACAAGAGGTTCATGTCTAAATCCTGTAGAAAGAACATGCATATAATATACATAAAATTCAGCCTTTTTTATGATCTCTTAGACAACTAAAATGGTTATCCTGGTTTATAAAATGATATCTTTTTATCCTGGAAAGATCTTCCTCCTTTTCTCAGCCTTCAAACAAGTGGATCCAACTTCAAGAACTTCTGAAAGGACATAAGCAGTGGTCACCTCCTGTCACTGGGCTACTTTAACTCTTTATTGCTATTTAATTCATGTAAACTCCTCCACCAAATGCTTCTCCCATAATTTTAAAAACCTTCTCAATCTTCTCAGCCTTTTCTCTTGATCATTTTTTACTAGTGTTTTATCATCCATCAGCAACAAAGCAATTTATCTCACAAAGATCAAAGACTGATCAATCCATTCAACATATTTTAGACATTTGTCCTGAGATAACATGAAGTCTGTATTAAAGTTATCTGGACTGGAATCTAGTAACTACTAATAAAAATGCAGGTGGAAAAAAAAAGCAGCTGCTCACACTCCACCCTTTCCATATTACATCACTTCCAGGAATTTTTTCACCAGTAGTAATTTTTGTGGCTCTTTCTATACAACACAAAGGTTTTCAAAAGACCTTTTAAAGATGTAAAAACTAGGATCAGATACAGAATTTGAGTGTTATTGGCATTAATAATACATCTACCATGCCAGGAGAAAAATGCTTATTTTATAAATCCCATCAACCAAGGACTAAATCAGCCCTCTCTTCTCTTCCTATAACAGTGCACTGATACCTTAAGAGTTCTGTATCCAGCTTGACCCCTACACTTTAACAAAGCTGCTGTTTCCCAGGATGCAGTGCCTCATGCTTCATATATGGAAAACTTTTCATCAAGAAACCTGAACAGCTACATCCTGTATACATACCTTTGGTTTTACTCATCAAAAAGAAATAAATCATTCTTTGTTGCTACTTACTTATTACTACAATCTGGTAAACAGTATAATTGGATGGGCTTTTTTTTTAAGCTTCTGCCTTAGAAATCAAAATGTTAAATGGTGTCTCGCCTAGGCCCAGTCCTGGAATATCTTGATTCTCAGTTTATTTCCGACAGATACCTATCTACTTGTTTATATTTCACAGTTGGCTGCTGCTCCATTCACCTAGCAGGGTTTTGCTGATGTGCTGTAATGGTTTCCCAACAAGAAAGCTGTATTGTAGAGAGCCACAAGCTGACAGGCAGAAGAATTAAGAAACCTGTGTCAGTCTCAGCACAGACCAGTGGCAGATGTGGAAAGAAAGGCTGTGGGATCTACTCTATATTTGTGTGACAGCCCATCATCTGTTTTTTGTGTCAGCCCAGAGTAGCCAGGAGGCACAAATGGCCGTGAACTCATCTCTCTGCACTTCATCCTGTCAGAGCTCATGATGCAGCTCACAGCCCGGCAGCCACAGGGTCCAAGGACAAACGCTAAAGGGCAAACAGGAAAGAGGATGAGGTTTGACAGGTTATATGCACAAGAAGGAATTTCAGCTTTGGATTCTCACTTTACTTAGAGTGGTGACAACTTGTGATTATGCAAAACATGTCCAAAACCAGCCTTCTTAGCTTTGTCAGGAGACAGCATTTCATACAGTGCTACACTGTCAGCCCTACTCACAGGGGGAAGGGACGCAGGGTGAAAGATGAGATCCCTCAGCAGTGCCAACTCCTGCAGCAGCCAGGCGCACAACACATTGGTCAAAGGGAAAATCTGCTGTGCCAGCTACTTACAGGCCACAAACAAATTGAAGCCTTGTGCCAAGGAGACAGAGTTACATCCTGGAAACTTAGGCAAAATTTAAGTGTACAGCTTAGAGCAGAGAGAAGCACTTATGAACTCTGAGTAAAGCTCCTTGCTTCACAATGCCAGCTTAAGTATGCTGTTGCTCTAGCCAGGAGCTGGAATTCCCGTGGATTCCCTGAAGCAGTGTAGGATGCTACCCACCTGCCAGAGTCCTTCCCCTCTTTCCCTCTGGTTTCCATACCCCACACCATTTTCTCTTGACAAGTGCTATTCAGGTTACCACGGCTGAACAGCTATTTGACTGGCTGGTTCCCAACTGAGGTGCTTTTCATCAGATCAGATGTGGGAAGCTCTTTAAAGGCTTTTTAGAGAAAGCAGCTACATGATTTCATAAAGACAGAAAAGCTCAAAGCACAGTGATAAAAGGCATTTTAATAGATCCATTCATACTAATACAGGAGATACTGTGTGCTGAAAACAGAGAAATATAATACATTTCTAGCATGATAGGCCAGAAGATTTAATTGCTAGCTTTGCTTTGAACCTGACAGCTATTACTACTCTACTAACTCTTGGAGGCACTTCTAAAGAAGCTTTGTCATTTTAGATTTTTAAGAAGAGATGGTTGGATTTAACTATCAGGTTTATTATAATACATATAATAGAAAAGCACACAGAATTAAGCCTTCGTGAGAAGACAATTCCCCACCACGTACACACCTGCTTATTAAAAAGCTGGAATGGAAAATGTCTTCCCTGTATTTATTTTTCCCTCCAATGAAGAGCAAACAATCAAAAGCTCTGGTTAAAATAATGAAATCATGATTTCCCATTCATTTTACTGGATGAGCTTTTCTGAGCCTTCCAGAAGATCCCCAAATGCAGTAAAGTTGAATAAATATTGTATGTTTTCCTGTAAAAACACAGAGCTAGGCATATCACACCATTAAAAAATAATATAATTTCGTAGGGAAAAAAAAAGCTTTTCCCACATGGCTAGTCTAATTTCTAAGGGAAAATATTAAAATAATTTGACCAGAATTGGGATCTAAGTGTAGTGTAAAAACAGTCTAGATTTTCCAAATTTCTCATAATTGTATCAGAACATAAACCCATTTTTAATTCCTTCATTTGCAAATATTTTTAAAGTTATTGTTCACTTACAAGTTCTAGGGAGAAAATAGACTAAAAAAGGGTCTAAGGTTCAATCTGACCTAGAAATCAACACAGACTTAACCTGACCTCCTTTTGTCAGTCAATCACAATGAACCAAAGTAGTTGTCTATAACCTCAGATACATTGAAACACACAAGGTATTTCAATGAAAGAAAAAAAGGGAATATCTCTTTCACGTTGAAGACCCTAGATTCACATTCCTTCCCTCTTGAAACTTGATCACACAGGAGGTGGACTGGATGAAGAGAAACACACCGGGCAATCCCTTTCAGGCTACAAAGTGGCCACACAACACACCAAGAGGCACAGATGTGAACGGAGGTACAGCCACATTTTGCATAGGCTAAGCCAGATGGATTGACTTGGCAATGGCTCCATCACTGCCACTGGCAGCGAGCTGCACAGCCAAAATAAAGGCTAAACAGGAGGCAAGAAGTTGATATAATGGCATTGTCCCAAAGCATATGCTCCCTGTAACCCTGGAACTTTTGGAGATAGTCTCCCTATGCCTATGTTGGATGAAAGCTGTCTCAAGGTGATGGTCAGTATATCTTCTATATCTTGTGCCATGTCAGACATTTCCCAAAGACACTATCAATTAAGGGAAGACTATGGTTCTGGGATGGAAAAGGGAATTACATTCAAATTATCTCCAGTTTTCTGCCCCAAGTTTCCCACAGAGTCTCAAAACTAAGTCAACTAACCAACACCCCCCTCCTAACACACAGGAGAACAAAGGGACAGCGTGTGAAAAGAGGGAAAAGATCCAAATAGGAATTGTCATGAAGGAAAGTACAGCTCCACATACAGAGCACACAGGCCCTTTCCTGTGTGCTCGTTTGTGACAAGGCAAGCAATGCTGCAATGCAAACACCACAGTAGCCAAAGGCCCCTTCAACCTGGTTGCCCTCATGGCTAACCCCAGACAATCTTCTGAGAGGGTTCTCGAGTAATTCCCATCTTTCCCATGGCACAGCACTGCTCATTCACTGCCAGGCACATCGAGCCTTCACACATTAAGAGTTCATACAGTTTAAGATGTACCATCAGATGCCAATTTGTTTATTTTGGGACAGACTGCCCCAAAGCCACTCTTTGCATCTGCATACTTTGCCTATGTGGTACTTCCCTGGAATAGATGACATCTACAAAAATATACTGCATTGAGAGGAAAACTACTATACTTACATTATTATTTTCTAAGGAGTTCATATCTTTTTTCCTTCAGCAGTTTCATTATATTCATTAACTGTTAACATCCACAGAAAATGTCAACAGAAAATTCAAATGCAGCAAATATTTTTGGAAATAATTTATGCAAAGTATCTCTTTTTCAAAATATCCTCATTTCCTTATTTCCATGTACTGAATGGCTGCCGAGTAGGAAGAATATGGAGGAGAAGAAACTGGAGGAGGCTTTTTATATTATTATTATTATTATTATGAAAAGTAACTTGCTTTAAAGAAATATGAAAACAGCATATTCAGAAAAAAAGTTCTATGCTAAATTAAGGAATCTTTTCTGATCCCTGTAGACTTTCCATCACTGTTGGTATTTAATAGTTTTAAATGTCAGGAGCCACCTCAATTAAACTAAGTCAATTTGGCACTTAGACTACCTAAGAACATAATGATGCAATCACAGAAGGTTCTGTTACAAAGCTCTTTTGAGCATTCAATAAATGCATTAAAACATGATGTGCTTTATCTGATGCACATATTCAAAAATGAAGTGCCCATATAAAATAGGAACACAAGTCTTCAAAAATAGTCTTTATTTTCTTGTTACTGCATTTACTGTTTTCAAGTAGTGGAGTTGTAGATATTTTCACTGAATGAAAAAATCAAACTCTGATGGATGTCTGGGAACAATCTCCTTGAGTAACCTGATTTTCTCCCACTCAAGCACTGAAACAGTTGGACAGCAAACACAAAGACTTTAGCTAATATGAAAAACTGAAACTCGAGTCTACAGCTCCCACAAAGAGCATTTCCTACACATTTCTAGGAATGCCTACTTGCTGATGGTCACATATTAACTTTCTGCAGCCTTTCAGCAATTTCCAAGAGCTCAGACACATACTGTCTTTCATTTAAGCCTGCTTGTTTTAAGTTTCTTTGACTGTAAAGAGTTGTTTTTAAGATAATGATTTCCTCTCTTTCCTGTAAAGTTCCAGATACTGTGAATTCTTCATAACCAGCAGGGCTGGGTAAGTCCTACTTTAAGGCAATCACATAGAAGCTCCCTTGTTATTGAGAAAACAAGTGGATTTTCACATTAGTTGAGGTGATTTTGATAGGACATCCTTACATGCACATATTGTTTTACCTTGGAACTCTCCAGGTTATAGTTTTAGTAACATCCTGTCCAGCACAGCACAAAACCAGTTTTATTTTGCAGGGGTTTTTGTGGGTCTTTTTCCTCTCCAAAAATAGCACCATCTTTGCCCTTCCACAGTTCAAGATCAGAATTGATTGATAGCACAGTGAAAACACACTTATTTCAACAAAAAGGATGGATTCAGTCTCATGGGGTGCAAAACGAAGCTGCATGAGAAAAGATACTAAGGTGAAGGGGAAAAAACAGAGCTCCTCACTGCCCTTGCAGCAATCCCTCCTGAAGCTGCCACTAACAGCAGTGTTGCCAGCCAGCAAAATGGTACATCACTATTATTAGCACAATGAAGGGGCACGATGGTTTGACTCTTGCTTATATTGGCAGCTGTGGTGAATCATCCCATCCAAAAGCAACTATTCCTATTAATAAAAGTTACAAGGACATGTCTGTGTTGGTCTGAAGTCCAATACAGTAGAATCATGGAGGACAGGAAACAAAGTCAAATCAAAGAAATCCCAAAAAAAACCCCCATGGAGACCTATCAGAGAAGACAAAGCAAAACAGCAAACTTCCCAAAAAAGAGCAGCCCCTGAAAACACATTTTTCCTGTAACTATATGAACACTTCACAGCAGTAGTCTAAATTAAAAAGTAGGGAACACAGTCAAACATCATATTTCATTCAAATCTGTGATTTTCAGCTTTCTAAGGAGCTAATGGAAATGTGAAGTGACTGATGCAAATATTTAGCACTAACTGACAGTTTGCTAAAAAGACTATCACATTCTTTGGATTCATGAGTTGTCTATGAATTCATCATACCTTGATTTTTGACTAAATATGTAACATGAACTAAAGTTAGAACTACCCTATTGCTCCCTCTGAAGTGAGATTTTATTTTTAAGACAATGACAAGTTAGAACAAAAGAGAAGACAGACAGGTGGCTTATCACACTCCTAGTGACTCTACAGATGCAAAGGGGTTAAGACAGTAAAACCACAAAGAACTACTATGTTCCACCCTCAATAAAAGCCAGTGGTAAAACCTTTAAGAACGGATTTTTCAGACATAAATCCATGCAAACAGTCAGTGCTGCTGCTCCAGTGGGACATCACATCATGCAAGAAAGGAGATAGGTGACGTGAGGTTACATATTCTGAACACCACCACAGCTGATGCCCAGTGACAGCAGTTTGATGGATCCAAGCTGTTTGCTTCAACAAGCAGCAGAGGTGAAAAACTCCAGTGGAGAGAAGGATGAACTCACACTGCAGAGAACGGCTCCCTCAGAGCCACAAGGATCCAAAGTACAGGGCACAACTAAATACACAGAGCAGAGCCAACAACAGCATGGAGAGGTGCCAGGGTCAGCAGCACTGCTTCAAGCAAGCTTCACACAGCACCAATTCTTCCAGCACAACCTTCCCCAAGGCCAGGGACTGTCACATCACATTGTAAAGAGAAACAAACAAGCTTGTAGCCTCGAGATAAACTTACACCCTGCAGATGAGTATGAATAGATGAGTATCCATAAACTTAGAAGGTTTTTAGGTGCTTATCATCAGAACTACAGATAATACATACTGCATCCTTAGGAAGCAGTTGGCTTCAGCTCCTGGAGCAGCTACGAGGTTCATCACCATGTTGTGCTTAACCCGTATGGGTTTCACTTCTCAGAGATTAATAGGAAGAGGCAACTGCTCTTTGTTCTGCCTGAGGCACAAAGCTTACAACCTCAGCTCAGTCTTTGGAGCAAGCCAGAGCCCAGCAGCCTCCAAGTGTGGTCCTGAG
Source organism: Zosterops lateralis (assembly GCF_965231275.1). Taxonomy (NCBI): domain Eukaryota; kingdom Metazoa; phylum Chordata; class Aves; order Passeriformes; family Zosteropidae; genus Zosterops; species Zosterops lateralis. The sequence continues at coordinate 97,353,938 of NC_139764.1, read as the reverse complement.
GATCAATGAGACCCAACAACAAGATGGAATAACCATCAACAGCCCACTTGAACTGGCACATGCATCCTACAGCTGTGACTGTGGTTATCCGACCTCTCACAGCTTTCCAGCAACAGTGAGACCTAATGAATACTGTCACAACTTTGCTAGGAAGTTAGACACACACATACACCTAAGACACAAAAACTGACACCAGCAAAACCTGGTGAATTAAAGTAGAGAGAAATCACCAGCAAACCTTTCAGAACACGAGACGTCAATAGATATCAGAAGTACAAAGAAAAAAACCCTGAAAACTCTAATAAAAATTTGGGCCTGATTTGGCTGTTTTGTTGTTTTGTTTCTTTTTTAATTTAAACATGGTCTACCTTTCCACAAATCTAACACACCTTATACATCCTCAACATGTATCTTCTGGTCAGCACTTTATTCCACAAAAGTAAGAACAGACAGTACACATCAAAGGCAAAAGTAATGTATAATTAATCTAAGAAAGTAGGTGTAGGTGTTTTCTCCTCTAGGCTCCAAATGCATGACAGGAAATACATTATTCATGAAGGAAGATGATGGTACAACATTAATCAAGTCAGCATGACAAGACAAACAAAGACCACAAGATGTATTCAACAGATAGCAGTGTGCAAAAGTGATCAGCTAACTGAAAGGGTCACACAGAGTCTGTTTACAGAAAACAAATACTGAGGAGAAATACAAAAATAAGACTGAACTGTTTCAGTTTGCATCCTATTAAGTCTTGTTCCATTTGGGGAACAATCTTTATATAACTACAAAAAAAAAGTTCCTGGATGTCTAAAGAATTGTTATTATAAAGCAAAATTAATAAAAGACAGGAGTTAAAATAATTATTTTAACAAACAAGAATTCACATAAGCAGGACATATGAAGAACAAAAATAAAATCTTTTAAAAAAAAACAATGAATCTTTTTTTCATCATGCACGTTTTACCATATTATAAAGCTGCTTGGGGCTAAAAATTAAATACTTGCTCTTCTTCATATTCAAAACTGTTGTAAAAATATTCAGAAATTAAGGAACAGTATAATTTGAAACAGTGTCAAAAATAGGAACACAATGTAAGTTGATTTGTAAGCAACTGAGCCAGTAAAACTCAGTTTCTTAGGAATGTGTATCAAAGTTGCAGGAGGAGTTCAGACTTCAATATGTCTCTAATCTTTCCACCTGCCAAGGTTACCTACCACCAGAAAAGGTGTAGGTTTATTGGAGATAAGATAACACTTTTTCACAAATGCAACTGGAATTGCTCAAAAGGTTTAGAAATTAAGAGCAAGAATGGAAGTCAAACATTCAGAGTGTTGCACACAATCTCTATTTTCTCAGAAAACCAGGCTAAAAAATACATATACACTGACTGCACATAGCTTTGTCTTGAACTTGCAGTTTCTGTTACAAGACTGCACTGGAGACATGAGCCTGACCACACAAGTCACAGAGCATTGCTCCCATTCTGTCTGGATGGATGTATTTCTTAATACAGGAATAGAGAGATGAAGGGAAAACTGTTTGCCTTAAGTAGTAATAGAAGGAAACTCAGACTTAAAAAAACCATTCATTTTCCTCCTAAGAGAACAAACACTCTTTGAAGCATCAGGCCCAGAAAAATACAGTTGCTTTACAGAATGCAGCAAGACCCCTCCTGTCACCCCAGGGAGGGGGCATTTGGGCAAGAACAGACTATGCTCACCCATATCACCCCAACCATCCCGTGTGGTCACCGAGGGGGGCAGCCCTGACTGAAAACATTGTGTAGGAGGACAGATGCAGCCACTTCTGATGCTTCTGTCAGACCTGGCCCCATCAGATGCCATTTAAAGATATGAAAAGTAAAAAAGATATATTTATATACATACATTGCATAAAACATTGTATACAGCATATGTTTTATACATACCCATAAAAATGTATATTTAGAAGGTAATTAATATCTGTGAGATTATAAAATCCACACACAGATCCTCATCAGCAATCAGACAGGAAACAAATCAACCGCAGAACAGCAATGGCAGAAATAATAAGCATAGGAAGAAGCTGATCATTTACCAGATTATCAAGGGCTAATAATGGATTTTTGCCTCAATATATTTTCCTAATTCATTTCCATATTCCTCATATTTCATATTCCTGACTAAATATAAGAGTCCTCTGCAAGGACTGGATGCGTAGAACAGTACACAATTCTTACTCTATATATGATCTATTTATTAGAGAGTGGAGTTGAGACAAAGGCTGGTCAGCTGAAACTGTCTCCATGAGCCATAGTGATAGCTTTCATAGCTCATAACTCATATTGGAATTTTATGGTTACAGGAAATAACCCAAATACTCTGGAAACAGAACACCCAGTAAAATTTTCAAGTGAAATTCAAAAATAAAGACTCCAAAACTATGGAGCATGGCTGGTCACAAGCAAAGCAGTGATCAGTGCAAACAAAGCTGAACATTCGTATGTAATGAAAAAAATATGCCTGAACCTGGTAAGCTAGAACTTTATTTTCCACATAACCTGCAAGACCCATCCACATTCTGAAATGAAATATTTCAAAAGCTCTGTTGGACATCATGAAGAAGAAAAAGGTTGTATTTAATAAGCTTTAGTGCATTTTTTCAATCACAAGTCATTTCTATTCAATATAAACAGGATGAAGTAGTATTAAACTGTTGTACTGGTACCTGAAGGATAACAGCAAGGTGTTTCAATGCAAAAAGCTACCACTCACTTGATAGTCTTCAAATAAAAAGGTGAAAACGTTGCTGAAATAAGGAAATAACATAGTCATGCCAAGTCTAGAACCATCTGACAAGTTATTCTGTCTTCACAGTAAATAAAATTACTGGACATACTGATTCACTTTCTCTGTTCCTCATTTTCTTCACCCTTTTTGAGAAAAGACACTTAATGGTGTTACCACTATAAATGGAACCATCAGCAAATAACCAAGCTATTTGAAAATCCACATTATACTATCACTGCCAGCTCCAGAATTTGCTGACTGCATATGCAGAGAAACTGCAAGCATTTCTGATCCCGGCTGATTAGGAAATCCAAAAAACATTCCTATCACTTTGCAGCAAGCAGCCAAAAGAACAAGTATATTTTCAACAACTCCTTCAAGCTATCAGAAGTGAAAAACAGACATTATCATTACGATATTTTTGTTTGATCTCCTTCAAAAGGTCAGGGAAAGATGAATTTTATGAGCTTGTTTCTGCAAAGCAATACAGAAAAGGATATTGCCTTATAAAAAGAACAGCTGATCACAGCCTAAGTTAGACACAGCAGAATCACTGTACCCTTCAAAATGAGTGGTGGGTTAGTTTGTATTGTTTTCCATTTCCTTTTTGTAACTCGAGATATAAAAAGGAACACGATGAAAAGCAAGTCTTCTAATCAAACCACAGACTACAACTCAAATGCATAATTACGGATACTAATCCACAGGAAATATGGTGGCAAGTAGAACAGGTTCCAGTTATACTCTCCAGTTCCCCTGCTGCATCAGGTCTCCAGGAGAGAAAAGGTCTCTGCTCACCGACCAGGCTGCAGGATGATCAGAGCCATTATTTTTCCCTGATTCAGCACTGGGAGGGCAAATAAGAGTTTTCTGCCAGCCCATGAGAGCATTCTTGAAAATACAGCAGATACACTGAAGCCATTCATACCCACTGTATGACATTGCAGCCAAAACTCATGTTTAAGACAGCAGCTTTGTCCTCTGGCTTAACTGAAAGAAAAGTTGTCAGAAGTTATAAAAAACCCCACATGAAATCTGACAAATACTTGGAATGTAGTATTGGAAAAAAACCACAAAACATCACACTTAAAACCAAAAAAGTTAAGCAACTATACAGTTTTTTTCCCCTACAAATTATCACCTTAAATACTGAATTAGGGGAAAAAAATAGTCTGTGTTACTTTTAATAGTGTAAAAGTGTAACTTTTAATACTGTGCTTCAAAGGAAAAAGTCTACAATAACTACAGACAACAAACACATGATTTGATCTAGCAGCTCCTAGGACATGAATCATGGTGATTTAGATATAAGGGGAAACCAACCCTCAGTTTTACATAAAGGATGGGTTATTGCAAGTAGTTATATCAAAATTGACACACCCATCATTGTAGTATTATTTCAATCACAGACGGTTTCTCCCCCTCATAATACACAGATTGCACAAGAGGATAATGAGACATGATGGCTAGGGAAGGGGGGAGTAACGAAATAAAACTTCATCCCAAGGGGCAAGGATGGTGGTGGGGGAAATCATGGCTTTTTCAAGACACTCCAAAACAAAAGGACCTATTTTTCCCCTCCTACCACCACTCTTTTCGCTTGATCTTGCCTCTCTTAGGTATTTAACAAACTTCACATCAGGACACCTTGACATGCTCACTGCCAGGAAAAAATAATCATATTTTTTCATTCACATACCTCACTACCAGGAAAAAAAATAATCTAAGTTTTCCCACACTATAAAGTCCCATTAAAGTATAAATTAGGCATTTTCATTAAAGGCACAAATCTTCCCCTCACAATACCAGAACTCCACACACTCTTTTACCCCCCAGTCACCCCGTTCACTAGCCTCTGATACCTGTGAGAGAGGCGCACACAAGACAGGCCAGCCACCAGAAGTTTAAACTACTGATGTAATCTCTCTAGCAGCACTCTGCCCAAGAACATGTAACTTCAGTTTAGCCACTCCTGGGGCAGCACTGATAAGCTAATGTGAAATGAAGCAATCCATTTCCCAATGTAAACAGTTGTTTGGCTTTGCAGGGAGCAATCTAAACAAATGGATCTATTTATAAATCATCATTTATGCTTGTTGTAGAACAGGGATGTTATGTTCCAGGGCAGAAGGGACAGTGTTTCCAAGAATATAGCAAAAATTCAAACAGCTGGTATCTTCTTCCATCAGCCTGCCCCGTTGACACTCTCTGTTCCAGTTCTATAGAAGCAATAAACACATGATGCAGGGCCTGATCTGTTTAGGAACAAGATAACCTTGATCCAGCGGGTGGGGAGACAACCTCATTATCGTACCTATGGGTTCTTCCAACAGCTCAAAAAAAGTCAACAGTAACATCACTTCAGCCCAGGGAAGGAAAACGCGAGCCTCACTCCTACTTCTTCCACCCTTACAATCCACACGATCTGTTTTCTCCCCAGGCTGCACACTCGGCTTCTATTGAGAACACCGGCTGGGGGTGGCACTCCACAGGCCCCTATACTCATTATTCCTCCCTCTCCGGAGAATGGCTACTGCACTCCAGAGCACCGGGATCTCCGAGACGTTTTCCCCCGTTTATGGCACCCCCGGGACAGAGCACAGGGGGCCGGGGAGCCGCTGTCATTGCGCCCCGAGCGCGGCGCTCCCGCCGGCAGCCCGAGCCCGCCGAGCCCGCCCCGCAGCCGGGCAGCGCTCCGGGCACCGCGCCCGCCGGCCGGGGGCTCCCTGCGGGCAGCGCCGGGGACACCGCCGCCTCTGCGGGGACCGAGCCCCGCACCTACAGGGGCCGTGGGTGCCCCCGCGCCCGCTCCCGCCGCCCCGAGGCTCCCCCGCTCCCGCCGCCCCACCGCCCCGGAGGCTCCCCTGTTCCCGAGGCTCCCGCCGCCCCGAGGCTCCCCCGCTCCCGCCGCCCCATCGCCCCGAGGCTGCCCCGCTCCCGCCGCCCGAGGCTCCCCCGCTCCCGCTGCCCCATCGCCCCGGAGGCTGCCCTGCTCCCGCCGCCCGAGGCTCCCCGGCTCCCGCCGCCTCACCGTGCCGCTGCAGCCCCTGCCGGGCGGTGCGCGGCGCTGTCCCGCGCTATCCCGCGGAGCCGCGGCAGGACGCCGCCGCCCCAGCCATGGTCTCCACCCCCCGCGGAGCCGGAGTGTGCGCGGCGGGCGCCGCTCCCGGTGTTTTCTCGGGCGGGGGAGGAGGCGGGTGCGGTGAGGGCGGGCGGGGGCGGGCGCGGCGGGCGGGCGCCATTAACGGCCGCGCTCGCGCCGCCGCCCACTTTAAAGCGGCCGCGCCGCGCCAGGCGCAGCGGCGCCCCCTGGCGGCGGCGGGAGGCGGAGGCGCCGCCCGGCCCCGGGCGCGGGGATCCCGGGATTTCCCGCTCGGCAGCGCCGCCGGCCCGGGCGGGCCGAGCCGAGCCGAGCCGAGCCGAGCCGCCGGTTTTACCGTGGGGCTTTTCATCTGCTTGGAGCAATAGCACCTCGGGTTGCCTGAGCGTGACGGGCCGGGCCCAAGCAGGTCCGTCAGCGGCAGAGAGAACAACGGGGCTGGTGTGCAGGGGAGGCGGGGGTTTGTCCCGCCCGCCGGGGAAGGAAAGGAGGGCAAGGCACGGGAACCGTGACGGGCACGGCTGTTCTGCGGGAGCCGTTCGAGCTTCCCTGCTGTTGGTGTCTGTGCGGAGCCAGGGCCGGTCCTCCTGCGGCAGGCAGGGGCACGGCAGGAGCCGCAGCGAGCGGGGAGGCGATGGGAGCTGCCTGCAGGATCCACCCGGCGCAGCCCAGCGACACGGCCCAGCAGCCAGCACGGGCTGACACACACACAGAGAGACCACAGCAGCCAGCACGGGGTGACACACACACACACAGAGCCCAGCAGCCAGCACGGGGTGACACACACACACAGAGCACAGCAGCCAGCACGGGGTGACACACACACACACAGAGCCCAGCAGCCAGCACGGGGTGACACACACACAGAGAGAGCACAGCAGCCAGCCCGGGGTGACACACACACACACACACAGAGCCCAGCAGCCAGCCCGGGGTGACACACACACACACAGACAGACACACAGCCCAGCAGCCAGCCCGGGGTGACACACACACACACACACAGAGCCCAGCAGCCAGCCCGGGGTGACACACACACACACAGACAGACACACAGCCCAGCAGCCAGCCCGGGGTGACACACACACACACACACAGAGCCCAGCAGCCAGCCCGGGGTGACACACACACACACAGACAGACACACAGCCCAGCAGCCAGCACGGGGTGACACACACACAGAGAGACCACAGCAGCCAGCCCGGGGTGACACACACACACAGAGAGCACAGCAGCCAGCCCGGGGTGACACACACACACACACACACAGCCCAGCAGCCACCCCGGGGACACACACAGACACACACACAGCACAGCATCCCCGGGCACGGGGCAATCAGTATCTCACTGCGGCACTGCTGCTGGGCACCCTCACACCGCCGCAATGTGCGGGAGGGATGGCAGAGGGGGGGTAAAAAAGCTAAGCATCCTCTCACACACAGCCAAATACTGTGAAAAGCTCGATTTGAGGTTGTCTGGTACATGAGTTTACACCGAGCCTGAAGATGGAAGATGAGCTTGAGAAGCTGCTTGTCTTCAGTCTTCTAAATAGACTGGCTTTTCTCTCTTATTTACCATAACAGAAGATAATCTTATTTTTGTCCTCGGATATTTATGGGTAGCTGCGCCTTTCGTGTCGGCTGTCATCTGAACAGCACAAGGTATTTGAACTGTCTTCCCCCAGCACAGACCAGTCCACTCAGGCCTGTAACAAGTGCCTTTCATCAGGAGGAGAATCACCACCATTGTTCTCCATTTCGGCCTGGATGCGGCCCTTGGCACCGTGCAAGGACCCCCCTCCCCTGCCCCCTCCCCGCTAAATACAGACTGAACGCATCCAGAATTACAGATCTCTCGTGAATGCAGCCACATATTCTGCTAGTATGGCTTAAATTACAGAAAAAAAAAAAAAAAAAAAAAAAAAAAAAAAAAAAAAAAAAAAAAAAAAAAAAAAAAACGAAATTAGGAAAATAGAAACATTTATTGAAAGGTGCAAGACACACATGAAATACATATACTTGGCACTAATTATTTGACATTATTACTCCAAAATTCATCATTTGTAACATTCAAATATATCAGCATCCTTCACATTGAAAAAGAGGACATCTTAAAGTGCATCTTAAGTGACATTTTACTCATTTCCCAAGTTATAGCCACAATTTTATCAGAAGTCATCCTCCCAAACACTCATTCTCTAAATATTTTACAAATAGAAGGAATTGTATAATGTTAATAGAATGCAGTGTCAGTTCCTTGCAATACAACACTGTTAGAAAGTGCATAGCTGCAATAATATAATACTATAAACAAACATGCAATTAAGCATATCTGTGCTTATAAAACTTAAATTTAATCCTGACTTCTCAGGATCACAACATACCTGTAATCACTAAACCTGGGAGTAACCCTGTTAAATTCAATTTTATTTTTCTAGTTCCATACTGAAAGGTAGCCCCTACTATATAATGAAAGCCTTAAGTCCACTTTTGGTCCAGTATGAACTGTATTTATAATTTTTTTTAAAATAAACTAATCAACTGTAGCCATTTTTTGTTGTTTTACACAAAAATAAATTTTGCATATAAAAATGCCAATAGCTGTTCATTAACCTAAATTACTCTCAAACTGTGAGGTTCTTAGTTTCCAATGTACACAACTCATGTTTCCTTTGAAAGAGTATCACACAGAGCAGAAACTTTTTACTAATTATGTATGGTAACAAGAGGTGATGTGAAATCCCTAACATTTTAAGAAGGTAAGAACATAGGGCCTTCTAACAAAAGCCATTTTAAATGTCTGTGCATTATTTACTGGATTTTGACATTTTCAGCTCCTTGTTTCTCCTGCAGCTTCCTCTGTAGGCACAGAGGAAACAAAAGAATAGCCATTTACAGGGTAAAATGCAAAGCAAGAATGGCAGGATTTCTGGATCTGAACAGGACTTTGTGTACGTCATATCTGTGTGCTGTGTTACAGCTGGCATCTTCTGCAGAAGCTGCAGGGTGGTAGAATTTTTGGTACATTGATGCACTAAATCTTTTCCCATGCTGGGACTGAGCCAACAGCAAAGGAAAATGTTTCTTTTCTATCTGTGTGCTGTAGGTACTGAGGAAGAGACTAGATTTAATATTTGAGCAGGGGAAGTCAAACCCCAGTTACATAAATTTGCACTGCCCATAGAGTCAGGGAGAACTCCAGCCAAGGTCAGTGAAATAGCTGCCAAAGGACTGTGGGGTTACTGTGTGTGGGCCACATTTTAAATGTCACTTAGTGTTAATATAAGAAAAAAAAAATACTGAAATGTCTGTGTCTAGGAAGTGTTGTGATTGCAAAATGCAAAATACAAAGGGACAAAAGAGCACCACTGAGTATACTTACTCAGGACAGTAAAAATAGAAACTGAAGGAATTATAAATGGAAATATTTTCACAGTGTGTTCAGAGGATCACTTTCCTTTATACAGAAGTAACAGCTCCTACTTAACCATTTTCCCCCCTCAACTTTGAAGATGCATTAGGTGAATGCAAAACATTTCTTTCAAAAACTTCTTAAAAATCAACTAGCGTTTCCAAAAAAATGAAAGAATGTGTCATGCTCTCTGTGTGGCACATTTAATGCATGCTGGCTCCCAACTGCTGCAAATATTTAAATGTGTGAGACAGTGCAGACATTGAGTTCAGTGGACAGGATGAATGAGTAGTGCCATCTCACTTCTGCTCTGTGCAATGCCTACCCCTGTGCACTTCAGACACAGGGAGCATGCGATTAGTTAAATTTGAAAACCTGCAATTATAAAGCCATAAAGATTGCCAAAAAACAAAGAATGAGGGCAGTATATTAGATTATTTTTCAGGTTTTGAGGTTTTTGGGGTTTTTTTGTATTTTATATTAATGCTACCTGCTCTTAAAGGCAGCTCTCACAATGCCAAATTAGTTTAATTTAATGTCTGCAAGTTAAAACAAGGTTTAAAACAAAGTTGCTTGATATATGAACTTTGTTCTTTGTAGTTCCATGGCTTAGCAAAATAAAAAGCTGTATGCAACAGAAGATAGATAAAAGGTTGCTTTACGTGGTATTAATGAATTTGAGAAGGAACCTTCATCAGAACTGCATGCCCACAGTTAAAAAATATTTTAAAATAATAAATCAATATTTGCAGATAAAAGGAAAATGATGATATTAACAAAATTTCAGGTCATGTTACGTTGAAACATTTCAATGTCAACAATGTTTCACCATAGATATTTGTTAGAACTAAGGACATTGCCAATGTGAAATATGATGTTGTTTATCATTAGGTAAAATGTACCTCTAGGTTTTTAGGATGCATAAATACAATATATTTTCATGACTAAAAATCTGTTTTCACAGAAAATTACGCCCCCCAGCATTTTTGCAAATATCATGTGTGTATACAGAAGAGAGGGAGAAGATGCTGTTACAATTAACTCTCAAAGAATAAAAATTGCCAATTTTTTCACCTTGATTTCCTTTTAAATACATTATTACTTAATGATACCTAGATTTTGACCCTCTATTGCCCCTGAAAAAAGCAGAGGCTGCTTCCAGAAGCCTGCCAGCTGGCCCTCCAGTGATTCACCCGGGAACTGCAGTGCCTCTTTCCCTGAGAAACAGGCGCAATGCATTCCCTGATAAGAATTTTGACTTCTCCCCCATTACAGCTGTTTAGAATGAATTAGAGATTAGGGTGTTTTTTAGTTTGTTATCTGGCAAGCACACTCATGTAGTATTATATAAAAACAGTTTTCCTTTAAGTCCTTGGTGCAATGGACTAGAAAGTTTATTTCAGAGATCTGTTCATGTGAAAACTCTGAAACTATTTGGTCGTGCTCTAGAAAATAATAGTCAATGTAATCTGCTTTTTAAAAACATGTAAAATATTCACATATAGAGTTATACTGAACATCAGTCTGTGTAAAATACCAAGTCTGGTTAAAAACATTAATAACAAGTATACACTCACCTATAAATATATGCCTATTTTTACAGAATACACTGCCCTAACTCAGTATATTGAGTCACCAGTCCAGTTTCATATCAGCTTTACTCCACACATACTTTCCTCCTCTTTTTAGGAACATCTTCTCATCAAATCCACTGAATTTTATAGCTGCTTCTACACCAACATCCAGGATAGACTTGGAAGGTTCTTTCCGTCCATTTCTACAGTTTAGAAAACGCATCTGGAACATAAGGTAGATAAGATGATGAGATATGAGAGAGTCAATTTGCAAAAGCATAATTTTTCTACAGACCAAAGCAAGTTGCACTGCAATTCCACAAAAGCCTATGTAAGTGCATGAAGAGGTTCACTCTAGTCCTTAGAAGGCTCAGAAACTCATGGTTAGACATGTGATATATCTTAGCAGGAACAAAGCCATATCATAATTCTTGAAGGTTAAACGCTGGCTCTTCAGTTACATGTAAACTAAGTGGGCACTCTGACACTTAACTTTCAGGGCAAGTTCTGCATTTTTATATTAAAGAAAAAAAAAGCAAAGATGTCCTGCAAAAATATACATCTACACTTTAAGATTTCTGATGCAAGGATTATGCATGCAGGCTGATGGCAACTTCTCCTTAGGTCATACTAGATTATAGTTCACAATATGTCTCATAGAAATAAATCTCATCTGTTCCTTGTACTACATGGTAAAATTGTTTTATAGGATGCAGAGTAAATTTAACTGGCTATCATTGTTGTATACATACATATATTAGCATACAAATACCACGTATCAAAGAAAGACTTACGTATTCATCCAGAATGAGGTATGAATCCCTCATCTGTAATAGATCAAAAGAAAAAACTAAATTAATATACAAATCAAAAATCCATTCTACAGAAAAATAAAGGACAAAACAAACAACTATTCATTCAAAGTCTGATACAAATCTTTGAAACAGTTGTTGTATCACCACTATTTTAGTGAGCTTGAATGAATTTCATTGAAATAAATGACAGAATTACTAGAATAATACTAGAATAATTTTATATATGAATAAACTAGTAATTCCTGGAATATGACCTCTCCGTGTTGAATTGAAATGTGGGTTCCCAACTGCATAAAGGTGTTTTAAATAATATCCACACTTTCTATTACTTCTACACCAGAAGAACTTGGAGTTTTGCATGCTGGAATGATCATGCCATTTTCCAAACAAATGACATAACAATTTAAACTGGGGTATTTAATTATTACTCCACCAGATAAAGGTGTTCTCCTGGCTCAAAGGTAAAAAAGCTCTCAAGTCCACACAAAGAAATATGCCAACAACTGAAATAAGACAGTTTTGCTTAGCTAATGGTCATGTCCTAACCCCTCCTTAGAATTCTCTGGGCATCTGGAGCTTGCTGCTATATAGAACAGGAAATTTGATCAATTTGGTGTCTGCCTTTCACACAGGTTTACCAGAAATCAGAAACAGTCTTCTGAAACCAAACCTACCATGGGAAGCCTTTTTTGTAGAAGTAGAAACAGTTCTGGGTTGGTTCTCATCTTAACCCTTTCTCTGATGAGTGCTCTGTCCCACCAGATGACTTAAATCCTAATTGCACAGCCCCACTTTTATGTCTTACATAGCAAAGACAACCCAGTCTGCTCACTTCACCTCTACATACATTAAGAAGTGAACTGTAAGTGGAGTCTTAATCTGTGGAGAGGTAAAGGAACACAAGATGGGAGATTTAAGGCATTCTTGAACTTGGTTCGACTTGCCATTTCTACACTTAATTCATAAACTTTCCTAACAGTGAGTCTTCTAACTCTCCCCATCCCTTTTTTAGGGTCTGCAGGCATTTACAAAATGCAAAATGGCCTGAGCTCCACCCTTAGGCATCAAAATTCTTTAGTGTGCTTAATGTAAGCTGGATGGCAGCTCATCAAGTTAACTAGCAGGCTCTGCAGGAGCACAAGGAGTCTTCTGAATAAAGAGCCTGAGTGCTCAATCCAAGAGAGTTCAGACAGAAAATGTTAAAAATGCAACTTTATTGTGAGAGGGATTACCCAAAAATACTATTAGTTGAGTACTGTTCCTCAGTACCAAATAAAATGCTGGTTGGGATGTTGTCTTATTCATGTAGGTTGACGACACTGGCATAATGTGACATCACAGTCAATCTCTATTTATAGTGTGTTTGCATTAAGCTTGAACATTTTCAGGATCTTGTGCCCAAGCCAGGAAGAGGACTCCCATTGGTCCACAAGACTGGGAACAATGTGTTTTTACTCTTCTGCTAATAACTTTGTTATCAATGAAAAGGCTTAAAGAAAATTTAAAATCTTGGCTTCCACCATAACAAAACTAGTTGCTGATAAAGTTGTACTGCGCCTCTTCTATGCCATTATTAATAGGGAAAGTATTAACTGCCATGAAAATTTCTTGTTCCTTTCAAATATTCTAGCATTATTTTAAAATAAAGTTACAAAGGGACGGTTTAATTTTTACCTTCTGATTAGATTCAGGTACCAAACAGGAGACACCTTTGTGGCGATCCAGGAATCGATCAAAGTCTTCATCACTGATAACAAATTTTTCTGCCTCTCTTAGAGCATCCTCACCACTGTTCTCCCCTTCAATAAGCAGGCACTGGAATACCTGGACAAAGAAAGCACCTGGTTAAGATTTTATGAGGATAAAATCCTCATAAATCCTCTCTTGAGGATAAGAGAGTTCAGTCTCAGTAGCAATGTCTTTAATTTTTCTGTCAGTGGAGCCAAAACAGCACAACTTGTGGTAACTGAAGACTCCACAAAAGGCATGGTGCAGATTTATTTTTTGTAAATTAACATTACAGAGTTCTAAATATTATAAATTATGATTTTTCTTATTATCTGAGATTTCACTTAGAGTGTTTTTCAGGATTTGTTCTTTTTTCTGAGTAATTCCATGTGTATAACAATATCCATGAGGCAAATAATGAGAAATTACTCCCCAAGTTCTCCCATATTTATGTCACATTATATCTACCCATTTTCAAACTTATTTCTAGTAAAAAAATATAATATGTGTACACTAATTCTAATGCTCTATAAGAGAAAATTAATATGCACTTATATCTTGCTAACAATATATTGACTTTAATGTATCATTCTTCAGTAATTTTTCCTAATTTTCTCTATACACAACATATTTTCATATGTTACAGGCTTTCTGTGTTAATTTTAATATACTAAAACAACCTAGATCTGAAATAGTGTTTTCTGTACATAATACAACCAGAAAAAGATTATTGACCTACTGGGCTACATTTAAGTGCAGAATGGGTTAGAACCTATCCCAGCACCATGCAACATTGACAAGAAGGCTCCTAACATCAGCCCAAGCTGGATATGGAGGTAAGACTCAGGTCAATAGAGGTTCAGACAACTCCAGAACTTCACTTCATTTTTGCTTTTCTTTGAACAGGAAACATGTGGTATATACTACTTTCTCACCTTCCAGCGCACAGGGTTGAGCGCCTTGATCTGCTCATTCATATCTTCCTCAACATTAAATCTGTTGATGACTGAATTTATTTTAAAAGCAACAGCATACTCTCGGCACCACTGTCTCAGTTTATGCAGATTTTCCACATGGTTCTTCTTTCCTTGACGACGGCCAATTAAAACGTTGACATCCTCATCAAAACTATCACATGAAATTGCCAGAATATCTAAATATTCACCTGAAAACAAGTTTTAAAATTTGATTAATATCCAGTCCATCAGCTAAAAGCTGTCAGGACTCTGCTCACTTTCACTTCCTCATCATCTATCACAAAATGCCATGTAAATACAGTTCTGTGAAGTCATCCCATCAACCACAAAAGCCACATCGACAGCAGCGTCAAAACACATAGTTTTGTGTGTGTGCGCCCCCAGCATTATGGAGACAGGCAAAACTACTGTTTTATTACACCAAAATGTTTTTGTGGTATAATGCCTATGTTTACAACAAGTAATCAATATTGTTTCCCTGGTATTTACACTTGGTTTACAGTTACTATAAGTGAATCACTATGAAACCATCTCCCACTTGCCCCCAAGCCCATCTATAGGTGAGGCTGCCCCATGGGGCTCCCCAGCCCTGCCAGTGCAGCTGTGCCCTGTGGTCCCTCCTTACCGTACTTCTGGAACCACTGCTTTCTGATCAGGCTGCCATTGCTAACGATGCTGACGCTCGGCAGCTCCAACTCCTGCTTGCAAAACTGGACCAGTTCGCCTACAAATTCGCCTCTGTCCTGAATAAACGGTTCTCCTCCTGAGAAATTGATTTTCTCCATTCCTAGAGAAGAACCAAAGAAAGATGCTATGAACCTCTGCCCATTGCCTGCTCCTCCTTCTCAGCGCTATCAATGCCCCACGTCAGGGGGACAAGGGACATCACCGGGATAACTTTTTCCACGGCACTTGGTCCTGCGGGGTCCCCCCTCACCGGTTCCCTGCGGCCCCATCTTCCCTGGACTCACCTGCTTCCTTGAGCATCGCCAGCCCCCTCTTGGCCTCCTCCAGGGGCAGCACGAAGGAGGTCTTGGCCGTGTGGAAGCAGAAGCCGCACTTGTAGTTGCATTGCCGGGTGAAGTGATAATTGACGCTGGTGGGTGTCGGGGCCGTGTCGTCCCATTCCTGCTCCCGCTGCGGCCGGGGGGCCGAGTCCCGCCAGCCGGGCAGGGACAGGGACAGGGGCAGGGGCAGGGGCAGGGGCAGGGGAGTCAGGCTCCAGCACAGCGCACCCAGGCGCCCTCTCAGCGCCGCCAGCACCTCCCGCCCGACGGACAGCAGCCGGGCCAGCAGGGACAGCTGCATGGTTCGGCTCGGCTCGGCTCGGCTCGGCTCGGCTCGGCTCGGCTCGGCTCGGCTCGGCTCGGCTCGGCTGGGACCCGGCGGGATGCGCTGCGGTTTTGGACCCGACTGGGCACAGTTCGTCTGGACCTGGTTCGGCTGGGGTCGGTTCGGCTGGTCTCGGTTCAGTTCAATCCCAACTGACCCGGCTCGGCTCGGCTCGGCTCGGCTCGGCTCGGCTCGGCTCGGCTCGGCTCGGCTCGGATGGCGGGCTGCAGAGAGGTGTCCGGCGCTCCGCACTTAAATACGGGGCGATCGCCTCCCCTCCCCGCCCGTCCCGTCCCGCCCCGCCGCGCCTGACCGCGGGGAACAGCTCGGTTTCATTTTCCCTTCTTCCAGAAGCGAAACTTGGCACGGAGACGCGGACGCGGTGTTTTCCTTCTATCGTCCTGCCCCACCCGTGTCCCACGGGTGTCCCGCCCTGCCCCTCACCAGTGTCCCCACGCCCCAGAGCCGCTTCTCGGCCGCGGTCACCGCAGAACCCGCCGACTGCCCAGGAGCAGCTTTGAGCCCCTCTGGGTTTGAGCGGGTCCAGCGCCTAGGGCTCCTTTTGGGGTGAGATCTCAGTGACTTTGGCTCTTGTTAAACTCGTGAAGCAGGGGGAAAACTGAGCTTGTATAACTGCACTGCATCTTTGCCAGGCATTCAGGAGCTCCTGTAGGTTTAAACAGTTTTGCATGGAAGAACAACCTGAGTTAGGGAGTCTGATGACTTCAGATACATGAAAAGAAAATAATTGCAGGTTCTTTAATTCTTGGTCTCCAATAATGGAGACCAATTCTTGATCTGCAGTAGCAAAGCTACTGCACCAAGCTGAGCACATGGTTAGCCTTAACAGCAGCAACAGTTGGCAGCCTGAGTTGAGACACTGGTGGCTGCCCACTCATGGTAACACTGGGAGAGAGCAAGACCAAGCTGCCAATTTCCATATTCCTCAATTCCTTGGTGGTACAACAGGTGTTACTAGAGAAGGAGCCCGTCCATCATAACACTGGTTGCTATCTTCAGTCTTCCAGTGTGTCCAGACACAGCAACAGGTTTGTCATGAATTTTCAGCCTCACTATGCCTTCAGTCAGCTGTCCCCACTCTTGCATGGGCAGTTTAACGTTGCCACTACTGCCAAGCTAGAATCCTACACAAATCTTAAAACCTTCCAACTGCATGTTGTCAATGGCCTAAAATGGAGCTTCCCTCACTTCCAGCGACCAGTCAGAACTGCTGATGTAGCCAAGCAGTCCTGCCCTCATGTTTCCTTCTTTTTATTACCCTTTTTTTTTTTTTTTCCTTGCAAGAAAGGAGTAGAACTATCTTCATCCTGTGCAATTTTCATGGGAAACAAACCTGCTTGTGAATAAGAAGTGTAAATTAGGCCTGTCATTGGCTATCATCAAATTCCAGTCATCCTTCCTTCACTTTCCTGGGGATGATCTGCTGGCTGAATAATGTCTGGATCAGCAAAGAACAGTTTGAACAGTTTTTATTGTTTGAACGGTTTTTATTGTTGTTTCTATCCGCTGTTTCTTGCTGGAGCTGTTTCATGCTAGCAGGGCAGGATGGGAGACTTCTTGCTCTGTCTGCCACCTCAGTAATGCCACCTCACAAAGGTATTGCTGCAGCATGATGGGAAACATCTCACTTCTGAGGCTTTCCAAAATGGTCTCAGAGACTGTCAGCAGAGGTTATTCCAGCAGGAGTTAACCATGTGCTCTTCCAGTTCCTTAAGGTTTCAGTAAGATACAAGCTTAAGGATAAAAGCAGGATAGTCTAATAACTAAAGAATTCGTTGATCACAAACTTGAAAATATAATTGGAAAGGGAGGTGGACATGACAATGCAAATTTAAACTGAAATCTGACACTGGAGTTGCTAAGTGGTAGCTTTAATGTTTCAATTAATTTGGAGAATTCTGATATGCCCTGTTATCTCCTCACTCCATACATCCCTTCTATTGCATGGTAGGAACCCTATTTCATTTCTTGTCTTCTTTGGCCCCAATTCAAATTCCTTTCTGTCCTCATTCATATCCCTTGTTCATGTCAAATTAAGCCAATGCAGGTGTAGGGACTTCAGCCTTTCTCTCTCCCTTGAGATGGAAGCTCATTACTAGCTTTGAGCTTGTTGCTGAGTACCTCAGCTGCCTAGAAAAATTTGGTTCAAAATGCTTAATTACCACACTCAGTAAAGAATCCTCGATGATTATAAATTTCTCTCAACACAAGACTTAACATCTGATACCCAAACACTCCAAAAACATGTCACAAAAATATTGCTCAATGAATCAGAAAATGAAAACATTAGCATTTTTGGACTGTTTTTCTTTGAAAACACAGATCTTTGTTTCAAGGAACAGAACATGCAAAGAACTTTGCACCCAAGCATACTCAAGGCTTCCTGTTCTTTGTAATTCTGTCAGTGCTTTCTTAGAAAATGCAATTATAGTTTTTTTACTTTTTGCCTCAACTAAGTATGTTCTCAGATGACAATCTCTGCATTACTGTAAAGCCTCACAAAGTAAACCCAGATCAGGATGTGTCCCCTATATATGTACAAGCCCCAGCAGCATCAACAAAGACATTCACATTTTACATCCCAAACTGTCTTAACTCACAGTCTCTATGGTGAGACCTTCAAGAAAACACGAATGCACATTTTTATATACAAGCTTTGAATCTACAAGAAATATTGCAAGCAAAAACGGTAATGAAATTTTCTGTCCTGATGCCTTCTGGAAGAATCTCAGAAAGGCAATCATAAATGTTCTTTGAAAATAGTAGGAAGTAGGACTCCTTCCTCTATCTTCCTACAGAATCTATCTTACAGGGGCACAATGGAGTCCCAGTAATACAAAAGTTTCTGTTCTCCAAATCTGTATCTAAAAACCTTTTCAGATTATTATAATTTTTGAAAAATTATTGAATAATGTTATTAATGATGTACTAGATAATAAATAAGTACACAACGAGCATGGAAAAATCCAAATGGATAAACATAGATAATTCTCTTGTGCCTAGTTGCTAGGAGAGGAAAACTTTTGAAACAACTATATTGTATTTATCTAATTAATGTAATTTTTTATTTTAAATAAATATATTGGTTTCTCCAGAGTGGCTATTTGGCAGTTCCAGTCAAACAGCATCTTGCTAGGCAAACCAAACTACTGATACAAACCAGTACCATAAAAAAGGTTAAAGGAGGAGTCGTATCACATCATCTGGGAGGACTAGAAATGGTCCAAGGAAAACCAGGCAAATCATGCAAATCATGCAATGGAAGATGCAATTTTAGGATTTGATAAATGTATTACTTCTTGCTCTAGTCTCACCTGGAAATTATCTCTTTCTCATTGCATCTGCACCACTATAAATGCAAATCTGTCAAGGACCTTGGATTTAGAGTGACTCAGCTCTCCTTGGGATGCAGAAATCCAAAGGGAAATTACCAAACAAAAACCCGCATGCAATTAAGTTATGAAAGACACATGAAACATGCAATATAAACATAGATACAGATTAGTCACATTTGAAAGAAGTCCACCATGGGCCCTTTATACTGTATATGTGATTTCTCATTCAGGAAGTATTTTAAAAATGGTTTCTATGATCTAGGAAAAGATAATAGAATTGTAGAATGATAGAATACCAGGTTGGGAGGGATCTCAAGGACCATCAAATCATTTGTTGATGAAAATATGTTAAGAGAAGAGTCCTTCTCTGTCCTTTCTGTAGCCTTCCTCAAATATATGGCAGTGGCCACTGTCATGGGCAGAAGAGGAATCTCTCTTGGCCTGACACTATACTGACTTTTGTGGTCTTATGGCCTTATCCCCAAATCTTT
Source organism: Zosterops lateralis (assembly GCF_965231275.1). NCBI lineage: Eukaryota > Metazoa > Chordata > Aves > Passeriformes > Zosteropidae > Zosterops > Zosterops lateralis. The sequence goes on along the minus strand of NC_139764.1, from coordinate 97,334,382 downwards.
TTCTTTACTGAAGGACCCTTTTCTGATATTCTTTAAAGTTTATTTAAAAGAGCAGTTTTATTTGCATGTATTCTATGTACCTATACATTTTATGGGCCTTTGACTTAAGTTTTTCCTGTCTGTGTATTTGACAGCTGTTTACAGGACTGTACACTTAGATATATTTTCAAGTTACAGGGCAATAAATTTCCAATTTGGTTCTTTTTTTTCTTCTTTTTTCCATTTTGCGTGGATCAAAAATTTTTGAATATTCATATGGCCTGTTGTTGTCTCTGTATCTCATCCCTATAGCTCTGTGTAAGCACAGTGGACACTCAAAGATGTGAAAATGCTCCTGAAAATGTTTTGCACATAATTAGCACATTTTCTCTTCAACATTGCTTCATATTATACAGAGGACAAAGTTATAAAGAGACTCGTAAAGAGGCAACAAAATGCTTAACATAAGTTAATTTCAAAACTGAGTCATAGTGTCTCCACTGATTTTAAATACAACAAAACATCTTGGGCATAAAAGACAATTTGGGCAAAAAGACAATCAATATTTTTATTTGAATCTTGCAAGAGGGTACTTTTAAGTAATTAGGCAGGAGAGCGGCCATCACATGCCTATTATGAATGATCTCATAAGCTTATTAAAAATGAAAAGAATCACCAGCAGCTTGGCTCAGGAGTGGTTGTAACAAGGTTACATCAAGGCAGTGAGATGGGGAAAGGGAAAATGAAAGTAACTGATTTCCATTTGTTCAGCAGAGAGGAGAAAGGCAAGAGTAGCATTGGAAAAAAAAAAAAAATCACAACAAAAACACCCAGAAGAGAAAGAAGCCAGGAGGTCAGTGAGGGAAATGGCCAGCTTTACAAGTGCTTCTGAAACGAAACTTGGCTGCAAGTCAGTTGGACCTAAAGCAAACAAATTAACAGACAAGTGGCAGATAGGTTTCAGTCTAGATAAAGGTGAGGCAGTGCAGATCCAAAAGTCATTGAAACCTTGTGTACCTGATGCTGAGCTCAGCAGTGGCACTTGCACTCAGAAAGGAGATCTTAGTCACTGTTGCTTCTCTGAAATCAATGGTTCTGTGGGAGGCAGCGGAGAAAAATGACAACTTAAAGCCTAGTATCACGCAGAAACAAGGTAGATTGCATTACTCTGCTGGTCCATGAAACTTTGGTGTGTGTAACCAAACCCTGGCTAGTGGTCCAGTTTAAGTCTCCACACCTTGTCAGGACCTTACAGTTAAAAAAGTTAGCCTTTTTTCTAGATGATTAAGGGCTACCTCTACCAAGAGATGGAGGCTGTCATATCTGACAAGAAAAAGCTGAAGGGGAAATCTGAGTGACCTTTAAAAAATCCTGTAGGTAATAAATAAACTGAATGTTGAACTGTTATTCACCAAAATCAGTAATATTATTAGAAGGGGCACTTGTTGAAATATGTAAGGATGTGAGTTTAAAATTTATAAAATTTTTACGCAACAGTAGCATTGCTGGAATTTGAGACCACAGGGGTTTGTGGAGGTAGATTGTATGAGAGTCAAAAAGAGATTTAGGCAACTTCATGAGCAAGGGTCCACAATAGTTGCTGAAAGGGAAAGATGAGGATGTACTGTTTAACATTCTAATTCAGTGACTGTGGAGGCTGGAAGAGCACAAGGACTAGGAGATTGGACTGTGGATAAGCCAGGCACCAGGCACGTGTACAGCACATCATTCTGCCAGACAAAAATATTGGCTGAGAAGATGAGAAGAGCCCCTAGTCTTAATCAGTGCATATTGTTATGGTCTTAAAACTATTTACTGGGTTCCTGTATAATGAACCATGTTTTACCCTGTGTCTTCTGGCATCCACACCCAGATGTCATAGCCACGTGTTTGAGTGATGTGGAGTGGTGCTGGAGGTCTCAGGTATGAAACAGCCTGAAAGAAAACCAAATGAATTTTGGTTCATGATGCTGGGATTGTGTTGAAGAGCTCCCAAGGCTATCTTTCCAGTTTTGGCTCTGGCCCAGCCTTTCATCAGCTTCTTCAGGATGGGCAGTTTCCAACTAATACAGATGATTTGCAGATGGTACTGCCTACCTGTTGCTCCCCTCTCCCTGCAGTTACACTAAATAAAAGCTATTTATGCAGGTGTTTGAGATGACCAGAGGAAGACAAGTTTCCAAAGAATTCCTCATAGAGTATATTAGTTCAGAAAACACATCAGAGGTTTAACTTTTTGATATCTCTAAGTGGCAATTCTCCAACTATTGAAAAAGAGGAGAAGTTTTCTACAGAGATGCAGGTTCTCTAATATTTTAGGTTATATCTTCTGAAAACTCAAAAACTACATTTTGGGCAATGTTACTCAGAGCAGCTGCCATGAGACTAAGTTTTATGGCTATTTGCAGTGCTTCTGATTCCTATCTCTGAGCTGATGAAAGCTGAAATTGGTCACTGCAAAATTATGAAAACAAGCTTGCAAAAGTCCACTTTACTCCCAAAATTACTTGTGTCTGTTGGCCTTATTATCAAGGCACTGAACAGCCAAATAATGGGGTCAAGTCACTGATAGGCCTGACAGGGCAGCGCTTCTTGGGCACTGCAACTCAACAAAGTAATTCAGTTTGGGTTGGAACTTGTCATTTTGGGCCAGTCCTAAGAAACAGAGCATATTTGCACTTTTTTTTTTTTTTCCTCTTTCTTTTTTCTTTTTTTAGAAGGTCACCAGGATTCGGCCACGAGAGCCCGTGGGAATGTGACCCGTTGTTTCCGGCGGGCGGGCAGGCCGGACCCCGAGGCCGGGCCCTTACATGCCGTGATTGCTGCGCCCATCCCTGCACAGAGCCATTCCCGCGGGGCAGAGCCCGCTCACCCCGGGCCGCTGGCGGAGCGGGGGAGGCAGAAGCTCGGAGGAGCCGCCCCTTGCCCCGTCCGGGCTGGTCCGGCACAGCGGCGCTTTCCCGGCCGGCAGGGCCAGTTTCGTTTCCCGCTGGCTCCTCCTCCGCCCGCCCCCTCCGCTCTGCCGCTGGCCCGGCTCTCTAATACCGGCTCCCTGCTCCCGGCTGCCTGCTCCCGGCTCTCTAATACCGGCTCCCTGCTCCCGGCTGCCTGCTCCCGGCCCTCTGATCCCGGCTCCCTGCTCCCGGCTCTCTAATACCGGCTGCCTGCTCCCGGCTCCCTGCTCCCGGCCCTCTGATCCCGGCTCCCTGCTCCCGGCTCTCTAATACCGGCTCTCTGCTCCCGGCCCTCTGATCCCGGCTGCCTGCTCCCGGCGCCTGATCCAGCTCTCGGGCTCTCTGCTCCCGGCTCTGTGCTCCCGGCTCTTCGCTCCCGGTTCTCTGATCCCAGCTCTCGGGCTCTGTGCTCCCGTCTCTCGGGGCCCGGCGATGCTGGGGCGCTGCTCCCCGGGCTCCCCGCGCTCCCGGGCCGCTGTCCGTGCCCTGCCGCCCTCGGCCGGCGCCCTCCGCCAGCGCCTGCGCCAGGTCAGCGCCGTGGGGCGGGCGGGCGCCCCGGGGACCGGGGTAATCGTTTTAAACGAAGGGAGGGCAGATTCCGAACAGATGTAAAGAAGACGTTTTTTACGATGAGAGTGAGGAAACGCTGGCATAGGTTGCCCAGAGGTGGTGGATGTCCCATCTCCTGGAACATTCCAGGGCAGGTTGGACGGGGTTCTGAGAGACCGGGGCTGGTTTGGGATGCTCCAGTGCCCTGCATGGGGCTGGACTGGACGGTCTTTAAAAGCCCCTTCCGACCCGACACATTCTGTGATTCTGTGATCTCTCCTTGCAGTGTGCAGAGCGGATCCCAGAGGCTGAAGCGGTACTCGACCTGCTGGAGAAATGTCCAGAGCACCAAAAAAAGGGAGGTTTTCCTGTCATAGTTTTTGAGGGGCTGGATGCCACAGGTAAGAGCAACGGGTGGTTGAAGAAGAACCTCAAATGAGAAATTGTTGAAAGGAGCAACTGCTATGTTTTTTATTAGGCATAAGGCTTTAAAATAAAATAAATTTAAAAATCTGGGAAACCTGTGACAAATAAGGAATTAATAATTACAAATGGCAATCTGTCTTCTCTTACTTGTAAAAGATTAGTGTATGCTAATTTACATTCAGTGGTTTAATTCCTTACCTATGCAAATGAAAGAATACAGAGTGGAGTACTGAAAATGAAATTTCTTGGGCAGATGAGAAATATACTTTTATTGGAGAGTTTTCAAATAAATGAACTAAAATAGTGGTAGTCTGGGAAACTGCCAGCAGTTTGTCTAAGAGAGAAATCTTACTTGCCTCTGACTAGCCTTGTTTTCTGACTTATCAGTTAAAGAGAACTGAAAATCCCCATAAAAGGAAGAAACTGGATGACCAGTGTGGCAACATTCACATAAATTAGAACCTAGAAAAATATTAAAAATGAAAATATAGGGAAATTGCCATGAATATATAGAGAAATTGCCATGCACCTAATGCATTTAAGGGAGTGAAGAATTGAAAGCTGACTAAAGGAAGTGCTGGAAGGACCAGAGAGCAGGAAGGGGAGTAATAATTCCTGCAACCAGACTCAGAATCATTTTCTGCTGGAAGACTTATGACGAGATGCTCGGGTTACATATTCAGATTACAGAACCTGTGCTATACATGAACAGACAGGAGCATTTTTCAGTTTTTAAAACTCAGGTGTATCTGGTAAATAATATGATGAATGTTTCCTCCTGTGAATGAAATGTAGGCAAAACCACGGTGACCCAGGCTGTTAAGGACACCCTGAATGGCGTTCTGCTGCGGTCCCCACCACCTTGCATCAGCCAGTGGAGGACTGTGTTTGATGATGAGCCAACACCCATTAAAAGAGCATTTTATGCTGCGGGCAACTACATCCTGGCTTCAGAGATAGCAAAAGCATCCACTCAGGCACCTGTGATCATAGACAGGTTTGTGTATTTAAGAAGCCCTCTTATATCAGTGCCATCATACTGTTGCTCAATGTTATAAGCAGTCAGTGATTGTCTCTGTGTTTCTTAAGGGGTTTTGTTTTGGAGTTTTTTTGGAAGCACTCTGCGGGGACTCAGATAAATGTTATATCTTCCAAAGAGTAACACTTATGGTAACACTAAAATAGGGAACTTAGGACACATGGAAATGATTACATCTTCAGTCAGGAAAGTGGAGGCACAGATTGTGCATCCTGAGCTAAATCAGTGTTTTATGACAAACCAGAGGAGACTGTGGGCTGCTGGTCATGGCTGTCTCTAAGATGTGTCTGAGACATGGGTGGATTGGAATGACTGAGTTTTAGGTAGACTTACTCTTCGTGAATTTAAAGCCTGAGATATGCTTCCCACTTTTTTTGTTTTGTTTATGTTAATTTCTGGTTTTCACTACCTGTGTAGGCAGATTACAGTATTACTGTTAATAAAAAAGTCTAGGTGTACTTTGAACCTTCTGGCTTATTTCAGTATGTGTGCTGTAACCTCCTGCTACAACACACACACATATGTTGTGTGCATGTGAGTGTTATTTTCATCCAGCCTCAAATCCACTGAGATCTATCAAACACAGTGCCCACAGTAGAGGGGAGAATGTTAAATGCAAGTGAAATTAGTAACATCAGTAATGCCTGTGTTCATTCACATGTTTGTGAAAACTGCACATTCTCTACCAAATCTATTGCATTAAGGAGGATGGGAACCACAAAAAAGAGGACTCAGAGTAAAGGATTTTGAGATACATTGTAACTCTTCTTTGACGTGTCTCAATATATGAAGAGCCTTTCTTTTGACAGGAGTATCCAAAAGTTTTTACATAATATTTTCATTAATAGTTCTCATCAACTCTGAATAGTGCACTATTATCATTGTTAAGAAATAATGGAAAGCACAGAACTGTTATTTGGATTTCCTTTCAAAGCCATGGTGTCACCTATGTCATCATTACTGACTTGTTATTATAATGCCAACTGTCTCCTATATTACTGAAGAATTAATGTTCTCTTTAAAATTTCTCTCCCTCCATTTTGTATTTTCCTGACAGATACTGGCACAGCACAGCTGCCTACACAATTGCCACTGAAACAAGTGGGAAAGTCCAGGATCTTCCACCAGCTCAAGATGAGGTGTACCAGTGGCCTGAAGATCTGCTTAAACCGGATCTTGTTCTTCTCCTGACTGTTGACCCTGAAGAACGAGTCCGGAGACTTCAGCATCGGGGGCTGGAGAAAACAAAGGAGGAAGCTGAGTTGGAAGCTAACAGCTTGTTTCGCCAAAGGTACCCTTGAATGGGGAATAAGAGGCTGGAGCCAATCTTGGCTCCTGTGGGATCAGTAACAAATATACCTCTCACATTATCGGGAAAAGAATTTCCTTTGTGTAAGCTTTTGTTTTGTTTTTGGTTTCTTTTTTTTTTGGAAAGAATGCATGGCTGTCAGGGAGGGTAAATTCTGTCACTTCTAACTGAAAGTGTTTGAAAGATGCAAATGTATAATTTAATTGTCCTGTAAAGAAGCTTTGAGTTAAAAATATTTATATTTTGCTTTGCTGCTTTTATTTTAGCATCTTCTTTAGTGAGGTCATGAAGGAGATGGACTTAAAAGAGTTCCAGGGTTAGGGGTCAAGAAGTTGAAACACACAGCTTCCCCAGGAAATTCTAGACTTGAGGTCCAGATTAAGAGAATAAAATTTAAACATCCTCTTGTAGATGTCTATAGTTGTGCAAAGTGTATCAGGTACCAGTATAGTCAATACATTCAATGGAGACTTTAAAGTGATTTATCTCACCACTCCTTTGGAGCTCAGTGATCTAAACTCTTAAGCCTTTTGATATGGCATGTGATGCAGAACCTGTGGACACTTTCTGGCCTAGGAACTGGAAGCTAAATGAGATAGTCCAGAGCATCTCAAGCAGTACTAAGTACATTAACTTAATCAACTGAATGGCTCCCTCGGTATCCTGCTTCAGGGTGTGCTGAATTGTTGTGTAGGCTCTGCCAAATGTATTGATTACATCATCTTTGTCTAAGGTGGAAGCTCAAATACCTAGTGTTTGTGTAGATACCTCAGCAAAGATACCTGAATGTTGGTTTCCACATCTACAAGCAAAGCTGAACTCTACCTTTTGGCTTTTAAATTTCTGGTGATGATATATCTTAAAAATAGTCACTGGCAACAGCCAAAGTGGCTTTACAAAGGGGAGATTTTGCCTGACAAATTCAACATTGGTGGATGGGGCAGAGCAACTGATGACATCTGCCTGGACTTCTGCAAAGTGTTTGACAATGTCCCACGTGATATCCTCATCTTCAGATTGGAGAGACAAGGATTTGCCTTGGACCATTCAGTGAATGAAGAATTGGCTGGATGGCAGCACACGAAGAGTTGTGCTCAGCGGCTTGTTGCCCACATGGGAACCAGTGACAAGTGGTGTCCCCTGGAGTCACTGCTGGGGCTGATACTCTTCAGCATCTTTTTGGTGACACGGACAGTGGAAGTGAATGCACCCTCAGCAGATTTGCTGACAAGACCAAGCTGTGTGTGCAGTGGCCATACTGGAGGGAAGGGACACCATTCAGAGGAATCTGGACAGGCATGAGAGGTGGGCCTGTGCAAACCTCATGAAATTCAACAAAGGAAAGTACAGTGTCCTATACCTGGGTCTTGGCAATCCCAGCCTATAGGTTGGATGGAGATGTGATTGAGAGAGCCCTGCAGAGAGAGACTTGAGGGTTGATAAAAAACTCATCATGAGCTGGCAATGTGCAGTCACAGCCCAGAATGCCAACTGTGCCCTGGGCTGCATCAAAAGCACCATGGCCAGCAGGTTGAAGGAGGGGGTTTTCCTCCTGTACATTGCTCTTGTGAGACCCCACCTGGAGTGCTGAGTCCAGTTTTGGTGTCCCTAACATATGAAGGACATGGAACTGTTGGAGGAAGCTCAGAGCAAAGTTGATAAGAGAACTGGAGCACCTCCTCTATGAAGACAGACCGAGAAAGGGGGGCTGTTCAGCCTGGAAAAGAAAAGGTTGAGTGGACACCTCATAGCAACCTTCCAGTATCTGAAAGGGCCTTCAAGGAAGCCAGAGAGGACTCTTCATCAGAAACTGTAGAGGTAGAACAAGGATATATGGATGGATACAGATTGAAAGAGGGGAAATTTAGGTTAGCTATTAGGAAGAAATTTTTAACTGTGACAGTGGTGAGATACTGAAACAGGTTGCTCAGAGACTCTGTGGATGCCCCAACTCCAGCAGTGTTCAAAGTCAGGTTGGATAAGGCCTTAAGCAACCTGGTCTGGTGGGAGGTGTCCCTGCCCATGGTAGGGGAATTGGGACTAGATGGTCTTTAAAGTTCATTTCAGACCCCTAGCATTTTATGATTCTGTGATTCTCTGGTTGCTTAATTTTGACAGAAATTCCATGTGGACACACAGCTTGTATAGTGGGACCTGCAGAGGGATGAGTTAGCTAGGGAACATACTGTCATTTACACTATCTTTTACATACAGAATCTTTTACATTTTAATTCTGTTACTTCATATTTGTGTCAGAAAGCCCTTAGTTATTTCTACCTTTCAATTATGTCAATCTGAATATGAGAACATCCAGAATCTTCCTTAATTTGTCGTGTGACTTCTGTCCTGAATAGCATTATGAGAACATAGAAAATAATATTCACATCCTCATTCACACCCTCAAAGACTAAATGTGGGAGAGTTTTGCATTATGCTTATAGCCTAAGTGAAGAGGTTTTCATCCTGTATTTTATTTTGTTATTCATCCAGTTAGTTGATCAGAAGAAGGCATTGAATGATATGTCAACTCTGTTATCCAGTGAATCAAAGCTGAGATCAGTCAATGAGCAAAACTACACAATGCAATGCCATATAGTTCAGAGATACCTTAGCAGAAACTGAAAAAAGGTGCTAGATGCAGACTGTCCACTTTACTGCTATACCCAGACTGTATCCAGTGATAAGCCATAAAGGAAGAAATACTTTATGCCATGCCATGTTAATATGGTGTCCTAGGGTGACATTATGATGCCTGTATGCCCTATTGTCTGTTCTGTGTGTGCTGCACGTTGTGTTCTGTACCTTTAAGACTGGTTCTGAGAGTGAAGCAGGGAAAGAAGAAGTGCACAGTTTGTTTTGAGAAATAGCCTTCAATCCCCTGCATTTTTCTTTTCTCTTCCTCAGGATGGTGTGTTCGTCAGATGCACGGACAGTGGCCAGAGACAGGTTTTTTTCCGTTTAGTTAGTTTAGCTAGCTGAGGCAAAGAAGCTTCCAATACTGTTTGGTTTTTTTTCCTTTTTTTTGGGACTATTTAAATTTGCTCTGGACTAAAAACTCAGAGGAGCACCAGGAGCTGCACTTGTGGCCCATTGGGCCTGGACCTCAGCATTTTCCAGTGCCAAAGGGACTGGGACTGACAAGAGACTGAGACAGCTGAGTTAACTCATGGCAAGGACTTCTCTCAGTTTTGCAATCTCTCTTCAGAGCAGTGAGAGGTTTTATTGTTTCATATTATTCATTTCTTATGCTTGTGGGCATTTTGTTTGTTAAATAAATAGTTTTTTCCACTTTTCTCCAAGGAAGTTCTCTTCCCGGACTGGCTGGGGAGGAGGGGCCATTTGGGTTTGTTCTCTGCAGGAGCCCCATTTGGAGGTTTCCTCCCAAATTTACCCTAAAACAGGACATATGGCCAGAGCTTGGGAATCAATGTCAAAGAAACTATGTGCTTTGAGATTTACATTGTAATACTTACTAATGGTTTATTACTCTTTGCAGTAGATTTCATTCTTTGCTTCATATTAGATTTTCTATCATCTGTCTGCAGTGAGAGCACTGTCTTCTGAGACTGATGATTAATTTAATTTCATATCCCTGCATTTTGAAGTTTAATTTCTCTTGTTTTGCTTTTAGAGTTGAAGAGTCATACAGAAGGATGGTGAACCCTGCATGCCAAGAGGTTGATGCCAGCCCCTCCAAGGAAGAGGTGCTCAAGACTGTTCTAAAACTGATTAAGAAACACTGTGGTTTTTGAAAGCAACTTTAGTGTTACTACACAAAAGTTTTTTGAGTAGCACTTAAAAGATACTTTTTATTGCCCCAATGGTTTTGGTACCTGAAAATGCACAGTGATGTGTTTTATCTCACAGAAATACTGAATACGGTTTTATTCTGTCAACAGTAATCTGTACAGGTTATCTGTTTTGTGGTTGCTACTGTATTTTTATGCATAAGGCAAAATGCTACTCACATCATTCAGCATTCTTAGTAAAGAAACAAACACACTTCAGTCAGCGTGCTCTCTGACACCAGGACATTTTGAGATGCTATCATGTTGCATCTTCATCACCAGGAGAACCTGTTCCCCAGTCCAGTGTGTACCAAAATTTGCTGCACTGCATCAGGAGCATTAGATGCCCAAGGAGGGGCTAAAATATCATGAGCATTAAAACAATAAAATGATCATAACATTTAGGAACAGAAAATCCAGTGCCCAATGTTGTTTCTATTTTGAATAGAGGAAGAGAAACTGTTGCCATGATGGGCATCCTGGAATAAAAACACGTTGTAAATGAGTGCCAGTAAACACCAAGGGCTCTAAGTAATAAAGTCCAAGCCTGTTTATATATGCAACTGAAATATCAATTATTTCCAGAGGGAAACCAGAGGGAAACCAGACAATGCCAGCAAATGAGAAACAGAGACCTGGGGAGAACCCGAAATTAAAAACTTATAAACGATCACTATAATATTTTTTACAAAACTTCTCTATCCTATTAGTATTTGTTTATGAGAATTAGTATTCTTTTGAGAGAATGAGAAATGAAAAACTGCAGAGATTCTGAGCAATGGGAATGATTTCACCTTTTCAGTTCATCTTTTCTTTGAACAGGTTGAATATGAAAGCAGGCTACATCAAGACTTCAGGTCTGCAAAGGCTTATTTTTATGTACATTAGTTTAACTGTTGTTACTCCTAAGTGTAAAACTAAACATATGGATAAGCCTTTGTGAGGTCAGAAATAAAGCCTCAGTTCCATAAAAAAAAATTTAAAATGTAAATTTGATTTAAAACACTTTTACTTATTTTTCCGTTTTAAGCAAGTGCAATTATCAATGAATCTGTCCTCTAAATAAAAATATACTCAGTACTGTAGTACCTATATCCAGTCTGTATATACAAGGTGATAGAAAGAAAAACTTCTAAAAATACATTTTATTCATGCACTGTTTAATGGTTTTGAGTATGTTATTAATATATTATATCATTTATACATTCGATAAATTTATAAATTCTAGAAATAAATGCTGTTTTGTTTCATATGTTATTTGTGTTTCATCAGCCTTTGGATTTGCCATACATGTAGACTGAAAATGCATGCTTGTATGTGTTCCTATTATTTTTGAAGTTATAAAGCATTCAGGTATTCAGTCTTGGCTGGAGGAAATTCTTGTATAGAAGAGACTCCTGCATATGAATGATCAGGGTGCAAATATGTGTAGCCTTAGCTTGTCCAGGTAAAAGATCACTCAGCCTGACAAACTCCACTTGCCCTTTCTCTTTACTCAAACTTGCACATGAAGCCAGACTTTCTGGGTTTTGATGCTGGGTTCTTAGAAGTGTAGGTTCGTATTTGAAATGCTGCTGATAATATATATCCGCAAAAATTGACATCTGACATTATTAATTACATATATACAGAATATATTCCTGGTCTAAATTTTTCTATAACCCAAAGCTACTGTTGCAGACTAGAACAGCAAAGCAAGGTAGACAAAATAAATATTCCCTTTCTCATATCTTTGTTAGAATTAAAGGTCTGCAAGAAGCTGGGTGTCACATGCAGGATGTTAATGAGCAGAACCACTCTCAAACTTCCCATTTCTGTGGCATTTGTGCCAGATTTTTGTCCACAGTGTCTAAGAAGACTGCACTTCATTTGCATTTAGGATAAATCACAGAATTAAGAAAATGGTTTAGGTTAGAAGGGACCATAAGGATCACCTAGTTCCAAATCCCTTGCTGTGGGCTGGGATACCGCCCACTAAATCAGGTTTCTCAGAGGCCCATTAAACCTGGACTTGAACACATCCAGTGATGAGGCATCTTGGAAAAAAACTCTGGATAACTTGTTTCAGTGCCTCACCAGCCTGACAGTGAAGAATTTCTTCTGCTTATCTAATCTAAATCTCTCTTATTTTACTTTAAAACTATTTCACCTTTTCCTGTCACTGTCTGCCCATGTGAAAATTCACTCTTCCTTTTGTTTATAAGACCCCTTTAGGTATTGGAAGGCTCTTTTAAGATGTCCCCAAAGTATTCTCTTCTCCAGGCTGAATAGCCCCAGCTCTCTCAGCCTGCCTTTGTGGGAGAGGTGCTCCAGCCCTCTGATCACATTTGTGGCCTCCTCTGGATCCACAGAGATGTTCAAATGTGAGGTTTGTCAATGACTCCTGGTACACAGGCAGGTCTGGGAGAGGAGCAGCAAGAATACACAAATGGCCATCCTGCACCCAGCAAGAGCATCACCTGGGTTAGAAACAGAAATTTGGCTGGACGGTTTGCTGGCCACAAGAGGTCAGGATTTTTGTTTAAGTGTTTGAAAGGCCTGTAATCTCCAAGAATTTCTATGCAGATTCAAAAACTTAGGCTGTTCCTTGGCAGATAAAAAATGGTTTTTTCTGCAGCTTTGCAGGGTGCTTGCTGTTTAAGACCTCAAGTGTGAGGGAGGTTAAGCCGTGGCCACCAACCTCTGCCAGGCAGTCCTGAGTGTGGTCAGTCCAGAGCATCCCTGCTTACCTACAGCGTGCCCATGCTGGACACCAGGAGCCTGCTAGTAACAGAGAAGGGCTGCTCTCTGTCAGTCACCCTCAGGACAGAAAACATGCCAAAGCCTGTTTCATTTATTACTATCTCAGCAAAATTAGTAATTTGATAATTTATTGATTTACTAGCTTTAGGATATGGTCTTTGAAAGACTCTGATGATGCAGTCCTCAGAGCATGTGGGGCATTAGGCCAGTAAATTACACAGAAACTGAATCTCAAGCTTTGCAATTATTCTGTTAAAGGCAGTAAATTCAGCCCTTACTGAATAATAACTGCAACTCGTAAAATTCATCTGTTTCTTGAAGGACAAAACAATACTTCTGTTGTTGTCAGATTAAGCTTTGTATACTTTTTAGTTTATTAAAAGAAAGAGTTTTAAATTAAGTTTTCAAGAAATTCTATTTTTATTATTTTATTTATTATATGTTGTGTATTTTATTTCATAGAACACATGATAGTATTTCAAGCATCTCCTTTCTCATTTTTAATCTCATTTGCTTCAATTTTTCTGGTCTAGAGGGGAATAGATGCTAAAATAAAATGGTATTCAGTTGTCTAAACATAGACATCCACAGCAGTTAGTCTCCCTAAGGTATCTGAGATGTCTGCATGGGGCTGCCAGATATGACACGAGACATTTGGTTGAGCTGTTGATCTGCAGAGTGGCAGCTGGAGGCCTGCAGGGATACCATATGGTGCCTAAAATGGCACTATTCACCCATTTAAACAGTGAGAGGCTTACAAAGCAGCAGTGCAGCCTCTTTGGGTTGTGTCTACAATAGCAGGTGGCCTGGAACAAGAAGAGATGATCTGTAGCACAGAGGAGCTGGCACAGGGGACCCAGTGTGTGCCCTCCATGTATTTCAGAGATTTCTTTTAGACCAGCTCTAATCTGGTCACATTGACTGGCTTCATGTTAGCAGCTGTAGTGCAGTAAGTGCACTCCTTAAGTAAGTAAGTACACCAGATCTTTTTGGTTCAGCTTTGTCTGGATGGAATCCAGCTGATAGGTGCCACGAGTGTTTCAGCATGTGAAGCAAAGCATGGCAAGGATGGGTGGTCAGGAGGAAATTGCCACAGCACTCTCCTATTCCAAGCTGAAGTGCTAATGCATAGAAGAGATGTAGAAGCAGCATAGATCCCTTGGAAAGGTTTCCTTGGACTCAGACTTTGGGGACAGTTTCATCCATCTCCTAATTGAGGGCAAAGTTGGAATGCTACAGATCCTTTTGATCCATGTTCCTGGGCTACCTGCCAGATATAACCTCTGGACAGGTGCAAAGAGTGAATTTTGGTGCATGTTTGACCCCATTCTGCCATAGCATCAGGTGTAGCCATGGGGCTCACCCAGTGTAGCAGTAATGAGTGCTGCTGTCAGTCTGGGAGGTGAGGAAGACACTTGGAGGCAATTACCAAACTTCAGCAGTGAAATGTAAGGCAGGTGTTTAGCCATTCCCCTCCCAAAAATAGGTTTGCAAGACAATTTCCCCAAAGTCAGATGCAGGAGGTGACATGCAGGCTCTCTCAGAAGACATGAAATGTCTATCTCCACTACAGCTACAGTTTAAAACTCATGATTTTTACCATTATTTTCTGTAGAGTTACCAAGCAATTTTATATACAAACTGATATTTTATCAAGTAGGAGTTCACTAATTCATGGAACTAGCACATGGAAGATAAAGAGGCCAGTTCTTCACTAGGTTTTCTTCACTGTACTGTGTGCTTTCCCCACAGCATTAACAGCTTCTAGAAATTCGTCTAAAACTGTGCATGCTGCCTCTGCTATAAATTCCTGCCTTTTCAGAGGTAGGAGAGTCAGAACATTCAATGCGACTTTGATGAAAGGAAAAATGTCTCTCTCAAAGTTAAGGATAAACAAAGCCTCCAAGGAGTTTTTATTTTTATTTTTCCTTTTTTTCTTTTTCCTGCTTGTTCAGTCCCAGTTATCTTATTTTATTAACTTGAAGAAACTTTTAAGTTGTTGCTGCAGGGGGCTGCACTGACTTTGATCTTTTAAATAGAAAGCTTTGTTCAATAAAATTAAATCAGCTCTTTTGTAAAGACAAAGATCATCACCCTCTGGCTTAACTTAAGCAAACAGATGTAAGGTTTATGTAAATATGCAGTCAGTTCAATATGAAATAAAAGCTAGAATACTTTGCCATTAGTGTAAAAATGCATTTTGTGTTACCAGTTGGACAGTCATGACCTTTTATTCAGCCATAAAGACAGTGCATGTCGTGTACTCCAAAGCAGGGGAAATAGGATAAAAAAATGCTACGTCTGCAACCTTATTGCTTATGAAAATACCCAGACAGAAAAGCTGCACTTTAAGCATGTGGCAAGTACAGAATGAATTCCAGTAGGGTAATTTATTTATCTGCTGCTCTCTCCTCCCTGGAGCCAGCTATACTGATGAAAGCTGAGTGCAGGCTGCAGAATTGCTTGGGCTTTCAGTTTTATTTCAGGAAAGATGTTGTAACCAAGTAGTCACTGCTTTCCTTGAGAAGACAGAAGACACTAATTTTGCAGATGTTTCAGTTTGTAAGTCTCCTCAGCTGGTGCTGAGGCTTTTGTTGGTGATACAAATGCCACACCTTTTTGTTGGTGATACAAATAGAAAGGCATTGAGGTGCCAGAGTGTGTCCAAAGAAGAACAACAAAGCTGGTGAAAGGTCTAGACCACAAATCCTATAAGGAGTGGCTGAGGGAGCTGGGAGCATTTAGCCTGGAGAAAAGGAGGCTTGCTGGGGTTCTTATCGCTCTCTACAACTGCCTGAGAGGAGGTTTTAGTGAGGTAGGGGTTGGTCTTTTCTTCCAGATAATAAAGAAATAGTATGAGAAAATGGCTTCAAGTTGTGCCAGGAAAGGTTTAGATTTGATATTAGAAAAACAAAACAAAACAAAACAAAAAAACTATTAATGGAAAGGTTTGTCCAGCATTGTAACAGGCTGCTCAGGGAAGTGGTGAGCATCCCTGGGCATATTTTAAAATGTGATGTGGCATTTGGTGGTGGGCTGGGCAGTGCTAGGGTAACAGTTGGTCTCAATGATCTTAGAGTTGTTTTCCAACCTAAACAATCCTATGATTCTGTGATTCTTTGACCATTTCCAAGTAAATCTTCCTTGATTCTGGTATTAGTCAGACTTGAAGGAGTTTGGAGTGGTAACAATGCACAGGCTAAGGAGTCTCATCAGCTGATGGAAGCATATTTCATAATACTGACACACAGACTATATTGTGCTGCTGCTGTCTCTGAAGTTTGGTCTGTATCAAGCTCCACGTATTCCTTGTTCCTAGCCAGCAAACCTTTGGGGTGAATACTTCATGACTGCAGCCACCAGAAACTTGCCTTTCCCTCCTGTATTCCAAAGTGGTGACAGCCCAAGCTTCAGACATGCCTGACACTAATCTTGTCCCTCCAAAACAGAAATCCTGAAACATCTTAAGACTATTTGTTTTCTTCCAAAATGGGATGCAATGCTTCTGTGTCAGGTTGGCAAAAAATACCTGCACTCATAATTTAGTTTGAAAAATTGATTCACTCTACAATAATATTTTACTAGAGTTACTTACCTAAGTGTCAATTGAGACATATAGACACTCCTTGGTAATCTAGTTTGTGCATTAAGTTTGTGCACTATGTATGTGCATTGCCCAAACAATATGGGCTTTGCTCTGCTTTTCCAATTTCCACATGAGATTTATTTGGTAAATGGAACATAGGTTATTTTAGTAAAAGGAGAATGTTTACAATTAGCTTTTATTTAGCACTCCACAGCTTCTGAACTGCTGTTAGGTTTAACTGTGATATTTGAGAACAGAAGCCTTGAAGTGGGTGTGACACTGCTTCCCCATGGCAGCACAGCTCAGCTCCAAGCATCATTCCCATATGACTCTGGTAACACAGCAAAGAGTTCAGCTCTAGAGTTCATCTACTTTACAATTACAGCTGCCTCCTCAAAGGACGCATCATCTGTGCACAACTGCTCTCAAGGTACCATGAAAAGCTTCTGCTTTTTCTGTGTGGGAGTTTCACTGAGCAGACAGCTCAGAAATTATCTAAATGTGGGCTCTTTACAGGAAATTAGGACTTAGTTATCTGCAGCTGCAATTCAAAGGAAGCACCTATATGTAGCTTTGCTGGCAATCTCCCAAAATAGATTCACTTTCTCAATGTGTTTGACCTTGGGAGAAAATTCCTCAGTTTTTACAAAGGTTCTCCTATAAATCTAATTCTGTGGGGAGAAAATATGTTGTTCATGTAAATCTCCAGAAGCAGTGGATCTACAGAGTGGATTTTCAGAGCAATTTCACAATTATCAGAAGACACAGATGTTGTTATAGTTACCCTCATTTTTTCAGGGCAAAACAAAAGAGCAGCTGTAGAACGTAGCTATCCCAGAGAATGGAGCAGAATGGTCTCTGCATCCAGTTGTACACATAAATTCACAAGCCTGCCCACAGAGCCCTGGGGCACCGCCTTAGAAACCAAATCAAACAAGATTGCAGGATGCTGCAGAAAGCCCCTTGAGGAGGACAAAGGCAAAGAGGAAAAGTCTCCCAACAGAAACAAAACAACCTGGGACCTGCTCAAACTTTGCAGCCCGCCAGGCAGAGAGGAGACCTGAGTTACAGGGGAACCAGCAAGCACTGTGCTCAGCCCATGCCATTATGAAGAATGAGAGCATAAAGAATGAAACAGGAAAAATGAGTAGTATTCTAACAAAAGGCAGGCTCAAAGGAACATACATATCCTCCTGAAAGGCCATGCCAAACAAAACACAGTAAATATCCCATACAAAATCAGTAATGGAGAAAAAAAATAAGAAATTGCAAATGTAGAGGAATTTTTGTTTCAAAACTCATCATTTAGGATAGAACCACACTGATGCAAAATATAAAAGGTGCAAAGATGCAAGGCTAAACTGAATGCACACCTCCTGAACTGTGCACATGTGTATGTGTGTGGGTATGTGTGCACATACATGTGCTGTGGGAAGGCATAGGGAATTACCTCTGTCTCTAATACATGGCTTTGTTATATGATGGGTATTTTGTTTCAAGTGTCTCTTGCCTGGAAGTTTAATTTAGATCCTTAAGAAAGGGCAATTGTAGGTCAGTTTCCCTGGGCTGCCTCCCCCTGTATGGCTCACCAGTGGGGACAGATGACCCATGCATAACCTGATCCATGCAAGGAATACTCCAGTGGATGCAATGACCTGCATACATAGATTTGGCTCTCTAGCCCTCAATGCCATCTAGCACACTTCTAAGACCACTTCAGGTCTTCTTCAGAAAGCACTGTGAGTAAGGCATGACTTCTTTCACTTATGAAAGACGAGGCCTGTGATTTCCTAATCTTTTCCCCACAGGGGAAAAGAGTGAAAACTCTTATTCCCAAAGCAATTTCAGCCTGACTCTTACCAGAGAAAAGACACAAGGGATTGAACCTTTGAAGGCACATAACCTGTAGTTTATGTCTGTGGTATATGGAGTGTATTGTGTCAATCCATTGTACACAGGGAAAGCATTTCAGTCTCTGTGTGTAGAAGCATCCGTGACTTACAGGGACAAGGTATTCTGCAAACCTGAGATATTCTAGAATACGTGGTTTTATTGCAAGGGTCGTGGGTAGAAAGGGCCTTCCCTTCAGCCACCAGCCTCGGCTGAAGGGAAGTCCCAGAGAGAGAACGAGAGAGAGAGCAGAGGGTAAGCTGGCAAGAAGAGGGGAGAGAGCTAGAGAAACGTGGCAGGGGTCAGAGTGCAGGGGGAAGAGAGAAGAGAAGAGCAGAGAGGGGGCAAACCAAGAGAGAGGAGAAGAGCAGGGAAGAGAAGTGGGCCAAGAGAGCGAGGTCCAGGTTACAATACATTATATCTCCTTTTGTGATGAATATTCTAATTTACAGTGATCAACCAATACAAGACACACAACCCTATAGAATCTACATACAGCCTATAAGAACTACTACATTACCATGTGTTATATTTTAAACTCTAAAAACTACTCTTTAGACTTTTCTGTTTTGCTACACTGACCTTTGGATTCCTTAGCCAGCAGAAAGGCATTGTTCAATCAAAAGGGATTCTCTTTCAGCTGGCTAGGCTATTGTCTTTAGGTTATACAGCAACTAAGACTTGGTATCCTACAACTCAAAGTACGCTTTCATTTCGATTACAGGTTTCATATTTTCAGAATCTTTTGCTAAGCAATCATATTTATAAGGTTTCCCTGATTCATCTTTCCCAACACCTGTGCCTTTAAGATAGGTGAGTGAGCCCTGGAAAGGCTTTTCACTGGAAGAGTACCACCAAAGTAAGGTTTTGCTCTTGGACAGATGTGAGTGGTGCATCTGTGGGCAAGGAGGATCTAACATGGGCCTTCTTCTCAGTCTTTCCATTTTGATATTTTTGGAGACCTTTAAGCTGTGCATAACTCCTGTAACAAGTTCCTTGATCAAAGTCTGCATGTAAAATGCAGATACCTATTCCAATTTCTGACTTCATCTTTGGAAGACAGAAAAAAAAAAGTGTTGATTGGATTTTAGAGAACATCAGCAATAGTCATGAGAGATGTATTCTGGACAAAATTAAAACTCTTAAACCAAAATTGTGGCCCAAGAAACTGATCAAGATGCTTCTGAAGCTAAATTTCTCTCATGTCTCTCCTTGCCTTCACTCAAGACTATAAATGCTGAAGCAGTAAGATATCCTGCTCACAGAGGATATGTATCAATAAAAACACAGCAGGCTTGAAAGCTTTGCAGGAGGCTTGTTCTCACCATTGTTTCACCTCTCTGTTTGAGGATTTGTTTTTGTTTTGTTCTCTTCCTCACAGCTGTACTTACTGAGAGAGACATGAATATATTGTAGTGTTGATTCATATCCTGCAAGAAAAATTGAAGAGGTAAGTGATTTTAGCATTTCCCTTTGCCAGGTCAAGGAGCATAAAATATCTGCAGAATTGGAGGTATTGACATAAGAAGGGGTGAGGAGATGACCAGTGGGAACCTGGAAAAGCTGGCAGCCCACAGCTCTTTGCTGGGTTAGGAGCTGGCTGGATGGCCAGGCCCAGAGAGTGGTGGTGAATGGTGCTGTATCCAGCTGGGGACAGTCACCAGTGGTGTCCCTCAGGAGTCTGTTCTGGGGCCAGTACTGTTCAATGTTTTTACTGATGACATGGATGAGGGTATTGAGTCTTCCATTAATAAATTTATGGATGACACTAAGATGGGAGTGTGTGTCGATCTGTTGGAAGGTAGGAGGGCTCTGCAGAGAGACCCGGAATGGTTGGATGGATGGGCAGAGTCCAATAAGGTGCAGTTTAATAAGTCCAAGTGCTGAGTCGTGCACTTCGGCGCTTTGTGGCATTTTGGCCACAAAACCCCCCTGCAACAATGCAGGCTGGAGATGGTGTGGCTGGACAGTGCCCAGGCAGAAAGGGACCTGGGGGTGCTGGTGACAGCAGCTGAACATGAGCCAGCAGTGTGCCCAGGTGGCCAAGAGGGCCAAGGGCATCCTGGCCTGGATCAGGAATGATGCGGCCAACAGGAGCGGGCAGGTCATTCTTCCCCTGTACTCAGCACTGGTGAGGCCACACCTCGAGTGCTGTGTCCAGTTCTGGGCCCTCAGTTCAGGAAGGACATTGAGATGCTCAAATGTGTCCAGAGGAGGCAACGAGGCTGGTGAGGGGCTTGGAACACAAGCCCTGTCAGGAACGGCTGAGGGAGCTGGGGTTGTTTAGCCTGGAGAAAAGGAGACTCAGAGGTGATCTTATCATTCTCTATAACTCCCTGAAGGGTGGCTGCAGACAGCTGGGGTTTGGTCTCTTTCTCCAGGCAGCAACTGACAGAATGAGAGGGCACAGTCTTAAGCTGTGCCAAGGGAAATATAAGTTGGATATCATGAATTTTTTTTACAGAAAGGGTGATAAAGTACTGGAATTGTCTCCCCAGGGAGGTGGTGGAGTCACCATCCCTGGATGTGTTTAAGGGAAGACTGGATGTGGCACTTGGTGCCATAGTCTAATTGAGGTGTTAGGGCTGGGTTGGACTTGATGATCTTGTGATTCTGTGATAGTGATTCTGTGATTCCGTGAATCTGTGAAGGAGGAGTTGAAAGATTTCTATAATCACACTGTTCTCATTGCCATTCTGCAGAGAAACAGTTTTTGGGTAAATACCAAACCTTGTTTCACTTTTGTTTAGAGTATCAAAAATAAGTAGGAACATACTAGCACACTGCAGGGACAAAACAATCATGTCCTTTGCTTCCAGCCATGCCAGGGGTATGCCCAGTTATGATAGGGAAAGCCTGTAATCCAGTTTCAGTAAATCAAGCACAGCTGGGGCATCAGCAAGTCTGTGGTTTGCTTTTGTCCCCTGGGACTGGAGTTGTGTTAATGTTGCATGCACAGCCTGTGGAGCTGGGGTAAGTCACAGAAGTCTGGCTCTGGGTCTGGGCTCCTTCAGAGGTCACAGCTGCTTTGGCTGGGGATTTTGGGTTAGGCTCATTACAGATTATCACTCTGAGCTCTGGTATTCTTTCCCAGTGTGGAGTTAACAGGATCCACATGGTGGATTTGGAATTTAATATTCAGATGTGGAGAGGCCTGGGCACTAAGCCCTGATCTTTAACAGGAGCTGTGCACATGCTGAGACTTGGGCTAGCAGGTCCTGCATGCTGGTCAGCAGTGAGAAAGTGTCTCACTCTGTTTCAGACAGTGGAAGGGGTGTAGAGCCTCAAGATATATTTCTTTTCAAATGCTTCAATAAGAAGAATTAAATACATAAAGCAACAAAATCATACGGTAAATACTTAAAAGAATTTCAGAGGTCTTCCCCTCCTCATAATCTATCTGTTCTATAGCATCAAAAGGGCATGGAAGGAACAGCATTTTGTTTAGACAAATAGCTTATTTATTTTGTCAAACATTGTCCTTTGTAAGGGCTGTCTGCCCATCACAGACAGAAGCAGAGATCTCAGATTGCATGCTTTTTCCATCTCTGGCTCTCTGCCTGCATGCCTGACCTATTGATGTCCATGGTGATCTGTGCAGAGACTTGCACAGAAAGGAACAGCGCCTCTAGACATTAGGATCCTCTGTTTTGACCTCTGGGAAAAGGTATTTTATAGTGAATTTTGCCTGAGGCAGGGTCTGTACTATGAAATTCTCTCCTTGCAGGACCATAGGGGCCCACAGGGAGATGCAGGGAACTGGATTTTGCTCCACAAAGTCTTTGAGGAGGTGGGGAGGGAGGGCAGAGCCCCGGCGACACACAGGAGGTGACCGGGTTTTGGCAGGCGCCCTCAGAGATCTACAGAGCCTGAGGCTTTATCTGCAGGGTGGCCAACATCTGACAAAACAATCTGCTGTAAGGCTCGTGGAGGGAACCTTGCAGACTTTCCTGATGCTTGCCCAGATTTCCCCACACAGGGAGCAGATCTGGCACAAGCTATGTGAGCAGTTTAATTTCCAAATGCACCGTGCCATAAATTCCATCAAAAGGGGAGACTGCATATCAGATGGTGGGCTGCAACTCACTCCATTTCTGTGCCTAAACCAGTTCAGATGCCAGTTCCCCTTCTTTCAATTTCTTTTCTTTATCTCCTTCTTTAATCCAGTGTATCGATAACCTGTGCATAAAGGGAAATCTGCAGCACATCAGTGTAATGCTGTCTCCTCTGGAGTGTTTGTGCGGGAGCCATTTTTTAGCATCGGTGTGAAGAGAACACGGAGCCACCAGAGGGAGCGAGAGCACCGGATAAGGCAGTTTGGGGTTTGAGCTTTCTAGTGGTAGAAACACAGAAATCATAAAGAGCCAGGAGAGGAGGGGTGGCTCAGAAGGTATGATGTGGTTGCATTTAAATGTAGAAACCCAAAAGAAATTTTAAAGCCCATTTCGATGCATGTAGTGGGTGTTGATTTTTTTTTTTTTCTAATTCCTGATTTCTTTTTAGAATCAATGTTGTTTGGCTTTTTTTGTTTGGTTGGGTTTTTTTTTTTCCTAGTTCTTGATTTCTTTATATAATCAACACTGGCTAAACCGTATAAGCTGCCAAATAGCATAAAGATATAGCTATTACAAGTATTTTATACAATTCCTCTAAGAGAAAGGCAAAAGTAGAATATTAAATAAAGTTATTTAAATGACCCTCAGTTGCACATAATTTAAAAAAAAATACTGTATCTTTACAACAGCACTGCTGAAGCAAGACTTGCTTTTCTTTCACTTCTCCCTTGTGTGGCTGTGTGCAAATCACCCAAACCCAGGTCCTCATTGATAATAAGGAAACTCAACCCTCTGAAAAACAGCAGAACTCAAATATCTAAATAATACTGTAGTCCTATTTCCCTTATGCCCCATTTTCTCTATGTGTCTGAACTGCAGCTTCTTTCCCTCACAGAGAAACAGACCAGTCTCTAAAGAGTGTAACTTTATATGTTTCAGGGACCTGGGGCTGGGGGGCTTTGATTGTTACAACTAGCAAAGATAACTGAGACTTTTAACAAGGTTAGTTTTTGTTCAAGGACATCCTAGGCTGGTTTTCCATGCAGCCATGCAGAAGGCATGCTGCTGAGGCTACAATCCAGGCAGTCTGATTAAAAAGTCAAGATCTCCAGAGCTCTGCTCCATAGCACACACAGCATCAGTCTGTCTTGCTGTTACAGATGTAACTTTTGTGTCTCCCAAGTTTTATCTCTTTCCTTTATTGTACTGGGTTCATTCAGGATGCAATAATTAAGGGTGTGTCAAATTTTTCCATTGCAGATCTTATTTTTCAGCGAGTTATAAAATTTCATTATTGGCTGCAACCTGACATATGTAGTTGAGATCTTGCCTTTTTTAAAGGATGTTTTGAAGCATTTTTTGAACAAATTTGGGCTATTAAGGAAAAGGGGACTGCACTCCATAGAAAATTGGTTCTAAAATATTAATTCATCCCCATCCTTCCCCTGATATCTCTAAGGCCACACATAATGTTAGGAGTAATATGTATTACTGATGTTAAATATCATAGCATCACTTATGTTGGAAAAGACCTCTAACACCACTGAGCCCAACCTTTAATCTAAAACATTAAAGTCCACCACTAGACCATGTCACCAAGTGTCACATCTTTTAAATACCTCCAGGAGTTGTGACTTGAATTCCATGTCATGTTCCAATGCTGGAAAAAAAACGTTTCTGTGAAGAAATTTTTCCTTATATCCAATCTAAACCTTTCCTGGCACAACTTGAAGCCTTTTCCTCTTGTCTATCACTTGTTAATTGTCAGAAAAGGCCAACCGCCACCTGGCTATAACTCCCTTTCAGGTAGTTGTAGAGAGCAATAAGGTCACCCCTGAACCTCCTTTTAGTCCAGGCTAAATACCCCCTGCTTCCTTAGCTGTCCCTCATATTACTTATTCTTCAGACCCTTCACCAGCTCTGTTGCCCTTTTCTGGACTCTCAGTGTCCAGCCCCTCAGTGTCTTTCTTGTAGTGAGGGCCTCAGAGCTGAACACAGGACTCAAGGTGCAGTCTCATCACTGCTGAATACAGCAGGACAATCATTGCCCTGGTTCTGCTGGCCACACTGTTTCTGATACAATCCTTGACTGACTTTCTTGGCCACCTGGCTGGCTGATGTTCAAGCCAGTTCTCAGCCCCCCCAGATCCTTTTCCACCAGCCAGCTTTCCAGCTGCTCTGCCCCAAGCCTGCAGTTCTTGTGATCCAAGGACAGGAACCAGCACTTGGCCTTGTTGAATTTCTTACCACTGGCCTTGGCCCATCATCACTGTGCAGCTTTCCTACTCTCCAGCAGATCAACACACCTGCACAACTTGGTGTCATCTGTTAACTGGCTGAATGTGCCCTTGATCCCCTTGTCATGTCATTGACAATAATATTAAACAGGACTGTCCCCAAAAGTGAGCCCTGGGGAACATCACTAGTGACTGGCTACCAGCTGGATGTAACTATACACCACCACTCTCTGAGCCTGGACATCCAGCCAGCCCTATTTCTTTGTAGACATAAAATGTAAGCTCCATAGGTATTGAATTTTGATTTCAAATGAAGGAAAAGATTTACTGTTGAAAAGTTAGTTGTAGTGCCTCAAAAATTACAGGTACTGTGTAAATCTGTGCCTTTTCTAAACCATATAAATAGTGGTATTTATGGTGAATGTTGCTTGAAATGTGTTCTTTTAAGACGCCCTTTTTAGTTTCTCATAACTTTTCCAGTTTTTCTGAGTTGAAATATTGCCTGTATCGTGCTTGCCCCAGAGTTAATGCTTTTTGGACAAGTGTTATCAAAACATTGATGAGAAACATTGCAAAACCAGTACACCGACTTCCCAGAATGGCATGTAGGAAAAGCCAAGCTGCTTCACCCATTTTAGAAACTTTTGGCCACCATTTGATTGAAGGACTCTCATCTCTGTAGTTTGCACTGCACCAGAAACCTGGGTTATGAGTCACTTCTGACTAGGTGTCAGAAACATGGGGGCAGCACTCACCAAAAAACTTTAACCCAAAGCCTACCAGCGTCTCTGGGCAAGTTGTAAGTCTCTGCACTGCAGTGACATCGGGGCTGTTAAAGAAACTGGACGTTCCTGTTGTCCCTGCAGCCTCATCACCCACATCCAGCACTGGGCATCAGTGGTGCTTCCACCAGCTCTCCCAGCTCACTGGGAAGAAGAGCTCCTTTATATCAGCCTAAGGATCAAAAAGTTTTGAGATGACCCAAAAGCAAGGAGCACTTGAATGTGCACAACAGAGGACCACTCTATATGCAGCCAAAAGGCTGCACTGTTTGCAGGCTCATGTGCTGGTGGATGAGATAGGATTCACCAGATTCAGTATGATGAAATGTTTTCTTCTCCATCTCCACACACTACAGGAGGTGGATGGGATTCAGGAAATGGCTCAAGAGGGGGTTTTAGCGATGCCTTGTTAAAAAGGACCTTCATCTCACCATAAAAATGGAAAGCAGTGAAGGTCTTGCAGCTGTAGGAAGGTCAGGTGGGTCACTGAAGTAGTGTGTCCTCTGACTGTGAAGCCCTTTGCCATCCTCATTGGGGGCATAACAATTTCCTCACCAGCCCCTCTAAGAAAACAGACTAACAGCAGATCCAGTGTGGGACTGATTTTTTCAAGTGTATATCAAATTCAAAGCAATCTGCCTAGATAACACACAGTCCCTAGAAGAGCCACCTCCTTCCTGCAACACAACACACATGCCTTGTCCCCTGCCAGTCACCTCCATCCTTCTCTTTGTGCAGGCAGGTGGGCCAAGGCTGGGGCAGGTCCAGTCAAGCACCAGTGCCCTTGCAGGGTCAGGTCACCCCATCTCCCTGAGCAAGTGGCACAGGTCACTTTTTTACACAGGTGATAACTAAGCGTGTGTGTGTGTGTTCCTCACTGCAGTGCCTACCAGAGGACACCTGGTGCCTGGCTGGCAGCAAGGCTGAGCTTTCGGGGAGAGTCTGACCCAGTGGGAATTATACTTGGGGTAAATGCAACGCTCTACTATAGATAAAGCACATTTTAACAACACAGTTTGAAAAATCTGGGGTTTGGCATTTTAAATCAGGATTTAACAAATGAGGAGGAGGTTTTGATGTGCATTTTGCATCATCTTTAACAGAGAAGGGGAAGAACTATTAATGTCATAAGGATGTTATGAGGACAATCCATTTGGGAAGCATTTACATACTGCTGTGATGGGTCTATAGACAAATTTGTCATGAAATTACTAATTTGTCTCCCATGACTGAAGCTTTCTTCAGGAATATTCCACTGAATTTTTATTTTCAGCACAAAACATGCACAATTTTTGCAACAAATGGTAAAAAAAAAAAAAAAAAAAAAAAAAAAAAAAAAAAAAAAAGCTTGTATTTTTTTTTTTAAAGGCAACTTTGCTCTATACAGGTTTTTTTTTTTTTCCTCAAAATTACTAAAAAATATTTTTTCCTTCAATTTGGGTAGAAACAATTTGAAATGTCAAAAGCTTTTTTTAATTGGGAAAAAACCCCAAAACCCTACAAAAACAACTAGGCAAAAAATTCTCTAGGAGGTCTCTTATTTTGAGAAAAATCTAGGAGCTCTTTTTGTCAATGGCTTCAGATGACTACAGTAGGACTAGAATTTTGTTCTTTGATCTTGTAAATACGTCCCTGTCATCAAAGTATATGAAGTCCTTAGTAGCAGCATTTCTGCTTTCAGATTTGCATAAATCCAGGAAAGAGCATAGCATTACAGCTCAGTGTCAGAGATTAACAAGGTACCATGCTTAAGCAAAGTGTGATTATTGCTGACCAAAGGGGATAAAGGAATACATGCGAATAAATCAAAGGGGTATATATAATAGTGATAAAAGTAAAAAATACAGCATAATTCTGACAGTTTCAGAGGAATGAGGATCTATGATTCTGCTTTAGATGAAAATAAGGATTAAGTCAAGTAAATTAAAATGGTATGGATGACAAGAGACCCAGGTTTTTTTCAGGCAGGCTAGAAACAGCTTGTAGTAGGTTTCATTTCAGTCAGTGCTTCAAAATGGTGCAACAAATCTCAGTTAATTCTTATATGAAAAAAAAGTGAATCTAAGCAGCAAGAAGGAAAACAGTTTAGAATGGACAGTAATTTGGACAGGGTGATTTTCTTCAGTTATCTTGTTCTGGCATGTATTGTTATTTTATTGAAAAGAATACACATGGCTTGAAATCATTGTGTTTCCCATTGAAGACAGATCAGACAGAATTCCTTATGAAAATATTTCATATATTTTCTGAGTGCTTTACTGCTGCCAGAATCGGCAAGGGTGCATTATCTAGAGTGCAATCAAATGTCACGCTAGAAAAGCACTAAAGCCTTTTTAATTAAAAACGTCATAAAGGATTAAGTAAAATTATAACCGCTGGTTACTGTAACCTTCTCAGAGGGGCATTGGTGTGTGTGTGTGTGTGTGCCTGTGCCTGTGTGGGGCTGTGCTGGTGCAGCGGGGCACTGGTGTGTGTGTGTGTGTGTGTGTGTGCCTGTGCCTGTGCACGGCTGTGCTGGTGCAGAGGGGCACTGGTGTGTGTGTGTGTGTGCCTGTGCCTGTGCACGGCTGTGCTGGTGCAGCGGGGCACTGGTGTGTGTGTGTGTGCCTGTGCCTGTGCACGGCTGTGCTGGTGCAGAGGGGCACTGGTGTGTGTGTGTGTGCCTGTGTGGGGCTGTGCTGGTGCAGTGGGGCACTGATGTGTGTGTGCCTGTGCCTGTGCGGGGCTGTGCTGGTGCAGAGGGGCACTGGTGTGTGTGTGTGTGTGTGTGTGCCTGTGCACGGCTGTGCTGGTGCAGCAGGGCACTGGTGTGTGTGTGTGTGTGTGTGTGCCTGTGCCTGTGCGCGGCTGTGCTGGGGCCCCGGGGAATGAATGGGCGCTGCCGGGCGCGGGGGCTGCGGGCGGGGCTCCGTGCGGGCGTGCAGCTGGGCACAGGCTCCGGCCGGACCCAGCCCTGCCACGCTGCCCAGCCTCCCGGGCTGGCGTGCACAGCAGGCCTGTGAGCACGGGATGTGAGTTTTGCGGGGAAGGTGCGGTTGGGAAGCTCCCGAGGGCACCGTGCTCCTCTGCCCCTCCTGCCGCCAGCGGGGCCCGAGAAAGGCGAAGGCGCTGCAAAGGCCGTGGAGATCCGGCTCCCTGTGCGAGGCGGGAGGACAGGCAGGGCGTCTGCAAATTGCTCAAGGTGGGGGTCAGAAGGGTCAGAGCCCCTGCAGCTCAGAATATCCCACCTGGCACACTCCCCAGCTGCAGCCCCCACAGGCTGTACTGCACAGGTACCGCGGGACGGCGCGCGCCGCTCCCACGCACGTGCAGTTGCTGCCTCTGTTCCCACCTCTGGAGCATCAGGGGAGGGAAGCATCTCCACCTATGGCCTTCTGCTGCTTTTTCTTTCTTACCCTCTTTCTTAAGCTCCCTTCAGGGAAATTTTTGCCCCCTTAAACCTCCCTTTCCCGTTTTTCATTTCCTCCCCACAGCCCCAAGACAGACTGTGCCACCACTCTGAAACCAATAGTAATACTGAATACTTGAAAAACTTAAATTGTAAATATTCTGCTGCAATATTCAGAATTCCCACTTTACATATACTTGTCCATTGTAATAATCAGCAGCACCATGCAACTTCCAAAAGTAACCATTGGTGTGTAAATGCTGCGGTGACAATGCTGACAATTTAGGCACCATATAAGCATGAAGATTTATTCTTTTGAGGTCAGCCTGTGGGTTTTCTGTGAAGCCCATGCAAAGGGCTGGATAATGTTCCAATGCCCCAGCAGCAAGCTACAAGGCAAGCTCAGTCACTCACAGTATAATTTTTTTTTTTTTTTTTTTTTTTTTTTTTTTTTTTTTTTTTTTTAATAGAGTGTCTGAATCATATTGTGGCTTACATGGCTCTGGAAGTTGCACCGCAATTTAGCCCCAAGAAAGTTTACATATTTTGAGAAACATATTGCTGGAATAGCCTGTAGTTTTGTTCCAAATTAATTGAAACATGTATCAGATGTGTTTCACACTAGTCATACAAAAACTGGTTCTTTCAGCTGAATGTGAATTCTAGATGGAAAAAGTACACCTTGTCATCCTTCTGCTATTGCAATTATATGTATAACCTTTTTTTTTTTTTTTTTTTTTTTTTTTTTTCTCAGTTTCATAAAACCTTGGGCAGGCTGACTTCATCCAGGTGCCTCACCAGCATATTCTCTCAATGCATTCTCATCTGCATTATATCAGATTTTCAGTGTAGAAAATTTAAATTTAAAAAATAAAAGGTCTTTTCCCAACTGTATATTTTAAATTGCCCCATTACAAAAAACCCCTGGTGGCTGAAATGAGTAAATTGGACAAATTTCACCCATTACTGTGAGACAAATACTGGTTTTTAAGAAGTAGTATCTTTCCTTCTACAGCAAACAAGTCCTTTTTTGCCACCAAAGTAATTTTAAATAATTTTGATTTGCTAAGGTGAGAATATAATGGACATAAAATCTGCTTGGCACTTACGTTCAGGTTCATCACCGATTACAGGCCTGTTTATTTGCAATTCATTAATTCAAAATTATGAACTCCTTGCACTAAATGCTTGCAGTGAAAGTTTTGCTTAATTTCTTCTTGTCTATTGAAGGTAAGCATGAGATGCCACAATGCTTGGGTTCAATGCATAATTTAGCAACATTTTAATAGCCCTTACACAGTAATATAACACTAAGATTTTTATTCAAACTAGGAATTTTTTTTGTGCTTTGATAAGCAGGACAACCTTTTCTCTGGGACAAACTCTGCATAGGAAGATTTGTGAATTCTGAGCTGATCCAACCTAGTTTGCAGAGAATGGACACAACTGCTGGAGAAAGTGGGGCAGAGACTTCATCTGGGTATTGCAGTGGTTGAAAGATCTGTCTATAGCTTGTACAATTCAAACAGTTACAGCTTAGGAATCTTTGCAAAGCCCCAGAGGTAAAGGTTGAAAATATCAAATACTGGTTTTTGGAGTGGCAAATGTTGTCTGATAACAGCCAGAGGAGGGGTCTCTACAGCTTCTTGAGTCATCTGCTCTTCTGGAAAGAGAATTATTTTGTATTAGTCCATTAAACTTTCTCAGGACTGTGCTAAGAATTTAACAGCAGCTCAGCATGCAGATGGAGCTCAGACCCATACCCTGTTCTGGGGTAGCAGTCTTTGCTTTCTCAAGAGATACATGAAAAGTATCTGAATTCAGCATTTTGGGACACAAAGCATCTGCTGGTCAAGCTAAGAATACGCTTTGGATTATCCCAAGTAATATAAATTACATAATTTAAAATCCAGATTTTTAAATCTTACATCATCATCAGGTCTTTCAATCAATTAAAGGACCTTTGAATTTTATAGGAAATAGAGGGAAACTAGAATTAAAAGCTGGAAAAATTCTCTGTACATGATTAGTTGAAACATTTATGCAGTCTCTGTCATAAAGATATCTGAGCACTTAGTCACTGCAGCACTGAGAGCCAGCCCCATTCCACAGAGTGAAAGCAAATGTCTTGTGTAGATTCACTTTTCTCATTTAAGAATTGAGTCATTGAGGAGTGAGGGGTGGAGCTTCCCTAGTTGTGAGTGGCCAATTATAAGAACGCTGAGCAGGTGAGGTGCTGCAGTTGTGAGTCATTCAGGAGTGAGGCATGGAGCTTCCCTAGTTGCTGAGTGGCTGATTAAAAGAGGTCTCTAGGAAGTGTGGTGATCAGGAGCGGGCAAACAGAGGTGTGACTGCAGCAGTTTGCACAGGCAGGGTTGAAGGTTCCCTTGCTAGTAAGTTGTGCTGTGGGTTGGTTGAGGTGTTTCTGCTGGCTGATTGGTCTTGGGTTTTTTGTTAGTAATGGTTTTAACACAGTCGAAAACTGTAGTTGGTACAAATGTATGTGACCATGTGGAGCCCTCCAAAAAGGATGTGTCTGTACAGACCCATTCCTGTCTGGAGTGTTTGAGCTTATTGGTTGTTTCAGGGGATGTTGTGAAGGAGGTGTGCTTGAGGTGTGAGCAAGTGAACTACCTCCTTTCACTGGTGGCCAAGCTTAGGGAGAAAGAAGGGAAATAGCCTGGTGGAGTTCGGCCCTTCCATCTTTAAGGGAGGCCAATCAAGATTCAGAGGACTCCTATGCCTCCCACTCCCAGGCAATAGAAGGGCACCTGGTAGATGAAGGGGAATGGAAATGGGTCCCTGCTCAGGGAGGTAATAATAAAAATTTCTCCTGACCCCCATCCCCTAGCCAGGTGCCATTTCACAATAGGTATGCAAAAACTCATTCTGTGTTTCTGTGAATTATTTTAAGAAAATAACAGTATTTGAAATCTTAACCATCTTAATAAAGGAACATAATTTCTGTTTCCTGCTCTAGTGAGATTATTGCCAATATTGCACTCTTTCATTACAGTAAACTGTCACAAAATCATAAATAAAACAACAAAACTTGGCATATGGAAAACCCTTTTTAGTTTGACAGGACTGAAACAAGTTCAGTGTTACAAGTAGTTGCCCTTCCAAAGATGAAGACCATCCCCAGGCTGCTGTGGCTGAAGCATTAAAAAAGGCAGCATCATGTCTGAGCCTCCACAGGCTGATAGACTTCCTCACTTGCCAGCTGTCTTTTTGGAAATCTCCTGACAGCAGGTGAAATTTGTGTGCTGGTTGTAGTCTAGACTTTGCCTGAGCATCTGTACCACTTCCAAAACAGTTTACCTAGACCTTGCATTTCTGCCAGCAGCAGCAGCCAATCCAGTGTAGACACATACCTTGGCACAGTCTTTGTGCATTTTTTCATGTCTTCTCGGGTGAGTGTTTGGCTTTTGTAGTACAAAGACTTTTGAGGAGCTGCATCAGCAGAATCCAGAAGTAGTAAATACAAGCACGACATTTTGTACCTGCTGTTGAAATGGAGGCACAAACATATGATGAAGGGACTATCTGATATATGGGAACATGTTGGGTGCACTATAAATTGCTTCCCTGTTATGCCTAGGAGACAGAAGTGATTCACATGCAGCATCCTGGCAATACTGTCAATACTGTCACTTCTGTTCCCAATGCAGTAGGAGTCTGTGAAGCTGACAAATCTTCTTATTTGGTTATGCCAGTGTTAATCAATATTAAAATGACAATAAGAAATAATGCCTTTGCTCTTCATTATCAGTGTTTTATTTAGAGAGGGCCTTATAATTTAATTTTATGACAGTTTGTCTTTGAACCAGCTTTAAACTTTCTATTCATAGGTAACTCAGAATGAATTTCTAGAAATTATACATAGTGAAAGAATATAATTTGATTAGAAACTGGTACTGCAGAGAGTCGTCAGGCAAAATGCAATGACCATTTTGTAAGTATCTGGAAATCTGAGGTTTGCTTATGCTGAAAGAATAAAATGTCCTTTCCATCTTACATCAAGATGATTTGAACACTGAAGGTTATCAGGTGGGTAAGACTGTGTTTGACTGCTCTAACTTCACACCCTCATTCACAGAGTAGCATTGGATTAGTCTTTAATGGGAGACTTGGAATATACTGTAACATCATTATCTTCCCTGGTGTGTCAGTTCAGAATAATAATAATATTCTTTTTTGTATGGTCATTCAGCACAGAGCATGGATGATTTTCTGTATAAGTAATTATATGTTTAGAAGCTGCCTTCCAGTTACATGGTTAGACTATAGCCAGTATTGCTACCTGTACTTAATACCCCAGTCTGATTGTGGGACAGATACCACAGTGCTCACAGTAAAAAAAATCACTGCTTCCTGGCTCAGCACTGACTCATCAACTGTACATCAACTATGATACAATGTCAACATCTACATGTGCTATGGTACAGTATGTCATCACTCCTGTACCACAACTCACCTTTGACCTTCACAACACTGATCAAAAGGAGTTTTGGTTCTTCATATACTTTCAGAATGAGATAATAATGCTTTTTTTTCCTTTTTTTTCCCCTATCTTCCCTCTCCCACAATCCAGTGCAGTATCAACCAGGCAGAAATATTTAGCATATTTCCAGCACTAGGCCATAATTTTAATTTTTGTTCTGCATGCATGTCTCTAGACAGGTGTTTTGAAATGTAAATAAAAAGCAGTGTAGTGTGGGACTCAATACACAAACTCCTGCAGAACACTCTAGCAGGATGAGAAGCACAACATCTATCTGTTTAATAGGGCAGCAAGCTTGTGTAATGAGCAGAAACCACTCATTTAAAATCTTTACTACAGCTCCCTGGCTAAAATATAAAACACATTCCGAGGAAGCAGGAGGTGGAAATAGCAGAGCTCCAGCATAATGTGGAGGGTAGTGCACAGCAGCTCAGTAAAACCCTCTCCCTAGGTGATATTTAGAGGAAGGGAGTGACAGGCTCTTCAGCAAGGCAGGAGCCAGCAAAGAGCAGCGGGCAGTGTCTGCTCTAACAGCCGCGATGCCGAGCAGCCAAAGGCTCTGTATGTGTCTTAAACGTGTGCACTCTGAGCAGGTTTCTAAGCAAGTTATCCATTTCCAGCATTATGTGCCTGTGGTTAAAGGGATTAGCCAGTGGTAATCCAGTTCTGGAGGAGATTAACTTTCAAAAATAAGAGAAAGCTTCTCC
Source organism: Zosterops lateralis (assembly GCF_965231275.1). Lineage (NCBI taxonomy): Eukaryota > Metazoa > Chordata > Aves > Passeriformes > Zosteropidae > Zosterops > Zosterops lateralis. The sequence continues at coordinate 97,300,447 of NC_139764.1, read as the reverse complement.
GGTGGACACATTTTTGGCTCTGCTAACTTGTGTGGAGAGTTAGGCTGGGTGGGGGAGGAACAAGGATGAATAGCCTCCACTCTCTGTTTATCTCCCACTAGAGGCCTCTACACAGCTGTCAAAAAAAGCTTTTATTGTCAGCATATTTTTAGGCCACTTAGATGACAAAGTGCAGAAACCAGTTAGGCAGCCTTCTATAGAAGGTGAAACCCTGTGCAAACAGAGCTCCAGGCACAAAACTACCCCTTAGGTAATGAGGATTTGCACCATTGTCTGGTTGAAGTCCTAGAATTAGTAATATATTTATATTTAAAGCTTGATCATGACTTCACATCAGATGACTTTATGCAATGTGATCCCACTGCCTTCAGTTATGCTATTTTAGTTGATATTGGTGCCGGCAAGGTAAAAAACCAAGGAGGCACCATGCTAAAATATATAATGTAAATAGCACATTAGATTTCTCTGTATATTGTTATATCTTTTTACCTATTGTTATTTTGAAAGCTAGATTGAGCTATGCTACATGAGCTCTTTGTCTTCCCATTAAAACAATATTTCAAATGGCTCTTACTCTTAGAAGCTGCTTTTCAGTGCTTCAGCCTTTTCAGGCAGAACCAGTGTGGATGCTAATGACATCAGTATTGATGTCTATCCCACAGACCATAGAAGGTCTCTAATTCCATCAAGAGAAAGACTTGAGGAGTTGGCTAATGTCACCAGAAAGCCTCAATGGAATTACATCTGCAATTGTGGAGGTCTGGAGTATCTCACTTGCTGCAGGATGGGAATGAAGTGTTATCACTCAGACCCCCCTCTGCTGTTCTCTGAAGCATGTCTTATTGAACTGTTTGGAGCAGCATAGAGGGATGAGGAGGGGATACATCTTTTACCCCTCAGACTCACTGGAGGTGTCTTCTCAGGTTCTGTAAGTCCAAGAGAATTAGGGGACCTTCACCCACCAGCCTGCAGCCTGGGCAAGCTATGGTTTGGTTGTGAAGGACTGGCTTCCAGTCAATTGCAGAGAATCATGGTTACAGGAACTTTGCGTTGGGAACAAGAGGTTAAATTCATTCCATTGCCTCACATGTTGGGTTTAAGCCTCTATGTGCCCCTATTTGTTGTGTATATACTGGCAATATTTTTTCAAGATTTTTTTTGCAGCTGAGGTTGTTCTTTGTCTGTTTCAGCCTCTCACTAGCTATGAGTGAACTTACTTTTTCTCTCCCTATCCATAGTAGGAATTTTCTGTACACTGCTGTTCAGATAGCTAAAGACTTTACTGTCCTTTTTCTACTTCTTTCTCCTTGGAAGCTAAAAAGCTTATTTCAGACAAAACCTGAACATATGTGTGTATATGTACTCTACCATGTGACAGCCGCAGCTATACACACCTATGCAAGCCCTGCCGAAAATGTAAAGAAACAAAACCTCCAAGCTCAGTAACAACAACAGCAAACCCCAACCAAAACAGTATATTGAATTAAAAAAAGGAATCAGTGTTACATAGTTTCATTAAAATCAGAATAAAAAGACGTGTGGGCTGCATCTGCATCTGTAGATGTGACCCCATCCTCCCCCCAAGGAACATACAGCTTTCTCTTCCTGCTGTAGGCAGAGGCCAGTGATCATATTCTGCTTATGATTTCTGAAGGCTACTTTCATATAAAACCTGCCTTCTTCCTTCAGATTCTCAACACGTTGCCCAAAACTTTCTCAGCAATGCTACCTTTTGAGGAGCATTATAATACTTCCTCTGGCCTCCTCCTAGCCCCCAGCACCCAGTTCCATTCAGACTGGCAGAGATGTTATCATGCTTGCTTTCCTCCTCTTTAATTGTAGGCTCTTTCAGAAATTACCCTTGAAACTGAGTTATGCACCCAGGCTCCTTAAAATATCACAGATTTTCAGCACAAACTGAAGCCTAATAACACTAATGAACAGAGAGCTTTTACCTTGCTTTTTTTGCCAAGTTCAAGTATTATTGCTTAAACCTTCATAATTACCCCATCATTTTATCTGTGATTGTTTAGCATGATGATTTCATGAGCTTTGCTGGGGAAGAGGTAAACTAGCCAAGGAGCATTTTTAGACTGTCTGGCAGCCTTTCTTTTCAAAAGATGTATTGTTCCTATTGGGGTTTACTATTTCATCCAATTCATCTTTACATTTTGCTGCTTGCATGGTGAACACTTAAGGAAGAAGATGGTTTAGTCTTTGTCCTCTTTATCTCTACCCTCATCTTATTTGTTGTTAGCCTTGAAAGCAGAGAAATGGCTATCTATATACAAAAAGAAAAGACAACTGACTTCCTTCTGGGTTTATCTGGCCTGCTTCAAGCTAATTTAAAGAAGTAGCCCTGGCAGGCCATATAAATGAGGATATAAATGGTCATAACCTGTCTAGGGAGACTTTTAAATGCACCTAGCAGGTTTAAGAGCACATATCTAATTGTGCCTAAATCTCTTATGTTCTTTTATGAAATTCCTTATCTCCAGTGCTCTCCTGCAGTAAAATAATGAGTCTGCATGGACAAAAGGAGGCAGAGGGATCTGGGACTCTTAGACTGTTCAATTTCTTTTAAATATATTGTTCAAGAGAAAGGAAAATTAGGCTTTGAAAAAGAATAGAATATCACAAAAAAATCTTTAGTCATAAAGATAACCTCTTCTAAGATGTTCTTTATATTTTATTTTTTCCTGGCATCATCTTTTTCTTGTAAACAAAGCATAAATCTTGAGTTTAATATATCTTTTCCAAAGTGATCATGTGCACTTCTTTAACAAAATAGATGGAAAGCATTATATTCCCACGAGAAGCTGCATCATTTCCCATCTGGAAACGTCTTGCAGCTAAACTTGAGAAGATAGAACTGTTTTCCTATTATACTTTCTTTTAAAACGTCTCATGCCAACCTAAAATGGAAATTTTGAATTTTATGACAGACTGAATCTTTTATTTTTAATTATTTCCCTCAGTTTGGAAACATCAGAGCACTTATTGCATTTTGTTTTGAGAATGTCAGAAAGTTTCGGTTCAGTAATATTAGAGGATTTCATCTAGACCATGGCAAATCACAGTATAAAATATTAAATACTCTAGATATGCTATATAGAGGATAATATTAATATTTAATCCTTAGGTCAGAGGAAAATACATGAAAACAATAAAGCCAAATCAATTTATTTTAATACCAGTGGAGATCTTTATGTTATTTAAATGGAAGAAAAATCTATTAGTAATTTTGACTTTCTTTTATTGAAAATTTCAGCTTTGCCACAAATGCAATCTATACTCTTGAATGTTATCTTCAGACATGTCTCTCTGTCTCAAAAAGGAAATTTTATAGCTTGTAGCACCACAGAGAAGGTCAAAGAAGCTCAAAGATGTGGATTGGCTGTTGTGATCAATTACAAGTCTGGCAGCTGGAAAGGGGGATGAAGGGAGATCTGGCTTTGTGGTGGCCTGGAAAAAGTGTATCAGAATAGATTATTCATTTCCTCTGCCAGTGAAGGAACAAGAAAGACTGTAGGTGCAATCAAAGTAGGCAAGAGATATTTTTTTCCCCTGCAAATGACACATAACCTTACCCATGGAAGGATCAAACATTTACTGAGCAACTGGACAAACTACATGTCAGGCTCAGGGCACAGAGGTGCTGCCTCTGGTTCAGAACACTCCTGGACTGTGAATGCTAGAAGCCAAGAGAGGGGAGCCAAGTGTCTCCTTATCTGGCCCTCCTTTGGCTGTCTGGTCTTCTTAAAGGGGTCTCAGAGTCAGAGTCTAAAAACGCACATGGAAATGGCCTTGGCCATAGCAGTTACTTGTTCTGCATTGTCCCCAAAAGTCAGGCTCCTCATGAAACCTGATCCTCACACAGCACGGAGGGTGCACAGAGCAGTTCTGTTACAAGAAATATTCCTTAAAGGTGTGATGCAGAGGGCTGGTCATGCCAGCTCATGTTCAGACTGTTATCTTTCCAGCGATGCAGCAGGCTTGGGATGCAGACTTGGGACAGCCTGGAGGGAGGAGCAGCATGTGGTTAGCCAAGTAACCACTGGATGCCACTGTTGTTCCACACAGCTACGGCCGAAACACTTCATCTGGCAGTGGAAATGTGCCTTGTAAAAGAGAAGTGCAGATGTGGGGCTTTAAGTGTTTAGTGTATTCTCTGTCTTAGTGCAAGGGGCAAATTCATTGCATTTGCCTTTGTGTATGTCCTTACAATTAAATGCTGGCTTTCATTCCTTGGCGTTTAGGTTAAACAGCCTGATTCAATCTGCATTTAGCCACTACTGCCTGAGTTCTTCAGACTCATAGCAATGAAGAAAATAGTAACTTCATATGTCACACAGGGCAGCTTTACTTACAACATCACTAAGAAGATTAAAAATAAATTGAAGCATATGTCACTTCAAAGGGGGCAAGAAAAGGACATCTGCATTATTTGATGCATTAATGAGAAAGTTCTGCCGAGTCTTGATTCGAACTGTATGGGAAATGATGCGATTGGTAAGCTTGCAAGTTAATGTATTTCAAATGAAATTGTTTCTGAAATTTGTATTTAAGCTAGGTTAAGGGATGCTTGCATTTTAAACTTTGCCTTCTGATATCTTGTTCATAAATTGAGCTTTACCCTTTTAACTTGAGGAGTTTACAATAATAAAAAAAATCAAAGCAATTTAGCTACAAATATCTAAGGCTGCATTTCAGTGGAATAAGCAAGAACAGCTCTCCTGCCTGAGGCAAATCTTATCATCCATGACCATCTGTACAGCTACAAACTAACTACCTCTGGCACTGCATGATTCTGTAGACACTGGGCTATGGACTAGCAAGCTAACATCCAAACTAATTCCCATCCCCAGCTCCAAATACTCCCTGATATCCTATATTCTGTATCAAATATACACAAAAATGTGGAGGCCCGGCTCATTTTTACCTTTCCCATCTTTACTATGAGGATGAAGATAAGTAATGGTCAGTGATGTACAGCTGGATGTTAGAGATGCATGGGCAGAAACCCTCATGAAAAATTCACGAGGAACAATATGAGTTTCTCCACGCCATGTTGGTGCTTCTGGTTTGTACAGCTCAGCTGAGGAAGGCTTCTTTGCTTCTGAAGGAAATACGACATCCAGGAGGCTAATGTTCTGTTTAATGCATTAGCTTTCCCCCTTGGGACTCAGTTACAAATGCAGCTCGGGCCAAATTGATGAAATATCAGTTAATATGCGAATCTGACAGCTTGAAAGGACACAGCTGCAGTGAGATAGGATAGTTTTAAGGTGATAGAGAAAAATCTAAATGTAAGAAGACCGGTATTTGCATATGTGAGTCTTTTAGAGGGAGACACTGACAGCTTGTTAATGAAACCAGGAATAGCCAGTCTGTTTTTCCAGAGATAATTTCTCTGCAGTTCATCCAATGGGGGAACTTGGCACAGTACAAAAAAAAAAAAAAAAAAAAAAAAAAAAAAATAGACCTAAACCGTAGTCCATTTGCTTTATTGTTAGTATGACATTTTGCTGCACAAAGGTTTCATATATGTCAACTTTTTCGGCATAAACGCATCATGACTTTGTGAAAAATTGGAGTGTGGACACTTGCCAGATCCTAAATAAAATGCCTTCCATTTAGTTTACCCTGAAGCCATAGGGATTGCTCCAGCAGAATGGAAGAAGGCCCAGTTTCAAATCGTTTCCCACACTGCTGTGTTCACAAACATATTTTAAACTTGTGTCAAGAAGCCAACAGAAATTTGTCTTTATGTATGGAGTAGCCAATGCAGGTGGCTAAATAACATGTGCAATCAGACATAAAAATATTTCCAAACATTGCTCTTAAAAATACATTTGAGTAAAACAAAGTGCCTATGATTGTCTGATACTGTGGATCTCCATGAGGTTCTAGGTCAAGTCCTCCCATCAGTCCATGCAACGATGGCAGGAGCACAGGCCTGTCCTGTGAGTTATACTGGTCCCCCTCTGCTGTGGTTTGTTAGCATGGTCATGTTCTGTGGTGTCCACATGGCTCCCTAGTGTGACTTGGAATGAGGATTCCATTAGGTGTGCTTGGGTTCAGAGTCCCTGGGGAAGGAGTTACTGTGGGGACATTCCAGGTGTGGGAAGAACCTGGTGCTGGAAGGAGCCCTGCTGAGGCCACCATGTCAGGGACTGCTGTGCCTGTGTTTGCCATGGGAGGCAATGTATGGATGTGTATTCTTCACTGACAACCTGGTGTGTTGTATATGTCTCTATTAAATTTTGTGTTGGCCCAGGAATCAGCTGAGAGCTCTGTATTTTGAGGTTACACCCTGCAGATGGAAACATTTAGCCTGAATATTACAGGGACTAAGAGAAGCCAGGAAAAGAAAATCCCTCAGACCTGAAAACTGCCTGTGTGTCTTTGGAGAGGTGGGAAAATCAGAAATGTGATCCCTTCTGTCAGTGTTTCACAGATATTATATAATGGTATATGAATTAATTATTAATGTATTGGAGAGAATTTAATTGCATTCAGGTTTCAGAGTAGATATTCCAAAAGTTAGCTTTTTTATAGAAGATATGATGAAAAAAACCCAGAAATTGTTGGGAAAAGAGAGGATAGTATGAGGCTTAAGCAGAGATTTAAAGAAATTCTGTCTTTAAGGTAAATGGAGAACAGCAAGAAAAAGTCCACTTGAAAAATAAACATTGTGCTTACTACGAATGGAGCAATTTATTTACTGAATTATGTGTGAAATAACAGTTTTAACATTTTTTGATTCAAACCACTTGCTTATAATTTTTCCTTGATCCCCCCAAGTTTACAGTCACTTAAATATTACTCCAAAAATTACCAGATTGCTAAGGAAATCTTTTAAACCATCCCAAAAATCTTTCAGAAATTGCAAGGAAGATTGCACTGATGAGATGATAGAAAAGAAAGTAGTTATAGAACAAGTAATTTGATGGGAAGAAAATTAAAATGTGAACCCAGACAATAGGATTTGTAAAGTCAGACTAATTTTGTTATGGCCTGCAGTTGTGTCAGGAGGTTTAGGTTGGATATCAGGGGAAGGTTCTTCACCCAGAGGGTGGTTGGGCACTGAACAGGCTCCCCAGGGAAGTGGTCACAGCACCAGCCTGACAGAGCTCAAGAAGCTCTTGGGCACGTGGTGTGACTCTGGGGATGGTGCTGTGCAGGGCTGGACTTGATCCTTGTGGATCCCTTCCAGCACAGTTTATTCTTTGACTCTGTGATTCTGTGTTTCAAATGCTACTTAGAAAAGTTAGCAATTATTTGTCATTTAATGAAAAAAACTTTTTTGAGTGCCTCTGTTTTTCAAAAATAAATATTTTGAAGGCAATCTTTCAATAAAACTTCTTCAAGCAAAGGGATTTCCAAGGTCAGAGCTTCTAGAAAACACAGCCAGTGTGAAAGGGCATCATTCGAAGGAAGCTGAAAGTAGTGTAATTTATACCATCTGAGGAGTTCACCTTCTTACCCAAGGTAAAGCAAAAACAGCAGAGCTGCTCTCATTAATGAAATAACATTTTCTTTTCTTACCTGCAGGATTTGGTTCTTCATTTCTCTTTAAAAGTTGAAGCTTCTGTCTGAAAGATGTTTTATTATAGTATTAATAAGAAGGGAAATAGTTGCTTCAGCTTTGGTCATGCTTTCAGAACAATCAGTAAGTGTGCAATAATTTATTTTCTCTACAATCCTTTAATTTTTTTTTTCCCCATTGTACATATGGAGACACTGAAAACCAGAAGGAGGTAGCTTCCCTATGGCCCGTAAATAAATCAGCGTTAAAAACATCCTGGTTCTCAGGATACAACTAGGTTTTTGCCTCAGTTGGTGATTTCAAGTAAGGTTAAAGCAGAAGCCTACACTTAAGAAATTACTTTGCTTTTTAATCCACTTCTGCAGAGGCATAAATCATCACTATAGGTTACATATTCTATTTCATTTGCCTTGAAGTATAAGAAATTAGCTTCTGCTATGACAGCTCAAATCCCCATTTGACAAAGGGGTATATATTTACAAATGATTGTTATAGCAGTTTTTCACCTGTATCAAAAGAAACATGGTGCTAATATTTTGAATTCTTTTACAGTTTAGTTATTTCATATTCCCATTTTAGTCTGTACTTGGAGAAGACTGAGTTGCATTGTGTTTTTGCTAGATGGTCCAGAGTGTACTCCTGCTCTACCCAGTTCATATAACTAGCTGGATTGAAAATGTAGCTGTTTATTGGAAAAATCCTGCACTAAAGCATGAGGTGTATGGTCCTGCTGATTTGCACTGGTGCCTGTGCATAGCAAAATGCAAAGCTTATCTCAGTATGGAAGAGATAATCTCTGTTAGTAAATTGAGCAAGTAAGCAGAACTATTTTTCTATGTTTGAAATATGAGAGAAAAACGTGTACTAAGTGATTTTGATCCATCAGCTCATGTTTTGAAACTAGGAATCTAATAAAGCAAGTATTTGTAAAAACAATGAAAAAACCCCCCACCTATGTATTTATAAATTGAAAATATTGTACAACTAATACTGGTACAACTAATATTGGTAAATCATTTTCATCAGGGACTTATAACTTGTCAGGTTTGTTTTGCCTTGTTTTGCCTTGTTCCCTCTTTTTTTTTTTTTTTTTTTTTTTTTTTTTTTTTTTTTTTTTTTTTTTTTTTTTTTTTAAATTCTATTGCCATTTCCACAGTTCTGCAAGCAATTAGCATGGGTGAAAAATGGCCAGAATACAGTTTTTTCTTGATGTGCGTATGTCACTACCATAATATTACTATAAGTGTAATGATTTAAATGGTGAAACTAATTACCTAGAAAGTGACAGCACTGGATGTGCTCTTTTATGGACCGTTCATTGTTGACAGTGGCCCATTAGATATGATATTATGTCAGTCCTAGTAACTCTACAAGAGAAACTGTCTTGTTATTACTGCACTGTATTGTGAAAAATCATTCTTTGCAGGTCTAAGTGGTAAACCTGTTTTTGAAAAGTAAGTGCAAGACACAAAACATAGATCTCGTTACAGGGGAGAAGTACATTGCTGTACTGAGACCCATTTGCATTGATGGAGCAGAATGAAACATTTATTTATCAAATTAAATAATTTATCAAATTAAAATAACCAGAGGAAGAAAGCCTATTCTGAAAATACTATTCTTCTGGACCAGCACCTTTTTTTGAAGAGTGCTTGGCACAATTTGGGAACAGAGTATAAGAACCACTTTAATGGGATTGCTTTTTTTAATGCTTTGTGAATCTGCTCCCAGTTTCAAAGCAATTGGAGGAAGTGCCTCCTTTCTCATGGCCTTGTCAGCCTCAGATGGGGAGAGTAGAGTTGGAAAGATTAAGTTCTCCTGAACACCATGACAAAATCCACAAACAGGAAGATGACCCCTACATTCCCAGATAGTCTGTGCATGGACAGATGGATGAAGAGTGAGCACAACACACCTTAGAACTGAAGCCTGTATTAAACCAGCTGATGAACTGCACAAAGGGAAGCAAACTGGACAGATACTGTGTACTGGGCTAATACATTCTTACTGCATTATAAATATTTGTATTTTTGAAGATTAATGGACCAAAATCTTTTAGAATGAGGTCCATTGTTTATCCATGAGCTGCAATCACGAGAGATAGCTGCAGTGTGAGTTTCCCCACACCATCCTGTTAATGACCTTAACTCTGACCCTGGAAGTCCTCTTGAGGGTAAAGGGGAAACTTGGTCCAGATCATTTATGGCCATTTCCTGTGTAAAGCCATGCAAGACACTCAGTGCTGACATTGCAATGTGACCTACAAGCAACTGCATGCTTGCAAATTTCTTAGGGCTTGAAACCTTGCATATACTAGAAACTGTAAAGTTAAAAGCCCAGAAGTTTTCAAACTAAATGCTGGTCCTTGCATCATTACAAACACTGGGTCATCTTTAATGGTCTGAGAAATACACTGTGTAGCCTAACCTGAACTGAGTTAATACTTTACTGTACCTGTATTCATGCACTGATTCAGTTCCTTGTCTTAGACCTTCTGCCAAGAATCCCTACTAAGGTGTAGTCCAAAGCAAGACGTATAGTTCAGGGATAGGAAGAGCAAAGGGAGAGGATTAGGTCTTTGCAGCAGGGAGATGCCAAAGAAGGGATTTTATCATCAATTGTAGTTTGTGACTTGTTGTTTGACAGGAGAAGATTCAATACAAACAAAATGAATCAATACTTTTCGTTTCTATCTGAATATGTTCTTCACTCAGATATGAAATGCATCTACTTTATGCCCTTTATGGCCTTTTTTTTTTTTCAATTGTGGTAACATAGTCAGGTACCCTGACTGGCCAACAAGCAATAGTTCATTAAGTGGTGGTAATTTAATTGATTTTCTTCACTAATGCATATCTTAAGATAGCCTACAGGAAGGGTTCAGGAGGTGGTTGATCCACATTAAAACCATGTGATTATGCTCCAAGTTTCATCACTTTACAGCCTAACCCTAGCCACTGCTGGATTCCATGGTGGTGAACCAACATATGCTATACAAACAAAGGGGCAAGACGAGATGAAGGAATATGTGTAGGAATCCCCAGAGGGAGGGGACTAAGGAACATTAAAATGTTGGAAGAAAATATAATTACAAAGGTTCCTTGCTATGGTCTTCAGCACTGTAGTATCCAAGCTTACACAACCATTAGTGGAATGGTATTTCCTCTATCCCTTTGGAGAGAAAATAATTTTTCATGTTTTTGAGATAAGGAACTGTGGAACAGGGTGGATTATCTTTCCAATGTCTCCTTTGACTGGCCCAGGAATTCAGCCTGCATGTATGCAGCCTGACTATACACTCTAATAATGATGACGTAGATCCTGGATGGAAGCTATCTCAGGACCAGAAATCTTGTACCTGAAATATTTATAATGGACACTCTATTGCTCTGCTGTGACTTAAATTTTATGATTTAGAGATTGTAAAACACTAATGAAAGAAGACTGTCCATTTTTATGGATAATTTTAATTTAAATAATATCTGAAATACAAAAATAATTCTATAGCAGCAACTATGTGCAAATAATTGCAAATTATTTAATAACTTTTGAGACAATCAGATATTTCAACAGGGGCAATTTTTCAAGCAGAGGTTCATATATAATTAGGTTTTGCTCTCCAAGTTAGTGTAACTACAGAGAGAGTACACACAGGGTGCCTGGTAATGATGACTGATGTGGTCTTGGACAGATGGGAGTGGGGGATGGTGACATTGCAGCATTTCTCTGTACTTTCCCATAACAGTTATTTTTTCCTACTGCTGCTACAAAGACTGGTCCTGGTATGTTTTGATTTACCTGGTCTTATTTGACAGGATGTTGTTAAGCCACATGCACACAGATATCATCTGCATTTGACTCTTGAAATGTCAAGGCAGAAAGCACATTTGTGAAGAAGCAATTCTGTGGTTTCTTCCTCCTCCCTCTTGAAGATGTGTGATGGTCACAAAGCTCATTGTATCAATAAGAGATGGGATTTGTGTCAGGACCAATAAATAAACACAAAGAAATTATTAATCTTAAAATGATTTTAGGACATGGTCAAGTAGCAAAACGAATATTTCTTCATCAATCTTTTAGCCATATAGCTTGACAGAATGAAATGTTGAATGCTTGGGTGGTGCTGCAATGATAGTTGATTAAGTCAGGTCAAAAATATTGAAATTTTCTGATCCTTTTTAATTTCAATATTTAGAGGTTGTTTTTAAAATATCTTTTGTCTTGATACATGAATGAAACAAACAGGAGCAAAAAAAAAAAATCTTTTTAGAAAGGAGGCTTTCCTCCTCTTGCCACAAAACATCCTTCCTGACCCTGAAAAAATAACTATTTATATAGCCAAGAAAAGGAAGAGAAGGCAGAAAGGAAATTAGGGTGGAAATGGAATAAGGAATGAAAACAATCGGTGAATATTTCTTTGGGCAGGTTTCATATGGGTGTTTAATACTACTTCTATCTCCTTGTTGTCCTGAATAAGATGGTGAATTTATTAAATACATGCCCGAATCTCTGAAAAATGTGTTTTAATGTTAGGTTAGAACAGGTTTTCAATTTACATATGTGGTAAAAAACATAGCCTCCTATTTCAATGCCACAAAATTGATCTCCACTGTGGATTTTACAATACCAGATTTTCTAACCTCTTCAATAAAGCATGGCCTTTTGAATAAAAAGAGAAAGAATCCCATGGTATTTAAAATCTCTTTCTTTTGACCTTTCTTAAGGGTACATGCGATTTGCAGCACTGTATAATGTGTTAGCAGCAGGCAAGACTACATCTTGAAAATCGTTCAGAATTGATAACGTGTCCCTATGCACATGATCCACATACACAATTTCCCTTTTCAAAGAAACCTGCTAGGAATTTGAGTTTGCCATTTAAAAACTGACAATAGTAATGCTGTTTGGCTTTTTTTTTTTTTTTTTTTCTTTTTTATTTTGTTCTGGGACTTTTTAAAGGTTTCAATGCTCAAAATATTTATGAAATAACAAATTAAGAAAATAATTTTGCTGTGGGCTACACAGAACAAAGTAGGGGCCAGTGGTGCCAAAGCATAAAAGATTCCTTAATCTGTATATCTGAGTCAACTGCCTCCATGACTATATCTGATAGGCAGTAGGCACTGCTTTTCCTTTTCCTTTCTTTTCAATACTCTCTTAAGCTTTCGTATGAAAAATGCAGAAGCAGGGCATATATCAAGGATAAAAGGATATGGTAGAAGAAAGCACCTTTCCATTTTTATTGCTTGCATTTCTTTTTTTCTTTTGTAAACTTTCTCTGTCACAGGCAGTTACATGAATATACTGGCAGTCCAGTTCTTTTCAACAGCTTTCATTTGAACTGATGCATGAGAGATTTATATGGTCATAGATTCTTCATGCTGAATTTATTCTTTATATTTCTGTAAATTAATGTCATTGCTATAAGAGACAGATCCTGACAATAGACTTCCCTCTTCAGGACCAGCATTCAATGTTTTGTGTATACTTGTGAGCTCCCCATAAAAGAACTCCACTTTATACAGTTGAAAAGAAAACCAATACTGAATTTTCATCTTTAAAAAAAATCACTAGAAGGAACAATTCATGATAGAAAAATGACTAGCTCGACAGCACATAAGATTGTTTTATGAAAACATTTTAGCACTGATAACCACATCTTCGATGCAATCCACAGCTGATGGCAAGCCATCCTTGTATCTGTTCCCACTGCATGTAATTAGCTACTAACACATATCCACATCATGCGTTTTAAATCTTCCTTTTATCTTTCTACTGCAGTACTGATGTCTCCAGCAACAGATTCTTAAGCAAGCATTTTATGACAGATGCTCTACATAGTCATTTTATATCTGTGGCATCAATAAAGCAATAAAACTTAATTGGTTACTTCAGCATGAAGAAGAATATTTCTGACACCTTGAAGCTGCAGATTGACAGACAGGTTCACTGATGAGGAGAGGAAGCAAGAGGGGGTGTGTCAAAGCTGATATTGCTTTATGAATTACTTCTTAGGCTTTGAAATCACTCTGCTGATAGATGAACTTTATCTCATTTAGGTTGGTAATGTCGGCAGAGCTGTGATGTGCCCAGCTAGACCAGCACAGCTGAGTGACCTGGGTCAGAGCTTCTGAGGTTTAGGTTCTCCCTGGCCACAGACCCCCCAGCAAAACTTTCAAGGTCTTGAGGTCACAAAGAAATTTTTTGATATAGATGACTCTGTGAGATCTCTGTCCTAAAGTGCAGTATCTAGATCACCTAGATTACCATAATGGTAAACAGCAGATAATTGTAATGATTGGCCCCAAAGCACATTGAATCTGTCTTTTTGGTGAAGGTATAAGCCTTCCACGGTTGTCTATGAAGGGTCTTTGCTTCTTCATGTGATGATCAGGTTGATACAGAGAAGAAGTCCTGGCTGTTCAACAAATATAACAGATGGTTGTATGCAGAAATAGCATTCAAGGTCTGACCTACTCCAGATCATGAAGCAGCATTGTGCTTATACATCTGTAATACTTGAAAAAAAGTTTTGTTTTATAATTTTTTACAGGGCAGTACAGGTGTCTTCTATTTGATATTAAAGTAAAAGTCCTGTTATAATTTTGCAAATATGCCTAACGTGCTCTCTGATTGAAACCAAACCAAAGCAAACCAAACCCAGGAAATTTATTTTCTGAATGATGGAAGGAAATGAGACTTTCAATGAATGTATATCATTCCATCCTCAGATTTTTTTCTTATGTTAATAAATTACCAGGATTTTATTATTTCCTGTTCATTTCTAGAAAAAGAAAATGTGGGTAAAACCAAGGTGATTTAGAGATAGTGATTGGAATGTTTAATGCACACTGAATTATGACTACACTTTATGGCTATTTCTTGTCTCCAGTAATCTGCTAATTTAAGTCATGTATTATTCAGCAATGTTACTTGGGTTTTGATGGGACTGCAAAGGTTGAGATTGAAGGTAGGATTTTCACACTAAGTTAGTACATATCACATTGCCGCTGAATATAGATTCTTTTTTTGGCAAACTTCATCTGGGAAAAATTCTCACATAGTCGTGAACTTCTATGACACTTAACTCCATCTCTGACCTCAAGCATCATCTGTTTTCACAACCCTTTCATTATGGTTGTTTACTGAAAGGTGCACTCAGTGCACTTGAGCAATGTCAGAGTAATTGAGCCCTGGGCAAGGGGACCTGAGAAGAAACAACTGTCCTCTCTTGTTTGGTAGAGAGGACAACATGATCTGGAAGTGAAAAGACTCATTTCCCTGCTGCTTGCGTGGGTCATGGGTGATGTTTTGAGAGGTTACCTGGAACAGAGGCTAGACAGAGTTAAAGGAATAAAGTAGGTATTTATTAAAAGGCCTTCAAAAGATACACCTTGGGCAGTACAAGAGCCCAGCTGAGGCTACAGCCAAGATGAATGACGGGTCATGAGCTTTCACACTTTTATAAACTTCGGTACATTCACATATTGAGGTTAATTGTTCAATTTCAGTTTCGGGTTATGAAGTCCCATCCTTCCAGACTGCTCTCCTCAATTCACTGTTTACACTTTTTGGGGCTGCAGCTGCTTGGGTCTAAGGCTGGGAAAGGATTGTTTTGTCTAACTAAGCTGTGAGGAGAACTTGCTAATACTTTATGTGAAGTTGACTGTGAAGTTGGGAGTTATATACCAATGCAGTACAGAATCTGAAAAATATGAAAGCTAAAACTTGAGGTATCACAGGGACTATAGGGGAAAACTAAAGAGGACCCTAATCACTGCTGTGGTCTAGCTGATTGTTTCCCTCACTTTTTTTCCCTCATATCTCTCCCTATCCCTTCCTCCCACCAGCGTAGGCTAGCACTGCCTTTGAAATGGAGAGCTGGATGATAAACCAGAGCCTCAGCCCTGCTGGAGCCTCTGCAAGTCCATGGATCTCCTGAAGGGCTCAGAAGTTAAGCAGATATTGCCAGTACCGCGGGCTTTCTGCAGCCCCTGAATGGGAATGAATTGCACCTCTTGATTTGAAACCCATTTTTAGTGGCAATGGCTTAAGGGTCTTTTTTCTTTTTTTGAAGCAGCAGCAGCTAATTTTCTTGTGTGTGCCCGTGTGATGTTCAGTGGGATGGCACTGATAGAATGCTGTCTTTTGCTCTACAAACTTCTGAAAAAAAAAATTGCAAGGCTTGCACATCAATAAGAAAGTATTAAAAAGAATGTAGATTTCTATGTAGACCTATCAGTGAGTGATACAGAAATTTTGGTCAATGGCTTGTGGCAGTCTGTACTCTTACACTGTGCCACACACAACATTCTCAAAGAGATGTTCCCTTCAGCTGTGTAGTTATTTCAAAGCAAAACCTTTAAAATAAGAAAGGACAGGTCAGGACTTGATTTCACTACTATGAGCAGGACCAGGCAGAGGCTGTGATGTTATTCACCAACCAGCTGAATAAGTAGATAAAATTGATGGTTTCCTTATGGTTTGATTAGATTTTGTGTCAGTTCTTACAATGACAGATTTAGAGAAAAGAAATAAAAAGACAATGTAATTTAAAAATCAATAATGTGGTGGGGAGCGAATGCAGACCGGGAAGTTTTGCATAGAGGGTAACGTTGTATTAAAATGTTTAATTTCTTCTTTTATCCTTTTATATTTATTAACATTTAAACAGACTTCTAGGGATTTTTATCTTTTATAATGAGTACAGCCCTTTTGCTGAGCTCATTTCCATTACACAATGTTATTTCAGCTGCTAGGCAAGAAGATAATGTGCCCTTCATTAAAAATAGCTAGGAAGAGAAGAGTAGCATACCCCCCTTTAACAAGCATTTCTTGTCCCTTATCTTTTTTTTTTTTCTCTCTCTCTTTCTTCTTTTTTTTCCTTAACATGCTGCTCAGATCTTTTGTCTTCAGAGAAGTTTGATTATGCCTTAATTCAAATGGCCACTTCAATCTATTTTAATCCAATTAACCAATTCAAACTATGCTGGGTGTCATAATCCATTTCTTAATCCAATTAGCTGTTGTCGTTCTGACTGCGGGTGAGGACTTTGCAGAGCAAGGCTGTTGTTTGTTTTCAGCTCCAGAGTGCAGCATGATGTTGCAAGCTAGTTCAGACTGCTTCCCTGGTAGCCCAAACACGGAATGAAAGTGAGAGATGTCAGCAGCATTTGCATCCTACCTGGTTCTGATCTATTTTGTCAATAATTAAAGTTAGTAGGACTTGATTCTCATGATCAAATTTGATTCGTCTCTTTGATATTTTCTTTTCATGAAACTGAATTTAAATATACCAGTTGCTGGAGACAGGCAAAAATGGCTTGTAAATTTAGCTGGTTTAGCTTTAGGTGGTTCAAGGCTTCTCTGTATTTTGTGAAAATCAGGCCCCTTTTAAGGAAATGCAAAATGACTCTCTCAGTTCCCTAATCAGTTGTGAAAATCTTGTCCTTTGTATTTTGCCTTTTCAAGCTAATAGGCTGAGCAGTTTAGCCAGGGAAGTACAAGCTTGGATCTCATTGAAACATTCCAAATACTTTCCTGTCTGACTAAGCCTAGAATATTTATGAACATATATTATAATTTCAGCATTATAATAAAATCTCATTGAGCACTAACATTACAAGTAATATTTAATTTTTGCTTTTACCCAACATGGAAGAAATACTGAGATTTTCAGAATTCACATACTAGGAAGCTACTGACTGCATGATCTATTGTCAAAAGTATTGTAGTGGACACAGTCATTCCAGGGCTTGCTTTGTTAAAATCCAATTCAGCTTTAAGGCAACTACTCTTTCCAGTTTGATTTTCCTTTAGACAAGTCATATGGTTTGATTTGAAAAAGACTTGAAGTTCTTTTCTATGGAAAATGAGAGGAAGGGTTAAGTTGCTCGTGGGCTATTAAAAACTCTCCTCCAAATACCAAATCTATGGTGTAAATCTGTACTTGAAATATGAACCAAAAAATGCTGAAGTGTACACCTCGACAATATATGTTCCTTTTACAAATATTTCCCTGATTCTGGCATCAAAGGATATATGCCTTAACTTTGCTATAGTGATATTTTAAAAATACATTTGAATCTTCTTTTTTCCCCCAGTTTAAAAATCACAATATTTTCTAGATAAATTATGTATACTCTGCAGTAAAAAAACTAAATTAAACCCTTCCACAAAACAACAAAAACACTGTAGCAAAGACAAAAGAGATTACTGTATGCAGGTAAAACAAAAATTGCCTCTCAGAATTTCAGCAGGCAGGTTGATTTTCTATCTTATTGTCATAATTTCTGTATTTATGACATTGATATTTTCTCATCATGAATCTAAGTCACATAAAAGGGCTGGAGAAATGGAACACTGAGTCACATAAAGCTGATCATGAAATTGGTAAGATTTATCAACACAGGGGAAAACATTGCATGAAATCATCAATTTAAAAATAAAAATAGACTGTTTTCATCAAAATTGTTTTGATGTTAATGGAGAATTGATTAGGTGCTAGATGTATTTGTCATCTATATCAGGGATTCTCCAGGGAGCTGAAGGCAATGACATTCTGGACACCCCCATGGTTCTTGAATGCTGCTCATGTTTCTTCAGGATCATATCATTGGTCTGTGAGGATAATGGAGACTTGCTGAAGTGAGAGTGGATGGAGTTCAGCTCCAGATTTAGAGTCATAAATTAGATGTCTGCATCTATGGGCTGTGGACCTGAATTTGGGTGTAGACTGGCCTCAACATGCATGGCAGAGATAATTGCAAAGACTATTGGACAGAATCATAACATGCAAGTAAGAATCTGAAGCCCATAAAAGGAATGTGTCTTCTGGCCTTTGCTTTGGGGTGGTGTTTTCATGAAACTCCTCCATTTTCTTCAGATCATACAATGTCCTTCTGCATTGCTGAAGCTTCATAAACAAGTTATTTTCAAGAAGAATGTGCAAGGACACAGTAATGGAGGTTAGCTGCAGCTATGAATTTTATGAACAGTTTGATGGAAACCACATTAAATGGCAACATTAACCCACAAATCAGCTTTGCAATGCTCTTACTCCAATCTGGTGTTGAGGGTGATTCACTGTGAATTTGCTTTTCATGGCCACCATTTCATGCAGTGTCATTTATCAGCATACCAGGCTCTTGTGCAGCAGGAAACTCTGGTGTTACGTTTTAGCAGTGTTAACAACTAACATTTTTACAATGCTGCACATGTTAGGAAAATAAGTACAGTAAATAACATCACGAAGACTACAGTAATTGCCCTTTTTGTAATGTGCCTGTTCACTGTGCTATCATCAAAGTCATAAAGCTGTCACATCCTCTTCATGCATTGTCTTAGAAGAGTAGCACAGTTCCACTCAGACCAAAATGGGTCAAAACACAGCTAAAAGTGATCCACAAGCAGAGGAAGAGCTGGATGGTACAAGGAAGAAAGAGTTCTCTTATTAACAGGAAAAAGAAAATTTGCTCTTGAGAATTATTCCTGAAAGAGGTATGTTAGGAAAAGTAAAGATAAGGACAGTTAGAATGTGAAATATTAGGTAAAACGAAACACAGAACCTAGGGATTTTTCCTTATTTTGGCAAAGCAGTAGTGTCCTAGAATCCTGTGGCTCCTGTGGCCTGAATGAATGTAGTCCTTTTTGGGTCATTCACTCTAGTCTGGCTTGCAGTCCTCCCAGGCAGACACTGGATCTCAAATAGGATTGTACCCTGATGTTCCTTTTTGCCTGCAGCATGCAGAATCATAGAATGGCCTGGTTTGAAAGGAACATTAAAGATCATCTCATTCCAATCCCTCTTTCACTAGACCACGTTACTCAGCCCCATCCAACATGGCCTTGAACACTTTCAGGGATGTACCAACCACAGCTTCTCTGGGCAACCTGTTCCAATGCCTCACCACCCTCATAGTAAATAATTTTTTCCTTATGTATTATCTAAACCTATTTTCTTTCAGTTTGAAGCTACTCTCCCTTGTCCTGACACTATGTGCCCTTGTAAAATGTCCCTCTCCATTTTTCTTGTAGGCTCTTTCCAGGAACTGGGAGGCTACAATTAAGTCACCCCAAATTCTTCTCTCTAGGCTCAGCAATCTGAACTCCTTCAGCCTTTCCCCATAGGAGAGGTTCTGCATCCCTCTAATTAACTTGATGACCCTCCTCTAGACTCACTCCAACATGACAAGGTCGTTCCTGTACTGGGAACTCCAGAGCTACATTCAGAATTCCAGGTAAGATCTCACTAGAGCAGAATAGAGGGACAGAATCAGCTCCCTCAAAGTGCTGTTCACACAAAAAGCTGGCTGAGAGCCTTCTAGAAGTGTGATTTATTTAGAAGTAAAGCATCAAAGAAAACATTAAGCATTTAAACCAGTAAATGTAGCATATATTCATATGAAGCTTTTCCCTACAGCTTGCTATGCCTTTGCTCTGGAAAGGCACCAACATCTTAGACTTTTTCTATAGAATTTGTTTCTTTCTTCCTCTACTTAACCTTTCAGTCTGTTTCCCTAGCCTTGTTCTGAGGAGGATTCTATCTTTTCTTCTCAGAAGTCCTTTAACTATTCATTAGCCTTTATGTTTTCAAGTTCTAAACTTGTAAAAATAAACATATATCTTATTAGTAGATGGCGTGCCATGTACTTGAGGTTAATATTTTTGCCTGCTATTTCTGAAGAGCTGACATAATTATTTGTTCTGGGAAGCCAAGTGTTGCTTCCTAATTAGTTTTTGATGCATCCCACTATAATTTAAACCAATATAGTTACAAAGGAAATTCCTGGACTTGGTAGAATATGTAAAGCTTTCATTGTAATGCTACTAAAAGTAGTCACATTTTTTGATTCTTAGAAATGAGATCAAAATAAGTGCACTTCAGCAGTAAACAATGAAGCTTTTTTTTTTTTTTTTTTTTTTTTTTTTTTTTTTTTTTTTTTTTAATGATTTGAAGGCAGCATTGTATCCCTCTTTTGTGCAAAGAGAAGTTGATGAACTTGCCACAGCCCCTTGCTATGGAATAGAGCCCCTTTGTACTGTCAGTAGAATATGTGTGTTTGGATCCAGAGGTCCCACATTTCATTCTTACTGTTGATAATTTATCTTTGCTTACAGTGCTAAAGCTTACTCCTCCATGCCTCAAGATGCATGTAGGGAGAATCTTTTAAGTTTCAGGGCAAACAAAACTGAACAACATTTGTTTTAAAACGTTTATTTCTTATGAAAATAATAAAAAAAGTCCACCTGGGAATTTTTTTAATAAGAATAGCACTGGAAGGAACCACACACTTCACTAGTTCACATATACCAACATACTAAATGTCTAGGTTAGAAAAATCTCCAATCTCCAGCTTACTAGGACATCACTACAGGATATCTAAGAGGTGTCTAGACCACAAAACTCCTCTGAAATTCAACACATTACCTGAACAGAAAAACCAAACCCCTTAATTATAAAATATCTGACAAAGAGCATTAAAAAAGAGGAGGAAAATCTCTAATATCAAGGAATTATTGAATTCCTGCCGTCTGCATTCTTTATATAATTTTTAGAGAGCCTGAGTTTGGTAGAAAGAAGTAGCGTAAAAAAATATTCATGTTATTGTTTAATGAGAATTTTTAGACAAAGAATTCTCCAAAAGAGTTATACGCCTATATTAAAACACTTTGAGCTTGATTAAGGTGCCTAAACATAAATGTCTAAGTTTCTTCAGAAGCCTTGGGATATAGAAAATATATATGGGCTCTGCACATATGGCAGAAACATAGATGAAACCAGGAAACACTTCTCAACCAGCAGCTGGAGGATATGTAGGACACTACAAATAATATATGATAGATATTAAGTTAAATTTAAGGTAATTATATCCTATCTATCTATCTATCTATCTATCTATCTATTTATCTACCTATACACACCATACTAGATATAACTGAAAAATGTGATGAGCCCTTTGTGTCCTGCTATACCTGTTGGTAAAATGAGGAAAACAAAAAATATACAGCTATGAAAGAAATATATATCTTTATAGACCTGTGGCTGGAACAAGTGGAATGACTTCTTCAGATTTCAAAAGAAACTGAGTCAGCCTCTAACATGGTTGAACAAATAATAAGTAGCATAAGTGGTTCTCTAGCCTTATTTAACCATGCAGAATATCCACCTTTT
The DNA here is from genome assembly GCF_965231275.1 of Zosterops lateralis. Classification (NCBI taxonomy): domain Eukaryota; kingdom Metazoa; phylum Chordata; class Aves; order Passeriformes; family Zosteropidae; genus Zosterops; species Zosterops lateralis. The sequence continues at coordinate 97,278,722 of NC_139764.1, read as the reverse complement.
TAAAATAAAATTATCATGATTTTATTTAGCTAACCATATATGCTTTTAGCAATGTGATTTTGATGTGTGACATTGATGGTGGATATTCAGAACTTAATCTTCCCAGTGATGTTGGTGAGATCTAAGTGCTGGATGACGTGTAGAAAAGTCAGCTAAGCTATTAATCTTTTGGGCAAAGACTGGGGACAGTAAATGCAGCAGAGAAGACTGGAGAATTTGAGCAGTGTTTTTTTGCTTTCATCTGTGAAGTGTTCAGAGACATGGTATTAGGAATAGCTATGAATAGAAGGCTACTTCAGAAAATAGTATGAGTATTGCCCAAGCAACAATAATCACCATTAAGTCTGAAAGAACTTTCCAGTTAGTTTAATTTAACTTTCTGAGGTCTGTGGATGGGCTTGAGATGGTGTTTATTCCTGACAACTAAAACCTGAGCTGGCTCTTTTTCCCCTTTAGCAAAAGGACTACATGCTAAAATACAGTGTGTGATTGTTACAAGGGCTGTGGATAGAAGGGGAAAATAAAAGAACTGTCTGCATATTCCTGTCCTGGAAAATGCACTCTGGGCCTGGTGGAAGCCTCTGAAGGGGGAAAGAGAAGGTAATTTCTTCAGGAAAAGAACCGAGACTCTTGGGAATTGGATTGTTTTGAACTCAATATTAAGATCTTAGCCCAGTGCCTGGCATGGTTTAGTAGTTAGTCTGAGCTGGACACCATTCCAAACAAGCAGTTTATGTGTGGAAAGTTTGCAATTTACAGGCCAGTAGAAATGAGCAGAGCTGGGGTATAAGAAATGCTGAGTTCAGGCAGGCTGGGGATCCATCTTATATGGTTTGTAGAATGGTCTCTTTTATGTTGATTCAACAAAGACAAGTCGACAAGGGATAAAAACTGATAAAAAGAAAGTAGCTATCACACCTTTCACAGAATGTGTGAGAGCTTGGGGTAGAGAGAGAAGAGTATATATGGTTATGTCTCTGCTTGTTTAATGAAAAATCCACAGAGTATAATAAACCTCATTTCCATGAAATTAGCATACGGGTAAAGCTTTGTAGGATCTAAGAAAGGCACTTTGTTTGAACACATAGGGTATCAAAATTCTCATTTTAAATCTTTAATTAACTTTTCCTCCTCTTCATTATCAATCACTTATTTCAACTATTCATAGCCTCAATAAGCTTCCTCTGGTGGCTAAGAGATAAGACATTTAAGAAATAAAAAGTCAAAGTCTGTGTTGCTTTTATTTGTATTGCATTTGAATTTGACCAGAATGCATTGGGGTTTTTATCAAAGATTTGAGTGAAGGGAGTACTAAAGCTAATTTGGTTATATACTTCCTGGGGATGAGGAATATCAGTGTTCACATATAGTCTCCTAATGAAAGCTAGATAAACATGCATAGACTGAGATTTTAATGTCATATAATGCACATGAAATTTCTCTGGGTATTGTTTTAACAGATTCACATGAAATCTCTCAGGGTCTTCTATTAAGAGATGCAATCTTGGAATGAGATTTAGGAAACAGGGGAATTTATTGCCACATGACTATCAGTGAATAGCAGTACCTAAAAAACCCCCAATATTTGTGTTTATTTTGGTAACTCTTAGTAAGTAAATACTGTAATCTTTTGTATGCAAAACTCTCCTTTTTCACTATATCATGTTAATTTCCTTGTTCTGTGTCTATTACAATTTGATTTACTAGCTTACAGTGTAGACATGTAATATTTTCAGTCTTGAAAATCTTGAAGACCCCTTGGAGAACTGAACAAAACTGTAAATGTTAGAGTTAGACAACCCTAAATGTTTTGCCTTGGTAAAATCCTGTAGTTAGATGGAGAAAAATGCAAGGACAGAAGCTGACTTCATGGAGGATGTGATCTATGAGGGTCAGGCATGCAAAGTGCGATCTAAGATATGTTAGGAAAAGTAATTCCAGGAAAAACTGAGAAGAATTTTTACCACTGTAGTATTCATCATACACTGCAATTGTGCAAATAAATTAAACAGGACCTAGACTTGGGCCAATCAGTGGTGCATTGGCCATGCCTACTTTAAGCTGCTAGTACAGCCCTAGTAGGTTTGGGCCAATTAGGACTTTGCAGGCAGTGCCTGAGCACAGCTCGGGGAAGGACGTGGTCTGGGAAGGATTCTCAGGACAGTGCCGAAAGCCAGGGGAGTGCTGGTCTGTGCAGAAGTGAGCCATGCCACATCAACTAATGCTCCTCACATACAGCTTATTTACCAATACAGATGTGGCCATATCAGGGAAATTCTTTCATTAATTTAAATTAAATGCTTCTGATTGTTACAGCCAGGAAAGTTGCATTCAGACACTCTGCAGGTAAGAGACACTGGAATGACCAAGGAATTTCAGAATTTAGTTTAAAAAAAAAAAAAAAAGTTTAAAGGACCTTAAGTGGTCTAACTTCACAAGGATTTTGCCTAAAAATAATGTATATAAGAGAAATAAAAGATGTGTTTTCAGTGAAGAATGCTATTAGTATAAGAAGAAGTTCAGATAGTGGGTATGAAAATCATTTTCACAGAACGTGAAAATTATAAGAAGTTTTCTTCAAGTCTCTGCCAGAATGAATACTCATTTGAAGATTTCCATTTGGAGTAGTGGACAGAAGGTAAACATTGGGTTCAAAATGGTAAAATTGTGGCTAAGATTATACAGTTAATCATGGTACTTGCAAAACATGTCTGGATTAAGTTGACTGAATTAGTTCTTTCAGTTTTCAGCTTCATGTTATTGGGTATTAAAACAATTGATCAGCATATGAATTTTAAGGCTAATTTGTGAAGGAATATGTTGAATAATTTTCCACATTTAGACTCAAACCATCAGTTTAAATTTTGACTGCAGTTAAGTTTATAGTTCCATGTAATTATTTTGGAAATGCTATTACAGCTTCTGTAAACATAATTTTTTAATTCTGCTTGACAATAAATTCTTTCCTTGCTTTACTAACTGCTTAGAATTCAGTGTTCACCAAGTAAAACACACCAATAAATTCACAACTGGCAATTTCTCTACACAATTTAAAAGTATCTTTCTAAAAATCTCTTCAGTTCTGACTTCTGACTTAACCATTGATTTTGATTTACAATGCAGACAAATATTGTAACTAGGGATTGTGCATTAATGAAATGGGATGAAAAGTAATTTTTAAAATAAAATTCTTTGCCATGGCCTTCTCTATCCTCAGATTTGAAACACTGTCCATGACAAAAAAGTCCAATAATTTATTTATTTTTATTTATTTAAAGGAGATTTTTAGATAGTCAAATTACTCTAGGAGCTTGAACCTTAGGATAAACACAACAGCACTATGAGATATGCAACAAAATTGTTCTAGACTGCAACCCAGTTGTCTTGCAGTAACTTGGTTTAGGCATTGGTAGATCACATTTAGCCTCAGCAAATTTATTAGAACATGAATTTTCAGCTCAAATTCAGACATTCAGGAGAACATCTTTGCCTTGGAAGAAACCTCAGTTGAATCTGTTTCTTACAGACCTGTTATTGGAATGGAAGGACAATTTTGGCAAAGGGATAAATGAGCACAGCTTTAAATTCAGATGAATAATGTATAGTTCTAGTCACAATTACCAAACGTGCTTATTGTTACAAAACAGAGAGTGCAATAATCCCTTGTTTATGGAAAATTGGCGCATGCAGTGTATAGCTCATGACATAATTTATAGAGTTTTCTGTGGAGTCCTGGTAATTATTACTGAACTATTCATTATCGTTCTCATTTGGAATGTTAATGAATTTAAATCCAGCTTGTTGAAATGCAAAAACAACCACAAAAAAATCTATTGGTTTTTGGCAATTCTGTACTCACTGAAGCCAATGGAAATGTTCCCACTAATGTCAAGAAATACTAGATCTATCTGAATGTGGCTCTGTGGTATTTTTTATGCCTGCTGTGTTCCTGTTTAATTCCATGATGTCTTTAGTAGCTTGTATGTGTAATGGTCTGTGGCAGCATCCCTAAGCCTGCCTCATCCATAGGGTTGTACCTAAAGAAGGATGCAACAGATGGAGAGACACTATTTACAAGGACATGTAGTGCCAGGACAGGGAGGAATGGCTTCAAACTGAAAGAGACTAGGTTTATATTAGATACTAGAAAGAAATTCTTGACTGTGAGAGTGGTGAGGCAACAGCACAAGTGACCCAGAGAAGCTGTGGATGCCCCATCCCTGGAGGTGTTCAAGGTCAGGTTGGATGGGGCCCTGAGCAACTGGTCTAGTGGAAAGTGTCCCTGCCCACAGCAAAGACGTGGAACTAAATCATCTTTAAGGTCCCTTCCAGCCCAAGCCATTCTGTGATTCTATGACTGTCAAAGCTTAAACAATGTGGACAATTATCCTGACCCTTTTGGTCACTGTCAGAAGGGTCTCAAGTCCAGATGCTGGGGACAATGTAACAAAGGTATGGAGAAGGAGAATATCTCAATTTCTTAATCTCCCCCAAAATTAAAATATTGGTGGTTTCTACAGCATTGTCAAGTTCAGCTGGAGCATGTGAATGAAGTTACGCTCTAACACCCTAAATGGGTGGTGTACATGCGGGTTTTTCAGTGGGTCTGGAGAATTTGACAACTCTAGCAGCACAGTGAGAACTGGGTTGTTGTTTTTTTTTTTGGTTGGATGGTTGGGATTTTTGTTTGGGTTTTGAGGGGGTGGGGGATTGTTATTATTTTTTTGTTGTTGTTAATTTTGTTGGTTTTTGTTAGCATCATCCTTGGATGCATAATGATAAAGTTCTAACTAAGGGTGCTGAGATGATAGAATAACAGGAGCTAAGCAAAATATTGATGACTGTAATATATTGCTGTTATATCCTGCTTTCAATTCATTGCTGTAAAGAAAATATATTTTTAAAAGGCAATTCCTGTTCTCAATAAAAGACTTACAAAAATATTTTATGGTAAAAATCCCTCCATTTATTTAGCTTGCACAAGAAGCATTTAAGAGGCAATTAATTACAAATACAAAGTGCCTCCATGAGGATAGGGTATCAGTTAGTAGGAGGCTGTTTGACCCTGCAGTCACAGACAGTAAAATGTACTCTAAACAGATGAAAATTAGAGGTAAAGTAATTTAGGCTGAAAATAATGTGCATATTTTTAAATCAAGAATGTGCTTAACTATCAGGGCAGCTTGCCAATGGACATGTAGATTTTTTCTTTCTTCATGTTGTCAAGTAAGGTGGCACATGTCCAAACACACATGCTAATTCAAGTTGCATATAGCTGGCACTGAACATGGAAATTACTGAATGAGGTTTTATGGATTGTTTTACTCAGAATGACAGATCCTGTTGTGCTTTTTGCCCTTAACTGTAACACTCTGAGAATAAGCTTTTTTCATAATCTGGCTGATAACATTAGTCACATTTAGATCATTTGTCATAACGATCATCATACTTTTATAGCTTTGTAATTACGTAATTTGCCAAGCAGGAAAAAAAAGGTAAGTAGCAGGAATACTCTTTCCTTCTCATTTTCTTTGTTACTCTGGGCTCAGCACTAAAGTATTCATATATTTTCCAGTGCAGTGAAAAACATGGCTGTCAGCCTTTGAACATCTGTTCTGAGCAGTTTATATTTATATTCTCTCTGCACCAGGGAGTGTGTTCAGAATCTTGTTTTGTTAAGTAACTTTTTTTTAGTGGAAGGGGGGAGAAAGAAGAAGTTTCTTAGTGAGGAGGTGTTTTGAGGGCTTTTTGATTCTCTCTTAGCATTCATGTTTCTTAACAGTGGTGTAATCAATAGTTTGGGGCTTATGCTTCACATGCTGAATAAAGCCGTTAGGTTTATAAAAGCCTAGACTTTGGCCCTAAATGCCACCATCATGGATTACTCCCTTCCCAAGAAAACTTGACTCTGACACAGAATTGCCTGCATAATAAATTGAGATCAGGTATGAGTGGGATACATACTCCAGATCAGATGGGATATATAAGATAAAGAAATTTTGTAGAAAAGGAGCTGTGGCAAGAAGTGGAACATAAGTCAATGGTGAGCGTTGTAGAACTTAAGGCAGATAGTGCATAGGCTGCACAAGAGAGAACACAGGCAGCCAGTCCAGGAAGGTGATTATTCTCTGTTATCTATCGAGCTTTTATGAGGTTGCACCTAAATTACTTTGTCTAGTTTGGGGCTGCCTGTCATAAGATGCTGAAGGAGCAAGAGGGTTTGACCCACTGAGAGAAGACTATGGGGAAAATATAACTGTGCTGTGTTTAGCTAAACTAATTGGGTGAGTACAGAGAAGGTGAAGTCAAATTTCTCAGGGGCTTATACAATGAAAGGATGAGACTCAGCAGTTAAAAATTTCAAGAATTTAGGTACTATCTAGTGATAAGAAAAAATCACCATGAGTGCTCAAAGACTCAACTAGGCAGCACAGAAGGGTTTTGCAATACCCGTTCTTGGAGAGACACAAAATTTGGCTGGACAAGAGGTGAGCCATGGACATAAATTTGAATCTGGATAAACTTTGACTTGAAGTCCCACTAGATTGCCTTCTCAGATATCTTCCAGCTTAAACCATTCTACAAATGTAAACGCAACAATGTCCAAACAAAATAATAAGGTGAATCACAGTGGGCTTCAGTCTTTACAGGGTAGGAGCATGTACAGAAGCAGCTTGGTCTGGCCCATATAATGTCAATTAGATATAGTTATGGGCAAGGGGTAGGGAGTCCATTTCATTAGAGAAAGCTGGTTCTCATCATAAAACTGTATGAAGATCTTTTAATTTCTGAGCTCCAGCTACAGTGTATCCTAAGGAAAGGAATCAGGACCTTGAACTTCTTTAGGTAGTCTATGGAAAGGTAAGAAAAACCCTGGCAGATAAATCTGGTATGTTGCCAGTGGACTGCACTGTTGAGATGAGATGTAGCCCTCTTTAAGAGCTGAATTTCTGAAAGCACTGAAACAGTATGACCATTTATATTGAATGCTGAATCACTGCAGTCTAAATGAGAAATGACAAAAGCATGAATAACCGAGGCCAGGTCACTGCCTTCCAGGAAATACTCTTTTAGCCAGCTGGAAAGAAAGCTTTTTACTGATGGTTGCTGTTATGTAAGCCCTGAGAATCAGTGAATAATTTCATGTGCTTGCAACGATTTAAGGCCAGAGTGAGCCATCAGATCAGGTATTTTGAACTGCTACTGGCAGTTTTCCTCACGTAATTTGTTTGGGTTTTTTAGATTGCCTTTTTTTTTTTTTTTTTAATAAACTTTAGAATGACATGATATATTTTATCAAAAATATCAGAAAAAGTATTTTAAAAATCCGTCAAAATGGTTGGCCTGTTATCTATCCTAATTTTTATCATCCACTCTTAAACCTCAGATTTCAATTTGCCTAACTTAGCTTTACAACACCAATTCTTTTACATTTTTCTTTGTTACAATTAAAAGTCTGGTAACACTCATAACTGCCTTCTAAAGTTACTTCCTCAAGTATTTTCTCAATCCTTTTCCCTTGAATCTTTCAATAGGTGACTGTTTCTATCATTCTCAAAAATTTTAATAGATTTTTCAAACACTGTTCAAATTTAAAAATCCTGTGATTATGAATATGAGATTATCTCATCTACTGATTGTATCTACTACCAGTTTTACTCTAAACCCTGTGTCTGCAGAGTTTAAGTATCTCACTCACAGAAATAAGGTGTTCATAATTTCCATTTTTCATGAGTCATGTCATCTATTTATGATAACATTTTGAGGAGAATTTGCATTGGATTGTTAATCTGAAATATTTTCTGTCTCACGAGATATCAGGTTGGAGCCCCTTATTCTGTGAGTTCTCCATGCTGTTTTATGACTTTGATTTCTATTTTAAAAAGGAAAATAGTTATGAAAGCAATTCCCCAAGAAATTCAGTTAGCTCTAACTTTAGCATCTTGCCCATGTAATTTAATGAAATTTGAAAATAATATATGGAACTTTTCAACATATTTTTATAACCAACTATTTTGGTGTCTTAGAGACCTTTACTGAAGAGGATCCTTAATGTCCTCCACACTCCAGGTGGAGCCTTGGTGAAATAAAAACCTTTGATGGCTATTTCTTGCCAGCAACTGTGCGCTGACACATGTCAACAATTAATGCTAAATGAATGAAATATTAATTAATTTAGCAGGTGTTACTGGTGTTGTTCTGCATCATGTTAATATTTTGACAGAATGACATACACACCAAAATGGCTACAAAACCTAAGTGAGTGCTAATGTGGTGTGATGGGGTAAGAACCTCCTTAATCCAGCACTCAACAAGCTGGCTTCAGGGAAAAAAGGCAGACTGGTGCTGTTCCTTGGCTGGTTAGTGTTTCTGAGAGGGAAGCTGGCCAGCATGGCTGTGGAGCTGCACAGGTATATTCCTGCAAATCTGGGCCATTACTGGCAATTAGGGATAAGCATGGATGTAATCTCTGCACGTGGCCTTTATCAACCAAAATTTTAATATTATATAAGTTGGATAAATTGGAAAGAGGGTTTTGTTTTTTTCACACAGTCAGTTTAATTTGTTAAATCCTCAGTCAGATATTTTGGGATTTCTGCTGAGACTAAAGACCAACCAATTAATCAGGTTCTAGTTATATCGCTCTTCTTTATTATTTGTTATAACTGTCTTAGCTATTTTGAGGCTTCCTAGCATTTTATGAATGTAGGTATGAATATATATATATATGCAATCTTTATTATAATTTAATATCAATGAGCCACAAGTTTTATTAAAAAACATTTTTATGACCTTTTGATGCAAATGTTTTAGACCTCCTCATTCAAAAATGTTTATCTTAAGTAGATGTTGTCTAACTTCTTCCTAAGGCTTATTAACAGCCTGGAAATTGCCTCCCTGTCCTCATATGGTATGAATGCAGCACTCTGCTTCTTTCCAAATATAGAGACACGGTATTTATTAAAAACTTCTGTTATTTCCATGTCATCATTGACAATTTTACAATCTGCATTTGTTAACAGACCTTTCTATAATTTATTTTCCCAATACACTTTCACTATTTTTTTAGAATGTCTTTAATTCTGATAGTCTGTATAACTGCTGCTCTAAGCGACTTTTGGCAATTCATAGCTCCTATTTTGTTCATGATTTCATATTTTTTTCCACATATTGCCCTTAAAATGTTGTTCTTTTGTCCTTGCCAGTGAATGAAGACAAGATTCTAGCTAAGGTCATTCCCATTCTTCAGAGTGACACTTGGAAACTCCAGGGGCTTTTGTTAATTTCTTTGCCTGTCAGCATTTTCCCTTATAATCAGTATTTTCGTTAGTTTGTTCAGATTTTGAATATAAACTAGTTTGGAGTATTATGCATTTTCTTTATATATCTATTTTTGGGGCAGTGTTTGGTCTTATTATATATGAGGTCATGATCCACAGTTTCTAGGCAACTGCTAACTCCCAATACCACGGTTATTCTGCTTTATCTGGCAGAATTAAGTCCAAAATTATCATTCTTTTCTTTTTCTGTTATTCCTTGTGTATTATAAAACCATCATGCATATTTCTAGGGATTGTTTAGAAGCTTTACCACCAGCTACATGAAATCATCAGTCTGCATTTCTCAATTTCAAGTTCCTGTAACAGCTTGATTTTTCTTGCACATAATCAGCAGATACTTAGGAAGAAACACATTCTCATAATTCAGAGGCCAGTTAAGTCATTGGCAGGTTCTCTTTGTAAGCCATGTTAAGTAGAACATTGATCTATGTGCCCACATGATCCCTGGGTTTTGAATCACCAATAAAACTTAAGCACATAACAGTACTTTTAATGGAGAGTTCACCTTCCATAATCCTATTATCTATTATACCATTAGAAAACAAATTGTGTGAGTTTCATGTGCCATTTATGTGATGCATCTCAACAAATTGCGACAATGTCAGTTGTATCAAATTTCTTCTTAATCACCAAGTGCTTATAATTCCCTTACAGTGTATCCATTCTTACGTGGAGTCTGTAATAATTTCCAAACACAGTTGTCAAAATTTGGAAACAAACAAATTTGTTTCCATATATGTTGCACAGAGCTGAAAATTAGGCATCTGGTTCATGTACTTTGGTCTCCATTATGCCCATCCAGTTTGCCTTAGTGCTGAAAATGTCTAAAACCAGATCATGGAAAAAATTTACTCATCATGTACATCTTCAAACATATTTAGAGTCAAGTCTAAATTTGAGTCTCATATTTTTCCTACTGCCAAGATGCAGCTGCTTTGCTTTCAAACCCAGGATCCATTGCATGTGTCTGGATTTTCCATTTCCTTTCTGAGTTTCCTTTCCGAGTTTCCTTTCCTATTTGAAAATGGAGTTCTGATTTGTCTTTTATGGCTGAGCATCCACACTTCTCAGTGAATTTTCCCCTTTGGTGGAGTAGCTTAGGTACAAACTTGAGGCTGTGAAATAGTCTTGAAAAGCACAATTATCATTCTAGCCTATATATAGTATCTGACTCTATTTGTTGCTGAATATTGCTGTGAAACATTGTGAATCTACAATTCTAGGGTAATGTTAGCACCCTAATGGATAATTAACACTTCAGCAGAGGCCTCCATGCAGGACTTCAATAGGATGGACTGCCCATGTGAGGTGGGATGCTTATACACCATTAACTACTGCAATCCACCAAAACTGGTGAGATAATTGGTTGATTTCAAGAGGAATATGTTGAACAGCATGGAAGATTTTAGTCAGAGATCAAATCATCAACAGCTCTCATGAAATAGTATAGCTTGTACAACATTGAATCACACAGGAGTAAACTTGCAGCACACTTGTTGCTACTAATGACACAGAAATCTAAAGACATTATTTGTAATGAAGACCCCAAACCAGTATTAACACTGAGAGATGGTGACTTGCCACAGATAGTAATAATTTATTAAAAAGGAGAAATGGAAATCAATAGTTATGTTGCATTAAAGCACAGAAGATGGCACTGCAGACTAGATGCTTAAAATGTTCTATTTCTTCTACCTTACAGCAGTCATTGATGTTATGAAACCACAAGAATATCCTATTATTTCTCATTTCTAAGCCACTGTTCATACAGAAGTGAATACCCCTATTCTGTACTTTTAGTAGATGCAGTCCTGAAAGGTAGTGTCATCAATTCTGAAACCTGGGAAGATCTGGCATGATGATTTTTACTGCTTGTTGAAACTGAAGAGCTATAAATAATTGTGAGACAGTAGCTCATTTAAATAAATTTTATACAAATGTTCTTATGAAATGCATTAATAATTTTTTCACTGTCCAGATCAATCTGAAAATGACTACAGTTTCTTTTAGCTGGATGACTTTTTTCTACAGAAAATAATCGAAGGCTTCTTTGGAAATTAAAATTTGCTTCAGCAATATTATTGATAAATAATAATCTAGAATAAGTTGCTATTGAATGCTAGAATGAAAGCTGATTCTTTAATATAGTATTAGAAGTTAATTTCCTGAGGGTATGAAGAAGAAGTTTACACAATCACTAAATTAAAAAATTATAAAATCACCCCATGGAACCCCTCTAATGATAGATGTAGAACATTAATGTAAAATGTCTTTATTAAAACAATCTCTGAAGTTTAATGAACATAAAATTTAAATCTTGTCTTTTCTGCTGGCCATTTGACTGAAAGAGTCCTTGAATTAAATGCTGATGGTGATAGGGAGCACTTTTAAAAATATAAATGCACATTCTATGAGAGGTGGGTAAATAAGGTGCATAATATAAAGATGGGAAATGTGGAGGAGTGTAATGGTATTGGATCCTCTTGTCTTGCTGCCCTGAAATGTTTTTACTCTGGTATAAAATCTCAGCTTACCATGGTGAAAAACCAATGATGGACATTTACAGGGAAAAGAGTAGTTCTCCAATTTTTTAAATACATTCCAATCTTCTGTAAATGTCATAATATAGAACAAAAATGCCAAGAATGTCTTACTGTAATCAGCCCCTGCAGATTTCTCCTCCATCAGCATGACTTGTGTGTCTTTGGAAGAGCAGACAAGACATTTTTATTCTCAAAGGGTTGGGGTTTTTTTTCACACCTCACCTATAGCACTTGCTCTCTCTGTTTCCCTCTGACTTGCACTCCTGTGCCACCCTCCATCTGTGCAGCCAGCACCCACAGCCTGGAGTTCCCTACTGTTGTGCCAGTTCCATGGCCATGCTGGCTTCACTGTTCAGCAATGCAGGCAGTAGTCACACCACTTAAAGTTCACCTCCTTTTTCATGATTCATTAATGCTTTTTGGCCTGAAGATCGCAGGTCTCACTTTCTTGGTTGAAAGATGGATGCCACAAGCATCGCTAGGTAAGAGAAATCAGAACTGCTCTCAAAAGCCTCTCTGAAAGGTGAGGTGAAGAGGTTGAGAACCAAAACAGTGATCTGAAACATTTCCAAGGCAATAATAAAACCCAGGGGAAAGCAAATGCACAAAAGTTGTGCAAGTACTTGACACCCTCCTTTTCCATTACTGAAAGTCTGCTCATTTTCTGCATGAGGTGATGTATTTATTGCTAACTATCTGTCAGACTGCAGCATAAAAATATCAGCCATAATTACATTCATGCTACCAGCCTTGACATTAAAGTTAATCTGAAAAACACTCATTTTCCTATACTACCTTATGTAACCAGGACTCAGATGCAGCAATGGTTCACTGTCAAGTTTTATTCTACTGTGTTTCAGTGCAGAGAGTTACTTGACAGCTGTGAAAATGTTGGCTTGCCCTTTGTCTTACAAAGGGAAGTATTAGAAGAGCCTGACATTTGTCAAATGAAACTCTTATCAGTATGACCTATTTTTAGGTACCCTTTGAAACCCTTTGATAAGTACCTGAAAACTAATGATCCTTCTGTTTCAGGAGAGAACATTTAGGAATGGCTTATTAGAAGAGATAGACACAAGGCTAGAGAGACCCTGGCAGGGTATTGTGCTATGTTGTAAGCTCAAGATTCTATAAATTGGTTTTATTTTAGGAACAGTTTAGAAAACCAAAAAGATGCTGTAGGCTGATGGTAGACTAGTCAGGTTGTAGATTGAGAACTGGGTGAGTGGGGAAAATCTTGCCCCACAACTCAGTTTAGGTAATCTTCTTGATGAATTTAAATTTATCTTAGATAGAAGTCATTAATTATTTTAATTATACAAACATTTGACTGCAGGCAGACAACTCCTAGATTTTGGGAGCCTGTAGGTTAGGCAGGAGTCCAGGGTGTAACACAGAACACCTCTGAGGAGGAGGTTCATATAAATTATCATAGCAAATCAATTATAAGTATATTATAAAGATATATATCGAATAGTCAAGCTTGTGTCATTCTGGGGAATGAATAGTGTTGGATGTACAGTATTGTCCCTTTCTGCTACCTGAGACTGTGGCACGTTGTATATAGGAATATCAGGGGGGAAAGGATTTATTTTGTCAAAAGGAGTGGGTAGCAGGGAGCAATTTACTAGGAGATATGCCAGGTTTAACACTAGTATTCAGGGTGTTAGACCACTGTATGTACACTTGGGGAACTTTGGCTTCAGAGATCCCAAAACATATCAAATTGTGATCAGAGATCAGTGATCAGTTATGTAAAGCAAACTGGAAGCATATGGCATGCGTGGTGTTGGTCACAGAATCACAAAACGCTTTGGGTTGGAAGGGACCTTAAAGATGATCCAGTTCCAGCCCCCCTGACATGGACAGGGACAGGGACAGCTGGAGCACTTCAGGTGGGAGTCATGAGGGCAAAACAGTGGATCAGAGAAGCATACAGTCAGGGAGACTCCTGGTTGCTGCACTGCAAATATCTAAGATGCATACAACTTTTGTGCAGAAGCAAGGCATGGAAGAGGTTCTGGGAGTCAATGGACTTGCATACAGAGCCTGTTACTTTTGGCAGGTCAGAATTTGCTCTTGGCAGGAGATGGGGATTCTCTTCTGGCTTTACTTCCTCTCAGAGGTATATACCTCCTCACAAAAATACACTGATTTGATTTGAAGATGCTGCACAAAGTCAGCTGAGTGTCACCTTGGAGTTTGCTGGTAAACCTGTAATTTACAAAATATGGGAAATATGACTACAAATAAGTAAGAATTATCCATAAATTGAAGAAAAGCTGAAGTGTCTTACATTTGTAATGACTATGATTTGTGATTCTCTCCATCAACTACAAGCAGATGGGAACAAACTTCCAAAATATCTAGGTACAAGTTTACATCCTGACAGGTGCATTTTTTAAAGATAGATCAAAGGTAACCATGAAATGCCTCAAGGTTTCTCAGCTATTCAGGCAGGATTCTGCTCTGATGTTGAGGGTGATGGAATAGTGATCTAGGGAGGAATAAGTTTATATGGGAGTTGCTGAAGTTTTGGAGGAAGTGTAGAGGAAGGCAATGGATGTAGACACTGGGCTTCATATAGCTGGGGGTTGTGAAAATGTAGGGGTAAGTTTGGTGTTATGGTTACAACAGAGAAAAACGTCCTGCTTGGTGGGAGTGGGAAGGATCCTCAAGGGAAGGGCTGGGTTGCAAAATAAATTCTCCCTGGAGAAGGTTACTATCTGGGTCCCTGACAGGAACCTGTGGGAAAAGCCGTGGCTTGGTTTTAGAGCTAGGGTTGAAAGACAGGCAAAGCCTAGAGACCCAGCCAAAGTGTGGTAGGAAAGGACTTCCATAGGAAGGTGTAGACTGTAGATTTTACAGTAAATCCCTTCTCCTATGAGTTTCCCAGCTTCACCGGACTTTCCCTGGAGCCAGGAATCTTTTTTTTTTTTTTTTTCCTTCTTCCTTCAGCCATTCTTATTCACCTTCAGTGTTTCCTGGGCTCTTAGAGGGCAGAATATGGGGTGGTGGTTACTGATGCTCCCTATTGCTGTTCACAACCCTACTGCCATCCCCTGGTTACTCTGACCTATCCTGCTGCAACAACATCAAGAATGGAGAGCATCAGCGAGGAAGAAGGCTAGAACATCCTGTCTGTCTTTGTTTTACTAGACAGTTTCTACTTGGCTGTCTAATTTGACTGTGCCTTGAGACAGCTCCCTTCTAGTCAGTTCAGACTGAGAGGTAAAATGTAGAAATAGCTGAGCTTGTTTTCAGCCAGTCATTGGAAGAAGTCGGAGCATTGCAGTAAGGAGTCCCTGTGGGCCAATTTTACCTGTGTTTCAGATACTTGCTGTATCTGAAAAATTGCAGCAAACAAATGAACCTTCTTGTATATGCATTCATTTTTGGTTGTTCCAACTGTGATCCATACTCAGTGTGATCATACTTACCAGGTCTGTTTACAATCTCAATTTAAAACATAAATTTATCAGCAAATTATGTCACATGCAAGTTCAAAATATTATTTGCTCACAATTAATTCACAAAGTAGGTGCATCACCTCCTCTAGCTGTGATATGATATGGTTTATGCCATCAATACATATCTGAGATAAATCACAGACTATAGAAAAGTAATTTGTCACCTCAGATGGCAATCTAATCAGTTGTAAAACTGACCAAGTGAACTTCCAACATATGGAGGCCTTATTAGAATGATTTTCTCTGAAAGTTACATGATAAACTCTGAAGTTACAGAGTTTTAAATAAAACTTTTTTTCAGCCAAGTAATCTATTTAGGTTCCTCTGTGGATGTAGAAGGTACTTTACTACAGACAAGCTGGATGTAATAGTATAGGTTCCTATGCCAATAAATGTGCCATGCTTAAAGTAATTCTCTTCTCTCTTAACATAAAATAGCCTGAGATTTTTTATTGTTTGCCTTTCAACAAATAGGCTACTGAAAATTCCAACAGAAGATTGCTTTGGAAAGTTTTAAGTTTCTATCAGGTTGACTAAACAGTAAATGATACTCCTGAAAATGATCCAGGTTATCCAGGGTGCTTAATTTCTACAATGGAAGAATTGTAGTCCCTTCAGGTGGGTTGGCTGGTTATATTTGGCTTACTTTGCAGGTGCATAAGACTGAAGTAGAACAAAGAGTCCAGTCCCCAAGCAGTATTTGCTCTGATGAAACCATGTCCTGTGTGGAGAGATGGCATCCTTTCCATTCCACTTTGGCTATCACTACTGATAGGACTGCTAGGTTCTCAGAAACTGGGAGCATAGCTGATTTTAGATTATAATAATACAGTCACAATGATATGGTAAACCTCATCAGTATCTCAAAAAAGTCTAGCTCAAAAGTTTGTAGTCTCTTGAAATATTTCCCATTTAAAAATAAGTAAAAGAAAGCTACACTGGAAACTTTTAGAAAGCAGGGCTATTTTTATAAAGCTTGTCAATTAATAGAAATTATTCACATACTGTTAATTAGGGGTCTTCCCAGCACCAGAATAACTCTGAAGTGGAATCTGAATCTCCTGTTTCAAGTTCTAAAATTGAAACAATATTAACTTCCTCAGATTCCAAGGCTGTAGTTCAGGGGATTATGGTTTCATTCTCAATATTACTATACCTCCTAACAATAATTTGGACTCTTTTCTGCAGAGTATTTGAATTAAATTGTCAGTATTTTAAGCCATGGTTATTGTGCTGGATTCTAGATTAATTTCACTGAAGTGAGAGTAGCATGAGATGAAAATTAACATATGTGGCTGGATAGTCATTTTGACAACTGGTTGGAAATAAAACCACTAAGCAGAAGAGGTTGTGAGGTTCATCTGCTGTGTTTCTGGGTTTTTTTTATGCACTGGCTTTGTAGTCCCTCTAGGAAAGTTAAGTTTAAAATAGCAAACGAACAGGAGTGCAGTATGGTTTTGTACTTTACCCAGATTGTGGCACGGTCAGTAACACAAAGCTCTGACTACCTTACAAGAGAGATGGACTGTTTATTGCCTGAAGAAAGAATGCCTTACATGGATAGCAATTCCTATTGCTTCTAAATGTTCCTGGCCATCTTTCCAGGCTCAAACAGAACTATCTCAGATCTATCTGCCCAGATAAAGCGGTACTATGTTGCATGAACCATTAGTGATTTGTGAGTCATTTCAACTTAGGATGGCTCAGGCTGTCAGTGAGTGCTGCTGCCACCACTGATAGTGGAAACCAGTTGCCATTGCTAGTACTTCTTTTATTCATGGGAAAAAAACCCAAAACAAAACAAACAAAACTCCAGGAAATCCTGAGCTACAGACTACTCTAAGGCAAGAGGTGATGAGCTACAGTACTATACAGTACTTTATGATATTTAAAAGTTTTAATTTATATTGTGTTGCATTGTGATGCCTGACTTTAGCCCTTGTATGGATTAAAGTGCCTTTACATGTCACCTATATTACATTCTGCCCTGGGGCTGACTCACGGGGGCATCAGTCACCTGCATAGCCTAAATGAAATTGCAAGTACATGTACTACAAATTCACATTGCTCAGCCAGCCTTAGAAAACAAAGATTTCATATCCATCCTATACAACGTGTTCCTGCACTAATCTGTCATTAAGGCCAGATGTTACATCCTGTATCTTATTTACTAAATCTTAACCCATCTGGATAATGGCCAAGTCTGGTGGGAATGGCAATAGTTGATCATCTTTAAAACAGCCTTTTGTATATTGTAAAACTTATACCCTGTGCAGTCTTGGAGGACTACATAATTTCAGCAAAAATTTCTACTTCAGGTGTTCTTACCAGTGACTAGCCATTTCTACTTTCTGCTCAATGCTGACATACTGTTTGTATGAAAAAAAAAAACAAACTCAAAACTCCTCATGAAAAACTAAACCAATAGGGAAGGTACAGATGAAAGGAAACACAGGCTTTGACCTGGGAAAGCTTGTACTTCTGCCAAGAAAAGGCATGGAGAAAAAGAGTGCATATTGTATTTTCTGGACTAATTGGATTTTTCAGGCTTTCCTCATTCTTTTCTCTAGGTATAACTTTCTAGAACTTTCATAATGTGGGAAGTTTAAACGATGACACAGTTCTCTAGATGTGGCTCCACAAGTGAGCAGTTTACCTCTTCTGTTTATTAAATATCCCATGCCAGTCAATACCACCAAGAATAACTTAATTATTGTAACAGCATCAGATGGTTGACTTAGTAATAAGGTTGTAACATGTTAAGACTTGTTTGTAGCCTCCTGTCTACTCTGCCATTTTTCACTTACTGTTTAGGCATTTGTCTCACCTAAGAAAACATTTTGTACTTTATTTAATTTCATTTATTGCATACTGTTCAAGCATTTCTCATTTTTGTCTTCTCTGAAGTATTAACCAAAACTTGTGTCATGTGCATCTCAGTATTGGTGCTGGGTTAGAAGTTTTAATTGAGTATTTCCCCCTAGTTTTGTTCAGAAGTGAATCACTAGCAGGAACATTTGATCTTGTGGAGCATTTCTGTTCTGGCAGGGAAGTGGTGGCTCCACTGAAACTTCTCAGGCTGGTTTCACATGAGTCACATACCTCTGATACAGAGCTGTGACAATGCTGCTCTCCCCTGCTCCCTCAGATGCACAGAGTTTACTGACACTCTGTGAGCTCATTGGTTGGCTTTTTAAAGTCTTTAATTATCTCCACCAAGAATAGTATTAACTTTAGAAAGCCTCCTTCAGACCATTCTTTGTCTGCTACCAGCTGCTATAGATCTGTCTGTCCTACTGAATTAAATTAACACATCTAAAAGTAATGTCTCTCAAGTGATTGACAAAAATTCTGCCGTTACTCATAAGGGAAATAAGAGTAGAAAAAAGGCTAAAAGCAGCCTTCAGTGACTGCATTTGTGAGACATGGAGATTGTACCAGATCCTCAGCTGTTACATACTGTTATAACTCACTGAATATAAATATAATTGAGCTACACTAATGTTAAATCATTTGAAAGCCTGGCCTGGAACAAAATTAAATATATCGAGGCTGTAGTAATTGGTCCACCACAAAGCATTAATATAGTGGTTTACTTTTACCATGGGCTGCTCACTTGTACTAAGCCACTATAATTGTGTTCTTATTTAACCCTCATATCTCTGTCATCTATATAACTGTTTTTTCAGACACTGTTAGGCAACAGAGGTAGATGGGTTCCATTTCTGGGTCTGCCTGCAAGAAGCCCAGCCAAAAGACAAACATTTTTAAATTTTAGTTGACACCAGTTTTAGCATCCACCTCCAGCCTTGGCAAACTTTTACATTGTCTGAATCATGGTGCATTAGCTGTGCATCTGCAATTTCAGGCAAAGACTTTAAACAGCAGGATTAAATCAAGGATTAATTTTATTGTGCTGAAAACAGTCAATTGTTAGCTTTAGGAACTGGAGATGAGAAGGCAGAATTGCTTAGGATGCACTGCTAGCAGTGCGGCTTCACTAGAGGAAGATGGAATGCTCTGCTAGACAGTTATAACCTGAGTTAATTGTTCTTGTGGTGTGAGGGGGCGTGCTAAACAAACGGTTCTCTCATGCTCAAGGCATGGAGAGTTTGGGAAAGCTCTGCTTCCTATTATAGTGCTGCTTTATTTTTGAATGGGGAATGAAGTGGTTTTGTCTCCAGGACGCTGACATCAGACTCATTGCCCACTGACTGTTCACATGTTTCAGGGCTACTGAATGGTGGAGCCCTGTCTGCAGGACCATGGGAACATTATTTCTGAGTTTCCCAGCAGTGGCAGCACTGAGATCTCTGCAGCACTCCGTATGCCTTGCTAGATCTGTGTGGCTCTCGGGTAAAGCACCAGCTGGGCCCTGAATTGAAAAACTGCAGCCTGAAAGGGTACTGGTGACCATCCCTCAGCTGTTGACATCTGGTGTAGCATTTCAGCTCCCCTGGAACTCTCTCTGAATCTCTGTCCTGTGCCTCTGAGCACCTCACACTCCCTTACCTTCCCAAAGCAGTTTGAAGCACTGATTCCATGCACTGTGAGCCTGTTGTTTCCCTTGCCTATATCTTTGTACATGTGATTTGAGCTCCAAGTATATGCCTTCTCAGAGGACTCCTTTCTGCCGTTTCCAGGACTCTGAAGAACTTAAGGTTTTATAGTAAAAAAATTTTGATTTTCCTGAAGGGTTTGGAAAAAACCAAAGCTGTTTGGCATGCAAAAGTTGACATAAGTGGGTCTAGCCAGGGATTCCCCAGCTGTAGGGGCGACGTGCAGAGGGGTTATGGAATTTTTAGCAAACTCTCTGTTTTGGATGCAGAGATGTTGAAGGAATATGAGCGCAGCCTTCAGAGAAAATAGAATCAAAAACTTTTTGGGGCCCAGAGCAAGCCACAGGGACTACAGTGGAGATTTTTGAAGAAGGAAACTGTTGCTTGCATTTTTTTTTTTAATTCAGAGAAACAAGACTGAGCAAAAACTGCACAAATAAGACAATTTACACAGAGATTATGTTTGGCTTCTTACTCTAAGCATTTTGACTACAGTGAGAAATATCATGAGTTACATTCCTTTAAACATTATTTACCTGTGTGAGTATATCAGTGGTTATTTCTTGGGGATGGAAGGTATTGCACAGAAGTGTTAGGTGAGTGTTTAGCATTGTATGTACAATTTTTGGCTCATTTCAGATGCACTGCTTTTTTGTTATAAGATTGGATTAGAATTAAAAACATTAGATTTTCATGTACCAGGACCGTTTAAGTTTGAGAAAAGAGGTGAATCCCTTCTAAGCTGATCAAATAATAACTTTTGTTGTAAAGGAGCAGGAGCTGAAGATTTAGGAAGCAATGAGCCATATCACATCCTAGTTTCAAATTCCTTTCACACGTGCTGCAAGGAACCATTATAGATACTGAAAGAGAAGTAATGAGAATAATTTACAATAATGCATGCCTGTTTAGATCCTACTTATCTAATTATCTTTTCCTCCTGTCACATATATGTAATGGCATCCCTTCTGCTCTAAATATGTTATTTTAAACACTGTGGAAAGAACTAGTAAGAGCAACTATCACTACTATCTCATGTGATTTAGTCACCTGCAATAGTCTCTCTGGTTCAGATCATTAATGGAATCTCACTGTTAGAAAATCAGGAAAAAATTGACTGGAATAGGAAATTTCAAAATGTTATCAGAAAGCAAGTTCTTGTGCTTTGTTGTTGTGGTTTGGAATGCCTTGAAAGCAAAAAGAGAAAGGTTGAAGCACAGCAACGAGAGCCCATGAAAGCTGCTGGGGGAGCAGGAATGCCAGGCAGGGGATGAGCGAGAGCCGTGCTGCTGGCACTGACACACAGCAGAAGGGCTCACCAATCAGTCATGTCCTGTATGGAATCCAATAACCTGCTGGGTTAGACTGCTTAATATTTATACAGTTGAATTATGCTTGCTGTTCCTTTGGCAATCCACAGGTTTGACTAAAAAGTGAGTGCAGAGGATCACTGTTCAAAATTCTTGTGTTGTTTTAGAGTAAGCTTTTGGCATAACATTTTCTATTTACTCAGTGTTTTCTACAATTTAACAATATATGCATTTGTTTCCTGAATCTGTTAGTAGTGAAATGCCTGCTTTTACTCAGTCAAGGACTGTAGGAAGACACAAAATATTTATTATCTTGTCTCACCTAACTGCACTCAATTTCTTCTTCAGGCCAACATGTATATGTATATGTATGTTGACTTATTTTTAGGATTCTTAATTTGCTGACAAATGGCCCTCTCCTGTTTGTGCACTTATAACCTCTCTCTTTTAGGAAAGGTGCTCCTTTGTGTCTCTGCTGTGTGTTTTGAACTATTCTGAATTTCTTCATAAGGATTGTTTCCTCTAATCAGTCATTTCATTGTCTGAAAGGTAGATTGGCTGGGTTTATGTATGCTAAAGGAAAAAGTACATCTGGTAAGTGAGTCAATGTATGCCTGATTGGAAGTTCTGCAGTGGAAGAAATGTCATTGGGAAATTAGTATTTGAAGTATTTAATTTGTTTTTTCCCTAACAATATGAATTTTTTGGCATTTCATGCATGAAGAACTGTGTTTCCCAGTATTTCTTATGATGAGTGATTTAAAAAATATTTGAAAGTCATGTTTGAAATAGTATTTTTCACGTTATAGACATTATTTTTACACTATTTCAGTTTTTTTGTCACTTGTACAATGCCATTTAACAGTGAAGTTGCTAAAATAGCTCTTTCCTGTTTTGCATTGAACATTTTATAAACAGTTAACCTTATTCTGAAACCAGAGACATGTTGCTTCGCGTATCTGTCTCTCAGGTCAGCTCAGCGTCAGCTGGGCCGCCCTGCCAGCTGTGATACGCCAACAGTACCTTCGCGTGGGTTTTTGGCTCCGCAGCCCCTTTGCCTTAGCTGTCTCGGCCGTGGTTTAAAAGAGGGGACACTCCGGAGGCTCAGGGAGAAAAGGTTTTATTCGGGTAACTCAGGGGGCAGCCCCTGGTTCCAGGCCTGTGCCTCTGGGGAGTGACCCCGGGCCTCGGTTACAGGGGGTTTTTGTTCCCCCAAAATCTCAGGGGTGGATACAGGTTACAAGACCAATCACACAAAGCCAGGTGGGTAAGGTCAAAATGCAATACACAACATTAACAAATCAGGTGGATTTGGGATGTGGCCCTGGGAGACTCACCAATCCCTGTCAGACACCTCTCCTGAAGGTCTGGGGTCTGGGGGATGGTGGACATGTGGGGGAGAAGTACAATGGGATGGGGGAAAACACAATAGGACGATCGAAACCCAGGGCAGAGGATTAGAGTTGTCTTGGCAACTCTTATCAACCTCTGATAAGCACATTCCAAGACAGTAGCTTTACCTGGCTAGGGTTAAAGTCCAAATCACATCAAACCTACAACTAAGAAACTTATGATACTATTCCAGCACCCCCACAGAGACACTGTTATACTTTGGTATAACATCACAGTGAGCACTACTATCTGTCATGAAATACAAAAAAGTAATCATCAGAGAAACATCAAGAGAAATACCTTGAATCCAATCATATTCTATATTTTTGCTACTAAGCACATATTAAAATAATTAGGAAAAATTCCATTTCTTTTAGCTATAAGGCTAAGGAGAGCCACTCATATAATGAGGTCCTGACCAGCCCTAGTTAAGACAGTCTGCATTTGCTCTTCTTCCTTTTAATACCATTTTATGTAAGGAAATCTTCAACTTTTCATGGATTAAAATTCTGTAACTTGGAAATACTTTGCTCAATACACATGATATTTAAAGTTTCTGTCTGTGTGAACAGAAACTTTTACCAGGATAATGGTAACAGTGGTGATTCTTGTCTTTAGCAAGAAGGTTTGAAGCTCAAGACTGTAGGAACCTGTGTGTAAGGGACAAGGAATTTCCTATGAGACTGTATTGGATTTGCATGGCAAGGTTTTGGTAGCAGGGTGGCTGCAGGAGTGGCTTCTTTGAGAAGCTTCCAGAAGCTTCTCCATGTCCAACAGAGCCAATGCCAGCCACCTCCAAGACAGACTCATCACTGGCCAAGGGTGAGCTCATCAGCAGGGGTGGTAGCACCTTTTGGATAGTTGTGAAGGGGAAGTAGATCCAGTACAGTAGCAGTTGGAAGAGGTAAATGAGGCTATTGAGAGGAACAACCCTGAAGGCAGTGAGGGCAGTGCAGAAGGAGGGGGGGAAGGTATTCCAGGCACTGGAGCAGAGATTCCCCTGCAGCTCCTGGTGCAGCCCAAGGTGAGGCAGCTGTGCTCCTGCAGCCCGTGGAGGTCCATGGAGGAGCAGAGATCCACCTGCAGCCTGTGAGGGACTCCTCAATGGAGCAGGGCAATGCCCAAAGGAGAATGTGAGACCTTGCAGGAGGATCCTGGCAGGACCTGTGGCCTCATGGAGAGGGGAGCACATGCTGGAACAGGTTTGCTGGCAGGACTTGTGAACTTGTGGGGGGACCCACACTGGAGAAGAGAAAGAGTGTGAAGGATTCAGCTCCTGAGAAGGAAGGAGTGGCAGAGAGCACATGTGATGGACTGACAACAGCCCCAGTTTCCCACCCTCTGCACTGCTTGGGGAAAGAAGGTATAGCAAACTGGGAGTGAAGTTAAGTCATTGACCCATGAGTCTTTGTTCTATTTTCTCTGTCCTGCCCAGCTGAGGAGGCCAGTGATTTAGCAGCTTTGGTGAGCACCTGGCATCCAGTCAGGGTCAACCCACCAGAGGGATATCAAAGGATACGTGTTTATCACAAAGCTTTTTTTTAATGTGATGAAGAAATTTGACTGTTCATTTCCAGCAAAACATGAGGACCAGACAGGGAGCCTGTTCTCAGTCCTGTGTACTAATGCCACCCAAAAGAAATTAGATGTGATAGTGACAGAAAACAAAGCAAAGCAGGTGGAAGGAATTCCAATCATGGTCTCCCAGGACGTGCTGGAGAAAGAGATGCCAGAGGAAATAAACATTGTGGTGTTCCTCAGACTTTTTCCACATTGCCTTGGCTTTGCTGTGACAGTGAAAGTCATTCTTGACAAATAAACTAGAAGCTTGTGGGCAAAACGATTGCCCATTTCTGAACCTAACTTGAACCATGTGGAATACTTACTGCTCTGGCTCCACATCCCACTTCAATGTAAATGTGGAAAGACAGCTACAGAGCAGAAATTGATAAACAAGGGGGTAGGATAGAGACTTGGACAAGGGGGGAAGTCTAATTTATAAAAATGGAATGCAGTATAAACTGGTATGTTATCTACAGGCCACCCATTTGTGCCAGCCAATTTTTTAACGAATAACACATGCTTCCCTTTAGCAAGTAGGAAACATGTCTTATTCTTAATTGAATTATACTCAGAGGATGTAAGGAAAAAGAGGAGTGAGGTGGGGGAGGAACATGGTTTTAGGTTACAGGGGAAATATGTTCAGAAATGGAGCCTTACACATCCCACACACACACTTTGAAACAGCCCAAGACATTTGGAAAAACTTCAGGTGCTACTATGTTCTCACAGCTGTATCATAAACAGTTGTTAAACACCTTATTGCCCCCGATGTTACGTTGTCTCAGGCTCCCGGCCCTGCTCCTGCAGGAAGCCCCGGCTCTGGTTACGCTCCGGTCACACGCGCCGCTGTTACCCGGGTTTGGATTGGGGCTGCAAAGAGGAAAGCGTGTGGCAATACACACTTGGGAATCAGGGCTTTGCAAACTCATCAAGACACTCCCAGTGGCCTAATGGTATGGGGTAACAGGCCTATCACCCCTTCTATTTTCTGGAAATGAAAATTGTTGTCTTTAAGATAGTTTTAAATTAAATATAGTTTATTTGAACTGCTCCTGCTTCTATGTTATTTCTTAGTGGGCATATTCCAAAGACAAGTTTTACCTGGAAGACTTTTATTTGATGTAAAATCAAATTTTACATCTCATTCATCTTGGAGTAATTTCTCCCATCTTATTTCATGTTTTTTTTCATCATTACCCTTGTTACTGGTGAAACATTTTTTTTTTTTTAAGATGGAATCTACTTCCCAACCTCTAAGCAAAGACAATATAAAACCTCCAAAATTTTATTTCAAAATTTCATGAGGAAATCAGTTTTTCCTGTGATAAAACTGTAACATAGAAATGTAATCATCGTTGAAGAAAACTTTTTCATTCTACATTAATTTTTGTTAAGGATTCTGTAGAGGGCACCAGTAATATACCAAGAAACTGTGGCAAGAGAATTAAGAAACCCAGCTGACTGTGCCCTATCTTTTGAATCAATTGGCAGCTACATGCAAAAACTAAACCTAAGGAAACGCAAAGTATATGGAATAATATAAGTTAAATTTTTAAATAGTTCAGAAGCATGCTGAGATTTATTTTACTGTGACAAGTATGTTTGTACTGCAGTTGGAAAAAGGAGATTAGCTGGTTGGAAACAATTAACCAAATAGGAAGAGCCACTGAAAGAAAGGCAGGAGAGCCAACAGAACAGGATGAGAGGGAGCCAGATGTGTCAGTAGGCAGAATGGACAACCCAAGGGAGAGGCAGCAAGTAGCCACTGGCCTGGGGAGAGGGTACCCAGCAGAGGCTACACAGTGCAACCAAAGCTCTGCCTTCAAAGTTCTCTGTGCTTTTGTACCACTGCTCTAGTTAAACA
The DNA here is from genome assembly GCF_965231275.1 of Zosterops lateralis. Classification (NCBI taxonomy): domain Eukaryota; kingdom Metazoa; phylum Chordata; class Aves; order Passeriformes; family Zosteropidae; genus Zosterops; species Zosterops lateralis. Next base: position 97,252,680 of record NC_139764.1, on the reverse strand, counting down.
CTTCTTCACAACCCATGTGTTAGTAGCAAATGTAGCTTTTTTGTATTTGTCTGGTTTTGATAAGTTAAAAGAAAGAGGGTTTTTGTTTTTTATTCTCTGCATTTATTTATGAAGTGTGAGGTTTCTTAATAGACAGAGTGGGAAGCAGGGGACTATTCCAACATTCAGCTAATACAGGATCTCCTACCTCAGAATAATAAAAATTGTTTTTAAGAAAATACAGACCCTAAGAGCAGTTTTTAGTTGTATTGTGACACAATAGCTGTATAAATCATGGAGAAAATGAAATGGCAAAACTATCTCCTTGCTATATAAACAGCTTTAATTTTTTTTTTTTTTTATTTCATGCCATTTATTGTTTACAATCAGAAACCTAGTCATTTTTGCACATTTAAAAAACCTATGAGGGATACACTCATGTTACTTAACAAAAGTGCAATAGACATATCAAATATGTGACAGAATATATAAAATATACTTTTTTTCACCTGGAAAGAATTGAAAATAGATTTTAAATTTAATTTCTTTAAATTAAAAAATAGAGTGGCTGTTGTGAGCATATTTCACTTTGCAGTGTTCATAATTCTACTTTTATTTATTTCTAAGCAGTCAATAATTTAATATGTAGTGACGAATTTAATTTATATTGATGATAACTGAATTTTAAGAAAACCTTGAAAATTTGTGTTTATATATATATACACACATATTATATAAATAATTTTTTTTTTAAGTGAGTATATGGTTGCCTTTTTTCAGGATTAGAATTTTCATTATAGTAGACAAATAATCATCATGTGAAAGTTCAGTTGCTCTTGTTATGATAAAGTTTAGCTTCGAAAAGTATAAACATCATATTTCTGAATGGAACAAGTGTCTGAAGACAATAGAAGGGCATCTTAATCTTTTGATGCTTTAGCAGAAATCACTGTGGTGCTGGTGGAAAGTCCAGCACTGACTACAGCTGTCAATAGAGGTCAATTCCTGGCCTTTGCATGATCCTTACTTTTTGGGTGATTCTCACATTTTCTACTTGTTATAAATTTTAAAGGCCAAATTTACCTCTATTGCTGCTCTAAATCAAGTCAGGATCAAAACTCCTATTGTTCTCAATGGTTCAAAAATTTCTTAGGGCTCCATTTTGCAACTATCTGATTTCATCTCGCAGAGATTCATGTAAATAATTTTAACAGGCTTGGGTGGGTTTACAGCCCATAATTTTGATTTGACTAAACCTCAAAGTCCAATAAGAATTTCATCTCAAACCTTAAGAACTGAGTCAAGACTATGCATAATCCATTGTAAACCATATGTCAGCCTACTTTCCCTGCAAACCTCTCCTAGCATTGTGAGAGGATTTGGAAAGCTCAGCAAACCTTGAGCAGAATCTAGTTTCTTGGCTTGTGACCAAACCTCAAACCTTGGAAATTGATTTTCTTTTCCTTGCAAAGGTTTTACACAGTTGCTGTTGCCCTGCAGTTGTGTTCAAGGCAATTCTTTGCTTTTCTGTGCATGACTCCTGTGCTGCTTCTGAAGTGAAGAAAAACCCTCTCCACAGTGAGCAGAAAACTACCTCCTTCACGATTAAACATTTTCCCTAGAAAAGTCTCCATAAAATAGAACAAACTGTGGGGACAGATCTTTAAATGTATCATGTGTATAAATCTCACTATAAAGTTGTTTTAAGTTTTATACCTTACCTTTATCTCTTCATATATCACTTATGATGACTTCAAATTGCCTTCAAGGTAGACTGTATCGTTGTGTGCATTCACTCCAAAATACAGCTGGAACACGACCTAGCGTGGGCCTCTGGGTACCTCTGCAATATAAATAAATATTAAAAAGAAATAATAGCAATAATAGTCTCTTGTACAATTTATGTGAACTACAGCTATGGAGTAAACCTTCTACACACAAAGTTTCTTGGTGCCAGACTAACTTTTGTTGGTCAGGAGTCTGCTCTGGCTCTAACAGCTCACAATTGTGGGAGCAATTCCTCATGCCAGCCATCCCTCTTTGGGGCTATAAATTCTCCTCTTTGAACCTTATAAATCCGTTGACCTCTATAACTTGGCACTTTGCATCAGAGTAAACGACCCACCTGCTAATGAATTTATTGAAACAAAGCATACATTTTGCTGACATGACCCCACATTTTTCCAAATGCTGACCTAGAAATCTTTAGGGAAAGTCATCTGCTTTAAAAAAAGAGGTTTTCTAAACTAATTCCTTGGCTTTATTTAAACATTTAAAATATATGTCGAAGTGCTGTATGAAATAGTGCCAAAAAGTGAATAATAGTGGATATTATTTTTAAATGCTCATCTGTAACTACATCTCTCTAAACCTAAAATTTATGTTTCATGAGAGTTTTTTTCAGGGAGGAATGCATTATATTTTAAAAAGAAATTAATGACCTCCAGTAAAAGTAGAGATGGCTGGCAACTCTGCTTTGTGTGTAGTAATAAAAATGGTTTATTGGCCTAACGCAGTTAAATGCAGGAGCCAAATTATACTTGGGCTCAACTTCATATCTTGTGTGACTCTGGGGGCATCATTTCCTGACCTGGATTCCTCCCCTTCTCCAATCCCACTACTTTTTCTGTCTGAAAGCAAAGCTTAGATGAAGGAAAGTAAATAGCTTTTCTTTCATTTAGCTGTATTTGTTTTCCATTGGCCCCTTTAAAGCAGCACCAGTAATGTCCCCAGAGCTTCCAAACCCATTTATTTTCTATCTACTACCTGCCAACTTGAAGCTGAAGCTAATTCACCCCAGAAGGTTTAACTCCTGTCAGCTGCAGCATCAGGAGCATATCAGTGCCACTGTGTGTTGATGAGGATCAATAGGCTCAGGAAGTGTAGAAAGGACATGTCTGGAGGAAAACAGGGTTTAGAGGCTGATCATGAAGAAATCAGAGGGACCCGGTATCTGGATTTGGCAGGGGACCTTATTTTGAAATAAAAAGGAATATTCCACAAGGAAAAAGGAAAACTCAAGCCTATCGTAAAAACTGAGCTGCAGTTTAGTAGTTTTCTCTTTTCACTTGCAACACTGTTAAGAAGTAGACTGCATAGTCAGGTTACAGAAGGATTTTCTTGGTTCTGAGGGATTGAAACAGTAATTTTCCAAGTATACCTTAGCATCTTGAAGCTTCTCTTCCTCAGTCTCTTTCATGGAAATCCATGTGTACAGAAACTTCACTTTATGGATTCTAGACTGAACAGTCATGTAATGTCAAAGGTAACAGGAGCTAGTCAGAAAGATCCAAATCCATATAGGTTATTTATAAAAGTGTAAAACCATCCCCAAAGGAAAAGTTACATGAAACATTTGCCATAATTCTGAGTGGTTATGTAAGGGGAGAAATTTTGTCTGGAATCCTTGCATTGAGATCCCTGATGAAATTTTTTGGAAAAGTTTTGAGATATAGTTTATATTTCCACAATCTCAAATTTAGCTCATAACCTTTAGCAGTTTTCCTAACCTTGTTGCAAGAGTCTTTATTGAAACTGTCTGTATGCTTTCATTAATTTAAAAGGACTACAAGATCATCTGCTCTTGTATGGCACTAATTTTTACTTCTTCTAAAAGTATAGATTTTATATAAGCTAAAGCATTTCTGTGTTGGGGAAAATAAACTCTATATTACTGACACAGAAGGGGATAATCCATGATGCTACTCTTGTCTGAACTGTTCCTTTTCCAAGAAACTGAATGTGCACAACAGACAGGGAATCTCCAGGAGCTGAACTAAATTGTCTCTAAAGAGGAAGGCAACTTGCATTGTCTTTGAAAATCTTGGATTTAGAAAACAATTTCCTCCAAAACTTTCAAAATCAAGAAAATTAGCATGACCATTGAAATCAGCATGGCACAAAAGTAAAGCACATACCATCTGGACATCTTAGAAGCAGAATTTTCTATATTGATTTTTTTTTCTTTTCTTTGTCTGTATGGATATAATTTGTCCTATGTCCCCTCTTCAAATTGGAGGATTTCTTAGACAAAGGTGGAAAACAGCACAGTGAATGCAAGACAGACAATTTTATGCTCATAGAAAAAAAAAAAAATATAACAGTTTAAGGTGACCCTTTGAGGCTTGAAAGATGACATTTGCCCATGCTACAAACACCAGGCAAAATATCAGTAAACCCATCCTTTCCAAGGCCAAGGAAAAAGGGATAAATGGGCATATGTACATCCTGTTGGAAGGGGAAAAGGATGGGCTACCCTGATCCTCCAATTTGATACAAATTTATTTCACACATGATCCAGTCCTTAGCCATCATTACACCACCATGAGAAAGACTGAGCAATCCTTGGAACTGTCAGATGTGTTTTCCTCCCCATACGCTGGTCCAATCAATATCTCAAGTTCTCTTCAGTTGACTGGGCACCTGTGTTCCATAAACCTTAGTGACACCTACCCAGCAATATGCTACCAAAATTCCCGTATTGATGTGACGTGCTGAGAGAGTTGGGATTGTTCAGCCTGGAGAAGAGAAGGCTTCAGGAAAATCTTAGAGCACATTAATGTACCTAAAGGGGGTCCTACGAAAAAGATGGAGTAGGAATTTCTGCAAGGTAGTGATAGGATAAGGGAGAATGGCTTTAAAATGAAAGAGAATATATTTAGACTGGATATATATATAGATATATATAGACTGGATATAAATTCTTTGCTGTGGAGGTGGTGAGGCACTGACACAGGTTGCCCAGAGAAGCTGTGGGTGCCCCACTCCTGAAAGTGCTTCAGCCCAGTCTGGGTGGGGCTCTGTGCAACCTGGTCTAGTGCAAGGTGTCCTGCCCCATAGCATGGAGGGCTGGAACCAGATGTTTTTTAAGTTCTTTTCCAACCCAGGACATTCTATGGTTCTGTGGTATACTCTTATCATGTAGACTCTAGAATGCATTTGTTCCTCCTGAGTTAGACACTTAAGTGAGGCATCTAATTTAGCAAAATATATACCTTGTACTCCTTGGTGTCAAAGCAAGGGTACACATTCTTTCTGTATGTCCACATATTCTATGTATTTCACAAGTTGTTACAGTACTACAGGATTAGGACAACTATTAAAGGTAAAAGGGTTGAATTCAGATCAAGAACTGAACAGTGACACTCACAAGGAAGTCTTGGTAATGATATGCTGGGGTGCAAGCTCACTTCCATCTATATGATATTCCTCCTCTTACATTTAAATTCATTCCCTAGGCAAAGACACCTTTATGCTCACACTCTGCATGCACCAGCCCTCTTGCCTGTGCTTCCTCATTCTCACTTTCTCAATAAATTGTGAATCTCTCACCCAGTTTCTGTATCTGACAAAAAGGGATGAGATCTCAAACATCTGAATGGGATGAAATTAGTTAGGAATTCCTTATCTTTAAAAATAATCTACATTAAATTTTATTACTATAATCTTTGTACAAATGTATATTTATCGAAACAGTGAAAATGCAAAAGATATTTTTCTAAATGTTATCAAAATTGGCACAAAAAACCTTAGAAGTCTGGTGGAAAGGGGAATTGTCTATGTTACTGCAAACAGGAGGATCAATAAATATTTTAGTAACATTTCAGCCACCAACTGGATAGTATTAGCAAGAATGTGTTTGTCTATGAATTTTTTTTCTGTGAATATTTGACAAAACACCCACTTCTGCACAGAGAGATCTCATCTCTAACATTTGGATTCTTCTTAGTCAAAAACTGAAGAGCTTTTTGTTAAGTTTTGATATTTTTGATCTTTAATTCTTACCAGTCAAAAAGCCGCTTCTTTACTGGAAAAAAAAATATATCTTGAAAACATTTTGACCAGACAAAGTGTTATTCATATGAAAACTGTATTCAAGTTTAAGCCAATTATGGAAAAGATAGACATCCTTCATATCAAACTCGTGCTCCAAGCAAGGAGAAGATGCTAAAAATGAGAAAGGATTAGCAATGTGACAGCTTTAGAAAACTGTTGCTGCTGCCACTGTCTTCTGCTCTGTCATGGAAGACATTTGAAATTACGACCGTGACCAGGGTTGTGAGACTGAGAGGCACAGATTCCTAAATTCATGTGAAACTGGGTGATGTTTGGGATTCCATTACAACTCTGCACGAGACAGGCAGCTGGTGAAGCTTTGAAACCTTTTTAAGAATGAGTTCTTAAAACTGAAATCTGCTTTGAGTCCTTAAAGTAATTTGAAGTGTGCCACATTAAACTCTTTAAATGGTGTAACAGTTTAAATCACTATAAGAGTTTAACATGTTGTTGGTAGAAGAAAAAGGTCCTATCCTTGGGCTTTGAAGGGGAAGAGGTTGGTACAATGTAAAGCCATTCATGAGACACTTTGACAGCATGGACATGCGAACTAGTGCCAGAATTTGGGGTGACTATTTTGGTCTGGCTTCATGTTAAGATGGTGTTACTGAGATAATCTGATTTTTATGGAAGTGGTCCTCACAACACCTGTTAATTCCCATTCAGATTGTCAGACCTCTGTGCTGCATTAGATGTCACTGGCTGCAGAAACCTGTCAGATTGATTAAGGAAGTGCCTGGGCATTGCTTTAGTTATTTCTATGAGACTGAATACAGAATTATTACTTACTTCTGCCACCCCCAAAGAAAAGAATATTTCCAAGCATGAAGTGCTCTCCTTTGCTCTCAGAGATTTGGTAGCTGGAAGAAAATGTTTCTCCATCTAAATCTGATAAGGATGAAGAGTAAATGGAATGGACAAAGGGATTGCTTTGAGGAATAGAGTTTAACAACCAACACTAGGAAGCTTCCTTCTGGAAAATGGGGAATAATTCACTGAAATCAAAGCAGTTTATTGAAGAAAGAATTTCAACCCAGGGTCTTACTCTTTTTTGGTGAGTATGCAGATCTAATCTGTACCAGATATTCTTGATGACCAGTATTTAGTTTTCTAAATAACTAAATAACAGACCATCTTCTAAAAACATTTCTACCTGAACTGGGCTCTGTGGACTGCATCCTAATTCAAAGGCAGCTCTTATACAGGTGTGGATGCATTTTGCCTGAGGTAGAATGAAGCTGTTTATGTACTTTACAAAGTGCAGTAGTTTCTTCTCCCAAGCAACAGGACTCACAGGGCAAAATGTCAGACATAGACGACCTACTGAACACAAGTTAACAAGATCTTGAACAATTTTCTGCAGAGAAGTGTGATGAACCCATTATAAGGAATGATGTGAGCCCTCTGTGGGCTCTCAGTGTTTCAACTGTATCATTATTTGTCATATTTACAGTATATGACAAATGAGCTAAGGGGAGAAAAACCTGGACTGGAAAGAGATTAGATCATCTAGGATGAAAAACTGCCAACACTGAAGCTTTACACCAAAAGAAAAATAACAATCATGCCTTACATAAGGCATATGTATTCTCTGCAGCTACCCTGAAAAAATGCCCCCCTTCAAGACATTTCTTACCCTTTCTTCTAAACACAGTTCCCCCATCTCATTTATCTTTGAGGCAAAGATTCATTTTCCATCTTTGTTGTCCTCTCCTGCAGAAATCACTGTATGCATCATATGCAGAAACATGAGCAAACTGTGGTTTGAATCCCTTCCACCCTTTCAGAAATTATTAAGCATCCAACCTACAAGAAGCCATGATTCTAATCCCTTTTATGTTCCATTGACCAAGCTCTTTTCCCAACAGGACTGTCATTTAATACTGAATATTATCGAAGCCCGACTTTGTTAGAAAGGTTTCTTATTCACCTTGGTTTTTTTACTCCTGAGGTGCATTTCTGCTTCACCTTTGACATCTGTGTATGCAGCCCCATACTAGTGCAACCCATTTTAGAAAAATTTGTCCTTACATGTCTCTACTCAGACTTCCAGATGCTGTTTTGCAGATACTCTGAATGATATAGAGGGTAGGTAGCACTTTAAAATGTGATCTGAGCAAAACACATTTATGATAACTCAGTGGCAGAGTGTAATGTACAATATGTTAAGTATTTAAAGTGTATACTACAGAATGAGACATTTTACTGGCTGAAATCACATCATTTAACTTGTGACTATGACCTCCTGCCGTGCAACATATTTTTTGTGTGCACATAGACATTACATGGAAGGAAAAAACATACTATAGGCAGTTCTAACGAGACCCAGGTATTCAATGAAATTCAATTCCTGTTTTTTGTAGCACTCCTTTCACCACTGAATAGCTTCTTTTTCTCTATTTTTTCCCCCTCTTTCTTGCAGAGTTCAGGACTATGATGTTGGTTCCTCTCCTGACACATCCATCCTACACTGACCATAAAGAGCAAGAGGCTGACAGATAATGCTGAACAGCTTTCCATGGGAACTAGGATTATGCAAGTGCAGTTTGATCTCTGCAATGGTTCAGAACCACTCAGATATACATTGTGCACTGCTGCTGAAAGTTTGTCTCCAGGCTACTAGGAGAGATATTTAAGGCACTGTGATGTTTAAACAGAAAAATATGTCTTTTATTAATCATATTTGCACAACTGATGAGGAAAATTAATTTCTTATGTTTTCAGAATTAATTTTGTGGAGTAAAGTGAAGTAAGATTAACCTATAGACCTAAGCAAAACTATGGCTTCTTTGTTTCAGGCTGGAGAAAGGCCAAATCACATTATAGCATACTTTACTGGTAAGGTTATATATTAGGAAAGTCCCAAAAGGGTTTGAGAAGGAACCAGCATGTAAGAGTTAGTGACTGGCTATACAGCTCTATCTTGTACTGTTTCCAGATTCTTACATTATAAACCACACAGTTATCAGTTTATTGTCACTGTGATTCCAGATAGACAAATATATCATGCAGGCCCTGTGCTAGTACTTTGACAAATGAAAGGGTCACTTCTGTTTTTCCATTGTGCATTACTTGCTTTTTTTTTTTTTTTTTTTTTTTTTTTTTTTTTTTTGGTTTTTGTTTTTGTTTTTGTTCTGCAGGATTTTTTATCTCTATTTCACTGTTTTTCAATGTGATTAATCTAAACTTATTGAATACAAATTTTATCCAGACATATGGTTTCTAGCTAACAGTCCATTGTCTATTATGTAAGGAATTGTGGCAAAGTTTTAAAATATGCTCACATATTTAGCTAGGATATTTTAGTTAATCAACCAATCTTTTCCGTGTTTACAGAGGTGTTGAGAACTGCAGTGCCTACTGAAGTTAGTGGAAACTGCCTGCTCAGTATGTCTAGAAACTGGACTTTATTTAACTTTTTATTGATTATTAAACTTTCTGCATGTTCACACAGCAGCATAAAATTCTAGTGACTTCAGTTTTCTGGCCATTTTCAATTGGTGTATAAAAATAACAATTATGAGATGGTGTGATAAGGAAGTTGTTGCTTTTATTGTAAATCCATACTCTACGTGTCTATTAACCCTAATTATGTTCTCTTGCTTAAACAAAGTTTATTTTACATATGGTATCCAAACAAGATAACATGTAAGAATTTAAAAAATAATTTCTTTAGCTACACTTTCCAGTCAGAAAGACTAACTAAACCTATGTCCTCACTGTCAAGTACAACAGCTCTACCTTTAGCTGTCCTTTCAGGAAAAGGCATAGGAAAAAGATGTTTCCCACATATCCTGCCAGCCACAACGAAATCAAAGGCATTGATTTTATATACAGTGAGCTCTATGTCAAAGTGGAGACAATATCTAATTTCTTTAATAATTAGAAATCTATGTAATTGTATATTGTTTTAGAAACTGGATGAGAAACTTCAAGGTCTTTATTTCATGTCATCATCACATGGTAATACATTTCCTTTATACAACATAACCATTTGCTTATTTTAATATCAACTAAGACAAAAAATTTTGGACTACTGACCTCCATATATTTTGTTTATATTCTATTTAGAATTGCCTTCTTCATCAATGTATCAGTACAATTCTACCTTAGCTCCACTGTGCTTAATCGTATTCAAAATAATGTAGAAGCTTAAGCAGTGTTTGGATGTAAAAGGCACGTGTATATATTATCATTGGATTTTCTAATTATTGCAAGGTTCCCTGTTCATCAGAAATAGATGGAACTATTGCAATTCAATTCTGATTATTATTTTGAGCATATGGAAATCTGAATATATTTGCCTTCTTTTTATTCCATATCTCATTTCAGGAAGGTTGAGTCCCACAAAAAATTGAATCCCTATCACTTGCAATGAAATCAGGAGCTAGCAGTTGGTTGACATCCCTCATTTTTACCTTATCCTCGAGAATCAGCCAAATGACTTGGAGTGGAAACTTCCAGAATTAAAAACCAAACCACAATTACAACAACAACAAAATCTACAAAAATCCCCAAGCCTGCAACCATCCATCTCAATGGATATTTTTCATATCCAAACAATAAAAGCATCAGGCTTAAGTATCAGACTTAAAGCTGCCAACATATGGGCCAAAAGAGATGTTAGTATTTCACATAATCTAATGTATACATTTTGACTGTTTCATGGTTCACTCAGTTCCTCCTGTTTTTTTTTTTTTTTTTGTTTTGTTTTGGTTTTTTTTTTTTTTTTTTTTCATTTGGGATCCATTCCAGTCCCTGTCACAGAGACCCTGATTATTTCTCTGGCTGTGAAGGCTGCGCAGCAGCACAGCCTGGATTGTGTTGAACCTCAGGGTACTCAGGCAAGTCTGGGTGATCCAGTCAGGAAAATTTCTGAAGCTCTTAAGGTACAGTGTAGTTTTAGGGCCAATAAATTGGCTGTAGGAAAGACCTCAAGAAGGTATTATTAATGTTAAGTTTAAAACCCTCCCTTCTCAGCATTTTCAAACCAACATAAGCATGAATTCTGCTTTATTTCTCAGTATTATAAAACTTTAACAGCACTGAACTGTAAAAATAACTAAATCTATCTTTTTCTTTACTCTCCAGAGTGCTTCCAAATACTTCTGTTAAATTTCTACACTCTGTCACAGACATATTTTTATATTTCTCTGTCATTTCTTTGTCTCAGCTCTGTGGAAAAGAGAAATGATCCAATTACCTTGAGGAGAGGATTTCTAATAAAAATTTATAAAGAAACAGTAAGTGCTGTCACCTTCACTCTCTCTTTTTCCTTTTTTTCCCCTTCTCTGTTGTTGGTCAGGAAGGAAATGCTTACATTGACATGAACATTTTTGTATGTAAATACAGGCAAAGAAAGGCAAAGAAAGATTTTATACTGATTCCTGTAAAATCCATTATTGGATCAGATGTGGTAATAGTTGTATCTGGGCAGAGTTTCCCTCAGATTGTTCTCTTGGAGCAGACATGGGATTCATCCAAAAGGGAGTTTGGTCCTGCAAGTCCCAGGGGAGCAGAGTCACTGATGGAAAAAGCTTCTCTGGTGGCTGCCACCTCCTCACCCCCAGCTGAGCTCCCTTTCCCCTGGCCATTCCTGTACCTGGGAAGGTTTTGAAAATGAGAATAGTCAATGCAAAAATAAATGCAGTGTTTAGTTTCAAACTGCATTAACATCTGGATACATCTGAATATGATTGCTGGATGGGATATTGCGTAGTTCTTGGCATAATGTTTTCCTTGCTCCCAGTGTTCTTCTGCTCCTCCTCACTCACTGGCTGATGCCTTGATGCACAGGTAAATGAAATCACACTTGCATATTTGACTTTTCTGCCAGTGTTAGAAGTCAGGAATAATCATTCTTATTTTCACCTATGAATCAATGGGTTTGAACTTTTTGCAGTGTTATTCTGGTGTTTTATCTCTTCCTGGAGCTTTCCTGTCCATCAGAATATCTTCTGGACTTATTTTTTACCTCAAAATTGTATTCTTATACAAGGCTTCCATAAAACTCTGAAAGGACTTTATAATCAATATGCTACATGTCCAACTTTATTCATTCCTTTCTGATGATAAAAGAATGAAATTTTGTATACAGCTGATGAATGCAACTTTGCATTGGTTTAATTTATGAATTTAAAAAGCCATTGTTCTTGTTAAAAGTATATGAAATAAATTAATTAAATTATTAATACTTTTGTCCTTCACTTTACACACTGACTAAAACAGTTTCAGATTTTTAATGAAGGGACTCTTGGATAGTTTTGAACAGGTTTTTTTGCCCCTTGACAGTTTCACTTAGTCATTTCAAGATAGACCTTAAAGTCTTATTGTTAAACCTAACTTTTTGTAATGATGCTCCAATGAAAATGTAATAACCAATGGGAATAGTCTAAAAATCAGTCTAAGAGCAACTTGCTGATTAAATAAAAAACCTCTTCTACCAAGAGCTGGATTGTACTTAGTCTCCTCTGGAGAGGAGGAGCTGTAATTCCTGTTCCAACTTTAATAATTTCAAAACTTGCTTCAGTTCTTCTATAGCTTTACTAATGGGTAGGTTAATACACAGAAAAGGGCTGACTTAATTTTTATCTAATATTGCCAGTTTTGGGAATGAATGAAGGATCTTTTTCTGCCCCGCTGTTGTTTAACAAAAAAAAAACAACAAGGTGATCATTCAGCTCATTCTGCATTTCTTACTTTTATGTAATAGACAATGTTTAAATCTATGTTAAATTTCTACGTTTTTGTTTGGTGCACATTGATTCTGTATAATAAGTACATATTTCAAGCAGAGGAAAATTAATTGATTCTAAGATAACAGACACAAACCCAATAGCCATCAGACACAGCAGTTAAGAGTGAATCATAACAGGCAGAAGGAGGTTAATGCACAGAATGTAATGTATTCTCTTACAGGCAGTTGTAAGTAGGCTACACTCAGGGTTGTATACTCTAGTTGTATATACTATGTCGGGTGATTGAAATTCCTGCTCGAAGTTCTTATATATAAATGTTTAGTTACTTATCAGCAGAATGAAAAAGGCCTGGGTTTTGCTGACATCTGAAATAAAAAGCAGCTGCCTGTAGTTTCAGGATCTGCCTTTCACTAGCCAGTTTATAACCACTGCCTCACTTCTGCGAGGCTCAGAAGTCTTTGTATCCCCAAGGGCATCCAGAAATTAAATTTGCCTCTTAAAAACATTGTGCACTTGAAAAGTATACAGATAAAATGCATTGTATTTCTTCTTACCTGCTTGCTTTTCTGCTTTTCAAACAAGATCTCATAAAAATGTAGTAGAACAAATGTTTTAATTAGTGTAATTTCCATGTACCTCCTCAAAAGTAGAGTGCACTTCCAAATTGCTTTGAGTGTTCATTGGATTTGTAGGCTCATAAATTAAATACGATAAATTAAGCACTTTTTAAAAATTATTTTTCTTATATTTTAGTAGTTGCTCTACAGTCAGCTCTCTGCAGATATCCTCTTGTGTGAGACTGCTCCTTGCTAGATTGGAACAACATTTGTCCGTGTGTGCATTACACACAGCAAATATCATCCTTATGTCTTTGGTGAGCTCAGGGGAGGAATAGTTTTGCACATATTTCCACTGGACCTTCAAATGTCATATATGTCTTGCACAGTTCTTAAGCCACGTCTGCATTCATAAATCAGCTGGAAAATTTAGGACTTCAGTTGTGTTGTGCACTTTGAGGAACGCCATCCTTGATTAAAAAAATAGATGTTAAATTAACAAAACAAACTTCAGTTTTTTCTGTCTGTGCTCTTTTTAACTTACTAATTTCTTGTTCCCTCTGCTTTTTCTAAATTCCAGCCCTTATTCTCTACAAAGTTATGACTTTAATTTGCTTCATATTTTAAAGGAAGGAATGAGATACTGTAATGCTATGAAAAGGGAATCCAAAAATCCATCCAAACACAGTTTATGTGAGTTTTACATCCTTTTGCTGCGGAAAAAAGGAAATAGACAACTTTTTTGTTTGTTTGTTTTTTAAATATATTCATTAAGGACAAAGTAAATTAAAAAAAAACAAAAAAAAAAAAAACAAAAAAAAACCACAACCAAATAAACCTGCTGGAAATGGTAAACTTGAAACTATCTGCTAGAACAGAGTCCTTGAAGAGACTTCCTTACTTCTTAATGCAACCTTTACCAACACTATAATCTCTTTCAGTGCTTTTCACTCTGATACTTGGGTGTGTCCTAGTATGTAATAAGATACAGCAATGTAATTAGAACACGTTAATTTTTTTTCCTTGCCTCTAAAGGTACTATGAAAGGAGAGAGTGATCTGGGAATTTGGATGTTACACTCATCAGTCAGTAGCAGCTCCTCACCTTTTTGTAAAGCAGCCTCATCCTGGGACCTAGAAAGATTTCTCACCTGCACAGCTTGTGACACAAGACTCGTCATTTTCCTGATGAGTCTATTCTTTAACAGCTTATCTGGTAACATAATGCTTGGGAATATCTTCCCAGGACTGATTTGCCTACAGTCAATTATTTTGAATCTAGGAAACAATGTGAACGAAGGGATGAAAACTCATGCTGTTGCCAGAAGAAAGACTGAAGTAATTTTCAAATTATACAACTGTGTCTAGTGATGACACTAATGAGCTCCTTAAAAATGCAGATAGCAGCTCATGCAATGATTAGCTTGTGTTATTGATGCACTAATATTGAGTTCAAAAATATAACACACTCTGAGTCTTTCACATCTTTTCATGATGCGCATTTCCAAGTTTAAAGGTAATTATAAGTGAAGATGAGACGGTGTTTAAAATAGAATTTCTCTGGCTGGAAACAGATACAGCCTTCTATGTTTCCCAAATGGAGCTGTGATTATGGACATAACATAGGAAAGGTTTTAAAACCAATAAGTTTCTGGGTAGCGTTATAACTTCCTTGTTTATTGGATATTGCCTATGTACAAATGACAATGAAAAGTGAAATCTGCTATTATTTGCCATGCCTACAACAGCTACTCTATTTGCTGTCAGATTGCATTGTATGCATTGTGCATCTTTTAACAGCACTTAGACATGCTGACATAAAATACAAAGATGATTCCATTACATTTTCTGCAACTGCATCTCATTTTGCTAATGCTTACAAATTAAGGGTGTCTATCACCCTGTACACGAAACAGAACACAGATAGCATTTTAAATCCCTTGAATTTTGTAGTGTACACCACTTAAATACAGAAGCAGCCCTACTTGTAAACAATTGACATGTAGCTCATAAACTAGTCTAGTCAATATGAAAATGCAACCATGTAGTACATACTGAAATTATTCCTCCTTACTGTTATTTCTTAGTCGTAATATTATTTATTTGTAGCAATTTCCTTTTGATAACTTATTTACAAGATACAGTTTTAATAGACAGCACTAGCACTTATCTGTCCACAAATCTCAGTGACTATGTCTTTCCATGGTCAACAAATCCTGAAAAATCTAATGGACAATTACAGAAGTCGGGATGCTAGAGGACAGTCTTTCAGAAGGATGCTATTTATTCATATGTCACAGGTTTGTGTGAAATAGAAGAATCTCAGAGTAGAGGAGACTCATATCAACATTGCCAGGAATGACCAAATGGAGTGACAAAATCTTAGCACTATAAGCTGAGTTTCATTAGATGCAGAGTTGCAGTTGAAATTCATGTTCTGTGGTGGGACACATTATGCAGGACTTCACTGAAGCAGTTTTACTCTAGAAACAAAACGTTACCTGCACTGTATAAAGTGTTTCTGTTTCCACCTTGTGCCTCCATGCTGTCCTGGATATTGCCTGCCAATTTCCTGGGGTTATCATTCTCATTCCCACCTCATGGCTATGGCCACTGAGCTGAAGGAGTGTTTGCTTTTTATCAATGCTGGGGCTGAGATAATCAGTCCAAGCTTTTTCCAGCACACCCCTGGTATCCCTCAGGATGAGCATGATTTGGGGTACTAGTTACAGAGTCTCCACATCTATCAAGTTGCACTCCTTTTTCTAGCAACTTTTTTTATTAGTGGTGAATGGCTGCAGATGGATAGTCCTGCTGACTTCCCAGGTTACTGCTGTCTTCCTGGCACATCTTCACAGGAAAAATAAAAATAAGAGTAAGAACAAATGCCCCAAAGTGCTTTTTACACAATAGTGGGGCTGAGAGCTGTGGAAGTCTCCATGAGTGGCAGTTGCTGTGACCTTGTTCAGCTGTTTTTAATAATTTTGCACCAGATGCTGGAAGATTTTAAGCATGATAGGTTAGGAGAGTTTGTTCCCCTGTTTGCCTTTGTTCTTGAAACTGCCTGTTTGAGCGGAGCTAATAATCTACAAGACTTTTTCATAGAAAGCAGTCATTAGAGACTCTGTGACAGGTTCAATTTTTTTAGCTGAAGAACTGTTTATGCTTTCCCTGTGATTTTCATGGGAAGTGTATGGCTCTCTATTTCATTTGCCTTTGAAGAGGAAACTGAATTACCTTAGTGTCAAACAGCTCAACTGTCTGTTTTACTTTTTTGTTTTCATCTTTATTTTTGTTGCCATTAACATGGTTACATATGGGTAACCGTATGGTGGGATACAAGTATCAGATGGTTGCCCAGAAGTCTGGCATCTGCAGAAATTATTTTATTTCCAAATGGGAAACTGAATCTTTAGCAAATGAGTAATTATGGAATACATGGAAATCATAGCTGGACAAATAACCCAATGCTTCTCCCCATTACAGGCCATGCCAAACTCACTCAGATATTTTGAGGGGTGACATGTTACTCAGCCTGTGCAACACTCTAAGGAGTTTGCTGCATAGAAATTTCTGGGTCTGTGAAAAAAAGAGTATTAAAAACATATAATAGTTGAGTTGACTTCTTGGTGTTACTTCTGTGCCACAGAGTCACAGCCATAACCAGGAGCCCCAAGAGGCCCCAGCCAAACAATAAAGACATTGTTATAATAAACACAGCCCAGATGCACAGAGCTGTTTACAATGCACACAGTGGTATATTCTCTAGTCAAAAGTTTTTCTGCTACAGGATTGATTTTTTTTTTCAATATTTCATGCTTATTTGCAGTATCCCAAGAGCTGTCTCTTTCCTCCTTTTCTTCAATTATTCTTTCTAATATTTGTCCTATATTTCTCAATTTTTACTAACATAATAATGGCAATAAAAAGACTCATTACCTCTATTCAGACTCCTTTCTGTATAATCCCTCTTCAATAATTGTTCCTCTTCATTTTTTGGCCAAGTAGTAAGAAATGTTTAGTTCTTTTATTTGTATAATAAACTCCCATCATTCAGTCTGTCTTTGCTGCAGGGATGTTTTCTCTTTAGCAGCAGCTTTAGCACTAGAAATAAACCCAAAGGAATAGAGAGAACCAAAAAACCTTCATGGATCCCAGACCAAGAGCAGCTTTGGATGGACAAAGCTGAGATACAGGGAGATGCAGGAGGTATTTGACTTTCTAGAGAGAACATTTTTCACTCCTTACCTAGAGCATCTCCAATTCTCTGCAGACATGATTCTCTACTAACCAAGACACAGAAGTGAGGGGTTTTTACAGTTCTGTGCAGCACAGTTTTGGTGGCTCCTCTCTATATTACTTCCACTGCTACAGTCAGATGAGCCATACTGGAAATCTGCTTTGCTGTAATATGTATAGTATTGAAGAGGGGAAAAAATATTAATAGTTGTGATGGAAAGCTGTGCCCAGAGTGTTTATAAAGCCAAGTCTGACTTGCCGTTTTCAGGCTTGATACAAACTGTGTTCTTCCCAGGCACAATCTCTGGATGAAATTATCATATTTTCTGATTCTTGTACTTCTATCTATCTTTAAATAATATTGGAAAAACTGTCCTAATTTGAAAGGTCTGCTGTATGTATGATGTCAAAGCTGTTCAGCCTTTGGGGTGTCAGGATGGAGGCCATCAAGTCTCCCTGGTCCCAGCCCTCCACCAGGAGAGCTGGTTGTCCTGGACATTAAGAACTGCTGGAATTAATCATCTTGGATGGTTTTCACAGTAGCTCTGAGTCCTGGACTGTCCAAGGGCCCCAGCTTAGACACATAACTTCCTCTGCATAGTCAAGGATCTGAAAAGTCAATTGCAAAACTTTCAAACATGCCTCATGAAAACAAGGCTCAAGAGTCACTAAAACAGGAAGTTGCTCCTAGAAAGTTTAGCTTTTTTTTAAAAAAGCTAAGTCCAGGGTAAAAATTGCTGTTGGATTTTTTTTCAACGTTGTCCTGGGTTGACAGTGCTTCCTATCCCATATCGTGGACTACTTTGTTATGTCTAACAGCCCTCATTACACAACGCGCCCGAGTTGGGAAAATGAATCGCCCTGGAATTTTGGAAGTAATTACGAACTGGCCCGAAGGTGAAAGCTTCAGTGCCGCAGATGAAGAACAAGAACCAGTGACCCAGATTGAGGAAGCTCCACCATACAACCAGCTGCCGGCAGAGGAAGCACGTTATGCTTCATTCACCAACGGTTCCTGCCATGTCATAGGGATGAGTCGAAGGTGGAAAGCAGCTGTATGGAGCCCCACACGACAGGTCACAGAGGCCACTGAAGGAGAGGGTGGATCCAGTCAATTTGCTGAACTCAAAGCCATTCAACTGGCCCTAGATATTGCAGAGAGAGAGAAATGGCCAAGGCTCTATCTGTATACTGATTCTTGGATGGTAGCCAACGCTCTGTGGGGATGGCTGAAGAAATGGAAAGAGGTGAACTGGCAGCGTAGAGGAAAACCCATTTGGGCTGCTGAAGAGTGGAAAGATATTGCTGCCCAGTTAGAGAAACTACCGGTGAAGATTCGCCATGTAGATGCCCATGTCCCCAGAAGTAAAGCTAATGAGGAGCAGCAAAACAATCAGCAGGTAGATCGAGCTGCAAAAATAGGGGAGTTGAAGATAGACCTTGACTGGGAGCACAAGGGAGAGTTGTTCCTAGCACAATGGGCCCATGATGCTTCAGGTCACCAAGGTAGAGATGCCACCTATAAGTGGGCACGAGACCGAGGGGTGGATCTAACCATGGACAGCATTTCTCAGGTTATCCATGACTGTGAGACGTGCGCTGCCATTAAACAAGCCAAGCGGATGAAGCCCCTCTGGTATGGAGGGCGGTGGTCTAAGTACAAGTATGGGGAGGCCTGGCAGATTGATTACATCACACTGCCTCAAACCCGCCAAGGCAAGCGCCATGTGCTGACCATGGTAGAAGCCACCACGGGATGGTTGGAAACCTACCCTGTGTCTCATGCTACAGCCCGCAATACTATTCTGGGCCTTGAAAAGCAGGTCCTTTGGAGGCATGGTACTCCCTAGAGAATTGAGTCAGACAACGGGACTCATTTTAAAAATAATCTTATTAAAGCCTGAGCTTTTTTTTTTCTTTTTTCCCTTGTGTCGGGGGATGCTTATTCATTTGTTAATAAACCATTTTTTTCCACTTTGTTCGAGAAATTCCTTCCCAAACCCAGGGCTGGGGGAGGGGTGGTAGATTAGGGGAGTCCTTTGGAGGTTCTCCCCTAATTCAACCTAAACCAGGACAAACGTGCTATGAGATATCCAGAAATGTGCATATGCAGCTTTCTCCACTCTATAGTGGTGTGCACTTTTTGCCTCTTAATGTTGAACTAGAAAGGGTGAAAATTAAAATAATTTGGAAGACCTGGATCAAGCTTCATCTTGTAATTTGTTAGTTACTAACATGATCTTGAACTGATCTCTGTTTTATGATCAACTATTAAACTACTCTTTTATGATCAACTTTAGAGTATTGCCATTATAACAATGTTATTTTCTAATGAAAACATCAGTCTGATCAAACCAAGTGTCAGGTCTAAAATCAAATTCTTTTTGGTACGAGGATTGGGGGAAAATTGTGGAGGATTCTTGGTCTATTAGGAGATGAGTCTTTCAGGCTTTTCAAAAATTTCATTGTCTGAATCTGATCTAGTTGAAGGGGAGAGTTGAAATGTTACTACATCTACCCATGCCAGATTGCCATTTTCTGCAGCAGTGAAGCAGTGCAAAGGCTGAGAATTCATGCAGTGAGAGACATTCAGTGGTGTGCAGAAATGTGTTGCAAGGCTAAAGTTGAAAGCAGAGAGCTTTACATGTGAAAGAGATCATGATGGATCAGAAGTTGAACTCTGACTTGACAGAGTGGTATCCTTCCAAAACCAACAAAGGCAAATGTCACTCCGAGCAAATTAACAGGAATATTAAATGCAAGACATGGGAGGCAACCAGCCATCTGCTCAGCACTGATCAGTTGTCTGTTGGAGTCCACCATTGCGCTAAACCACCATGTTTAAAAAGTGATGTAAGAGATCTGAAAAAAAGAAAGCAAACACTGTAGGACACCTAAAAATGTGGCCTGTAAATAAATGTGGAATGAACTGGGCTTGCTTAATACATAGTGGAAAAGATAATGTTCTTTTCTATGACAGAACATGTTTACAGTTTTGTAATGTTTAAAATGTTGGTCAGATAATGGGCAAAAAGGGTATAACTGCAGCAATGGGAACGTGAGTTATATATATATTTAAATTGCCTTTGTTAAGGGGTAATAAAATGCTGGGACAGCTTACAAGTGGAGACAAAAGACTTCCCCATCTGAATAGGTTTTACAGATCTCTTCCATGCATGATTTCTGTAGGAGTGGAGGACAAATTAGAGAGAACAATCCGAGACCAGCTGTACAGAGAAGGGCCAGGATTCAGAGCTCCAGAGCTGCCTCACTCTGTCAGGGACTCTGTTGGTAAAAAGATATGAAGGAAAAAGAGAGAAAAGAAAAAGAAAGATGGAAGGCTGCAAGTTCTGTATCTTACCAAGTGGTAACAAAACCCCATTATTATACAGCATTTTGCAGATCCTAAAGGATTGACTCAAGACTCCTTTTAAGCCAGGCCAAACATGGATCTAGGCCTGCATCTTGCTCCTGCTGCCTCTCTACAATTCTGCTGGAGCACACAAGTGGAGAAGCTGGAAGATGATGGACCTCCTTGTTTGAACAAGTGTTATTTTAATTGAATCCTAATGTCTCCTCTAATTTTTTGGCAGCTGTCTATGTATGCCCCACCTCCCACACTCAGTTCTTTTTCATTCTGCCCAAGCAGAGATAGTTTTTTGGTTTTTTTTTTTCTGAGAGAAAAAAAAAAAAAAAAAAAAAAAAAAAAAAAAAGACTGACATTGGGATGCAGCAGTCAGAATTCAGCTTTTCGCTTTTACCTCTCTGCTCTGCACTAGAAAGGTTGAAGGTCTGACCTTCCAGCTCTGGTATAAAATTGAAATCAAATCTGTAGTTCACTAAGTATCCAGTAAAAAAGAAGTGCACAGTGTTTATTTCACAGTGTTGTGCATGAACACGCAGCTGGGAACTTATTAGGAGACTTGGGGATCTGGTCACTTGAGGCTAATTTGTTTGTGTGTTCCTTTTAAGAATCAGAGCAGAACTGTGCTATGCCTTGAGCCAGAGGGCCAGGCAGAGGCCCTATCACTGGCCATATATCAACTCCTTCCCCTCCTGAAATGTGACAGGTAGACACCTATGACAGATGGATGTGCCTGCCTTAGAGTTTTAGCCTCACAATGCAGAGTAGGAGTGCTGATTTTCCATATTTCAATGTGATGAACATTTTTTTCAGCATTTGGATACTGAACAGCAGTGTTTCAAAAAATCCTTCCTAGCAAGAAAGCTGACAATATATGAAATACTTAATATTTGCTAAACTGAGGAAGAATATAATGCTTAGTTGGTTTAACTGTTAATGATTAGAAGAGTGGAATTCTCTACATGAGGCATACTTTTATCTTTCTTCCTGATTGGACTTCGATCTGTTAACCACTGTGCATGAAAGAACTGTTCTTATAGAAGCTGTGAAGCTGGAGTTAAGTTCTGATGATGGCACTGCAAGTCAAAGGTTTCCAAACTACTGTGTGCATCATTAGTGTGCTCCCAGTTAAGCAGAGCTGCGTGGCAGCGAGCCAGCAGTGCTGGGTGCTGCCTGGTGGTGTTCCTGACTGCTGCTGCTACCCATCAGTGCTGATGATGGCATTCACATTTAACACTACTGCTGATGAAAGTACCTGCAATTACTACAACTGCTGATGGCAGAAAGAGTTTGTTAGCCCTGCTGTAAATTACTTCCTGAGGCTTCCTTGCCAGCTTATTTCGTATTGTGAGCAAAATGCAGTCTCTTGGCACTTAGAAAGAGCTACATTAAGCAAAAGTTGTTTAAAAAGGCAGATATTATGAGACTAAGCCATATTGATGCCATAAAGAGAAATTCAGCATTTCTCTCTTATGGCTGATACCGTGTAGCCAGCCTGAATCAGGAAGCAATATAGGTTGATGCAGTGCCCAAGCTAATCTGCTTTTTTGGCAGAGTTGACAGCACAAGGCTGTCCTGATCCTGGCTTGAATTTGATTTATCCGAATGGTTCTATTCTCCACCACAGGAAGCTATGAGGTTGGATTTGCATTAGATTGAGAATGGCTACAGCACGCTCGGTACATTTCACAATACAGATAGACTATAATATTTATAACAAATATTGACCTAAGGCCACCACAAAATATTTCCTTTAAAAAAGGCCAGAAACCAGGTCTTCATGCCACATTAAAGTCTTCCTATATAATGCATTAAATATTACTCCTCTTTCACTAAATTCAATAATCTGTATTTTTTATACTTAAATTTCAATAATAAATATCCTTGTACAGATTAACAAAAGTATTCTTCAGAAACTGACCAGGCAAAATGTGTTCCCAGGTTGGAGTGATCCATACACCTGCCCCTAGTGAGGTCAAAACATATGGATGGCTGTATCAGTCAGATCCAAAGATGCATTTCAGCCAGTGTCCCGTTTCCCATAGTAGCTGTAGTCTTGCTTGGGCAGATTATGTAAATGAGGCTTGTAGGCTTGCTGCCGCTGTCTGTACTTCTCCAAAGGCTCAGGTGCCCATGCTGTTCAAAAGTAACATGTTGGTGTTGCACAGTCAAGGAAGAAGACAGGTTTAGGCTCAAAGTGAAACTTCTGCATCTTATTTATTAGTGGAATGTTTCCTCCATGTTTTTGCACCAATTAATTGCCCCTGTACTTCTCATTGGATCCAGTGTTTCATGAGGGCACTGGTCATCTCTGCTGCTCCTCCCAAACCTCCCATACCTTCTGAATGCAATCCTGAAGCAGCTAAGTTATTTACCTCAAAGGACAAGCTGGACTTGCTGTGATAAGGGAGTGAAGGTGAGACAAAGACAGAACCTGCCCATTGGTTTCTTCATGTCCTGCTCAGTACTGGTTCAGTGTTTTCATGGTTGGTTTTTGTTTTGTTCTTTTACTAGAAAAGGAATGTCAGAGTATTTTGTGTTCCCACCACCCATCCCTTCCCAAAATGTTGTGGGAATGAGAGTGTCAGACCAAGGAACATCTATGCCTTTTTGTACATTTGTATGAAACAAACAGAAAGAAAATGGGAATTTTAATTCTTACTCTTCGACTGACACAAATAGCCCAAGCTGTATTTGCTTTATGGAGAAGAAAGCAATTAGAAAGCAATTTACAAGTCAGAGGAAACGTCCACTTGGATCTTCTCAACAAAAGCGGATCAGGATTATTTCTCCTTATTAACCACTGCAAACAAAGGCAAAAGATTTATAAGAAACAAAAGATATAGGATAACAAGGAATGTTAGCCCATCAGATGTCCTCCTACACTATTTTTTCTGCCATTTAACAGATCATCTGGAGCTTAACAGTAAACCAATAATTGTGACATATGGGGACAAGCTTTTTTGAGCCAGTGTGCACTGAGCAGAAAACTGTAGGTTGTTAATGCAAGAACGTGTACATTTTATTGTCTATGTGAGTGACCAAGCAACTAATTTGCAGCTTTGTGTGTTTTTCTTAACACATAAATACAGTCACACTTGAGACACCAGAACAAAGTTAAATCCCTGCCAGCAGGTGCTGTCTTCTTGGAAGAAAAAGTCCATACACTGCTAAAAGATTCTTGCACTATAAATTTAATGTTTAAAAGCACAGAAATGTCTCCTTGTTGCATATCTTTGGTTATAAGTCTTTTGTGTTTGGAGGCTGGCTAGGAATTGAAATTGCTGTTTGGATAATCACAGCTTTCTTTGGATAGTAATTTAGGATTCATGCTATTAACCCCCTGCATCTCTTTGTATACACGACGTTAAAAACTCCTTGCCAGAAGCAGTTAACTATTAGACGAATGGGCCAGCAAAATGAGTGCTTACAAATAAATGCTGGGATTAAACTGCATGGAAAGACAGGCTAAGATTTCCTTTTCATTCTCTGAGCTCTTTTGAGCAGTTTCTCCTTTCTTGCAAATGATCGTCTTTCAGCTTTAATTTTGGCATATCTTAAGTAAACTGGAAAAAAATAAACCAGAACAACTGAAAAAGAATAACTACGGGGAATATCAAGAAAACACTTCAGCCACTGGTATAATAGGAAAGTAGCTGAGAAAGCATTTCCTCCATTACTGCTTGTGGGTTTTTATTTATCTTTAAATGATGTTATTTCTTAGGGAATTTTTTTTGAAACTTGAAATCTGACAAGTGCATAAACACCAGTTCAGCAAAACATTTTATCTTACACATATTCAGAAAACCACTTAGCTGTATTGAAATCCTGTTGTTGTTTCACATACATGCCTAAACTACATGTGCATACACACTACTCTAAATAGCCTATTGCATTGATGGCATAAGGTAACATGCACTCTGTCCTCCCAATAGAGGCCTAATTTAAGCTATATGACTCTGATGTCCTAAAAGTTATTTTTCCTTCATCTCTTTTGATATTACATGGCCAGACCATATATATGTCTGTTCTATAAATATCAGTTGAGAGAAATAGTTGCAATAACTACATTGGCACCTAAACTGGACAGTCTGAAGGTAATGCTGTGACTTTCAGTTGGTGCATTGCTGAAATTCTCTTCTGACCTAGGTGAGTTTCAGGAATTTGTAAACTTGTGTGTGCATTTTCCTGCTTTAAAATAACAGACTGATTTTTATTTTACTCTATAGATTTCAAACATGAATGCAGCATGAAGTTCAAAGCATGCTGAAAGATTGAGAGTAAAAATATCAGATGTCTTCATTTGATTGAATGCAAATGTACACAATGTAGAGACCTCTATCTGAACAAATTATTCTAGACTTCCTTTGTTGGGAAGAAACAAGCAATTTGAGAATATTGTTCTTGGGAGTCTGTTTTAGACATTTGCTGTATGAAGATGCGGAAGTTTTTACTGTATCATTACATCTACATGAGTTAAGTGAAGTTTCATACCTGAAAAAATTCTCCAGCATTTTGTATGCATGAGGCAGAGATGAATTTTCTCTAAAATATACTATGATCTGTAGAAGTGAACAAGATGGGGCCCAGAGGAGCTTCCCCCAGTAGTGAACTGAAGCTGACATGCTCTGTGGCTACTTGGGAGTGGCCCCATTGCTGCCTAGTTTGTCCAGGCTTCAGTGTGTTTGATCTGTTATTATTCACAGTGTGAGGTCTAAGTGAGATCAAGCGTCCTAAAAGTTAACGTACTGCAGACAAGATCAAGGTCTTGTGTCACAAGAGGACATGAAAAGAACCACACTCACCCGTCAGGATGTGAGGTGAAAAGGAAAAGGGGAGTTTATTTTGGGCATTTTAACTTAAATAGTTTTTGGGATTTGGTCAAGGATTGGGGGACGAGAGGAACACTCTTCTGATCTTAGCGGTCAACTCAGAAGTCCATCAATTTGTCCTTTCCCTGGAAAGAATGTGTTATTTACAAAGTATCAGTTTTTGTTTTTGTCACAAGTGTGAGAAAGCTCCAGTAGAAATGAAAGCAATCATAAAGCTGACAAATCAGGGATCAGGGCAACAGTCTTGTTTTATTATTTCAGTCTTCTACTGTTGCAAAATTCAGATTCAAACCCATCAGACACATCCTTAGTAAAGTCTGAATCACTGACATAGTAAATTTAGAAGGATGCAAATGCCAAACTCAAGACAACTACTTTCTCTAATTCCTACTAAAATCTTGGGCCTCACCATGAGACTGTCCCAAAAATATGTGTCTTTCATGAATCTGGGTTTAAGATCAGGGTGACCAACTCATCTAACATCTAACAAGAAAAGACTGAGCAGGTCATCATAGATCAACCCCACTGATTCTGCACTCATCCCAGTTACTCTAGCTACAAGAAATAAACTCAGTCTTTAAAACTCTGAGTCTCTGGCAGAGTAAGAGCAACAGTGCTGCCAACAGCAGTGGGGATGTTACAGGATGCTGATCAGGTGAGACATGTCCACCATCCCAGCTGGAGGCAGGCATTGCTTGCTGTGCAGGCTGGCACAGACATCCTTTGTCCCTGCCAGTTCCCAAACATGAGAAAGTGACTGTGAGTTTGTGAGCAAGGAGCATCCTCAGGCTTTTAAAGCACTTTCTGCTTTGCTCTAAAGCAATGGTACAGCTTGTCTGAGTGCTTTGGCCAATCTTTAATTCTCCAAAGAATGAAGAAAACAAGCTATTCTGAACATGCCTGACCAGCTCTCACAGGTGTTGAACTTGGAGGAATAGAAATCTTTCTCTGCCACTCCTCTTGACAAGCATAGCATCTAAAGCTGGAGATTTGCTCACAGTCATGGTTTTAATGGAAAGCCAAAGCTGCGAGGAGTGCTCTGAGAGTAGTAGGCCTTTTGTTCTCTTTCTGGTCTAGAAAGAAAGACTATGAACATGGAAATTTGAGTGGAATAGGGAAGCTTCATTCAGCAGGCTCAGTTAATATTAATATTTCAGAAGACTCTGCCTTTGTATTTGTGGGCCAATAAGAAGTGACCTGGGGTACAGTCTTTAATTGCCACCCAAGTTATCACCATTCCACAATCTATTGTGCACTCAGTTTCCCATATGTGTAAGGTGGAGGTGTCTTCTGATTTCTCTAGGGTTATGGAACAATAAAATACATTTGTATGTGTGAAATATTTAGGTATTACATTTCTGTAATCCTCTGGAGTACCAGCTAGGGAGAATCCTAAACAGAGAAGCAAAATAGATAGCAAGATAAAAGTTCTTGCTGTTTCTACAATTCAGATTCTTGGCAGGGCACCTTTAACCAGTAAATTTCCACTCCTCTGTCTCTGCAGGTGTTCAGAACCATGCCGTTTTCCTCTTGCTCTCACTTGCTTTCTATTTCTCATACAGAAAGTAATAAAACTAAAAAAAAAGTAAAAAAATATATTAAAAAAATGCACAAACAAATTGAGAACAAAAGGAAGATAAAACAAAAGTCAAGGCTATCCACTTTTAATTCTCTCTTGAAAGCTAAACAATGACCAGCAAATGAACGGAGAGTGCTGAGTAGTTAAAATACTCAGGTTTTAACAGCTGAGACATATTATCTGCAATGACATCTGTTTTTAAAATGAGGCCAAAGTTCATAAATCTTAAAAAGTAACATGCATTTAAAGATTAGATCTGATAATGCACAAAGGGAAAAAGATGTTCAGGTTATTTTGGGCAGGTGGGTTGCAACATTTTTAATTTTTTTCATTTTTTCCCTGTGAGTTTCCCTGTGCCACTTTCAGTCTACAGGAGAAGTTATCTAAACACTTTCAGGTGAATCAAGGTTCAGGGTGAATATCTACATCCACAATTTAACTTCCTATGGCACTGTCAAAGGCAATTCCCTAGTAGTTCGAGGGAATTATACTTGAATTATTTTGTCTGTTTTAACTACAGATACAGACACAGGTTCATAGCATGAAAGCATTTTAACAAGATTTGAAATGTTCTCAGATTTTTCTCTTTTTCTCTTTAATTTTTTTCAGATTTTTTTAATGGTTTCTTCCTTTCCTTTCCTTTCCTTTCCTTTCCTTTCCTTTCCTTTCCTTTCCTTTCCTTTCCTTTCCTTTCCTTTCCTTTCCTTTCCTTTCCTTTCCTTTCCTTTCCTTTCCTTTCCCTCCTTCTCTTTTAGAAAGCAGATACACAAGAAGTTAAGGTATTAATTGTGAAAGAATAACAGAAGTTGGAGAACTGTATATGGAAACCTGATAAATGAAAAATGGGCACAGCATCAAACTTAATCACATTTGTATTCACAAATTGTTGAGAGCTGACATTGATTTATGATCTATCAACAGATTCTATGGCTACTTTATACAGATACAAAGAGATGGATGGATGGATGGATGGATGGATGGATGGATGGATGGATGGATAAACAGACAGTGAAATAATGTTCCAAATTGAGTAGCAACAGACCTAGTTATAAAAGACAACTCATCCAATTTTTTTAAAATATGGAGATTTTTAAAGAGCAGATCTTTGGGAAATCTTCCACAATATGGGAAAATTTGGGAAAGTTAAACTATGCTCTTACTGTTCTTTGTTCAAATGTTATTACCCCAGTACTACAACAAAACACACTCATTTTACAGACAGTGCTCTCAGTGCCCAACAGACTGGAGAGAGGGAGTTTCACACTAATATTTTGTGAGAAAGCATCGCACAGAAGTATTACATTAAAAATAAACCCTTCCTCTAATTCA
This sequence comes from Zosterops lateralis, assembly GCF_965231275.1. Lineage (NCBI taxonomy): Eukaryota > Metazoa > Chordata > Aves > Passeriformes > Zosteropidae > Zosterops > Zosterops lateralis. Next base: position 97,224,269 of record NC_139764.1, on the reverse strand, counting down.
TACAAGTTCAACAGTGCACATACTTGTGAGCTTTAAGAAAACAAGATCTCCAAGAACATGAGTGATGGAGTGAGGTGGAACCTGAACAGGTGAAGAAAAGTAAAAAGAGTAATGTAAATGGCACTGAAAATGATAGGACCTCAATGCATGGCCACAGCCAATCACAAAAGATTAGTCTTTGCACAGTGTTTCTCCTTACAGACAGTTTGTCCTGATTGTATTAATAGATAAAATAATTGAGGTGTCATAGACAAAGTAGGTGTCCCAAGTGGAAGTTTCCATATTAACAAAGAGGAAAGCAGTTCTTAATGTCTGTGCTGACCCATCTGGCTCTGTAAGGAGAGCCTTGTGCCCACAAAGGGCCTGAGGCCACCACTGGCCACACTCATGCCTGCTGACACACCTGGGCAGAGGCTCAGCTGTGGGCTCACTGCTGCTGCTGCTCCCAGGGCCTCTGGAGAAAGCCCTGGCTCTCAGGAATACAAGTGCAAGCAGCTCCTGGGGTCACGAGCATGGTCCCTGTCAGTGGGAATTAATTCCCATGGAGCCTTGTGGGACCTTGATTTTGGAAGCAGTCTGGCCAGAGATGAAATTGTTGACATCTCTGCTGAGTCCAGACTTTCAGAGGACAGCACCTACTCCAGTGCTTTTGTCCAGGCAGTAAAGTGATCAATTCTTTTGGCACTTTATCTTCAATTACCCAAGTTTCCTCATCTGTGATGTCAAAACTTTCTTAATTTATGGACCAAAGTCACTAATATCACTTAAATACTGTGATAATAGCTCTCTATAATATAATAATAGGTGATATTAATTTAACTTAACTTGTGATTAATATCAGTTTCTGCAACCATTATGTGACTAGCCTCAATGACCTCTTTCCATAAATAATGTCATATTTTCTTCCTAAGTGTTGCAGTATCATGTCTTCTTGACTGACTATGAATTTCAATATATTTTCTTCATCTACAGAAATAATGAATATATTTATCCTTCATATTTATCCTTCTTTTTTAGACTCAAAACCAAAGATCATAACAGTATTGAGGGTCTCTAATAATTTTTTGGTAGTGATTTCACTGTTAGTTTTGTCAGTCTAGACACTATCCCTCTCAAGATAACACAAATTCAGTCACTGCAGCTAACATGTCTGGAAAAGTATGACAAACCAGCAAACACAGCTTCCGCAAATTTCTGAAAATATGTATGTGACTTCTATTTTTTGTAATTCGATACAGTTCCATTTAAATCAATGGTTCTACTAGCTCAAAACATTTGCTGTTATTTATTATTCAGATTTCTGTTAAAAGGGAGAAACTCTGCAAAAAAAATTTATCAGTAACCTGACCTTTAAAGAGGGAAAAACTACCTCATAGAATTTATGTCTTAATCAACTTGGAAAAAGAGATTAATAGCTTGATATGTCTACATATGCATTATTCATATGTTTCCAACATAAACTGCCCATAAATTCACCCAAGAAGGTATTAGGCACATCTAAACAGTCAGGAAAGAGCATCTCCCTGCCTGCTGTTAAGGCTTGTCTTCAATTGTCCACATTGTTTATATGCAAAGACTTGCTCAGCAAAGACCTCACTTGTCCTCCCAGAGAGAAATCTCAAACCCACTTAGCATGAATTGACAGCTTGGATGGATCAAGTCCTTGTGGACTGAATATGTACACCTTGGATCACAGATAAATGGCTTGAATTCAGACCTTCCTATGAATTCTTTGCATACTCTGTGTCCAAACTGCAGCCAGTCTAAGCTGGAAAGGAAACCTGTGAGCCAGACTGCTCATGTTGTGCTTAAACTCACATTGTAAATAACCCATGAATAGCACAAAATTTACACACTTACACCTATCAACCACATCCTTTAAATGTTTGTGATGACCATTTATTGCCATTAGCAACTAGATTTCACTTGTATTTCATTAAAGAAGATAAAAGATTTATTTTTTAAAATGTTACGACTTCTCAAAGCTTTTGTTGATTCCGCAGTGTAGTGATGGCAAGTCTTGCCCTACCCTTTATGATCATTTCAGCCCTAAAGGACAAACTGCTCATTAGTGAACACGGAGAAGGAGAAATATATTTAGGCTGTACGAGACAAGAAACAGGAAACATTAGCTCCTGAACAGAGACATATGAGAAGAGATAAGCAAGGAAGTACTGCTAGGGGCAGGAACAACAGAAGGAACCAGCTCTACTTGAGAGGAGAAGCTCAAAGATGAAAAAATTAGTCTGTAATTTGATAAATCTCAAAATAGATAAAATTTGAACATCTCTCTCAAAGTTCTCACTGAATCACACCCTATCAAACAAACCAGAGTGCATTCCTGGCCTTGCTGTACTTAGCAGAGGAGAAGCTGGTCAGTTCTTGGTCAGAAAAATGCTTTGAAATAACAGTTTCAGTAAAATCTCTTACAGTATAAAGCACCTCATGATTCCCAAATGGATGAGGCTCTGGTCACTGACCTCTAGTCATGCCAGTGAAGAACAGTTCAAAATGGCAACGAAGCAAATTTAGATGACATTAGTGAAAAGTTTTGGACAACTGTTCTGCATTTTCCCATGTTTCATTGTTTTTTTAGGAGCAAAAGCAAAAAATAAAATATAAACAAATTTAAAGTCAGAGCTGCAATGTGGCTACTTATTTGTTATATTTCATTTCTTAAAAGGCCTTGCAGAAATTGTAGACAGTTACTTCAAATGATTCTTCAGGAGGCTGACAAAAAGCCAATTTATTCTTTGCATATGAGCTGCCCTCTGTCTGCGTATAAACCATGTGATTTGCCAATAAGAAAGAGCAGCTGGAGGTTTAGTGACATCTGAGGGACAGGGAAAAATGCATAGAACAACCAGTGGCTGTTCAATGTCTCTCAAACTTCTGAAAAAGACATTATTCCAGAAATAAAATTGCCATGTGTTGTTTGCCAATGAATCTTCTGTATATAAAGAACACAGTTTATAATCTCATCATGCATAAACCTCAGCCTTTTGGCAAACTGTTTGCAGTGCCTGGTAGCCCAATGTCTCTTTGTACCTGACTTCTTTCTGCCACTGCCCCACTGTCAGACTAAAAATGAAATGTTAGCTACTCCTACTCTAAGGGAGGAGTCTGCTTCAGAATTAAGTAATTTAGTCATGGAAATATTCTCAGTACTTGGTAGATTGTAGACAAAATTAATTTTCCTTTTTTTTTTCTTATGTGGGCTTTTTTTTGTTTGTTTGGACAGCTTGGAAAGATCATCTAATCCTTTCTCTTGCCCCATGGCAGCATCAAAAATACTTGTCTGTTCCTTAGGGTTGTTTGTTTAACCTGTGTTAAAATAGCTTGCTTGGTAACAATTCAGTCCAGCATTCTCTATCCCACAGTTAAAAAGAATGTATTTTGATTTCTATTTCCTAACCAAAGTAGCTGTTGATCAAAATTGTTCCTAACACTTCTTGTCCTGTCCATTCTGTGAAGAGAGATTATTCTTTTTTTTTTCCTAATCAGGCTTTTCTGTTTGAACCCTGTTTGCATGTCTTCCTTTAGCTTTGTTAAACTTGGTTGTTCTTGAGACACCTCAGTTCCTCCAACAATTAATCTCAGCCTTTTAACAGACACAAAGGAATGAGGAAGACATGCAAAAAATTAGTAGTGAAATTAATCAGGATCTGAAGAAGAAACACTCATTATGCAGCAGGTTCTTGGTGACCTAGAGAAGAATCTGTAATCTCAAACCTCAGTACACATCAAATGTAGCTAAATAAAGAAGATTACACTGTGTTTCTTTTTATGTTAAAAAGACAAAGGCCTCAATATTTTAATTGTATTTTTGCAGAAAATTTATACTTTTACCAAAATATTTCAATATTTCACAGTGTCAATCAGTAACAAATGCATTGATAAACATACTTTTCTTAAAAAAAACCCCAGAAAATAAATAATAAACATATAAAACACAATAACCTTTCTGGATAAGTTAGATTTCTTTAGACTGTGTAAGAAAGCCTCAAATAGTACAAATTTAAATTTTGTTTTCATTTTCTCAGGATAGCATTGAAGTCAGGAGGTAGGGATATATTTTGCATGTACCTGCAGGAGAAAATAGAAAGAAAAAAGGACAAAATAAAATATAAAAGGCAATGAAAAACACAATCCAACTGTGTAATATCCACAACAACCACTTTCAGGTCTTAATTCTTCCCTACAGTTAAAACTACTCTGTACAAACTGGTGTCCTGGAGTTAAAATAATCACTGTAGAAGCTGATAACTTGGATACAATCTTTACACCAGGGAAAAAAACTCAACTTAAAGACATACTGGAATTCAAAACAAACATTGCAGAAGCTAGTACCTGGCTCTAACACTTCCTTGAAGAATATAGAAAACATTATTTTTTCGTCATTGGGCTTTTCATCAAAAACAGGCTTTCTGATAATGCTTGCCCACAGTGAATATTATTCTGAGCTGGGATTTTAGCCACTGGCTTCCTCTTATGAATGCATGTATTCAAATGCAAAACACTGGTGAGGCTTATTTTATAGTGGAAAAAATCTGTTTTGGATCAAATTTTTCTAATTTGAAACAAAGAAATATCATTTGCAAAGAAGCAAGAGTTTATGCAATTCTCATTAAAAAATGAATAAAAATTTCAAACCAACTTGATAATGTAACATCACTGATTAGTAAAATCCTTCTGAAAACAAGACCTTCACGAGAAAGGATGAAATCTCATTTCAGCTGGTGTCTTTGGGAGGGAATGTATTTTTATCTCCCAGAAAGCTTAAATCTTTCAGTTCATCATCTTTTGAATTTTCAAGGTATCTTTCATCTGTAAATAAAATTTGTGCATGTTCACACTTAATTTTTTATTCCCTGTGATGAGGTTTTTTATCTTGCTCCTTGGGAACAGTAATTTTCCTGCCATGTTTTCTCCACAGACTTAATTTACTATTGTATCTACATCCTAAAATGAAGTTCTGTGTTCACCTCAGTCAGTGTAAATAGACATGCTGTGACAGGCTGATGAGTGGCAGCAGGAATCCACCTATGACAAGAGTTTGAAGCTGCAGGGAAGTTTTCTTCCTGTAGGATGCATTTTGTATATGCTGCCCTTTTTGGACTGTGGTGGAGGAACCCATGCACACTGCATAGGAGGAAGAGAGCTAATATCCTGTTCTTTGTCTTTTCTCCTGTTTTAAAGTTATGTTTAGTTTGGCAGAGTGTCAGAACCACAGACTAACAGAAAAACCTGACTATCAGGGAAGGAAAAGATGAAAAGCTAGGTGGAGAGATACAGATAGGCCAGAGTGACCCTCAAGATTCAAGTAGCCTTGATGGTGAGCAGTAATTATATGGGTTATGTACTTGATTAAAGAAAAACAAGGAAAACTGAAATGAGAATTTATATATGGATGGTGAAATGAACTAGGTTAGATTTTGCTGGGTAATTAGCTAGTTACACTTGACTGTATCGCCTCCTTGCAGCAGGGTATTAACAGATGGTGCACAGAGCTGTCAGAACTAAAAGCGTTGCCTTCCCCTATCAAGTGCTGTTGCTGCTGAAGGATCAATTCTTCAGTGCAAGCACTGGGGGGCTAATAAAGACTCCAACCCTGGGAACAGGAGTGATTTACAATTGAACTTAATCTATTTGAAAAATTCTAGCAACCACATTAAAAAAACCCCAAATCTCATCACGCACCACCTGAATTTCCTCAGTGCCATCTGTCTGCTGCATTAAACAAAACCCCGGAGACCCTCAGAGGGAGAGAGGCAGAGTTTTAATGATTAACCTAACCTGGCTGTCAGAATGGATAGCTTGATATATAGGCCCTGGTTGGCAGTTTCTGCACAGCTAGTCACTGACTCTGCAGAGGAGATCCAGGCCAGCAGGAATTCCCCTCTGGTGTGTAAACCAGCGCCTGTTCTGGCAGGATGCAGCACCAGGGCTCCTGTGGCACTCCCAGCGTTGTGGGGACATTCCCAGGGGACTGGCCATGGGGAAACTCTGGCTGTAGCTCACACCTGCCAAGGCAGCACCTGGCCATCAACCATCAAAACACTGGAAGCTCTTCTGCACCTGAGTCCTCTGTAGTGATACTGCACAGACTCCCTGGCTTTATTTCTGTTAAAGAGTTTATCTGGTGAAAAACCTTGGAATGTTTTAAGTTTGGCACCTGAACCAGTACTTTGCAGTACTGGGATTGCTGAAGAGCATGAAATTGCCAACCTCAATTTCATGAACTGGGATTGTAGTTTTATGATATTTCTATAAGATTCAGAAGTGAATATGGCATTTTGATAATTTCCATTTGATCAAGACAAACAATACGTTTCTTGACGTCAGTCTCAAATTTTGATTTACAGGAGATACCAAAAAAGAGAGAGCTTTTAGTTTTTATGAGAGCAAAATTATTTTAATCTCTCAGTAAACATTTTTCCTCTGAACAGAAAGGATAGATTTTCACTATAAAAATAATTCTAAATTATAGGTGGTTTTTTAACTCACTCACTCACTCACTCACTCACTCACTCACTCACTCACTCACTCACATTTTTCATCATGTTGATGTATGTGAAATATTTAAATTAAATTGTTACTTCTTTGTATTTGTGGAGAGGATGTAAACAATGCAGCTTTCCTGTTAGAAAATGTTTAAGAATCATCAAGATGTTTGTGGGTGTTATTTAGTGAGCAATCATTTTACTTCTTTTACAGTAAAATTAATGGTTGCACTTTGCAGGTAAAGAAAATGAAACCTAAGCTATCATTTTACAATAGATTTTACCAGAGCTAGCAATTTACATGTGAGCAAAGTGAATATAAATGGTAAAAACATATTCATAAATTATATATGTCTGAAGGCTTAAGGGAGCAAAACATCATCTGACAAGCAACAACCAAATGTATAAGCTAATTCAGTGAGAGATTCATAATTAAAATAAGATTTCCTAGAATTAGTTAAATTTTATATTCATCGAGATGCTTATACATAGCTACGATTATCTAAATAATGAAATTATCTGTGTTTTATGCTCACTGCTAAGGTTCCCTTTGAAATTTCTCCATCTGTACAGCCTTCCTGAAAATCTTTAATAAAAACCCACAGTCTTAAAATGTATGTGAACTCTACATAGATAAAGAACACGATCAAGTAATGTAGATATCAATTATTTTATTTTATTTGGTAGTAATTATTATTTTTATTAATTAAAAATCAGTTCTGATGTAAATGAACTTTCTGAAAAAAAAAAAAAAAAGTAATTTTCACACTTTTTACACTTGGTCTCCATAGTCAATCCCCAGGGCCCAGGGATGAAGAGAACTGATCTCCTGGTAATTACTGAAGGACTGGGTCTCCCAACCAGAGAGAGGGAGCAGGGCTCAGGTCTCAGCAATGTCAGAGTAATCCTTCATCACACAAGTTATATACATTTCTCATAGCTGGCCCCACTCTATCAATCCTTCTGAAATATGAGAATCCCACAGAGGTCCATTTATTCATCCAGCTTCCTATTGTTAATGAATATGACAAAGCAGGACAGATCCTAATGCCAGTATCTCCAGGCAGGCTGGCAGCCCTCTTGCTTTCATTTTCATGCCCTACTAATACTTATCAGTGCCATTTGATGATTGCTCTGAAATGTGTTTCACACACAGGCAGCAGGGTTCATATCCAAGCAAATCTGAATTCTGGGTATAAAGTTTCATGGCCAACTGTTCCCATGATTTACTAGGAATTTATGTGTATATATAATGTTTTATAAGTCTCTCTTTATAAGTCTCTCTTTTCAGGTAACAATAATAAAATAATAATAAAATGAAAGATTAGTTCCTGATTTAGTAGTTCAAGACTCTTCTGATCCTCCTGCCCCTTAGGTGCTTACCAAGGATGTTCTGCTGCACTCTACTGAACCAGAAAGAATTTCATCTTGACCTGTTTTAGAACACAGGAGCACCACACGGTTTGTACGTCTTTTGGACTGGATTATCAGGCACAACGAAAAAAAAAAATTCTAGCAGTGAAAAAATTAGTTCTATGTCATTTTTCCACACCCTAGGATTGCTGGAAATTTCTCCCACTGTGTCACTGGTGCAGAAATAGCACATATTCTGCATCTATCATCCATGTGTTGTCCATGTACTGTGCTACACTGGAAAGGGAATTCTACTGCTAAGAAAAGGGTTGGGAAGTTTTTGACTAGTCCAGCAGATCTCTTATTTTCTACTTATATTTCCTTTAGGATATTATGAACATGATGCTGTCTTCTAATGAAGTAACCACAGAATGGGTGACAGGAAGGATCAATAAGATTGAAGGCAAAGGGACATGTCTTTTATGCTTTTCCTTCCTTGAATCTCCCTATTCCTTGTCAGTTAATTACATTATGAATTTAGAGCATCACTCTAACAAGAACCACCATGATATTTCATCTCTTGGAATAAGCAAGGATTGCTTCTCATATAAGAGAGTTATATAAGGTTAGCATGCAAAGGTTTTTGTGTGCACATTTTCCGTCAGACAAAGTTTTTGATCAAAAAACAATAATTAATAAGTAGTCTAAATTAATTTTCATTAAAATATCTTAAATTAAAAGGGTCTTTAGTTAGATAAAAAATACTAAAATAAATGCAGATTTTAACCAATATCTGTTTTATTACAAGAAAGAATCAAGTTAAATTCTCTAACTCAGAGCTGTAATTACATCTACTCTGTTCAAATATTCTTGATATTAAACTCTAATGTACCAATGCAGAAGACATTGACTCCTTGATAGTTTTATATTTTAAAAAAGTATTGTGAGAACTTTTTTGAATCTAAATAATTTTTTCACATTTTTTTTTTTCCAAAATAGTCAAAGCTGTTAAAGATGCTGGTACACCTTATTTCTCCTTATTTTATGCTTTTAAACTTTATCTAGAATGATAAAAATAAACAAACCTTCTTTACATAAGTGATAATGTGGGTTTTGACAGCTGAAAAATCTCCACCTTAGATAAGAAAGATAGCCCTGTGATAACAAGGCTCTTTATCATCTTCCAATATCACATTTATATGTTCCAGTTTTAAAAATTGTCATTTAAAACCTACTGATCAAAGGTTGATGCATCATTGTTGGGGTAGAGCTTGTAACCAGCAAAAAGGGCAGCAGGAGCCCAGCACAACCTCTAGAAACTCCAGACAGGGAACTGAGGCCTAAGGATTCCTTTTAACTCTTCTTTTTGACATCCAGTCAGTGTGCCTCAGCGGGACCCTTTGCATATTCTCACCCCACTCACTTCTCTCTGTCTGTGTGATTCTGGCAGTGCCTGAGATTCTGGATCTGTTCTGTTAACAGAAATTTTAATGGGTGCAAACTTTCCACATCCAGTTGTGCCAGCCTGTAGTAAACTGCTGCCTCATTAGCATTATGTTAATGCCAGTCAAAACTTAGCCAATGCCATCTGTAAAGCTACTCCTTTCTCTTCCAACAGTTTTGGAAAGGGCTTAACCTGTGAACTGCTTTCAGGTGCCCTAATCTCATAGGGTTTCTTGTGGAATAGTTTAGATGAATTACCTTCAAACCATGACTCCTTCATTAATTGTCCCTTGCTACTATGTATATTTTTCGTAAAGGAAAAATTGATATTGCCCTCTGCCAGTGACTGAGAGCCAACTGCAGATAGTGTAATTCCAGTCAGAAATTTTGGACGAGTTTTCTGACCTTAAATGTCTGAGATTCATAAGGCAGGAGGTTTCCTATGCAGCTCTGAGTAACGAGTAACAAAAAACCTGTGTGAATTCAAGCTCCTATGTTGTGGTGTTTTAATTCATAAAAGATGTATTTAGATAATATTTTAAAAGTTCATGATCTAATATCCTTAGAAATTTCTGATTTTAAGTGTAACTTATTTTAAGTGCTTTTCTGGCTTGTGTCTTGTTTTAACCCAGTGGTAGCTCAGACCCTACAGCTTCTCCCTCCTTTCCCTGTAGTGGGATGGGGGAGAGAATAGGAAAAAAAGGCACAGCTCATGGACTGAGATGAAGACAATATAAAAGGAGAGAAAAGGAAGGCAAAATAAGAATAATGATAAAAGAATAGACAAAACAAGTGTCACACGATGCAGTTGCTCGCCACCCACTGATCACTGCCCAGCTTGTCCCCATGAAAGCGACTGCCACCCTCAGCCAGTTCCCCCTAGTCTTGCTGTTCAGCATGATGCCATATGGTCTGGGATATCCCTTTGGCCACTTGGGGTCAGCTGTCCCAGCTGTGTCCCCTCCCATCTTCTCATCATCCCCAGCCTTCTCCCTGTCAGGGCCACGTGAGAAGCTGAAAAGCCCTTGACTTTGTGCAAGCCCTGCTCAGCAACAACTGAAACAGGAGGGTGTTATCAACATTATTCTCACTCTAAATCCCAAACACAGCACTGTTCCAGCTACTAGGAAAATAATTAACTCCATCCCTGCCAAAACCAGGATGGCTGGACATAAAAGCCTTTCCTCCTTGTCATGTACATTTAACGCAGGAAATTTAAACCTCCTTTTAACCACCAAAATCACTACATTATTTTTGTGTTTGGAAGAGTTTTAAGAATTAATTTTTCCCCTTCACTTGTCTGAAAATTTAGTGTCTTGTTTCATGGTTAAAAAGATTCTACATTTTATTTTACTTTAGTTCCATTTCTGCCACCTTAACTGCATGCTGACAGGGAGCATACTGAGAAAAAAAGAGGCCATGCCATTTAGAACTGCTTCTCATTGACCTCTTTCTATCCTTGCATTTTCAATGCGTTCTTCTGGTTGCTTTTCTATGTTAAAATCTGGGTGAAAAGCTTTGAATGCTGAATCTCGAATGTTAAGTCACATTAGCTGGATTTCACTGGAGTAGTTTAGGTTCAAAGGGATGAAGTATGTGCTTATTTCTGCTCTCAGCTGAATAGCTCTGTTCTTTGAAATCTCTGTTGAAACTGTTTTGAATGAAAAGTAACTACATTACATAGAAACACAGAATCATAGAATCACATAATCATGAAACACCAGGTTGGGAGGAACCACAAGGGTAATCTAGTCCAACCTTTCTTGGCAAAAGCACAGTCTGGACAAGATTGCCCAGCACCCTGTTAGGCTGAATTTTAAGAAGTGTCCAAAGCTGAAGAATCCACTACTTATCTAGGGTCATTATCCCAGTGGCTGATTTTATTCTTTGTGAAAAATTTTTCTTCTTATATCTAATCACAATATCCCCAGGAGTAACTTGTACCAAACACACCTTGTTTTTTCCTATAACTTCTTGGAAAAACAGAGGCTCCATTTTTTTTTTTTTTTTTTTGGCAGCCACCCTTTAAATACTGGAATGTGGTGATAAGTTCTCCCCTAACCCTTCTTTTCTCAAGGCTGAATTAACCCATTTCTCTCAACTCTTCCTCATATGGAAGCCTTCCCAGCCCTTTGATCATTTCTGTGGCCTTTCTCTGGACCCTCTCCAGTCTGTCCACACCTTATTGTTAAACATACCTGTAAAATTTGGGGTAGGTTTTGGGTTTTTTTCAATACAATGAAACTTCTGGATTTTCAACATCATCTTTTGGTCATCTTAAACTGTAGGGCTTTTGGTTTGGTTAAATAGAGGCTTTCCACCAATCTGAGGGGAAGCAGATTTGATTTATTGTTGTTTTTTGGTTTTTTTCTCTTCTTGAAAATAATCAGTGATTTGAAGCCTGGATATATAATTGTTTTCAGAAGTGTAGGTGCAGTTCATCTGACCAAAGGTAAACAAGTTTTTCGTAGACAAATAAGTGTTTGCCATCCCTTTTCAATAAGTAGAAGGAAAGAGGTATTCTTGGGGCATAAATCATCTCATCCTGCATAAAATATCTGAAGACAGGTGACTCACTATGGACTATAAGGGGAACCTGAAGTGTTTAGATCACATGCAGGATGTACATGAACATGCAAGAAATCCAGTGGATTCCAGAGGAGAATTCAGAGTATGCCATAACCCTCTCCTCTCCTCTCCTCTCCTCTCCTCTCCTCTCCTCTCCTCTCCTCTCCTCTCCTCTCCTCTCCTCTCCTCTCCTCTCCTCTCCTCTCCTCTCCTCTCCTCTCCTCTCCTCTCCTCTCCTCTCCTCTCCTCTCCTCTCCTCTCCTCTCCTCTCCTCTCCTCTCCTCTCCTCTCCTCTCCTCTCCTCTCCTCTCCTCTCCTCTCCTCTCCTCTCCTCTCCTCTCCTCTCCTCTCCTCTCCTCTCCTCTCCTCTCCTCTCCTCTCCTCTCCTCTCCTCTCCTCTCCTCTCCTTTTACTGTGCAGAGTTTAGTCTTAACAAACCAGACTGACCTCAGCCTTCAAAATCTGACAGAACCGTTGTCAAATTCAATAATTTCTATAGTCTAGTAACAAAGTTATGCTCTTTATCACCCAAATCTCTCCAACAAACAAGATAGAAGTTCCAAAATAGTACATAATTCACACGTGCAATGAAACAGGTTATTTGCTGGGGAGGGAAATAGGTTTCTGAAGAAAAATAGTCACAAACAGTATTTTAGGCAATTATCTTTTCCAGGCATTTCAGCCAAAATGCTATGATCAGGTTTTCAGGAAGCAAACCTGATAATAATCTGTCACGTGAAATTGGTCTGTTTAGAAAGATTCAAGATATTTTTAAAGAAAAATACTCAGATCATAAACCTAGTTGCAATATATCTTTTTTTTTTTTTTTTTTTTTTTTTTTTTTTTTTTTTTTTTTTTCTAGGTGTGAATGATGCTTATACCTTTAGGGTTTATCTGTATGGAGAAACTGTTACAAAATAAAGCTGTTAGAGAGTCCAAAGTCCAAAGATGGTGAAGGACTTTGAGGGGAAGCTGTATGAGGAGTGGCTGAGGTCCCTTGGTCTGTTCAGCCTGGAGGAGACTGAAGGGAAATCTCATTGCAGTTACAACTTCCTTGTGAGGGGAAGAAGAGGGCAGGCACTGATCTCTTCTCTGTGGTGACTAAGGACAAGACCTGAGAGAATGGCCTGAAGCTGTGTCAGGGAGGTTTAGGCTGGGTATCAGGGACAGGCTCTTCATACAGGGTGCTTGGGCACTGAACAGGCTCCCCAGGGAAGTGCTCACAGCACCAGCCTGACAGAGCCCAAGAAGTGTTTGGACAATGTTCCCAGGTACATGGTGTGTCTTGTGGGGATGGTCCTGTGCAGGGACTGGAGTTGGAATTCATAATCTTTGTGGATCCCTCCCAAATCATCTTATTCTGTGATTCTATGATTCTGTAAGATAGAGATTTAAAATGCAACAGCTATTCAACAGGAATTTACACTGCTATTCTTCTTTAAGAATTGCACTCTATCTTGACACCTGCACTGAAGCCACTCACCTGTGTTCTGGATCTCCAAGTCCCCTTTAAGAATCAAGTTGTCTCTGGCAACAGAAACAAGAAGCAAAAGACAGAGAAGCAGGAACACAGAATTGCAAAGTCCCAGCTGCTGAGGTCTGTGATGTACAGAGAAGATCCATGAACAGTTGACAGGTTGATATTTCAGGTTCCTTCACACATCCTGGTATTCAAGTAGGAACTGGACGTGTGCTTGAAGAGTTACAGAATAATGAGCTTAGGTGCTCTCAGGAGAGGTGCTTGGAAACTGGCTTGCATATGACCTTCAATATGTGTATAGACATACAGAAAATAAAAGTATTCCTTCTGGCTTCATTTTTATTATTATTAGTTTTCAATTACTATTTTAGACTATTCCTGCATGTGAACAAGTCCTTAGCAAAAGACTTGCAAGAAACATATCAGAGTGACACCTGGTAGCACCTGTCAAAACTGTGCTCATCAATTCCTGCCAGGGAAACTAATTTCATTAGAGATGAGGTTGAAATTGTCACTCAGCAAGTTTATTAATTCTCAAATACCAAGAGTGAAAAACGCACCAGCTGGGTGATAATCACTGAACATGTATAAACAAGCCCCATGCTTAGCTAATCTTCACTCTGCTGCTGGTTATGGGCCCCAAGATTTTAAAATAATGTTTAATAGAACAGATTGTTCCTAAAGGTAAACAAGGATGTGAGATTGCTGACAGCAATTCGCTCCCCATCACACCTTGTGCAACACAGGGACATTCTACCTGACTGTCGCGGTGCATTATAGATTTACACAAGTCCTGCATGCTTTTGTTCCTTATTTTGTAATGACTTGTCCCTTACCCTCATGTTAAAACCCCTGTTAGTTTTTCCCAGGTTGTGGGTCCTGTCTGTCACCCTGCAACCCTGCCCAAAAGCCTGGAAAATCCTGGTGGGGATGCAAGGTGATTTGGCAAGTTCTCGGATTCCCTCCCTCTTTTATTGTTCTATTAAGTATCCCCTGTTCTGAGTTATTCCCCCCTCCCTCTGGGATTAGTTCTAGATCACCCCCCGCCTCTGTCCACACCCACTGTACTTAAGCCGAAACCCAAGGGCCAGAGCTCACTCTGTATGTGGGCAGCCCTCTGGGTGGAATAAAGCCTAGTTAAGCCCACGTGGGAGTCCTCCTTTCATCTTCCACACTGTTTGCCACACTTCTGCCTGAGGTTCAGACCCACCAAACCTAAAAGGTGCAAAGCTGTACCCCTGAATGTGGACTCAGTGAGCGAGCTGGCTGGTGAGCAGCCTCAAACCCCTACACCTGACCACAGGGCTCATCTTAAGCTCTGCAGGTTCAGCCTCCATGGGGCATCCAGATACATGACTCAGTACTCGGATGTTTCTGACCACCTGAGCAAGATGGTCTCTCAGGTTTGGGAGACCCTGGAAAGAGTAGGGATGTACATGACTGTGCAGAGCTAATCCATCACACCAGCACCTGTGCCAAGCAGCTCTGCACCTCACCCAAGCACAGTGAGAGGAGACTCTGAAGTGTAGAGTGATCTCATTGCACAGCAGATGTATTATTGCCTTGCAGTGCATCTTTTTAATTCTGTAAATTAACAGAATAGCACTGAGGAGGTAGGCCAGACTGATCTGTGCTAGACATGCAGTGAGCATTAGCTCAAAGGGGCATTTTCAGGGTGGTGGCTGTTTTTGGAAGAGTATCACTGGTTGCAAGAAAGAGAAGAGGCACTGTATTGTCTCTGGAATGGGGCAGCACCTTTGTGGCCAACATGAACGGGAACCTTCCCTTTAGTTCTGCTACAGAGTGAGTCTGAAAGACCCACAGCTTGCAATCTGCAGTGGGGTTTAGTGACAGGGTCCTCTGCTGCTTGTTGTGTGCAGTTAAACTCACAGAGCTGCAGATAGGCACCAGCCATGTGCAGTTCAGTGCATAATGCTATTAATAATTACTTGGTTCCTCCATGGCCAATGATTTCTAGTAATCCCTCTGTTTTCTCCCTTGTTAGATTTAGATATATCAAAGGCCTTTTGCCTGTAGCAGGGCCACATGGAAAGAAGAACCATTCTGTAGTCAGGGGTTCTTCACAATCACTTGCTTTGCACAGGTTTTTTCAAACTTGCTGCTGGATAAAACCATCAGAATTTTTAACATGCAAGCGTCCAGCAGCAGGACACCATCTCATTAACTCTTATAGCTCCATTTTCTGAATACTGCTGTGCAGCTCATTTATATTCATGTATTCTTCCTCCTGCTGTTCCGAGCATACAAGGACCGAGAGCCCTCACAAGGGATGTTTGCATTAAAGCTCCACATTAGCTTCCAATGCCCTGAGGATCCTTTATGTTTTAAGGTAGATACAGCATTTTGTCTTTTACAAAAGGTTCTGCTTGAAAGGTTCAGGGTAGGAAACCTAGCTTTGTCCCAGGGCTGACAGATGTACTAGCCAATTTAACAGAAATATTAGCTGCCAAGAGGCTTGGCAAAATACATGTAGTGTCCCAGCTTGATGAGAAAAAAACAGGATATACATTGCTTATCTGTAGAAAGCTTGTTAGTAAGGTCTGGCTGAAAGTACTTAGAGAAAAAGTCATTTTGTCAAATACCCTGCAGTACCAAAGATAAAATATTTTGCACAGACATAACAGTTTTGATAAGTTTTTTCACCTTGAAGGTTTCTGTGAGAATCAGTATTTTTCTGATTATTACTGAAACAGCAGAGACAGGTGAGGGTGAAAGGCAGAAGAGAGAGAATGGAATTATTTTGAAAAATCTGAAGACAAACTGTCT
Source organism: Zosterops lateralis (assembly GCF_965231275.1). Classification (NCBI taxonomy): domain Eukaryota; kingdom Metazoa; phylum Chordata; class Aves; order Passeriformes; family Zosteropidae; genus Zosterops; species Zosterops lateralis. The sequence continues at coordinate 97,208,135 of NC_139764.1, read as the reverse complement.
CAACAAAAGTCTATTTTTACAAAACTGGCTGAAGAGTCTTATTTCCCAGAATGGAATTTGAAACCTTGCAAGTCCTTACCAAAAGCCACTGCCATCGTTTAGCAGGTTTCAGTGCTAACTATATTGATCACATTACCTGTGACACTAGTCAAACAAAGGGACAGATTTCAAATACAGGATTGAAAGCTATTCAGGGTCCCAAAGCATTTCAACAGCACTAAAATCAATAGTATAATAGACAGGAGAGTGGCAGTTGGTGAGCTAAAATGAATTTATTTTTTTGAATTGAAAGTTTGAATTCCACAGGTTATTTTCTACCTTACATAAAGAAGAGATAGTGAACAAGCTGGAGAGAATCCAAGTTCCACAGCCTGCTGGCAAAACTGGCCCTTGGACCAGAAGCACTTTTCCTCTGACAGCATCTGCCCCAGGTACTGGCTGCCACTCCTCTAACCATCCCTTGAACATACCTCCAGAGCTTTCCTGTGCCCAGCTATGAAAACACAGTTTTTCCATTTGAGCAGGCAGTTGCAGTGTCTACTCCCTTTACTTCCATTAGGATTGGATTAATTGCTCTTGCATCAGAACATTTAAACTGATCTTGTTCTTCATATTATTCTATGGACTAGATAGGAGTATACTTGTTTGTATTTCTTGTATTTCCATACACTATTTCTTAATATTTTATTATTTTTTTTACAAGACTTGTTCAAATGTACTTCATGGCTTTGAATCTGTTTTATACAAGTAATGGTATTCAGATAATTTTAATACAACAGAAGTATGCAAAAATTTTTAATGCGCTTTATTATCAAGGCAGAATTTAGTTACAGTAGAAAACAGAGAGGAAAGAAGAAATGTTTGGAATTCATAAGATGGTAATAATCTAGTAATAAAACACCTAAGCAGTGGACAGGAGCACAGATTAGGCTTTGTCAGTGGTGCATATGGCCTAAACCCAAAGTCAGTTAGTCATAATAGCACATAGATGTGTTCCAGATATTGTTACAAGGCAGAATGGTCTATAAACAGCCTTCTAAAACATCAATCTTTTGCCTTCAGAACTGCTTATTAACTGAGCTGAGGAATACATCAAATATGCTAATAACGTAGTAACCAGCAGCTAAGGAAAAAAAATAAACCACCAAATGTTCATTTACATTAGGATCACAGCAGCAACAGCATACTGATAATTTAACCCCCTCTGCTCTGGATAACAACCTCAATGTGACACTAAGCACAGACTGTATAGAGAATACCATAATTGAATGACCACATTGTCAGCTTTAAACAATTAAAGATATTGAGATAATTTAAAAGGACAAGTGGAAGCCTGTTTGCTTCATCTAAGGCTATTTAATAATCAGTTTTATGCACTGAGATAATGAGACATATTAGCCCCAGAGTTGAGCAGGGAGGATCAATGAAAAAGCTCAAACTCTCTTAAAGCCTAAGGTCAGAGGGAACACATGGCTTTTCTCACTTACAAGGAGGAATGTCACACTGAAGCAAATAATACATAAATGAATGAATGAATGAATGAATAAATAAATGAAACTAAACAAGAGAATGCAATGATTTGCATGCATGTAATTAAAGGACATTAAGATAGACATTTTTCTAATCTGTACTTGACATTTTGGAAAAGGTTGGTGGTCATTCAGAAGCAAATCCTAGGCTAACTTACTTTGTACCATGTTTGGCAGCAACTACTATAAACTGCTCTCTTTGATATATATTTCTTCATTCACCTCATGAGTTATGCATGGGAAATTTCAGAATCTTTATTGTCATCAGAAACAGCTGCTCATTACAAGAAGATTATTGTTTTGAGATATATACTGCATTTGTGTTGGAGTAATCAGTTAACCCTGTATGTACATGAGAGTATTTAAAAATGTAGCTCTAGGAACAGGCCGTGCACATATTACAGATGTACAGTCCCAGAATTTTAAATATTATTGTATATTTTCTAGCCAGAATCATACCCCAGACCTACCAATCCTCCTGTTACAAACTTCCAATTTTCCCTCCCCATGTAAGAATATGTGAATGCCTCACTACCAATCTACATTGTGCTCTCAATGGGTGAATAAGGACATGTGTGGATTTGAAATCAGTGTGGCCTCCAGCTTTCACAGAGTTATTGTAAGAGAATCAATTATTTATATAGAATCAATATTGCTAAAGCATCAAAATGTCTGACATTTTTGTTATTTTCTTTTATTAATCTATTTTACATATATTTTAAATTATAATTTAAAGCAACTTGCAGGAACGTGTATATGACATGCAATATTGAGTGCTCTGAAAGCAGCATGAGAAGGTCTTTGCTACTTTTATGTCGTTTTGTTCGTATTATAGGCATTTATGCACCCTTATAGGTTGACAGCAGTGGGGTTTGTGTTACTGGTTGGTAATGCACTAGTCAGTATATCCAAAGTAAGGTCATATCCCACAGCCCTCTGTAGAATCCAGATAATTAAACTCCAGGTAGATCAAACTAAACTATAACATCTAGTTTCTAGACCAAGAACTAGTTTCCTTTTTACATCATACATGGTACATCTCCTTTTAAAAGCTTCACTCCAGCAGAGTACGGGAGCTTGAATCCCATGAGTGCAGAGGCAGGTGATTATATCCCTGAAGGAAAATGCAGGGAGACAGACATAGCCCAGGCCTACATGATGCAGCAGGAGCAGAGAAAGGTCCTGGCTCAGTTTCTCTCATCTCAGCTCTCTAAATGAGCAAGGAGCTGTGGGATCTCCACAAACTCAGTTTTACACTCAGGTTTGTTATACCAGGCCAAGATACAGTCAATAACTGGGCTTCCACAGAGGGTTAATGCAAAATAAACATTTCCAAAGAAAATCCTAGATTGAGGAGGAGTGAGGCTGAATGTGAGCCTGGAGATGAAGAAAGTGATACTCCCAAACTACTGACATATTGCAGTGTGAAACTGGTTCCTCCAGGGTATTTGGAGCTGGCTTTAATTTTGAATCTGCCCCACTGCTCTGAATTATGACAGATCATTACGGAGTCCGTATCTGCCTTCCTCTCACACATTCATCCAACCAAGCAAGATGCTAGAGTGTGGCAGAGCTCCAGAACACTGACATATTTTTTTGGCAAATAATTAATTTTAAAGTATTTTCTCAAATACGTGTAGGCTTCTAGTCAATGAAAATACGAGTTTGCCACTTATTCAAACCATCTGTCTTTATTTTTTTAATTATAATTTTACAATATGTCCATTTTCCAGGATTATTATTTCATTTTTTCAAAGATTACTTTTAGGTATCGGAAGGTTTTATCTGTAATTAAAATATGTATACATGGTTTGATAAAAGTTACTTCATCCAAGCAAAGATATAAAAACTGTTTTTTCTAACAAAGGAAAAACCTCACTGCAGTGCACAAATGACATGCCTTGCAATATGTAGTGCAGCAATAACTCAGATTTAGGATCCTGACTGTGTATCATGGCATTGAAAGAAGTTCATTAAAATGTGAGAATGGAAAGATCTTCACATTCAATACTCAATTTATATTAAAATCTCCTTAAAATATACCACTGGGACAATGCAAGGTGTTGATACATTTAGCTAGTGACACAGGTCATACCTTCTATATTCTGATTATTAAAATACATATTTTATACTGGATTTCAATAATTTCCTGCTTTCTAAAGAAAAATGTAATTTCGGAAAAGCATAAAATGATGAGCCCTTTGACCTCCAGAAAAGATCTGGGAAAAAAAGCATCTTGTTTTACAAATCATTTATCATTCATATGATCTTTGCTGCCTGAATACAAGACTAACTGACTTTTGAATGCAAGCTGGTGATTTGTGAATGCAAGGCTAAGTATTCAGCTTATGGTACAGCTGGGCCATTCTCACCATGCTGAAAAAAAAAAAAATCATCTGAAAGACTTCTTTTCATATATCAAGAAAATGAAAATGGAATAATTATTTTTCTTCTCTAAGCTAAGAAAAATATGGCAAGCATATATTTTGAGTCAAGAGTTTTACTGAATGCATTACCATTATTTTTTTCCATCAATGAAATATCGAGTATTTGGCAATAAATTGAAAAATATGACATTTCTTTTTGTAAAGGTCTGGTTTGTGCGTCCTGGGTAACAATGGATAAGTTGCAATCATGAGTAGATCAAAGATGCCATCAAGAAGGCAAGTAGAAAAAATGAAGTGATACAGGAATTTATTTAGACTTGGTTTACTTTCTGATTAAGAGCAGACCTGTCTTTGCTCCAACCAAGCTACAAAGGGTGTGTTTTTTGTGAGACACTACTGAGAGAAAAAAGTGGTTTTTGAATGCTACATCATATTAAATAGCATATTTTTTCATACAGTCATTGAATTATTTAATGTTGATAATGTCAAAGGCAACGTGTTTAAATCTTGCTATACCATTTAGACTTCTGCATTAGTGGTCAAAGAAACTAGATCTGATCTGATTTTAACATGATGAAAATGAAACATTTACTTCATAAAAATGATGAGTTGTGGAACATTTCTTTTAATTTGAGCAAAACACCTTCATAGTCTACCTTTCTCAAAACGCTGTTTTCTAATACAATGGAAATTTTGTTTGAAATGTAGTTTATCATCTGATGAGGACACTCACTGGATGATAATGGACTGATAGACCACAAATCCAAGACTGAGATACCAAAGAAAAGAAAACCCACTGTTCAGCGTCACCATACACTGAACAAGGCTGGAGGGCCCCCCTTGCTCTTCTCAGGACCTCCTTGAGCGTGTGCTGGTGGCTGTGCTGAGGAGCGCCCACAGTGACACACTGTGGTGGCCTGTGGGTTATATTGAACATAAAACCCTTGGGGCTGTTCTCCAGCATCCCCTGCGAGCATCCAGGCAAGCTCAGAGAGCACCAGAGAGCACTGGCTGGGTGTGGCAGTGCTGCAGTCAGCCACCGGGGCTGGTGTGACACTCAACCCACAGCCTGATGCAGACACAGTGCCTGGCCCTCTGCGTGCTGAGATGGAATTGTTACTTGCATGGCCAAGGAGCTGGTATGTCAACTAACCTGCCTAAGACTCACAGCAGGCACCTCTGGGAACTTCAAGTGCTCAGTAAAGAACTGTATTTATCTTCATGGGAAAAATTTCATGTTTTTCTGTCTCTTATAATCGAAAAAAACCAGTATTTTTACCACACGTCCGTATTATCTGACAAGTCTGTTGTAAATGAAGCACTTTTTTAAAACTAAAAATCCAGATTTAAGAGTCACAAGTGTGGAAATGTGAGGAATAACAGATCCATTTTTATCCAGGAGCTCTGCTTGTTCTCCCACTCACTCAACAAGCAGCCTGCACTTGCCTCTTCCACTCAGTTCTGGGTGGCGTGTTGATGTGACCATGGGGAGCTGGGCTTGCTCTAAGTGCTTCAGAAAGAAACTCCAGGAAGGGATTAATTTTGTATTTCCTAGAACTTATGCATCTGTTTGAGGTCTACATGAAACAACTCTATTTTTCATCTTCCACAAATGTACTGCTTGTACTTTCAGGTAGTGAAAAGCAACTTTTTGTGAAATGATAAGGGAATACATTGATTTATATTGTGTTTGCCCTGCTGTAAAAGTCTACACAAAGAAAAATCAGGATTATTTTGGGGTTCACTTTATCAAAAAGCAATATGTGTTTGTATGTATACTTGGAATGAGTTAGTGCATGTGTATCCTTAAGTCTTATAAAAGTATACAGATGCATGTGCACACACACTCACCTGAACCAGTAATAATCAATCAAATTGTCAAATAAACAGAAGGGAAGGAGAAAAATTTAAAATATCTGTATTTGAGAGGCTTGGGATTTTCAGCAGTGCCTCTGAAAAGATGGGATTTAAGGATGCCATGGGTCTTACAAAAGAACATAAAGGGGGGAAAAAAAAGGCATCTCTGTCTTATGTGGGCAAAATGGCCCTTTGTGAACCCCATGTGTATTTTTGCAGTCCTTCTCTGGCACAGATGTGAGAAATGTGAGTGTACTTGCCTGCAGCCAGGGTGTAGCAGGGGACTGGTCTCTGGAGGGCATTGCATTGTGCATGGCACGTACTCTACATGGCAGATTGTCATGCAAGTAAATGCTGACAGATTCACTTTATACACCCACCCAGTTTCTTCATTCCCCTCTAGAGTCTGAGCCAGATGTTCTGGGTGTGCTTATGGCAGAGAGGAGGCCGAGATACTTCATGCTGATGCTGTCTTTGGGTTTTGGGCCTGCTTTTCCTATGAATCTTAAAAAAGACTCAAGAAAGCTTCATTTCCAGGCATTTGATGGGCTATTGCCAGTCCAGAAGAAATGAGGAGCATGCTGTGCATACTTGCTTAGAGCAGCCCTGCTGGGTTTTCGCTATTAATTGTTCTCTCATGTGCTTTCATATTCTGCAGGGAAAAAACCCCATATTCTCTGTGCTGAAAAGAGATGCTTTGGACAAAATGGAGTCAGTACTGTTCTCCTTTGCAAAGACTTGCTCCTTCAGGGATTATGCTTTCAGAAAAGAGACACATTAGAGATAACACTGAATTTGATGCATTTAAATTACCTGACAAGCACCATGAGTTTCTGCTTTTGCTGATTACGGATCTGCCACCATCATCCGTTTCTCATTCAATTGATCATGGTGTGAGTGTGATGTTTATGCTGCAGAGGGAATGCCATTTCCTTTTGTCCCCTATGTAAGTCACTTGGAGGATGATTGTCCCCTCACACTTCAGGGGGTCACTGGCACTGCACTGGTGTTGAGCAAATGGGAGTGAAAGAATCTTCTTGCCTGCTCCTGTCCCACACACTTCATTGACCCATCAGCTCTCGCTGCAAGCAGTACAGCTGGGTGCAGAATAATTTGCAGGAGAGATTGCTTCTGAAGTTGCTGACTTAGCAAGCCTTGAAAAGAAAGCCAGAAAAGAGGGCGTTTGGGTGATGGATGGTTATAGAGATACATTATATACTTAAAAAAAAAAAAAAAAAAAAAGAGCTGGCAGACTGGAACATGATTCTGTCCAGTCCCTGTGACTGGTTCTGCTTTCCTGGCCAGCACACTGAATCACTATCCAGGGCCTTTAAAAAAATCAGTCATCATCTATTTTCTTCTAGTTTGTATGACTTTGCTCCTTTTATGGAAAAAAAAAAAAAAATGTATACAAACCATCACTGTTCCAAAAACATGCATGATGTTAACTATGTGAATTTTCTTGTAGCAATACAACATTTGGAAAAGTGTGTTATTTCAAAAGCATGGTTTCTTTAACTTTCCCATAATGAAAATAGAGGCAACTAAGGTATGTATTGACCTTGGTATTGGAAATCTGGGATTTTAAATATTTTTCAATAAATACAAGAATCTGGCCTTGACATTCAGACTGTATGAAATTCTTTACAGTTTCAAGCTAACAGGCTGATTTTTCCTTCTGTTATGTTCTGTAGGAACAGGGATAATCCGGGAGTATTTACTGTGAGGAGAGCTGTCATTCCAAAGAAGTCTTCCCTTTTACTATTCTCATTAGAATAAGATTATTTAAGTTCATAAAAATGGCAAAGAAGTGTAGGAAAAATTATTTCTATGGCCAAGTCCTTCCTTTCCAAGTAAGATGTGGATTCTGAAAACTGAAAAAAACCTGTCTTATTTTCCAAAATTCTTTAGGAGTCATTTAGGCATGTGCTCCATGTCCATTACAGTGTAATACAAAATTACCTCTAAATGTACAAGACTGACACTGGAAACCAAGTGTTTAATTTGCAAACTAACTCCCCTGAAAAACATGAAATTGGAGATAATTTAAGGATATATCGAAAATACAATACAAATGCTTAAAAATAGTAATTTAGATTTCATCATAGCAAACCTGTGAGCTTGGCACTCAAAAGCAAAGTGCATTTTTGTTAGATGATCCTCTGTGATAATGATGTCCAGAGATGAGAAATTGAGGCTAGTAGTATTAAAGAATTTCCTCAGTCACCCTCACTGTCCTTTGAAATGAATCACATAGAATAGAGCATGCATTGTTGAGCTTTAGATTCACTAAAAAATGAAGAGTTCCCACATGGTTCTTTCCTACCATATTTGGCATGTCCAGGGTAGCAGTCACCAGAGGAGGATTGTGTGTGCTGAACATACAGGGAGACCAGAGAGCAGCAAATATGAATTGCCATCCTGAATAAAACTCTGTGCCATCAAGTCCAGGTTACCACTCCAACACATCTCAGAGGATGAGAAAATAATATGTCACTCGGCAACTGTAACAGAACCTGCACACAGACCTTCATGTCCTTGATCTGTATTTCAGGGTCTTTTGAGTTCCTGTGGTGAACTAAAGTAAGAAAGATCTCTAGATCCCTCTTAGTATGCACAAGTTTATTCATTTTATCTCTCTTTGGCTCTCTTTTTGTGTATTTTAATAAGTACATGGTGTAACTCCTGTGTGTTTGCTGCCTGGAATGGTCTCAGGTCCATGTGAGCAATACCTGAGCTGGTTTTGGTATCCTGGTCTTAAAGGTGAGCACTCCAAAAGTTTTATTGATGCAACTGTAACAATTAAGGAATAGGCAAAAAAATTAAATTTGCACTCGAATGAGATTAAAGAATGCCTTGTAAACAAACTTGTTTGTGCTCTCTGGACCCTGTAAAATAGCTCCTTATATCCCGGTTTCCTTGACTAAGCAGCTCTCAAGGACTTTATGGGTTGAAATCATCATACAGCCTGCTCTGCACTCCTAGCAGAGTCTCGGTCCACTGCTGCTGAAGTCTGGCTCTGTGTGTCTGCTCTTCATTTTTTCTGAGGTGCACAGCTTGGTAAAACAAACCAGTCAGACAAAGAATGTCTGGAGTGGTGGTGGAGTAGGGATGCCTCTTCTTGGTTGATCCTCTCATTCCTACTGCTGAACTACAGACTTCAGGAGTATTTGGAGTGACTTCTGGCTAACCACTGTCTGTCCTTCCACAGGTGTTGTAACCTACCTCCTACCTCAGATGTTGAGCTGCTCTTGGAGAATGGTGTGGCCTCTCAGGACTCTAGGGTGCCAAATGACATCCCAACCCAGCAACCATGCCCCTGGTTCCTATATGGTCAGTGAACTATGCATCATAAAACATATGTACATCTTTTTGGATCGGTTTATCTCTGTTATGGTGTAACCTCTTTCCTGCAGCCATCACCTTGACTTACATTGCAGTCAGCAACCACTGTGATTATGTGGGTAGTACAACAGAAATCACAACAGAAAAATGCAATTTGCAGTCAGGTCTATCTGTGGTGAGTGCATTGAGGGCGTCAATTCCTATCTTTCCTGTTTAGCCACAATCTTTAGTGATTAATACAAATTTCTGCTAGAAAGGAGAAATAGAAAAAAAACCAGCACGAATTTGCCTCAGTGTGAAATTCATACTCCAGTGAATTGCTGTTATGCTGCAGACAGCAGTAACAGCAAGTAAGCCATTCAATATTATTGTAATGCTGATGGTTATTGTTCATTTCTGTTGAGCAAAACAAAGAAAATCAAAAAATTGCCCACTCTCTTCAAACCCACCTCATATTAAATCCCTTGGGCTTCATTCCCAACCTGCACCTGCCTGACATCAGTGTAGGCCATTGATTTTCATGAGGAAACACTCAATTTGCATCAGTGCCTACGACTGAAAAAACAGGTCCTGGCTTTTTGCAAGGTTTGGCATACTGTCTTGAAATCAGACAAAATTAGCCAGAATTTGTGAATTGGTTATTCTTTGCCTGCTGAAACGAGGCAATGTCTGCAAGCGCTGCTTTGAGAATCTGTTCTTTTTGTCTGAGAACAGATGTCTGGGAGGGGTTTTGGCAGCACCCACTCTGTCAAACAGTCCAGCTTTGACAGTTACTTGCTTGAGGGACGGCTCAAATGCAAAGCATTTCTGATCAGAATATCATATTCATCTGGAAGTTAATTACTGTGTCTGCCTTGGTATAAATAATTAATTATGCAAAACCCACACAGCTGTGGCTGGACAGAGTTAAGTGACTTGCTGTCACTGTCTCACGGTGCTGGAAAGGATGAAGAGATTTAGAAAATAAGCTCTTTAACTCTTGGGCCACACTATTGTCATAGCCCCTTCTTGATCAGAAGAGAATATGATTATCACCAAGCATGCCTTTCTTTACAAAAGGACATTTCCTAGTTTAGCCTGTTCAGGCCCCAGTAATGATCTCCTCTCAACGCTCTGGCTGTGTCAAGCTAAGAAGCCAAGCACTGATTGTCTTAGGGGCATGAATTTGCAAAGCCTCTGTGGCTGTGCAGTCATGCTCAGAGCAATCATCTGCCAAAGCAAAGTCTGCATCCAAGTGTGGATGTGTGCATGGGAGTGAGCAAAGAGTGAAGGCACATGGATGCAGTGATCAACCTGTCCCATTTTATAGGACACCGAGGTAAGGAGAAGGCCAAGTTTACAGAAATGACAAATATTTTTGACAGCAGCAGTCCAGTATCTCATCCTCTGAAAAATGGGCAGGGTCATGGGTTACACTATCAAATAAACAATATTTCTGGAAGGCAAGGGTGGAGAAATTGTCTTGCTATACACCCCTTTATGGTATGTATTCTCCAGTAGATCATGGATTTTAAGTGTACAAATAGAAGTATCAGCCCACACATTTGTGATAAGGGGTTTTCTGCATGTAACTCTGATTTGCCAAAACGTTTTTTTGCCTATAGCACTACTAAATGAAACACAGAGAAAAAAAATCTTGGTAAATGTGTCAAATTCCTTGGTGCAGGCAAACACTGCTGAAATTACTGCAGAAAAATACAACCCAGAGGACATATTTTGTACCTCCAAAGGATCAAACACACCACAATTCATAAGATGGTAGGGATCTCAACATGTATTCTATTCCTTCCTTTAAGTAATGTAAAGCTGTGTAAGCATCTATCTACTCAAATGAACAGGGAGGGAAAAATTATTCCGTGAAAGCATTAAATGTAGAAGATACTTATCTGTGACTCTTTCCAGGATTTGGCAATATTATTAAAATGAACTGAGTTTTATATATGGAACTTTTATATAGAAATTTTCATCCTCCAAGGATCCCAAAATATATTACAAAGCATAGTAGAGATTGTAAGCAAGTGCAGAAGCAATTACATGCTTAGCTGTAGTTCAGATATAACCTTAGACAGTGTAAAATGTGAAAAGGAAATGTAATAGGAAAATGGCTTATCCTTTCAAATAAATGCTACAGGCCTCCTACCTACCACCAGGAAGGGTATTGCTGGCAGACATGACAGGACATTGGCTCAAACAAAACAATTTATTTTTTTTTACTCATGTGCTGGATGCATTCTAAGCTCTGTGCTTGATTTTGTATTCTTGCCATAGAAATTTAAATTATAGCCTGATCTGTGGAAGGATACTCTTAAATCAGAGACAGTAACAATTGGGCTATTTCTCCAGCAAGAAGCAAAGCTCCAGTTGAAGGTCCAGGCAGTGGCTTGGGATCCTCCATGCCATTTAATTGTTAACATGCACCTTGGCACAGCTTTAGCCCCACTAGATGGTGCAAAGATATTTGCTTTCAGTTCAGGTATCACCCTGAGCCAAGGACTTTTCATAACAGGCAGCATTCATGAGGTTGTCCAGGTTTCTAGAAGTCTGTCTGTCTGTCTGTGTGGTCCAAAGGATGGACCAGGCTCGGGAGCCGTCCTGGTCCTACTGAAGCCAGTGACGGGTCAGGCACTGGCTCTAATGTAAGTGTGACTGTCTATCAGTAAATAAGTTCTACCACTGAACTAAATGATTGCATGTAGGTTGTCTTTAGTTTGAAAATTCAACTACAAGCATTATCAAAAGTCGTGATAAAACCCAGAGGCCTCATATGACCTCTCTGCCAAAGGTTGTAAGAAAAGGTGCTAATGTTGCTTTAATGCTGCCAAAATTGACACCTTAAAAACACACATAATTTTTTACATTGAAGAACTCTCTTTCTGAATAATCCTGATGTGTCTGCATGCTGTCATTTCTGACAATGGCAACACCTCAAATACCTGTAAGCATTGTTCAGCAGTCATCTAATTTATTTTAAATGTCGCTTGAAATTACTAGTAAGACGGACAGGAAAACAAGAAAGAAAACCTGAAGTTTGAGGATCCAAAAATAAAGTTATGGAAAGATTCTTTTTGTTTCAAGACAATTACCCTTAAGCTCCTTTAGGGAATTAAAAAAAAAAAATCTTGGTTGTCCTTGGTTTGTCAGTGGTGATAAGCATTGCTAACAAAGGTTCTCAATGCAAAGATTATATTGGAAAGCAATTTTTTATCCACAATTTTCTTGAATCCTAGGTACCCAATTGTTGTACTGAGTCTAGCAAGATGGAGGTGATTTTCCCCATGGTGATGCTGTGTTTTGCACTGGCAGCTGGAAAGGTGCTGATCTCACGTCAGGGCTTTGGTGTCTGCTGAGCAATGCTGGAACCGTCAGTGCTGCCTCTCCAACACTGCACCCTCACTAGTAGGCTGGGGTGGGAAACACCTTGGGAGGGGACACAGCCAGGACAGCTAACTCACACTGACTACAGGGATATTCCATGCCATATGATGTCTGCTCATAAAAAGTAAGAGAAAAGAGGAGAGGAGGAGGGGCATTTGTTTTACAGTGTTTCTGTTTGTCTTCAGGGGCAGCCACTACATATATTAAAGCCCTACTTCCTGGGAAGCAGATGGACATCTCCTGTTGATGGGAAGAGGAGAATGAGTAATTGCATTTTCTTTGCTTCCATGCATGCTTCTGCTTTATTAAACTTTTTTTTCTTGATCCACAAGGGGTTTTTTATCTTGTTTTCTTCCCTCTGTTCTGCAGAGGGAAGAAAACAAGACCCGCTTTGGGGGCATCTGATATTTATCCAAGGTCAATTCACTATTGTCCTTTTTGCTGCTCAATATGGGACATGAGGAATTTGAGATAATAATAGTAAGAGGGAGAGGTAACAGGCAAAACATGAACTGAGCACATCTAGTGAGTAAAAAGTGGAATAACCATGGAGAATTTCTGCCATTGAAATTGTGGTAAGGTAAATTGTTCACTTTTGCTTCATTATGATAATGTTGTGATTTTGATGTGGGGAATTATTTTTTGTTAATATGAGTAAAGCTTGTAAATGTTATGTGTTGAATGTGGATTTTATTGTTAATTCTTAAAGATTTGAGTTACAGATGTAAGGTGTGGTATGTATTGGGTTTGTGTGATTTGGTAGTGGGGGGCTACAGGGGGGACTTCTGTAAGAAGTTTCCAGAAGCTTCCTCCATGTACAATGAGGACCCAATGCCAACTGCCCAGCTAAGAAGCAGAGTGACAAAGCAGCTTTGGTAGGCATCCAGAATCCAATCAGGGTCAACCCATCACACTGGTACTTCCTAAGATTCTCATATTCTAGGCAGATTCCACTACGTTTTGCCATCCCAAAGTGTTCAATTTTTCTGGCACCACTCAGCCTACTCATCTTTCTCCTTTTCCCCCATTTAGTCTTTTCACATCTTTTTTTTCCGTGCACCTGTGCTCATTTATCTTCTTTCCCCCATCCCTAAGCAGAGGTCTCCCACCATTCCTCCCCTTGGGGCAGTGCCTTAGCACAACCTCTTTGTTCTCTCATCCTCCTCCCTTGGTTTAGTCCTTCCTCTTTTGCAGACCAGCCACGCACACCAAGCACCATCCATCATCCATGCAGACTCAGCAATGCCAGACCTGCCTTCTCTGATATCACTGTTTAAATTACACCACCCTGACATCCTCCTAAATGGATCAGTACTTGTCCCCTGCACACAGATCTGCCTGAGCTACATCCATAACAAAGGCTCTACAGAGACATGTGAAGAAAGGGAGGGTTACGGTGGCAGGTACTGATATGGGTTTTCTGTTTTCCTTTGGTTTTTTTTCATTCTATATCATTGAAGAAATCACAAAGTTTATTTCTATATTTAACATAACTATCCATAAATGAATGTAGATAACTTTTTCCACATACATATATATGTGTGTAAAAATATCTATATGCACATGTATATATATTATACTTTCAGTATTCCTAGAAGGCCATTTATCCAGTCTGCAACAAGACTCTTGTCTTTTAGTTAAAGAAAAAAAAAATTAAAAAAGAGATTGAGCTGAAAGTTACTGAGTTAAAATTTCTGCGGTTTCCAACTTCAGCACTTAAATCTTTCCCATTTCTCACAGTAGATTTCTTCAGTGTTTTATGGAACTGAGTTCAAGTTCCCCATTTGTCCATGATTTAAGCACCAAGGTTCTGAAGCAAAACTAAATCTTCTGCCTTACTGAGATGTTATGACAATAAGGCTGTATAACCTAGCCTAGCCAAATAAAAACAAACTGTAGATAGGCAATTCAGTTCTTACATCCTATGTAATTTGGGGTGCAATTTCAGGAGTTTATAGAGAGTAACATCCATTTCCAAAGATATATCTTATTTTACTCCTTTCTTTTTTATGTGTGTTTAAGTCAGTGGCAAAAGGTAAAAGGTATAATCTGTGCTTTGGTTTGAAGATCACACATTTGGACTGGGCAAAAGTGCAAGTTTTATGGAGGCAACAGACTTGTCTTAGCACTTAGAGGGATTTCCACTTGCTCAGAATGGTATGGAAATGCCCCTGGTTTAGTACAAGATTTGGATTGAGGCTGCTTTCTTTCCATGTATTTTAAATCCTTGCATGTTTCTTAAAATGGTCTCAGGTCCTTTGGAATTAGAAAATGTAACAATTCATGTTCCATTCCCACAGACCTCCTTCATTATGTGGCTCTTCCCCCACACCTTGACCTGTGGTGAGCTTTACCTAACTCACCTTTAAGGAAAATGATCCCAAATTTACAGGCATTCATTGTTGTAATGCAGCAAATCAACGGGGTCACCGGAGTGACACTGTCCAGGCATGCAGACAGATTAAGTTAGAGACAAGTGTCTTCCCTGAAGTTACGTGATGGATAAATCTACCTCATCCCTAAAAACAAGCCCTGGGAAATCCTTTCCACCAGGCTCCCTTACCTTAGCACAAGATCAGAAACTTGTGCATTACAGTGTAGGATCTCACTAATAATACTCACTTATTTCAGGAACATTACCTTCTATTTCCAGGAGCTTCTGATAAAGTGACTTCAGTATGTTATACATTATTAGCAAAAAAACCCACAGTGCCTTCCCTATTAGAAACCTCAGCTCACAACTACCAGCTGGAGCAAGGCAGGTCACTGCGTCACTATTAACCAACAGCTGACAGCTAATTGATTTTACACTTGTGTATCAGTGCTTGCAAACCATAATTTAAAAGCTAATTTGTTTCATACTTTTAATATCATAGGCAGTTTTGTATCCTGTCCTACAAAGACTGAGCTAATCACAGTCCATCATTTTTACTGCTGCTGGCCCCAAATTCGGTCTTTTGTACATTCATACTCTGCGACACTCTTATCTCTTAACCCAAATGTGAGAAAAAGCCCTCCAGCACCAGTTGTCTCATGGATACATCAAGGGAGAGTTTTCAAAACTGAAGCCACTTTAGGGTAGTTTTAATGAGGCCGTGTTTGCTAAAGCATGACTGACAGAAATAATAAGTTAGCATTTGTGAGGGAACCCTCAGAAACTGAGCTACAGCAGGCAAAAAGCCAGCAGAAATTGTTGTGCTGGTGAAAATAAGAGAGCTTTAGAGCTCCGAAAATAGCTCTCCTAGCTCAGCCTAATGCAATTAAAGTTACTGATGTACATAATATGAAAACTGGGAGCTCTTCCTGTTAATAACCACTGTGTAACCAAGGTAATCCATTTCATTAATTTAATATACACTTTTGTATCCCCCGATAATAGACATATAATTAAAGACATAGGCTTTGCATTCCAAAATTAAAGTTTGGAAAGGACTTTTATATAAAAACAAGGCATTTTGCTTATTTGTTGTTCAATGTCACCCTGGTTAACACTTTTTTTATTTTATTAAAGTATCAGTACTACAATTCAGAACAAATCGATATAGGTGCAGATCAATTTTATCAATAAGAAGGCATGCTGCCTCGTGAAGATGAAAAGATGATAATAAATTGTTGTACAATGTGTGGCTGGTGTGGTTAAAAACACATATTGAAGTTGGAAGCGGTCCATATTTAATTCAATATTTTATATTATGCTGATGCAAAAATACTAAAAAAGATTTACATTCTTTTATTTTTCAGAGTATTGATCAGAAATTATGGCAAGGTGATTGTTATTTTATAGTTCTCAAAATCTTTGACCAGAACCTAAAACTATATAAAAGCCAAGAAAGTAGATTTTTAGTAGACATACAAAAGACATCTAAAGGTAAAATGAAAGTAAAGTTTTATTTAAAAATTCGGGGTTTAGGTGATTGACTAGAAAATTATTAAATTGAGGAATAATACTCCCTCAAATGAGTATTCTGAGAAAAGAGGAAAAATCCTGTATTTGTTTATTCCAAATAGTTAATATTTTGTATATATGCAAATATATACTTTTTCCTGAGATACAAATCTTGTGAAATTGTATGGATAGGACAAAGAAAAATGTGTGGTGCACAAGTAGGATGAGAGATGGGTGTAACAATAGGAAGATAAATGTGTAATTATATTGAAAATAAAGAGGCAAAAATGGACATTGAAGAAAGCTTAATATTCATGAAATTAAATGAGTCAAATAGTTAATTATTAGAGGAGGAATAGATATTCCAGGATTCAGAAACCATAGTAGTGATGAACTGTGTAGATTTCAATTTGTGATTGTGATATTACAAATATCACCTGTTATATGTGATATTATGCATCAGATTATATAATATGATATTATAAAATGTTGCAAGATCTTAATCATGAAGTTAAAATATTCCCTTGTGAAGATGAGTGAACCTGAAGGCTAAGTTCATTCTTATACCATCTTTGCAAATGAATAGAAGCATTTAGTACATTTTTCTAAAAGGTTTTTTTTTTCCCCACAGCTGAGAAGTAAAAATACAGTTCCTTCTTTATGGTTATTTATTAGCAATAAGCCTTATCAACAACTTCTGAATAGTGTGGTAGAAGTGTCAATGAGGAAATAAACTTGGTTATTAATGGAAGTATTCATATATATAAGAATATCCTTAAAGATAAACTCAAACAGGATTTTATGGAATACCAACTGTTTAAGGATCCAGAAGCAGGGACCTTTCTATGGTTGTTTTTGTTGCCTTCTGCTTTCAGTTCAGAGTCTTGTCAAAGAAACTTCCATAAGCTAAGACCAATGATTCTGTACATCACCTCACCTAAGTGACTTGAGAGATATTTTTCTTTCTCTCTCTTTTTTTTTTTTTCATGGAATTGAAAATTGTATTTTGGAATAATTAAATATACTTTAAGGAATAATCAGAAGTACTTCCTTTCTTCCCTCTGGTTCTTTCCAAATTTTTACCTTTGTCTTTAAGAGGATGAGGTTTTCAAATTTCTTCTGTGTGGTTGTCTGTGCAGGAAGTAGTAAGTGTAGTGCTGGGAAGAAGGAAAGATAGAGCTTGGACAGAAGATAACCAGTAGGTTTGTGCCTCCTGTGGCTACTGGAGGCTCAGGAAAGGAATTACTGGTTTAGGAAGGTCCATTCTCTTCTCCCTTATTCAGCCTTACCCAAAACCTCACATAACTCATATCAGACCATATCATATCATCATATCATATCATCATATCATATCATATCACTGTCAGTAATATATGTCAGTGAAGAATCTGGATGTTAAATTCTTGTCAAATTTCACCTAGTCAGTGGTTGTCCTGTGCTATCAAGATCTCTCTATAAGGCCTCCCTCTCCTTGTGGGAATCAGCCTCATTTAGAGTAGCAAATTTGCATAGCAAATTTTATCCAGATCAATCATAAAATGTTGTAAAGAACTGGCCCTAAAATTGATCCCTGGGGAATACCAGTAGTGACTGGCTGTCAGACTGATGTTGCCCCAATACAGCAACACTTTTAGTCCATCCTTCCAGCCAGTGACCACCCACCACATTGTGCACATGTCTAGCTGGATTTTTTCCAGAAGGATACTGTGACAGACGGTATCCAAAGCTTTGCAAAAATTAAAAAAAAAAAACCACTTCTCACACTTACTGGGTTGTTGTATTTTGTTCAGTCTCCTGATACATCATTGGTTTTTCTAGTGCTTTAACCTCAACAAAATCAAGATTCAGTTAGGCTTCTTAGGACAACCTGTTAACTTTGCCAATTAGTGTACAGGAGGGTAAAAAATTTATGAGGTAGGAACTAGATCTGTATTCAGTCAGCTCATTAACTGATATCATTATCAAACTGATACAGGAATCATTAAAAATGTATTGGATGTAAATAGCTTTCAATCTATATTCAGTTGGCTGGATTTACACCAGTAGTGCTAATATATACTCTAAGCCATCTGTTCCCTTAATGAATACTAGGAGCTGTATGCACAATTCTTACTTTCTCGAACACAAAGTTGGCATAATAATTAAGGACATGTAAAGCATAGAAAAACAAAAGCATAGAAATTATAATGTAAGGTACCTAGGTATGAACATAAATTTGCTGTCTTAGAGATATAGTTGTCACCAAAGGGAAATTTCTCCTGGATCATAAACTGCCTGTTGCAACTCCACCTTGGCCCCAGGAGAAGGCAACCTTGCTGTACATTCCATCCCAAAGCAGAAGAGTCTAAAGTACTATTTACTTCTACCAGATGCCTAAAAATCTGACATTTACTATGGCTGTGATCTGATATGGGTTATACAAGGTTTTGGGTAAGGCTGAAAAAGGGATAAGAGAATGGACCTTCCTAAACCAGTAATTCCTTTCCTGAACCTCCAGTAGCAGGAGGAGGTGCAAACATACTGACCATCTTCTGTCCCATCTCTATCTTTCCTTCTTCCCAGCACTACACTTAGCTGGGACTCACACTCACAGAAAGGCAAACTGCTCTTTGATATAAATCACTAGGAAGGACCAACTTTATTCCAGGTCCCCATTCCTACATTTACCCCACTATAAAGACATGAAGTCTCCTCCTCATTACCCCTATTCTGTACAAAGAAAATAGAAACCAAACAAAACAGCTGAAAAAAATCTGAAAAGGCAAATCCAAGCCCAGAAAATCTCACATCTGGAGAAACAGAGACAGCAGGAAAAGCCCTGAGCAGTGAGAGTTTGGCTTACTTTTTAAATACAAGCTACATGATATATTTTTTTGTGGGTAGAAATGATTATTGTGTTATTTTGTTCAGCTGGCCTTCTTCTACTTCCACTGTTGGGAGCAGTTTAAACTTGTTCATGCATAGATTTCTTTGCAACTCCTGAATGTGTTATTACTGTGAAACAAAATTAATTTCTTTCACTTGAATGAAAATAATTAACTTTTTCAAGATTTTTCTATAATAACTGTTCTAAAGCCCACGTGCTGTTTGCTTGTCAGGTGGTGATTTTCCACACAGGGGTACTTACTGTGTAGCATGGAACAGGTGCAGCCTTAGGGGTGCATAAACTGAGAACATTGGTATTCATTCATTTTGTAGGGAAAAGTACAAAGAACTGTACTTCATATATCTGAGTGAGGAATCAATAAAATGCTTGCACACTCTGGATGTGTCAATGGATGGAGATAAAGATGAGAAAAACTTTCTGAAAATTGAATTTTGGCACAGTTGAAGCCTACATTTCCATCCTTCTCTTCAGAGGTGAATTTTTCCTATGGTGCTGAGATACCTCAGTAAGCTGCAACTATGTTGTCACTAGATTTATAAGGATTAAAATAAACATTGCTGCTGCAAGCGTAGGAGTTGACTGCATGTCGAGATCTGGCTTTCAACTTTCAGTTTATCTGTGCACAGGAATTATATTCTGACTCAGACCTATGGTCCCTTGAAGTAGTCAGTGATAAGCAGCAGAGGAATCCTACATGTGTGAAGTGTGGAAAAATCCCTCTCACTTAGCTTTTTGCTCTTCACCTTGAATAGCTAAAGCATGATATATTCTGAAAGTAGAAAATTACTTATTACTTTAAAAAATGTATATATGGAACTTTTATTTTGATTTCTAGTTCTTCTATATACTTCATTTCAATAATTATCTGTGAATTCTATTGCATCCTTACCTGCTGATAATTGCCAGTGATTACTGAGAGATGAATGCATGGAAAAGAGTTAGAAAATACAATAAATGAAACTGACAAAAATGCCCAAAACTGTTCTGGTTTTCTCAGCCAGAGAATTACAGATCAGGAATGATCCATTGCATTTGTTATCTCACAATAAATAAGTAAATGCCAGTCTTGAGTAATGATGAATCCCCTTATTTTTAAGTCCTCAATGATATCAGGTATTATACCTTGCAGATACCATGCTCGTGGAGCAAGTGCCCATCTGAGCAGCCATGAAGGAGTCACACACAAAGCAGAGCCTCTGTGACCCTGATTGAGAAGCAAGTATAGATACTGCTAGGAGATCAAGGGTGATCTCTTCTCATGAAAGCTTGTGACAAAGCAGGGGCAAGGCAACCAAACCCAAAAGAGGTCAATGCTACTTAGCAAGAGAATCAAACAATGTCTTTGTTTGCAGATCTACTTGAAGCCTCTGAGAAATAAAGGTCTGAATATAATTCACTGCATCAGCTGCTTCCACTAAAATAATGGAAAATGCATTACAAAAAGCAGTCAGCTTCAGAAGAATCACCACAAAGTCTCAGACATCCAGTTACAAGTCCAAACATGTAAAATTCTGTTAGTTATAGCACTTTGTCCTGTTTGATTCAGCAACTCTCTTTCACTACTTAAGTAGACTGGAAGTGTTGCAGAACCTTCTTTTGCCACATCATCCTCCTAACCCTACCAGTGCTGTTGGCACCTTGATTATCACCAGTTCCCTTTCTTGTTCATTTCAGCCTGGAAAATGTTCCCTGTTTGCATGTTGAGTGGTCCCTAGGGAAAGCACAACCCTCTACTCTTTCAGGATGGCTCCCCTAATCCCAGAGTGTGTTATAAGGACAAGCTTAGAGTCACTTTATCTCTGTGACTCAGCTATAGTTTTTATAGGAATTCAATAGACAAAAAAGATTCTGGTCAGTCACCTGAGATGTGTATATGATTTCAACCCATTTCTGAATATATTCTCTACTTTCTTTACAAAGACAGGTGCAAACAGGCACAGGGATCAATGCCTTTCATATCTGGAACATATTGGAGGCAACTCACTTCTCTCATGGAAAAAGCAAAAGCAATTTTCAGCAATCTTCCATAGAAGGTAAAGTCACACACAGAATCACACACAGAATCCCTAGGTTGTGATCACCTTTAAGATCATTGAGTCCAACCCAAGTGTGGAATAGGACAGAAAATTATCATGGAATAGCTGGTTTGAACTAACTTCCTGATCTATAAGACAACAACAAATGGCTCTTATGATGTTTTGCTGCATGCTCCTTTACATCCACTGTAGTGTTTGCTCATCAAGCACTCACTGAGTTTTATACTCTGAGAAGGCCCCAAGATCTAGGGAAAATACGGGAAATGTGCAGCCCAAGGTTGGAACAAATGATGAACTAAAAGGCTGGAGTCTTGGCTGAAGGAAAGAGTGGAGAGGAGGCATTTTGTGGGATTCTAGGGTTGGTATGGAGGATTTATCAGTTATACGTCCTGGTTTCAGGGCTTGCTAGTGGGAAGTAGAATGTATGGCAAATGTATGAGAGGAGTAAGGAAATGGGGAAACTGGGTGCCAGAAGGAGGACTCTTGCATGCCTTAGGCCTCTATTTGGACTAAGCAGAACAAGCAGGAGAAGGTCAGAGAGTTACAGGGCTACAGGGAGAGATAAGGAATTAATTGTGCTCTTGAGTGTCAGGATAGTACAAATTGTCTTGTCTTGATTTGTTCAGTTTTGCTTCTAAAAAAGAGCTTTCCCATAAACCATGCCTGGCTCATTAGCCTGTCTTTCTTCTCAGAACTCAGACCTGGCAATTTCAACTCTGCAAAAAAATCTTAGAGTCACTCTTAGATATTTCTCTGAAATCAGTAGCTCAATGTGCAGCAGCAGACAAAAAAAGTCATCATGGTGATGGACATTGTCAGGTCAAGTATTCAGAACAAAACAGAAGACACCATTTTGACACTACAGAAAACCATTGATTTGCGTCTCTGGCCACTACATCCCAAAAGATATATATGGTGGATTTCAAAAAAGGCATAGGGAGAGGAAGCTAAAATTGTCCAGGCAATGAAGCAACTGTCTTGGGAAGTGAAACTGAAAGAAAGCTGCTTGGAGATACGAAAATGTTTACAAAATCAAAAAAGAAATGGAGAATCTGAATTAACTGTTGCTTCAGTTCTCACTGCATGAGTCAGGGAATACTCAATAAAACTAAAAAGGAGTAATTTTAAAACAGATTTAAAAGAGTACATCTTTACACAGTGTGTAGAAAAGTTTTGGAATTTGTTGCTACAGGAGGTTGTAAGGCAGATAGTAATGGCAAGGACAAAGGGGATTTAGACAGATTTATGGACAGCAGGTTCCAACACGAATGCTGAAAGAACTAAGAAAGGTTGCATGCTCTAATTTACCTAAAACAGCATTTTGAGATGCTGGGGAAATATGACAGGAACAGAGAACAAAATATGGTCAGGCTCAAGAGCTGTCCTTAAATACCATGTCTTAACTGTTGTTAAATGGATATTATACAAGATGAGCCATTGTGTTACTTAATAGCACATTTATTCTATTCTTATGTTGTTGTTTCTTTTTTTCTTCCTTATACTCTGAGTATATCTTTTTTCCCTGTGTATTATATGGAGACCCTAAGCCCATGAGCTGTCAGTGAGGTCTCCAGTAAGGCATAAACTACCTCAAAGAAAACAAACATTATTCTTGGATCATATACAAAACATACCAGACTATGACTCCCAGACTACAGTGAATATAATTGCATTTAGCTGCAGCAAAAGTTCACATTGAGTATATATGCACATATAAGAAGTTCGCAGGTATTTGCTTGCCTGTGTTTGTAATTCACTCTGCCTATTAGTATATTCTCCTGCTATTATTCATGTGAAGGTGGAAGTACTCTCTCACACCAGCCTGCTTTACAACCTGAATTAACTTAATAACCTTGTGCCATGGAGTGGTGGACAGCTTTGTGGAAGGTGGGAGAGCACTGGGTGCCATTTACCTTCACTGCAGCAAGATTTCTGACCTTGTCTCCATAGCACCCTTATAGAAAAGCTGACAAGGTATGGTTTTGGTGGGTTGGCAGGAAGGTGGTTTGAAAACTGACTGAGCAGCCAGGCCCAGAGGACTGTGATCATTGGTACGAAGTTTAGCTGGGGACATGTTAGTAACTCGTACCTTGGACTAGTAACTGAGCAGGTGGAAGACCTAGTTACTATGTTGTCCATGGGAAAGAGCTCCATAGTTAGATGATGTTCAGATGCCTTTTTTCCCTAGACTGTTTCCTTTCCAGGTAGTGTTTGTAGTAAGCTCTCTTCAGAGACAGAAAAAAAGATAGAGAGAGGAGTGGATGACAGAAACATGAAGGTCAAATGACTCTTGTTCCAAAATTACAGCAGTAGTCTAATTCAATGTTAAAAAATTATGATGCCTTGGCAGATGGATTGTTCCAGTCATATCCTATCACCAGGAAATCAATTGCATAATCAAAGACCTTATTAATTTTCTCTGGCATTTAATTGCAGCCATCCATTGGACTGATCTTATGAAATTCAGGAAAAAATATCCAGACACAATTGTATATTACTAGTATACAAGCTATTATAGGAGCAAGTCCTTTAAGTGAATTTTTCTTAAAGATGCAAGAACCAAAATATGTATTCTTATACACTCTGATATCTTTGATTTTCAGAGGGGTCTCATTTATGGGGGTTCAAAACGTACTTGGAGTTAGCTAATGCTAATTCTGTCCTCAGCTGTATACCTCTCCTGGAGGTCAATGCTCACATACCAAAAAGACAGCTCCTGAAACAGCAGTTCTGAGCTGCCATTGTTTTCAGACTGAAGTATTAGATAAAGACAATATTGCAGCTTCTTTTTTATTTTGTGGAAGTTCCTAATGTGGTTTCTGCTATGCAGGTGTCTTGTGTCAGAGGGGAAGGTGGTGGCCAGCTGTAGAAAGGAGATTCTTCCCGAGGTACACCAACCCTGCTTGTAAATCAGAGACTGAAGTCAAAGCTGAGTGAAAGCTAGCAGAAGAACAAAATGAACAGATGTAAAAGGAAGTGTTAAGCCCTACTCCGAATAAATAGGTGTTTTTGTAGCTTGGCTGCAGTGCAAGAGACATGCTTTGGAGAAGGCAGTTCCCTACCGGAAATAGGTGCTATGTCAAAACACATTCAATTCTGAATGCAGAAAGGATGAGCAGAAAGGATGAGCAAAGAGAGAAAACAAATGATCTAGAAACCTCTATCATATTACTGTTAATTTGAGGAGATCAGCTCAGAAGAAATTTTTAAATTCTTTTTCTATGCAGGCAAAGCTTATTATTGTTTGCAATCACTGAATAATGGATTTTGTTTTCCAACATAGCTTTGAGGAGGTTTTTGATTTTATGTACATTTGTATGATTTAAACTCTGGACTCTGTCAGGCTATGATAAAGGCTGCCATCACCTCACCAGGAATTTCCTGTAATGTATAAACACTTGACTTCACGCTAACCTTCCCTCCTGCCTCTCCCACATCCTTACATGCATATCAATGTCCGCTGAAAAGGGCACTGCTGTGTACCAAGTCCTAGTCAACAGACCAAAATGACCAAGGCTTCAGGATTACTGCAGCACTGCTAATCAATAGATATTGAGTGCAATCCCCTGCTCTAAATTCAACAGGGTTAATAAGTGTCTACAGAAAACAATGCTCTGAAATACAATCTCCTTCAGTGAGGGAGGGGAGGTAGAAATGTTTGCTTCAGCAGCTGCAGATAAAACCTGTGGGAGGCAAAGCTTTAGCTTTTACCCAAATTTGGCCTGAAGCATTCTTGATTTGCTAAGTGTGCTGTGCATTAGAGACAGCTTTGCTGCTGACAAGAGAAATACCACATATGATGACATGTTTCTGAGCTCCCGAAAGTCTTCATTTGATGTTTTACTCAGAGATGGCATGTGAACCTCCTTATGGTCCCATCTATTAGACCTTTGGTTTTGCTTTTTACGCTTTGTATGCAAGACTAAGCACATGCAGGACAGAGGAAAGGAATTCAATTTAATAGCTGGCCAAATGCCCTTTTCTCTTTTGAATAGGCAGCGATGCTATCTAGAGATGAAAGGTGACACTTAAACAGAGCAGCAACACTACTTGTAAAAGGTCTGAAATTCTTTTAACTTTGCTTGATGGCAAAAAGTGAAGCCTTTCCCATCCCCCTGTTTTATGTGATTTACGGAGTGAACTCTTAGTACAATTTAAGATCCTGAGTGAAAAACCCAGTGCTGAGAGACAGGGTGCCAAATTCTCTGACTGAGCTGGGGTAGTCAGCCAAGTTCAGTATCTGCTGGCTGATGATGAATGGTGACGTCTCAGTGCTTGCTCAACATCTGTCTGCCTACTTCACTTCTAATTGCTCACCCGCAGATAACTGGGAAGGGAAGAATGCTAGATTTCACAGAAGCAGTATAATGGGACTTATTCATGAGTGTGAAGAATGTCTATGCTGTGTTTTCAAGCACACCTTCAACAGATGTCCAGCTCTCTACAGGTTGACATACTTGGTTCAGGATTATTGGCTATCTGAGCCTCTTTGTAGTAATACAGGAAACTTATACTTTTGCTTGTCACCATGGCTTTACTGAATTCTTCAGTGGGAAGGGTCAGCAGAAATGCTGCTTCTTATCAGCCAGAAGAGCTGCACTTGATAATACATTATGGAATATGAAGATGGGTGTACCATGATGTGTTCTTCACAGGTACTGCTCTTTCTCAGGTTGAGACAAATATATCATACTATATGCTGACATATGTAACTGTCGCAAAACACTTTAAATCACAGAAACTACAATTATTTATTTTTCTTTAGAGTTGTCTGTTATTTTTCTTTTCTGTTATTATGTCTGCTTTTTATAATTTCATAGGGATTCAGCAAATGTTAATTTTAAACGAAAACTTCTGCCATTCCCCTGTGTTGACCTAAAGCTAGAGAACACACTTTGTATTCCTTATTTCTGCTGTGTTGCACTTTTTTCATCAGAATAGAAGCATTAAACTGTCTCCATATACAGGCAAGGAAAATGTGTAGTTGGGAAATAGAGTTTTTTAAAACAAGACCCTCTATTATCTGACATGAAATTGTAGGAAACGAGGACTTCAAGGGGTCATTTACCCTCCCCTTTGTCTCTTATGCTTTTCATCACATCCTTTTCTTTCACCTTTTTACCCCTTCTTTTTTTTACCTCTTTCTTTATTTCCTTTGTCTGATTCTCTGTTGTGTCTTATTTAGGCTTTGGGCTGTACATATCAAAGCAGGGACACAAAAAATCCTGGCCACTCACTATGACTGTAAAGGTACCAGACAACTGTGACTCTAGTCTGGAAATAAATGGGGAAATAGGCTTCATCTATGCTTTATTCCCAATGCATAATTCTCACAGTGGAGTTACAATAAAACAGTGATAACAGATTTATAATAGCGAGTTTAAGATTTTTGGTTTGCCAGTATAACTCTGAGTCTGTAAGAACCCAGTTTGGTACTATGGGGAACTGGAGCCTTTGTATCCCAAGACAAATGACTTCCAAATTGGAACACAGCTATGGACTCAGGCTCCATTGTGAGGGTTAATTTTGTTTCACTCAGAAATAATTATTGCTGGCTTATCTAAAGTAGCAGAAGCTTGGAACAGGAGAGTACTTCACTCCTCCTGGCACAAAGACAGTTGTGATAATGTAAGTTATATAAAAGGTGCCAAGCTAAGGGAAGGGGGGCGGGGGGGGCGGGTTGGAATAAAACCATCAACAAAACAGTGACTTTAGCCACCTTCCCACTGTTCAGGTTATTTTTCCTAAATTTTTTACATTTATATTGGCTTTTAATTCTAACCAGTAGCTTGCAGGAAATCTTGCATTACAGTTTTCCACCAGGAAGAAAGCAGTGACCTAAAATTCTGGTATATTTTTAATAACAATTATTAAAATTGCATGAAATATGTTAGTCCTTGAACAGCAGAAATGGCCTGAAGCAAAGAATCCGTTCTTCAGGGAGCTCAGCCCAAAAGCTAATACCCAGTTCTCAGTCAGCATTGATGTAGATTCTTCCCATTTGCCCTAGGAATTCCCTGCTAAAAATTGCATTAAAACACCCCACATGTGAAGAACATGGCAATATTTATGGAAGTAGTAAGTGCTGAGGTATTGGGATACACAAAGTGTGTACACTTTGCCACGTGCCAGCTCCTGTGCTGTGGTGGGTACCTCTCAATCTCACTGGAGTTCAGGACTTCCTGGCACTGGCTGACTAAAACCAGGCAGATCTCTAACTGGGGTAAGGAATGAATTGGTGCAGGATTTAAAAGGTGACCTTGTAAAACAGGATTAAAGAGTTAGGATGAGTAAATTGTTCTTGGTAGAGAAATGCCCCACAGCCATTTATCTGGGTATCATGAAGAGAGGGAAGAGTGGAAATAAGGGACAGACTGTCAGCTCCCAGTTTAGTCCTAAGCCTCTTGTTTAGGAAGGCAAATGGTTACCATCACACAGAGTAATGAATATCAGTCCTGGTGATACTGTATTGAACGGTTTAGTGGATCAAGCAGGATCTGAAGGGTAATATTATTCTCCTACTATTGTCTATTATTGTCTAGCCAGGTTTACCTAAACTTGCCACTATCAGGCTACTACTCTTTGGAAACACCCACAACCAATCAATCAATCACTTAGAGGGGAAAAAAAAGCGCCAACCCAAGCCACCTACATCTCTGGAGGTTTGTCTCATCTTTTCAGTCTAGGCAGACTGGAAGCTATTGTGTGGGTCCTCACATTTCCATTTCACATTAAAGCACTAGCTGAGGGTGATTACCCCCATGATTTACTTCTTCTTTGTTTTATCCCTTTGCTACCTTTGTGATACCTGTATTAGTGAATATAGAGTTTGAGAGTTTAACCAGGTGGTGGCAGTGATGAACTGATGTTACCTACTTCTACAAATCATGTTGATGTAACAATAATAATAAAGAATGTAGGCAAACAGGTTAGTCCTTCAGGGCTCAATTTTTAAAGCTGTGCATAGGGGTTTAGTATGATATTAACTGGAACTGCTTGGTCAAATCCCTCCATGGTGCTCTGACAGTTTATCCTGGACTGGTGAGGGCTCACATCTAGCCCTGAACTTTGCATAAATTTTAGGTAGGTTATAGCAAAGAAGATTGGAAAATACTTTGAATATGTTATGAATGTGTGTATAATAGTCACAGTGAAGGCTGTCCTTGTGCATTTCGCAGTGACTTCCCTCAAGGCTTGAAAAGATTTTCAAAAGAAATATATTTCATCAAAAGTGTAAATGAACAATTTAATGTATGTTCTGGGTATATTGTAATTACATGTAGAATATTTTGTCGTTATTTTGATTCCCAAAATTAATTTCTCAGGTGAGTTGAAAAATAATAACTCCATTTAAATAATAGATACCTGCAATACCTTTTCTTGTAACTAAAATAGAAAATATGTAATGAAAACGACAGAGCTCTTCTGGACTTCCAAATAATATACTACAGTCTCTCGAATTCAAAGTGAATTTAAAACTTGAGTTTATTTCTAATTATGAATAGCTTTATTTCATGAAACACTGCAGTTCTGACTTTACGAGATGCTCATCATTCTTCACACATCAATGTTGTTCTTCCACCTTGGCAAATCTTTCCTAGAGCTGAGTACAACAAGTGAGAAACATCTACCTGCATGAAACCATGGATATTTGTTTGCAGAGATATGAGATATGAGATGATATTTGCAGATATGAGATGTCCAGTCAGGTAGAATCAACACACAGTCCCCAGTAGGGCAGCTTGTGGGGCTGTTACCAGCTACCATTCCAGTTGTCAGTGACTTAGAGCAGCATCCCATCTCCCTCTGAAGGTCTGTCACTGTGGAGAATTGACACTGACACATTATTTTCATATAATTTTATATGAAGGATGTGAATAAAATTTTTAGTCTTCATCCAGGAGGGCTAAATTGTAAAGTGTTCCTGTTGCTGCTGTTCTGAAAGCAGCCTACTCATCTTCCCCAGCCAATGCCTCTGCCATCCCCTAGCATTAAAGAGTGGTTGCAGTCACTTGGAACTGCATTCTTGTAGGAGTGACTGACTGTCCTATGCTGGTGACAACCAGAGAGACATTTTCTTCACAGCTTAGAAGAAGGATGAGCAGGACTTTCTAGAAAACCACAGTCTTTAGCACTTGTCAGGTAGATCTTGAAATGTCAACAAATTTTCGTCTGGAAAAAGTCAATTATTGGCAGCCACCTTTTTGTTTTAGTCTAGTTGGAATTATTTTTGCTAAAATAAAAAAAACCCCACCCAAATCCACAAACAAAAAAAACACCCAACAACAACAAAAACCCAAAAAACAAACAAACAAACAAAAGCTCCTGGGTAAGCAGCAAGGTGCTTTATGAAGCTCTGGGTCTGGACCCTGTTGTGCTGCACAGATTCATAGATTTGTAGCTTTTCTCTTCATCCAGCCCAGGCATAGTACCATCTGGGTTTTTTTGTTTGTTTGTTTGTTTGTTTGTTTGTTTTTTGTGGTGGTTTTTTTTTTTTTTTTTTTTTTTTTTTTTTTTTTTTTTTTTTTTTTTTTTTTTTTTTTTCCAGCAGGACAGAACACTGACAGAAACAAAGTGGAGGATGACTCAAAAGACAAAATTCTTGTCTTATTTACCACCCCCTCATTTTGATAGCAGTTAACTAACTTGTACTATAACCACTATAATCAGAGTGTAGTTACACAGTTCTGCTGATACAGAATATTGCTGGACTTGGAGCCAAGAATCGATTTTTAAATCCTCAGAGACTTCAATTATTAGACACAAACTCTGCTGACACCAAGACTAGCACTTTTTCTGTGGGTGGAAATGACAGAAGCGAAGACTGATTCAGATCTCTGTGTGTGCTCAGAGTGGAGAGGCAGGATGCCTATCCACCAGGGCTAGAAAGGACTCTTGTTTTCTTTACCAGCTCACCTTAAAATACATAAAAATGGTGCAAGGAGGTTTCAGAATCTGTGCTCCATTTCACTGAACACCTCTTTTACACAGAGAAACCCTGTCATCTACACAGCAGGAGCAAAACCACTGTAGATCTGTAGTTTTAAAACAAGCAAGTTTTTCAGAGAAAGGTAATTTCTAGAAAAGCAGACAAGCCTTCAGGCACAGGCACTCAAAAAACACCAGTTAGACTGAAGTATTAATGACTTTTTCTCTAAATATTACTTGCTGCCCCCCACATGAACTGCACACCCAAAAAACTAATTCAAGGCAGGACCACACCCTGCCCTCTGTGAGACATAAGAACTGGTCTCCTAAAGCCACCAAGAGGAGTTCTGTGGCTTTTACTGCTGGAGGGGGAAATGTGATCCCTGACCCTTTCCAGAGATTCAGTGAAAATACACAAAAGTCTGACTGGATCCACCTGTCTGGTTAGCACTTTACCCATTTTTCCACAATGATATTAACTGAAACTAATTTACTTCAACAATCTTTCACGCAAACATGGCTGTGAACAATTTCACAAAGGGCAGATCATTGCATCCCTATGCCTTGATCAGGTTGACATGTGTCATTCACATGAAAACCCAAGACAGATATGGCAGGGTGTGTTTGCATATTTGCCTACTTAATGTCTTTTAAGCTGTCTTTTGCTAGTTCAAATATCTGAATAAATGTAAAGAAAACATGAGAGCAAGTCAAAAGTGCAAAATTATTAATCAAGTTGAGCAAACAAATAAATCTTTTTCTGTGGTTACCCACAGACAAATTTCTAGGACTTGTGCAAATGAAGCCAAGGAGTTATACAAGCTCTGCTTCTTATCAACCTGGTTTATCTCAGCTTCTTGCTTACTCTTCATTAGCTCTCAGCAAAAGATGAAATTGGATTGCAAAGGATGCACTAGGCTCATTGTCTGCTTTGCTTTTAATTGCTGACACCGTTCATTAATCAAACAAAGGAAACCACTGGGGAGGGAGCAGGTTTGGGTCTACCTTGCTGACTATGCTGATGTCAACCAGTTTTCTCAACGTGCCAGTCAAAGGCACTCTGTTAATCTGTTGTGAGCTGTTGTGACAGTCAGAGTGTGGTGACAGCTGGGGAGTCGGCGGTGCTGCATCCCGCTCCCCTCGTCCCTCCTGGGGAGCCGGGACACATGGCCAGGAGCAGGGACACATGGCCAGGGGAGCCTGGGAACGCCGCAGCCCACACACTCCCACACCCTGCCAGGTTATGGATTTCAATCAATACATCGCCCCGCTAGCACAGGAGGAAGGGAGGGAAAAAAAAAAAAAAAAAAAAAAAAAAAAAAAAAAAAAAAAAAAAAAAAAGAGGAAATTAAGAGTCAGAAGAGGAGAAAGAAATAATTTGTGCTATGACTTAATACTTAATATGTATAATGAACAAAATTGCCAGTTTTATGTATGATCTTTAGGAAAAAAGGAAATAATGTATACTTAAAATATGCATTATTATTTAAACTCAGTCATGTCATACCTCTCACAGCATGTTTCAGGAATCTTCTAGAAAGACTACAATTTCTGAAGTGTGCTCATGATTTGAGTAACATTAGTGTTTGGTGTCTTTGCATATAACACTAATTCCTGTTAATGGAGGGCATGGAGCATTTGCAGTACCACGAGACTCAAAGTGTGGTTAACCTATGTCCTTTGCATGCTGGCACAAGGGATGCCAAGGTTAGTACAGCCTGCTAATGAAAGACCTGATCCACAAGTTATTCCTTGGGTGATTCATTGGTCTTCCAGCACATGCTCAGTACTACAGGAGTGGGGTTCACTACTAAAGGAATAGTGAGGAAAGGTTACAAAAATATTTGATTACTTTAATTTGACCCACCTGCTGATAGGAATCAGGGCCAGAAATTCACTACAGGCTTCATGACATTACAGCCTGTACCTTAGACTAGGGATGATGCTGAGACCAAGCATATCCAGACTACTGACAATCTCCAAACAGAACAAAAACATTTTAAACAAGTCATAAGAACATTCCTACTCTAAAAGCCTGGCAAATATATTACTATAATGTATTTGAGCACTAATCAATGAGTTGTGAGGGATTTCTGCAGCCAGGGCTGCCTAGACTGCCATCTTAGAGACACATTCACTTGTGAATAGTAATGAAGAGTTAGAAAAGGTCATGCATTAATATCTCTTTGCTTGAAAACGCATTGATCCATATACAGCCCCTTTTGGCAAGAGTGGGAGCAATACCAAATTAAGACACTTTATTTTTTTTTAGGTACTATACCTACTTGTTATTCTAGTGGGGAAAAAAATATTGCTTTATTTCATCAAACATATATTTCTGAAATACAAAGGAAAAAATACTTGAAATTACAGTGTTTTATGTTATAAAAGCTGAGGTACATTCTATGATCCATAATGGCAAGCAATATTTTTTTCTTTGTGAATATGTTTGTAAGACAGGATGGAAGAAATAAGTGCTTTCCTCACTCCTTTGCGATATAGCCTGGTATTCCAGAAAATCTGGAGAAAAGAGGTTAAACCTGCATGTCATAAAGGAATTACAGATTAGAGCTTTTCAGCATCTAACACTGTGGTGCTTATAGGGACAGACTGTATGCTCTTGTACCTCCCTGCTTCTATTGTAAATTAAGTTTAATCAAGAAGGAGAAGAAAATTTAATTTTCTATCAGTTTAACTCACATTGTATGACAGCCAAATCACTCCTTCATCTGCCACTTCTTTCTAGCAGAAATAGATCTGAAGGTTACTGCTGTTAGAAGGGACTGGTGTCACTAGCAATCCATGTAACAATCATATGTACTTCATCTCTTCTCCAGCATATAGTATTTGGTATTGACCTGATAATTGAGGCAGAGCCTGCTTTGTTAACATCCTTCTCATTTGCTCTGCCATTACTTTTCTGTCTTGAAGACCTGCCTGAAATAAAGAAAAAGAGAACTTAGAAAACAAAGTTACAGTTTTATTTTTAGTTTATAATTTACAAAGTCATATTTAGCATGTCAAAAGGTTCCCATCTT
The DNA here is from genome assembly GCF_965231275.1 of Zosterops lateralis. Lineage (NCBI taxonomy): Eukaryota > Metazoa > Chordata > Aves > Passeriformes > Zosteropidae > Zosterops > Zosterops lateralis. The sequence goes on along the minus strand of NC_139764.1, from coordinate 97,174,867 downwards.
AAAGACAGCATCTTAAACTCTATTTACAGAGTTTCTCACATTCCATTGAGATCTAGACTAATTATTAAATAGTTGTGCTCCTATGCAACACCTGGGAACACTGGCTTTTCAAAGGGCAGCTGGAGGTCACTTGTTAGGTAGAAGAGTGAGTCCTGGCCTGGAAAACTGGGTTGGCAAGTGATACTTGTCAGTGGCAAACAGGCCCGCTACAGCAATGGGCTACCAGGAGTGTCTTTTACAGTATCAGTCTTGCAATTTAGAGCAATGCCATTTTGCTGGGCTGGATGATCATCCTCTCTGGAAATTTGTCATCTGCAGAAGCTGTACCCATTTGTCTGTCCCAAAAAGTCATTTGCTGCTCTTGCAAGTGACTTTTCCATGAGATGTAACTTGCCTTATTCTGATGGATGTTTGCTTTCTTGCATCCATCATGAGCTTTTAGGAAGCTGGGAGCCTGGCCTGACAAGGTCAGATCTGATCAGACTGCCTGATGGCCTCACACCATCTGAATATCTTCCTATGTAATTTGTTGCCCATTGTCTGGAAAACAGGGCACACCACACTGGGTCCCGGTGCATGCTGGTGTTGGGTTTCCCGTGGGACACACCCAAGCTGCAGTGGAGCACCAGAGTGGAGGCAGATCCAAGAGGAGGAGTCTGGCTCAGAGCTCCTGCATGGCCCCACAGCTCCTGGTGGGTCAGGTACTCCCCCAGGGGGGAGCAGACAGCTCCTGGCCCATTTGCAGAAAGCTGGAAGACTTCAAACTCTCGTCCTGTCACCATAGTCAGGTCTGTATAATTTCTTTCTTACTTCTGCCTGCCAGCCTATCTCTGGCTGTCTTGGTGGTGCCTGTTGCCTTGTTACTGCTGTTGGCACTGGTGTTTTATTTCTTATCGGTGCTGGGAGCTGCCTGTTTTCTTTCTGGATTTATACAGATCTAAATCCTACATTTGTCTTTCTTTTATCAGCAGCAAAGCTTGCAGATACTTCTGCCATCAACCTACGCTGCATTTGGCCACATATTCATATGTGTCCTCCATATATAACTCATGTTTAACTTACATGGGTAAGTTAAGAAACAACATTGGGATATTTAATTTTTGAAATTCCCGCTATAGATCTTGGGGTTTTTTCAGTTTAATTTTCGTTTGCTTTTGACTTTGAGCCTGAAAAAAATATATGATTACTAGGATAATTAAGAAAATCTGAATTTTTCAAGAATATTATGATAAAAATGACATAATAAGATATCAATAACTCATGATATAATTTTATTTTAACTAGCCAAAATATAGAAGAAAAATACCCAGAAAGATTGCTATATAAATGTACGAACACTGGTTTGGGAAAATAGCATTTTAAAGAAGCATTTTTAATGTTTTTCAATTTCAGTAAAAATTCTTTTCATTTGTACTCTGCTTTGAATCTTTAACATACACAGAGAACTTGGAAGATTGTCTCTCAATATCAGGGGAGGCTTTTTCTGCTAAACAGTTTGCAGAATGAGAAACCCTCCTTGGCAGCTGCCCGAAGACAGATTGGATACTGAAGGAAGCTTACATAAGGGAAAAGAAAGCACTGGCAGAGTCACTGACAAATCTACTCCTGCTTTCTAAAAAATGCTGAGCTGAGGGAAAAGCCACCATGAGATGTGCAGTCCTTAGGAAGGAAAGACAAGTCCCAAATATATAACGCTGTATTCTTTCACCGTCTCTACCTATGGGCTCCAGAAGTCTCTGTAACAGCTGACTTTAATGACTCACCTTTAGCTCATTTCACTTTACTTTTCATAAACAATTCCCAAGTCTCTCAGCTTTTTATAGAAAAGAAATCTGTCTCCTGTTTCTGCGGTCTCTGCCACATGACAATGTTCATGTTTTCATCTACCGCAGGTGTGACTCCAGTAAGAAAACAAAGACTCACATCCTGGCTTTGGTGTCAGTGCTTTAGTGTCATCCATGTGACATCATCATAATGGGTACATATTTACTGGAACCTGGTCTAAACAAAATGTTTTATGGAGATTGCATGGAACAGAGCTGACTCCTTTTCTCCTGAGCTGTGGCTCATCTACAGAGTGGATCCTGATTGAAGCCTCCATCTGTCAGGTGACAAACAGAAAACTCTCTCTATTGACAGATTCCACAGTGAGGAGATATCAAAAAATGCATTCTCTGTTCTCTTCTTCTGTTAATTATTGGACAAACATCCCAGAAACATCCCACTCTTCTACAGTGACTCAAAGAGATAAGTTGGATATGACATTTCTTGGGAGTGTGTATCTTGTTGTCCTGTAAGAACTGTAGGAGACTTGTGTTTTAAAGTCCTGACTTGTAAATGGAACATCGTGTTCCATTTCCTTTCAACTATCTGTTGACTGAAGAATTCTTATAGATATTATAGATAATTCTAATCTGAATTCCTGTTTTAATCTTTTAGACATCTTTTATACTTTCTTTTAAATAATTATCTGTTCCTCTTTAGTTAATATGATTATTGGAGTATCTTTTATATTGCCTAATTTAGTTTTCCTTTAATGTATCTAGAAAAGAATTTGGAGTTTCGGCCTCCCTCGGGAGATCAAAGATTAACTGATTAACAGATAATGTCAGTAATGGAATTTTAAGTCCAGCCAGAGGCAACCCAGATAGGAAAATTTTGATACTTTTATTTGGCTTCATATTTTTTAATCTTTGATTTTGTTTTTTTTCCTTCTTCTTAAGAAGGTTATCAATGAAGTGGCAACTGTTAAGAAAAAACTGTTCAAAGCACCATTGATGTTAAAGAAGCACGACATTTGCAATTGATGCTGTGTATAAGGGAACAAGTGTCTGGAGTTCATCAGTATATGGGTGTTCGTTGTTACTGCCAAGATTAGCACACATGCACACACAGGCTATGTCTGCTCTTGTCAGGATATGTCTATTCAAAGAGGCAGGATATATTAACTCCAGGAAAATTTCATGAGGAGGTGTCAAAACAGCTTTGGTATTGATTTACCTCTTGTTGACTTAGAGCAGAGACAGCATGAACTCATAGTGCTCTGCACCTAGGCAGGTAGATGTTTATAGACAGCCTGGCCATCAGCAGGGAATGAATGTAGCTCTCATCACCAGACATATGAATCCTTTTATGAGTTTCAACACATTGTTAATAATCCAGACTGTAAAAAATCAATAGAGAGACATAATTATAAGGGCAGTCAATAAATAGTAATTTTATCCTATAATATCCATTATATTTGAGGTAGAAATATGTGGATTTCTAAATTATTTAATATGGCCCAATACACTCTAATAGAGCTCAGTTTCATGGCTAACTTTATTAAAGCTCAGTACTAAACTAAAGCATTAACCTGAATGGATAGAGGAGCTTCAACTTAATTATCTCACAGTATCTGCTGTTTTGCACCCATTCACAGTTTAAGATGCTACTTGTCTTGACAACAGCTAGTGATGGTAACAAATCAGTCCCTTACATAGTGCCCTATTCTACACAACAAAGAAACAGAATATGCCTTAAAGCTGAAGCTTTAAAAGTGACCACATATCATCTGTCAGAGAGAGGTAAAGAGATGTGGAAGGACCCATCTAAAATATAAATTCCTTCTTATGTTAATTTTTCCATTTAAGAACCTAGCTTTGATGGAAATACAGGCATGTCACACAATAGGCTGCAACACAGACAGTGGTTGGAGGAGACAGTTTACCAATCAATTCTGTGCAGTCAGCAAAATGCATTGCTGTGGGTATTAGATGATGTTATAGCTTGGCAATTGTATGTGTTGATGTATTATAAACCAGATTCTGGGTCCAGGCTTCTGTCCTTTGTACCAGTCCAGCACTGCAAAGCCAGAGGGCAGCTGCCTTCAGTGCACCACTGCTGCACCTCTGGGCACAGAGGCTGGACTGTGTTTTTCATTTCTCATGGGCAGAAAGAGGCCATCAGGAATAGGAAAATTCTGTGATGATCTTGAAATGCACATCTGCCTTCCTGGAGGATTGATCTAGCCAGTGAAGTGTAGAGAAGTCCTCAAAACAAGGAGAAGTTTTACACTAATCATCAATTTTTGATCAGGTGAACAAACAGATCAAAAGAAAGATATGGCATTTCTTCAACAAAGTGTTTTGGATTTTTTTTTTTGGTTGTTTTTGACAAACGAATAAAACTAATAGACACAATTGGGAGAGCACATGCTATTGACTTGCATGAAAAAGGACACCTACCCTTAAGGCAGAGCACAAAGTCACATCTGATAGCCAAATGCTAGTTCTGAATTATCAACATTTTTAAGGACTGGAGGTATCAATATTTCCACAGCTATAACAAATAGCATTGTTTACATCTTCAGAGCGTCTTAGGAGACTGATTCAGCTAAAGGTCGTAAGACTTGCACAGCTAAAATTTTGGACTTGACTTTGAAAAGCCAGGTCAAGGGAGACCTATGATTGGGTCAAGGAAGAACGGTGCAGATATAAGGAAGGTTTATACTAAGCTGTTCCTTTTAAATGTCACTAGAAAGTTTTTTTTTAATACCCCCACCTCTTGTCTTTTTACCTTGTTTCACTCTCTTGTACACTTCTCCCTCTCAAATAGTAAACATCTTGAAAGTCCTGGCAAGAAAACTTCAGACAGATAAACTATCCATTAAAATAAAGTGGAATGCTTTGATTTTTGCCTAGAGGGGAGGAGGAATCGGGCTCTTTTCTATAGTGGAAAAAGGCTTACAGGTGAAAAAGAGAATTAAGAAGGATGCCTCTGGCTACCCAGCCTTGTCATTTCAGGTACCTTCCAACACCCACTCATTTTTATCCACAGAAGCGAGGCAGTAAGATTTTTTCCTCAGACAGAAGCCTCCAACCTTTTATCACAGTAAGTCATCTGGCTAAAGTTATCAACAACAGCACAATTACCCTTTTCTTGGACCCCAACTTTATTTCACAGGCATGCACTTAGGCTAGAAACAGTCCAACAGGTTCACACAATATCAGTGGTAGTCATTGTGTTCCTCTTGTAAATGTGAAAACCAATTACTTGTAAACAAATATGAAATGAAGACTCAAGGTCTAGAGGGAAGAATGAAATCAGACTTTTAAAAAAAGTTTTCTGTGTTCTATGATAGGCTGAGGTGAAAAATTTTCCATTCTGTATCTAATCCACATCAGCTATATGTTTTTGTTTTCTTGGCTACAATAATTATCTTGTGTCTACTGTTTCCTATTTAGGATTAATTTGATTAATTTGTGCTACTGCTGGAAAAGTAGGAGCTGAATAATAGAATATAAATAATTTTTACATTATATAGTCTTTTAAAAAATAATTTATGTGGTTGTGCATGTGTGCAAATATATATGTAAAACATTGAATTTTTTTCATGTGGGAATGAAGACTACACTAAAACTGTGATAAACTCAGTTTTCTAACAATTAACTAGATTGCAATTGTCTGAAGATTACTTACATTTGTAAAAAACAGAAGGTTGCAATAATCTGATTGTTCTCAGGTACTTTTCAGGGATTTTGTTTGGAATTCTTGGATTTATTGTGTGTGGATATATCTTCTAGCCAGAAGCTTGAAAAAACATAAGCCACAAAAGAGCTTGTTGGTTTACTGGCTGACCCAAGGGACAAACCCAAGGGAAAATAAAAACATGCCTGGTTGACTTTTTCATCACAAGACTGTGGGTACTTCTTATCTTAAAGCCTGATTTGAAGTTCATTGACAACAAAACCAAAGTTATTAGGCTTTGCATAGCCAAATAATGACACACCCTGAACAGGCAGAACAGGGGGGGTTCATTATTTTTGTGGTGCAGAAAAGGGGCCTCCCCAAGGATCTGTTGACAACACTGAGACAAGTGTGAGCTGCACCTGGAATAGCTGGAGTCTGAAATCAGGTGCTGTTTATAAGCATTGCCTCATCAAAAAGAGCTTACAGGAGAGAAATTTATTTTGTATATATTAAACAGTCAACAAGAAAAAGAAGAAAGTATGCTGTTCTGCAGGTCAAAATATTACTTATTACTCTAATAAGCACTTAACTCTTTTTGAGAGTGCAGCACAGGCAGACAAGGGATTTTTTTCTGCAGTGCTTTAAGTCATTTACTTGATTTGTTGCCATTTACTGCAGTTGTGTAATGGCTATAAAACTGGAAAAAACATAAAACATAAAAGAAAGGTGTTGAAGTCAGCCTTAAGGTACTAAATTCCTGACAGCAGCTTGTAAAGCAGTGGAGATTTAGGTGCTGTGAGATGACACTGGAGGTTGTGGTAGGTGCTGAAGTGATGAGTCTGTGACAAACCGGAATTACGCAACTATGAAAAAAGGACCTGGGCACCTCCTGATCCCTGCTCATTCCTGGGGGCACCAATGATTCACAGATGCTTTTCATTTGACATGAATGGTCCTCAGACATCCAAAACTCCTGTTTTGGACATGCCCAACCTGATCTGAGAGGCATTTACAAAGAACTGCTGTCAGAGTCTAAAAGTATGAAAAGACATACAAAATATAAATGGACTTTTAAAATATAAAAAGTAATAAACAAATAAATAAATGAAGTTGGTGATGTTCTTTCATGTAGTTTTTTCAGATCTGTTGTGTAGACATCAGAGAGCTGAGCTGTGCATCAGGAAGGGACTCAGCATCACATATGTTTTAAAATGCCTGCTACCTCCCACGTTCAGTATTTGCATTCCAGTAAGGCATATGTTGAGGAAGGAGAAGGCCTTGGTTCAGCCCCTCTCCCTTAGACTGAGCAAACTCAGCATTTTCCTTTCATCTCTCAGGAAGATTTTCTACCCACCTGGCTAGAGGCCACCTAGTAACAAAATGCTTTGACTATTGGATCTAATCCACCACAGAGCAACCAACTTAAAATGCACGTCTGGGTTGCAAAGAATGAGCTTCTCTTTTAAAGCTGGTATATTCAGATACATTTATAGTATTGCTCATTTCGTGCTCCAGGAGTCCCTGCTCCATGGATTATTTTGCTATGAAGAGCATGAGATTGGTTTTTATTGATTCAAGATAAGGCCATATATTTAAATATAGCTAAAATACTTTTAAGAAAATTGTCAGAAGTTGGCTGTAGCATTTGAATGACAAGGAAAAATGGGAACAATCAGTGATATTTAAAGGTAAGAAATTCAAAAGGGACAATAGGAAATAATTTTCCCAGAATAAGGGTTATGTTGCAGAGCCTGTGGCCAGACGCAGATGTTGGGATCAAAACTTGGTTATCACAGTGTTCTCAGAAGGGAGACAAAATCTTATATAGCCTAGAGTTCAGGTCAAGTTACTGAAGTCCTTCACTACTGGTTTCCAGTACCTTAAAATACACTGTATGCCACCATGAGAGTCTGGAGGCTAGGGTAGGTAGGACTGTAATTGCAATCCAGGGTGGTCGTGCCTCTACCCCATTAAAACTCTTTCTATTGCTATTATTATAATTCACTGATGGACTATAAATACTGTACATATTTATACCCAGATATTTATACACATAAGTGGAATAGATTAGTTATATTCTGTCTTGATTTCAGGAAAAGCACAAGGTAGGCTGTGTTCAGATGCCAGGAATGAGGGGAGAGGGAGTTATAACAGGTATATTAGATGGATATTAACTTACCCCTTCCTCCCAGTAGCATATTTGAATGTGGTTAGTGACTTGTGTTGCACTGTACTGAGCTACTGTCCACCCTTGGCTTTAACTAGTCCTGCCAAAGTCATTCCTCCCATGGTTGCCTTCCTTCATACTGAACAGGAGCTCTAGGCAATGCTGTGATCCTTCATGGCGCTGCCAGAAAAAGACCTGGGCAGAAATAGAGCTATGCCAGTAGATGTGTCTTACTTTGACTCTCAGCAGTGAGTGTAGCAGTTCATCTTCCCAGCCAGAGCTCTGTGTCCTGTAGGCAGAGAGGAGATATCAGAAGTTTTTGCATGATTCAATCTGTCATTTTAGTTATTGACCACGGAATTAATTTCCCTCAGCCTGGCTTGCTAGATGTCTCTTATATTCCTCAAACTGTGTCCTGCTTCTAAATTTATTTATATTAGTATTTTGCTGTTAAATGACAATTTTTTATCAACAGTGCCTTTTAATATGCTTAAGGATATTATGTTATTTACATGAGTTAAAATACACCAGAACTTCAAAACAGCTTCCTTTCATAGGACCCTTTCCATCCACCATCAAATTTACTGCTGATGTACATATATATACACTCATGTATAAAGAGCTAGTGCACACAGCAGTGCTCGAGATCCTATTCCATAGCCTATGATAATCAGTCTCTCCTGTGGCTTTTGTGGGCTGTGGATTGAGTTTCAAGTGCCAGCAGTTACTCAAATTACATATAAGTGTTGGAGTAGGGTCTTTAGCAATATGACTGTTGGTTATTGGGCCAGGGTCTGGTTTCAGACTCCCTGCTGAACAACTGAGGTAGAAAAGTAAACTGAAGTCAAGGAGCAAATTTCTGCTAAAAGGACATTGCAGTGGGAGAATGGAAGGGTGAAAGTGGAAGTGTGTATGGTGTTTTTATTGTTAGAGAGTGCTGCTTGATTTTCCACATTGTTTGCAGGCAGTTTGTCATGCAGTATCTAGAAACAACCTCTCTTCCATAGACTAAGCAAAAGGAGAGAGTGAACAATGCAATGCATCCATTAGTACCACATATTGCAATCAGTTTACTAAATCCTTTAGGAAAACATGTCTGACAATACTCAGTCTGTAATAACCACCCTTTTAAAATATCATATTTACTGTATATCAATATGAGGAAAAACATTTAATAATAAAATTATCCCAAGAATGATGGTCATTTTCAGCTGATGTCTCTAAAGCCAATGACATTTTATCACATTGACATTTAAATTTATGATTATCACAATGACATTTTAATTTATGATTATGGAGTGGCATAAGAAACTAAACCTAATTCATGATCTAGGTGAAAAAGGATTACTACAAACACATCACATTACTATCTATCACCTATGGTCATACTAGTGCTGATAATATGTAACTTATTTTCAAATCACAAAATCCTACCTATCCTTAAGTACTGTCATGATTCAGGTAAAAGCTAGAAGAGTCTAGAAATGCAGAATTAAGACAAACATAATGGGATGACCACATTGGCATCTCAGATGATTCAGTGTTATTCAGCAAAGACAAGTAAAGAATATTTTGTATAATATAAGAACCTGGAATGAAACAATGAATCACATCCTGGGTAGATGAGCTCACGTACTAGAGAGGGTCTTTGATACTAATTTTTCTTTTAGATTAATACCTGCTTCCTTTGACTTTTGCAGTGGTGTTTATGGCACTTGGAAAGATTTGCCCATACACATCAATAAACTCTTTAGATTCATGCAATTGAAGCAATAACTAGGGGATGGAGTGGAGCAGTTCCAAAGCCAGCAAGGCTGGGAGAGTGGAGATAAGTGACTCTAACTTACTCATCCTTGCTGAAGTAAATTAGCCCAGATGAAGAGATTCATAGTGAATTGAAGGGGGCAGTGTGCAATGGTAGAACCGGCAGGGAGCAATTTTAAGCCTCCATCCTGCCAGCTGTTTTACATGGGTGGTCCCTAAGCATGCCTGGTATGTAATTAACCTGAATCCCTGGGTAGCATCTGTGGCACACACACTGGTATTGCAAGCTACCATTTCATCCTTGCTTCCCTGCAGGTCTGACAAATGATTGTTGTGTTGCAATTACTGCAGACTGAAACCAGCCCTACATTTTCCTGCCTCTCTTTAGAAATAAGGAACATTCTTTTCCATTAGCTGCCAATTAAAGCAAAATTTACTTTAGGTTTAAAAAAAAAAATCAGCTCCAGCTGTAAAGCAGTTGCCTCTATCCCTGAAAGGAAGTGTCTAGAGTGGAAGGAGCAAAATTTTTCACCCACTGATGCTTAAGTAGAAAAAAATTTCATCACATTCTTAAAAATATATCAGGTCTTTGATCTGGCATGTTTCTTAACTGATGATCAGTTTTCTTATATATAACCAGTGTTACTGTGCTCGGGTGCTTCTAGTTAAATGGTTAACTAGACCATTACATCAGTCTTGCCACACACCAGACCCTTGGTTGTGTACCATGTTCCAATGCCTGCAGTCAATGGTCAATGGGCATTGAAGTCCACTGACTCAGCACTGAGCAGTACCTTAAGGTTATGAAAAGACGGTCACTTTCAAAACATCCCAAACCCTTTACCTTTCAAGTTGGTGCATATTTGCTAAGCCAGGACGTTATTTTAGTGGTCATTAGCTGCAATAAGTCATTTTCTTGAGCAGGCAACACAGTGTGTATATTGTACAATCCAAATATACTGTAAAAAGTTGGCTTTATTATGCTGTGGTTCCACTGGTTGTATTAACATTATAACTACATTTACCATCTTCTATTAATCTAAAAAGAATCTGTTTCTCATGATGACAGATTGGTTGGCATCATGAAAGTGTTTGATATCATAAAATCCTGTGACTTGTGAAATGATGTGATTTAACCTACAGTTACCTATGCCAATTTGTGAGGTCTGATTAACAACTTGTGCAAATAGTGAGATACTTCTAATTAGAAGTACTTCAAAAGCAGCAGAACAGTGACAGTGAGCACTGTCTTATCACTTTCAACAGTTTTGGCTTGATCCTCTAAGTATCTGACTTACTGGGAGTTTCTCCTTTGTCAGGGAAGACCCATGAGGCATATCATATTGGTGATCTCTTCTTTTCCCAAAACACATTCTCAAGAATGGAATTAATGTGTCTTGCTTGTGCAGCATGGGATAATGGGATTTTCTTGCTGGGAATTTAGGAGGAGTGTTCCTGGAGGACTGTACAACTATGCATGGGAGAGCTGAGCGTAGCTCAGCAGACTAAGGCTTGTTGTCTAGTAATGTTATGCATAATGTTGGCTTGAACCTTTTTTGGCTTGCAGAGATGATTTCCAGATGCTGGGCCAGAAATTTTTTTACTACTCCAAAAATGGGAGAAGGGGGAAGCCTCCTATCTGCATCCCAATGATTGCACACACTAAGCAAGAGACATCAGCCCTTTGGACCTTCCAAAATTTTCTCAGGGACTTAAGCATGTGTTTGGCTCAGGAAGAGCAGAGACTGTTTGCCCATGGCCTGAAACACTTATTCCTGGCTGAAGCTGAAGTGCTCTGGCATTCTGCAGCTGCATGGGAGACAAACAAACTCCACCTCAAAGCATGATTTTTTCTATGCTGCTTTTACTCTCCCTTTTCAAATGATGAGGGTTTGCCAGCTATTATAGTTGTAATATATTGTAAAATATATTTGTGCATATATTTGTAATTTTCTGGCCAGCACATGGGTCTGTATTCTATGGCATGTGTCCTGCCTGCATCCTGCTGCCTGATGCTGACTGAGGTCACAGCTTTCCCACTGACAGCCTGTGCTGCACCAGGCGTGCAGAGAGCCTGCCTGCACCTACAGCCCTGGCTCCAGAGAAGGCAGGTGATAGCACAGCACAGAGCTTTCTCCAGTGACTGACTCTTCTTCACAGAGAGGATAGGAGGTATCTCTGTGGGGGTGGCAGTGCAGAGTCAGGGGGCTGGAGCTTGCTTCAAATGAGTCCAGTGTGGTGCAGGAAACAGCTTGTGTGACATTTCTCTCCTGGGTAAATTATGCAGCTGTCTGCAATATATATGTACTGTGTAGAACTAAGGCTGTCTGTTTGCCCTGCTTTCTCTCATTAATATTCTCCCTGCAATAATTCCTCCCTCCCTTCCCCACCTCTAAATTATATTTCCTGGTGGTTTGTTTTTTTTTTTTTTTTTTTTCTTTCCCTGAAAGGAGAAACATTCTGTTCTAGAAAATGGAACAGATTTTATTGTCCTAGACCTCTTCTTTTTCTCTTTGTCTCCCAGGATTTTCAGTTCACCCTCTAAGAAAGATTCATGTCTTCTGAGAAAGAGATGACTGGAGTATGAGTCTTTCTCCCCTGTTATTTTTTTTTCAGTTTTTTGGGGCAGGGAAGAGAGTGTCTCTGTAAGGTAACTACATTCCATTATGGTTGGTTGAAGTGTATTTTTGTTTTCTAATAGTTTAAGAAGTAGACATAATAATTTATAATAGTAAATAAAAGTTTTAATAATCTTTGTCTGGCTTTTATTACAATGTCCCTTTTTTTAAGAAACTGTGGAAATACTTTATTTTAAGTCACATCTCTAATAAAAGAGAAAAGCCTGAGTATGAGAATTTGTGCTTTTTAGAACCTGCACATCAAACAAAGTTCTTCATAGTTCTTTTTTATAAAAAAAGTTGGAGGTTGGTTGTTGATTTTTCCCTCCTGCCACAGCTTTTGCTGTTATGATCTGACAATTTCCATGACTGTTTTGCATGTTGATTTAGTTGGGAATGACTGTTGCTCTCTTGGATGCTGTTCGCATAATTAATGTCTCCTATCTGTCTCTAGCAGAAGGAAGAAAATCTTTCTTATCTCTGATGGAAATGGTTGAGAGGCCCTCTGGGGCCAATTAGATCACCAAATGGCAGTGGCATCCTGGAAGAAATCACCATGGTGCATTTTCATCATTCTTTTCAGCTAAACAGGTTGGAGGATAGCAGGGAGGGAGGGAGAGGGAAATGTCAGGGTCCCTGATTAGAGCCATAAACTGGAAAATAGACCACATCTTGCTTCCCAGTTGAAGGTGCTGACATGACACCTCTCATTTTTTCAACTTCATTTCTTTCTGGATAAATAAATTCATTCCATCATGGTTTTGAAAGCACAGTGTTTTGATGACAGTCTGAATCCATAACATTTAATTCTAGCATTTCTTGTATCTCTAGACAGCAAGCAGACAGAAAACACTGTTCGAGATAAATGACATTTCTGTCCAGTTCAAGTTCTAGTGCTTTTTAATCAGAACATTTGAGACAGCATCAAGAGCTGTAGCCAAATTGTTTAGGGTTTTCTTTTCTCGTTGAAAAATTTAATAGCATGTAAGAGTCTGACGCTTCTTATAGCATTACTGTAATTCCTGGTTTTAGTGATAAAACATTTAGTAGAATTATCAGCTATTGCGACAAAGCCCTAAAATTCAGAACCACTTAAAATTTTAAGTTGCATCCTGAAACCGTCTGTACAGTATAATGGTAATCTTTAAGTGCAATAAGTTTATAAGCCATACGCATGTCATGCTGTTAAAATGAACGTGTGTGTTCCCTTGACATTTATAAATGCTAAAACCTTTACCTTGTTATTCAATTCACAGCAGGAGATGATCTTTAAAATGGTAACCTTCTCTGCTTATAGATTATTGCTTAATTTTATTAGTCTTCTTTTTTATAAAAAGAAGTCACAGTCATCATAATTTTTCCAGTGTCAAGGAGCACAATTGTAAGTTGATGTATGATTCGAGTTATGAGAGCTAGCATAGGAAAAGCTAAGCTTAGGAACACATATCTCTGATGCTGTTCCTAAATATCAGCTTAGGAAGTGTGTCAATACATAAGAAAGATGGTGTTTCATTAAATGGAGTATACTGGTCTTGTAAGTAACAATTGTTTCGTAAATCTTGTATGAATTCCTCTGAAATGACACAAAGGAGCAAGCTGTAGCTTTTGCAAGATTTTCTCAAGATAGGCAGCTCGATTATGTCTCTTCATGTAGCAGCTTCACATGCTGAAGATCAGACTGTCTTTGTATATGAAATGTTGCCCCTCACACATGTGCTGTGCCACTTTTCTCATCATACTAGGAAATATTTTACTGAAAGTTAACTCTACTTAACAGTCTACTGGTCCAACACAGGGCACCCCTAACCTAAGGGGACCTGGCTCAATGGAAGACCACAAGCAGTCCTTGTGTATGTGTCAGTACTGAAGTTGATGCAGCTTGAATTAAGAGTACAAAAACAAATTAATATAGAGGGGCTTCAATGCTCAGGAAATAAAAACCTGCAGGGACCTTAGCAAGGTAAGGTCACTGTCTCCTGTAGCTTCATCCTCACTCCATTTCCTACCTGTGAAGCTCAGATATCTGCCTATCACATTTCAAATCTTGGTGGGTTGCAAATATAGTGTGGTGCAACCTCTTTGTCCATTCTTATCACTCATTATCATTCACTTTGCAGGAGAGCATAAAGCCAGCTTGTTCTAGAGAATTTCCTAGACAAGGGTCAAATTTGGCAGAAGTGCCTGTAATGGGAACATGCTGTGACTTAAAGAAGTAAAAAGATATTGTGGTTCATTGTCAAGACTGTATAAATACTGAATTAAAGGATTGTGTACATGATGGTTATGCCTCATTTTGGGAGAGCCTGAGGGTTGCCCAGACTGAGAAACCAGCAGGAAGGTGCCAGCTCCTTTCTTGCTGAGATCTCTGAGGGGTGGCTGCGTGTTCCCAGCTCCCACCCCTGCACAAAGCCACTCTGGCCAGGCTGTTCATGGAGGGATCAGGGCTGTGGGATACACAGCAGAGTGTAAATACAGCTGTATACATTTTATTCTAGGCTAAGACAAGCTCTGCAAGTTGAGACAATCTCTGCAAGTTTCAACATTTACAACTGTCTGTTGACAGGAATTAAAAAGCTGAGAGAAGTGAAAGCTCAAAGAAAAGTTTTAGAAGCATTCTCGGATACAGCTGCAGCACTTAGGGGTCATGGGGTCTTGTCAACCTTCAGTAAAATCTCTTTTCCTCTTGCACTGAATGCAAGCAACACATTCTATCCACCGGGTGCTGTGCTCTGTGTCTCTGCAATATCCAGAGTGGGAATTCCACTGGATATCCCTAAAGCCGCAGGGACATACTTGTAGCAATTCTGCCTGCACACCACACAGCAGGAAACTGGATGGTCCTGACACCCCAGTTGTCCCAACATTTCATTCGTGAGCTGAATGGTGAGAATTCATGATATAAATTTGTGGTTTTGCATTCCATTTAATGTTGAAATTGAATGAAATTGATGTGGTTTTGGTTGTTCTTGTGTTGTTTTTTTTTTTTTTTTTTTTTTTTTTTTTTTTTTTTTTTTTTTTTTCTGGAAAACATGTTACAGAACTCTGTACATTCATTACCTGCACAGTCACCTTCAGTGGGTTTTTGCTGGTGCCTGGCAGGTTGGGGTGCAATTGGAGCAAATAGCAAATTGGTCATATTGGAGCAAATTACAAGATCAATCACAAGGTAACATCCCTTTTTTTTCGGTTTTCAGGAGTCATCAGCTACGATTATCATCTTGTCATAAAATTAATAATTTCTGCTCTTGTTTTGTAAGAGATTGTTGTCTTAGATCTCCATTGTGTTGTGCACATATGCACAAAAACCACAATCCTACAACAGAACACTCAGTTTGAACCTCCCCAAAGGCAAAATGTATTAGATCTGTCACTGCTTAGATAATTTGTTGTTGATAGAGACCCTAAGAATAATCACCTTAAAAACTCTAATCTCTTTCAGAAGAAAAGCTTTTTTTCCATGCTGAATGCTCTTGAAATGGATAGAAATTCACTGAAATAGTTAATAGTGGTATGAATTTTTCCAGTGTAATAGTTTTGGGGTCACTTAAAAATCACTGGAAATGTAACCTCTTGCACTTCCTGTAAAACACTGAACTCTGGATGATAATCAAGACCTCTAGAAAATTGTGGGCTGCACAAAAATTGCAGATTTTGCAATTTTCTGACCACTGTGTAATTTTCTGGCACATTTAAATGTGTGTTTGGTTCAGTGCCAGCCTCTTTCCTCCCCCAGACACCCTAAAATTAACTAGGAGCTTTGGGAATTTCATCTGTCAAGCACAGACAGAAGTGTCCAATCAGCCTGGAGGAAGCATGGCTGAGCAGTGCTGACCCAAAGCCCTTCTCAAAGAAGGAAGGCAGGAGAAAACGACAGATGAGGAACAGTGTAGGAGAGAAAGGAGAGGGAGGACAAGATCAGAAGGGTAGAAAGAAAAGCTCTGGAGAAAGGGTGAAAAGGCAAACTTGTAAGAGAAAAAATCAATAGAAACATTTGGAACAATAGCTCATAGTTCTCTTATAGAGTTGTGGGCTTTTTGTTGAGACTTCATTTGGGGATTGACAGTGGGAATATTTTTATGCTAAAACCCCCTGGAGTTTCTTCTCTGAAAGCTAAAACAGAGTCTAGACTCTTTCTGGATGGATTAAGGAAGTGCGGAGATCCTTCGGAACCATATGTAGTACTGAATTTTCTCAGTGAATGTTCAGGACACAGTGAATTTACAGCTGAACTTTGCACAACTGATGAAAGCTGGTAAATGACAGGTGGATGGATTAAGGGACAGACTGATGACAAAATGGGAAGAGCTGGGGTATCTGGTGCCAGTGCAGCACCTTTATCACCACATCACCTGCACTACACGGTTCCTATTATAACACTCTTACGGTCCTCCTTTATGCGCTGTGAAGCCCCAAAAAAGGTTTTAGACAGCCTGCATTTGTCCCATCCCAATGGATCTTCCTCATTTTGTTATTCCATCATTCTTAGCGACTGTGACTCATAAAGCAATAAAAAATTGCCTTTTCTTGAAGCTCAACGCAGCTCACACTGGTGAAAGAGTGAGTCCCACAGGACTCACTGTGACTGTTCAGAACCAGCAGTACAAAGCTCATGGGCTTCACAAGCAGCTTTTTGAAAGTCTTGAGGAAGAGGGAAGTATTTTAAGTAGGGAAGCAAAAGGGTTGAAAGGAATGAGCAGGAATTTATCAGAAAGGGCCAAGGAAAAAATTATAGACTCTAGGCATATTATCTCACTTTCTGCATAGCCTTTGGCCTTGGGATTGGGTCCTTTGACTCGGACCACTCTCTTTATATCAGTATAGTAGCTTTGTACTTGGTATTTGGGCCCTAGACAATAATTTCAGAATAGAGTCACACTTTTGTCAAGTTGAGAAATCACAGCCAGATTTGAAAAAAAAAAAAAAAAAAATAAACAACAAACCAGCTTTAGAATTATAGGTGCAAGTGATTTTGAGATTGATTCAAAATCTGATTCATTTCTAGTTGAGGTCAAGCTTAGTAGGTTGAAAAAAACATGAAAAACATTATCTAATATACTGTGGGATGTGTGGACAAGTCTTCAGCTTTCTAGGAATATTTGTTATTTTTGTTAGATCTAATTTACTCTAAAAGTATGATTAGAAGGTCTACATCAAATACACCACATGCTCATTTTATTTCTACAAGCAAATAAAATGCTTCTGCTTTTCTGGAAATTATGCAATCCCTGCTATTAAAAATTTTTCTGGCTTCAATGGTGGCATGAAGAGTAGTTCTAAATTGTTTTACAAAAAAAAAAAAACCACAAAACAAAAAACAAACAAACAAGCAAAAAAAAAAAAAAAAACACAAACACAACAAAAACAAAAGAAAAAAAAAAAAAAATAAAAACCTACCCAAATCTAAAGCCAAAACCAAAACCATAACTGACTGTTATCCCCCACCCCAAATTAAAAAGAAATCTAAAAGAAATTCAAACAGTTTGAGATCATAAAAAAATAGACTAAACCATATGTTAGAAATAACTGTCAAGCTTCAAATCCTTCAAGATTCAGAAATTCAGGCATTCAAGGTTTCATATACTGATCTGAACACTTTCTCAGATTTGGAAATCTCATGAGGACACAATCTCATGAGATATTCTGTTATTATTTTTTTCAGTTTGGTTAGACATATGGCACAGCATGAACAGCTCTCCTTCCAGTGTTTGGTTTCTGTTACTCAGCCATGAAATACACAGTAAAATGATACTTCCTCCAAACTGCAATGCTTAAAAAATGGTTTTTTTTCTAATTCCAGTTGTGCTTTGGGGCCTGATCTGGTTTTATTTTCCATGTGGAAGGACTAATGAGTTGTAGAATGGGATGTACATAGCCCAAAATGTGTCATCTTTAAGCAATATCTGTCATTGCACGTCACTGAAGTCACACATTTCAGGAGAGGAGAGTTTGTTCCTATGCAGAACAGTTCCTTTATCTTTCTTTGAAAGGTCTTAGTTGTAACTCTGTTGTTTTTAAGCCAAATATTTAAGAATCAATGACTTACCTCAGGCTACTTGCTTCCTTCTTTCCATCCTTAAATTTCAAATAGCTGAGTGATTTCCAAGAATGAAGCAAGGAAAAGAACAATTGACCCATTGAGGCCAGTGAAGATACAATATTCTGCACCTTGCTTGTTTTATGGCAGCATTAGTATGTAAGTTACATTTAGTAAAGACAATATGCACTGAATTTTGCTGCAAAGTCAATTAATTCTTTGGAAAAAATGGCATCTTTGACAGCCATACAATATTCACATCCCTTGCTTATGGTTGGGTCCATGCTTCAAAGCACGGTATTAATACATCTTCTCAATAAAAAAGTTATAAGAATTTCTCAATGTGGACACAATTGTGTGTATGTCCTTTATCCTGGTCTCAATAACACTATCTAAATAATTTTGTAAACCTTTTTTTTTTTTTTTTTTTAATTAGATGAGCCCAAGGCAGACCACTAATATGGGAAATATAATTTTGTAACTAAAACGAATAAAAATTATTAGATTTTTAATTGACAGTGCTGAACAATTGTGACTACATGTATGGGTATTGTTATGGTGGGTAATGCCAGAATATGTATAGAAAAACCTACACAGCATCTAATTTTAATGCTTTCATAGCAAAAACCCTCAAATATTTTTCAGTTAATAGTGATTATTTCACTTATGCTTATTCACTAAAGTGAGGTCTCTCATACCACATCAGACAGTGAAAATATTTCTCAAAGCCTTTTCACATAAGTACATTTTCTGTTTCTAAAAGAATATTTTCTTTTTTTCTAAAAATGTGTTTATGAAAATAACCTAAGATTAAAAATAAAAATCCCCTCGGGTATTTCCTTTCATGTAAACCTGTAGTTCAGTTTTACTTGAAGGGATTTCTAGCAGCATTGCCTGTTCTTGGCCTCACCTTGAGAAGCTGTCAGATTCTCACTTGCTAAATGTTCTCAGAGGTCTCTCAGCTTGTTAGTGCATTGTGTGACTTCACAGCTTTTGCAGTGACTACAGACATCATCGTGGCTGTAAATCCCATGTCATGCTGAAATACTTAGAGAGTATCCATGAACTGCTGAACTTGTGATTACAGCTTCCTCCTTCATCCAGAGATTGTCTATGAGGAAGCTTATATTTGGTCTTTCTATGATAGAATAGTGGAAAGCAACCCACAAAGGCTCTGCTTCAAAGACCTTTCTGAGCAGAAGAATCCTCTTTTCTCCCATACAGCATCTCTAAGTACATTTTCCTGGAGTCAGTTTAAACTATACTCTAAGGACTCCCTGCACTGGTGGAAACTCTGTACGACCCTCCTTGGTTTGCATCTGTTAGATGCATATTTCTATGATACATAAATGTATTTCATTCCAAAGGACTAAAAAGAGGCTTGGAACCATTTTTTTGAGCTGCCTGGGAGCAGATGAAGATAAAGGTCTTAATGGGAATTGCATGGGAACGGCATGGCATGGTCCAGTGGAGGAGGAATGAATGAAGCCATGTTATTACAAGCCATTTGTATAAAAAGGAACATGCCAAAGTCTCTGCAAGGTTTAATTATATAAAACATGCAGGATATGAGAGAGATTTCTCCACCTTGCCTCAGTGCATCTACTTTCAAAGATCAGTTTTTCAGTAAGAGAGTGACATAATCTTTAATGGATAAAAAAGTAAGACATTAAATGCATTTTGGGTGCTGTCCTATAAAATATTCACATAAACACGTATGGAGGGGTAAGACTTTCAAAGTCTTGTGTCTCACTTAACTCACCTCTTTCTTCCTTTGAGAACAGAACCCACATTTACAGAGGTTCAGGAAGATCTAGAGAATGTCCACATCAAATGCTCGTTTTTAGCTACCTTTGAATAAAAAGAAGACTTATATAACAGCAGGATATAGTTGGAAGGCATAGATATAGGAAGGCACCATCCTCCCTAGTCTTATATGAATAAAAGTACACAGAATCATGTATACTAATTCTATATTTATTACAAAAACTGGATATCTCGCCTTTTCAATGTATTTTCCACATCATCTCTGCATTTCTTTCAATTAATTTTTAAAAGTGCACCACTATTGCAAATAGAAAAACTAAACAAATTTTAAAACCCAGTAAGCTAAAATAAAAACAGATGAAACAGACAAATAATCTTGTTTTTTGGATTTATATCTATCCATTTTTCCTGAGCCCCATAAGCTGAAATCTTTTCTGCTTTAAAAATCTCATAATTTTTTCCTTTATCATGGCCCCCAATATTTCTTTTCCCAAAACAGCTGAGTGAGCTCACATTTTCTGCCTTACATTAAACTCCGTATAATCTTCCCCATTGTTAAATGAACTGTAAGCCAGCAAGGTACTGAATTAGAGACTACTTTTTCCTGGCAGAGTAGACAATATTGTGTTCAGCAGGAAGTTAGCATACATTTTTTGATTGAATAACTAGGGTAACTTGTGGCTCCCCAATCTTCTTACTGTCTCCTAAGACTTAGAATGAAGTGAAATGTTCAGCCTGGAGTAATATCTTTCAACAGTGAGAATGAGAAGAAAAAGGGAATATTCATAGAAAAAAATAACTTTCATTCTCCTTTCTTTCTTTCTTTCTTTCTTTCTTTCTTTCTTTCTTTCTTTCTTTCTTTCTTTCTTTCTTTCTTTCTTTCTTTCTTTCTTTCTTTCTCTCTTTCTCTCTTTCTCTCTTTCTTTCTCTCTCTCTTTCTTTCTTTCTTTCTTTCTTTCTTTCTTTCTTTCTTTCTTTCTTTCTTTCTTTCTTTCTTTCTTTCTTTCTCAATGGTGCAAACATATTTTGGTCACTGTTGTGGTTAACATCAGCAGTTTTGCTGGGGACATTCAAATGAAACTCAGGGAAAAAGTAAACATAGATTAAATTGCTATGCATTACTTTGTGATGCAGATCTATACATCATTCATGATATCTTTATAATGCAATACTATTTGGATATTTCAGTCTGGAAAGGAGCCCAAGTGTTTCCAGGCATACTAAGAGCACATGAAATTATGATTGGGGACCATATTTAAACCACCTACTCTAAATGCCTAATTTAGGCATTGTTACTAACAGAGTGTTTAAATTTAAGAGTGAGATAAGTGATCCAGGCCTGCCAGATCTTGCCTCCACTATAGCTGGTGGGAAAGAAATAGCTATGGCTCCTAATTTGAGCACTGGAGGTGGGATTCATCTCACCTAACTTATCACACAGGAAAAATAGTTGTTTAAATCTGAGCTGGCAGCCCTCCTTTCAGTAGAGAGAGGGAGACACCTCCACAGTGTCTCTCCTGCTGTCACCTGTTTCAGAAAGGGGAGAATTTTTCTCTAGCAGTCTTTTTTTTTTTTTTTCTTATTTGATAAGCTTAGACTTAGGCAAGTCACTTCTGCATTTGTGACCTGAGATGAGCACACTTTTGGTGGTCAGTTTAAGCAGGAAGGCATGGCCATACCTTGCCACCAGCTCCACAGGGTGCTGAAACTGCCTGGGAGCTGCAGGGTCTGGTCCACAGGGACAGGGGAGCCAGGATTTGGGGTGACAGCCAGGCTGGACAGACAGGACCTAGCTGGTCCCAGACAGTTTAAAAATGAGATGAAAATAAAACTTTGTGAATAGATGCATGAATTTTAAATTACAACATTAACCCAGTCATTCATACTTTTCACTTAAGGAGAATTTTCTATATTAATAGAATAATTCCTCTGGAAGTCCTGCCACTTTTGCCAAGTATTAGGAAAACTCCTGCCTGTGTGAATAATTTGTGACCTTGTCATCAACTTATACCAGGAGATTAAAGCGCAGGGATGTGAGAAGTCTGACAAAGCTAGCAAACTTTCCCTGGAAGATGAACTCTGAATAAAAAACATTGTTTACTTGTGATATGTCCAGTCCTGGGCCAGCAGCTGGAGTCTGCCCCACCTCTGCAGACAACACTGCATGGCTATGAATGAGCAGGGACATGGTGCCAGGTTCCCTTTTCCTACAAATCTAACTGTATTTAGAAATTTGTGGTGAATGGACCTGTAGAGCAATTTTCCTACATTCCCAGGAGATTTTTGAACTAACACATTTGTGAAATAAGATTCTGGGAGATGAAATTTTAGAAGAAATCAAATCATTGTGCATTCTTTCTGAAACAGCTTGTGATCTCATGACAATTGTAAGCAGGCAGGTCCTGAGTATCAATTTCTTCCTCCAAAATCTACCACAGCTTTAATCTCACATGTGCTTCCTTTGCTCTTGCTGATTCCCAGAGTTTAGGTTCTGCTTTGAACAAACCAATTCATGTATTACAGCTTGCTGGAGCCCACAGTTTTTGCATCTAATTGTATCAATCATACATAAACAAGAAACTTAATGAACAATAATAAATTCAATTAAAATATAAACAAAGTGTATAACAGTAAACTGGAGCCAAATAAATCAGCAGTAAAGAAAAAGAAAGTCAAAGCAGAAAAGAAGAATCTTCAAAACCCATAAATCACAAATTATCTTGAGGTCTATCTCATTATCTCATATCTCTTTAATGTTCACTTGAATTAGGCTCTGAATTCCTGGAAAGAGACAGTGGAAGGAATAACCTATGTCATCTTAGGGAAGAATTATATATCATTTTCCATGCTATGAATGAGCTTTCCTCCAAGCTGCTGGAATAGAATCTCACAATTACTTAATAATAAGAAAGAGTAAAAAGACAATTAGGAAGGAGGATGTTGAGACCCTCATTTAATGAATCATATTTTGGATTTCTGGTATGTCTCTTTTTTTTGTTCTCCCAAATATTTTGATGGCCAATGAGATTATGGATTGTCATTTCAGAGACTTTACAATTGTATTCCTATTTGCTGCATTAATGTACTCCTCAATCAGATATTTTCTCTAGGCTGGTGAATATTACTCTTCTTATTTGAGTGCAAAATTTTGGCTGAATAAATGAATAAAATATTTTATCACTCCATGGAAATGATGGATTGAAAATTTTACAGTTAAGAGACTCTCTAATATGTCACTTTTATAAACTTGTATTCTATATTTTTCTAATAGTTTTGTTATAATGTACGTGTAGATATTTAAAAAGTGCTAACAGCGTTAGGCACCTCAATGTATTATACTTGTGTCCATTCAATCCTTCACTAAAATTACAAATGAAAAGTCTAGCTATAAAAAAATTATAATTTCTGGACTTCAGTTGACATATTTTGCTCACAGGATACAAACAAATGTACTGTCTGTAAATCCCTCCCTCCCTGAGGAACTCTGGTAGTCACTTAAAATCTGGATCCTTCGTTAGCAGATTTTGAGTAAAATTCTTACTTTGCTCTGTGTGATGTCACTAATAGCATTTTGTGCTAAGAGGCAGCTTCTAAAATTATTTTTTTGATTAGTCATAGTTGTCATTGTCTCCTGTTGCAAATATATGTGGATGACAGCGATTTAGGTGAAATCTGAAGGCTCAGTCTGGTCCTGTCTCATCACTAAAGCCGTCACTCACATGTACAATGGAGAAGCCAAACTCTCCAGATGCAGTACAATTGTGAATTGCTGCAAACGTGCCTCTTGGTGAAGGTAAAGAAACTTATGACAGCTGCAGTTCTTTGATCCCAGTCTCCATAAGGTAATAACTTCTAACCTTGGAGTTGCAATAACATATTTCAAGCTAAAAAAACTATGTAGAGCCTCATTAAAATCTAGGGAGCTCAATACAAGCACAGCTGTCAGCTCTGATGTCTGTACATTTTGAACACAGTCTGTAGAAAGTCCCTTTCTAGAAAACACAGTCTGTTGTAAATCAGAGTAATAAAAAAAAATAGCCTGATGTCTGAAATTAGGTGACCAGTAGATGCAGTAGTTCGTGCACCAGTTTCTGTTTTCTGCTGCTAGATCTTTCAGAAATGCTTCTTAAAGAAATTTTTGAGGAAATTTGGGGTGTCTATTACCATTGGGAAAGGGTAGCAACAGTGAACTGGGTTGGCTAGCAAGATCTAGTCATTTCTAAAAATCTTTGTCAGATGCTCTTGATCAAAAGGTGCTTCTCTGTTTGCTGCTATTTCCTGATTTTGGAGAGCCAAGCACTCAGGAGGTGCTAAGGAGAGTTCTCTGTGACTGTCTAGCAGAAATAAGCACAGAAGGGTGGGGGAAACTCTGCTGTACACAGTGTAAGGATGTGCTGACAGTGATGAAGGTGAAATGCTTAAGAGCATGGTCCCCACTGACTGCTGGAATTCTACCTGGTGTGCCAGAGTTAAACCCAAACTGAGCTCCTGAGGGAGCATGCATGGGATGCATGGGATGGACCCCATGTGTCAACAAACTTGTACAGCCAGTGTTGACAACAGGGATAATCTTTCACAAGCTTTGGATCCTCTCTGAGATAAAAATATCATCCACATGACCAGTTGCAGCAAGTACCAAGGGGTAAATGATCTTTGTCAATAGGCTGACCAGCCTGGGGAAGAGTTTTAAACTAGAAATACAGGAGCAGGCAGGGCAGATGGTGATGACCCCCACCCTATCGAAGAGGTTGTGGACTGAGTTGCTAAGAGGGCACAGAGTAAAGGCTGGCAAAAGAGACCTTAAAAACAGGATAGAAGAAAGGGCCTGTAGAGCTCATTGATTTTAAAGGATAATTTTCCACAAGCTCAAGTTCTATTCACCCTTATGGGTGTTCAAGAAAAGACATCAGGAGACCTGCGTGGATGTGCAAAGACCTCTCCATTTAAGCATCAAAAATAATTGAACAGAAGCTGATGCTTCTCTAAGAGAAATATGACTCAGAGGGGATACAGAGGCACTGTCCAAGTGTGCAGAGGTGAGGCTAGAAAAGCCAAAGCCCATCTGGGGTTGAAAGCAAGAGTCATAGAGTGGCTGTAATCAAGAGACTAGTTAGTCTGGAACTCTCTGTGATAGACACTGCAAAAACAGAGAATGCATGCTCTTGAACCTAGGACTGCTGGTAAAGAAATAACTGTAGAAAATCATATTCTATTTAGCCATGTGTGGGCTCAGACTTTTTGCACATAAACTCAGACTCACTCAGCCCTGGATGCATTTAAATTAGGGGTTGTTTTAAGCTCCAACATGGTCAGCATGCAGTAGACCAATACTTTCAGAAGATTGCTTTTATTTTGCATAGGCTGACATTTTGCCCACTGACAGGTGGCAGATACATATCCCTGATATTCTTGTTGATTTTAAAAAAATAGAGTGGATATATGTGGTCCTGAATATATTTCTTTGAGAAAGAAAGTAAAATTGCAATGCCTCTTGGTATTTTCCTTCTGCTATTTTCAGACAATTCATAGGGATGTGATCATCCTTCAGTTGGAGAAGGATGTGCATAGAAAAGTGAGGAAAATTAAGGCAGAAAAAAAAAAAAAAAAGAAAAAAAAAAGAGGAAAATAATTAAGTTCTAGGTAGATGGAGCCAAAGGGAATAGAAAATAGGGTTTCTGTGGCCTCAGCCACCTGCATAAATGTAATGCCATCTCAATTACCCCTCATCTAAATCTTCCACATGGAAATGGAAAGCACTTGCCTCCCCCAAAGTGAATTATGTGTCAAAAGGATGGCAAAGGTGATGATTTTTTTTTTTTTTTGCTTTCTCTCTCCATTTAAGTCTTTGATTGCACAGCAATTGTCATATTTTACTTGCAGGCCTCTGGACAGGCTGGTTTTCTCTTCTGCAGGTCAGCATTTCAGAGACATACTGAAATATCCATGAGACCCCAAAGTGTAGGAGTCCCAGTGCGAGCAGAAGGCTTGGCATGTAGAAGAGTCTAAGAACAAAGCAGCCAACATCCTTTCTCCAGAGACAAAACACATTTTGTCTGTGACATTCTTAGTCTCCATCTGCTCGGGAGAGGGAAAGTTTCCCATATGATACTGCAGTGGGCTGGTGATTCACTCTATTGACTCACTCCACAAAATGCACAATTGAATGTTAAGTAACTGAAGTCAGCTTTAATGGATACAGCATATGTATACTTCATGCATGCAAAATATGTAAACTATTATTATGTCACCTCTTTTTGTGCTGATAGTACTGTATTGATTACTGATTGATTCTTAATTGCTTATTAATCTGAGTTATCATTCTCTGAATAATCTGCATTTTCAATTATGAGATTAGAATCAAAATTAGAAACACATCTGTTTGTGCCATGTCAAATTATATTTTACATTTTGCATATTATTTTCAATAATATCTCGAGTCAAATGCTTTAGGCAGCTAAGATATTTTAACATCATGTTTAGATCTGATGTGGAAGATTGCATTTCTAGAGAAAAGGATGACTTACGGCTAGTCGTGTTTATGTATCACAAATTCTTTCTGTGTTTTTAAAGAACATTGATTTTTAAAAGATCTGTGAACATGGGGACCCTTCATAAGACAGTTTATTATGAGATAGAACAAGGTTAAGCAACTGATGCCTATCCTCAGACTGCCAGGCTCATGATACCATAGTGATATTAATTAATTACATTCAGGAAACTGCAGGACAAGAGAGATTTGAGGGCAAATATTCTGTTTCTCACAGGGATGTGGGACTGAAAGCTGATTAGTGAAGTTAGAAGATCATTCCAGAGTTGTGTGTGACAGCATGTGTCAAGTAACAAAGAAAAAAATAATGTTCAAGGTTTCTGGGGAAAAGATTGAGCATAACGTATAGTTATGCTACTGCTTGGCTTTGGGATGCTTTAATCTGTTTCCTTGGACAATGGAAATGTCTGTCTCACCCATCCAAGCTGTGAAGTCTGTTGTCAGTGTGGAATGGACATAGGAAGTAGGGAGATTTCCTTAGTCATTAAGTTTTCAGTCATTTTCCCCCTTATTTCCTTGATAGCTGCTGCTGAAGCTGAGCAGTGCTGGTATGGACTCCTTTTGGTGTTGGAGAGTTTGCCAAGCACTGTGGCCTGTGCCCTTCATGTGCATCACAGGGATGTTCACCAAGGCTTGTCCATCTTCTCAGTTTGGCAGGATCTCAACTAACACCATCCCTCGGGCTAGGCTGGGCATTCCTGGTTGTGTGGATGGGGTCCAGCTGTATCCCCAGCTGAAGCAGGAGGGGTCCTGACCAGTTCTGGAGCACCCCAGCAGTCAGTGTAGATCTGTGCACTGAAATAAGTCTAACTAACTATGCAGCAGACAAGGCAAACAAAACAACAACCTAATTCAAATTTGGAAATTTCTCTCCTCCACTCACTAAATAATCTGCAAGTAACTGAGCAAAGTCACACATCTGCCTGTGACACCACTCCTTACAGAATCTTGACATACCTCACCTACTCAGGAAGACAATTTTTTTCCTCTTTACAAAGAAGTTACAGAATTTGCCTATCCCATGCAGAGATGTGCAGAAGGCTCTGTTGTACCCTCTGTATCAATGGAAATCATGAGAAATTGCTGATAAAAAGAAGGAAGTTGCTTGGTTTTGAGGGCACTTGCATTTAGTGGAAGCATTGCTACAGGTTTTCAGTAAGTGATTGCAGAATTGGGACTGGGTCAGCCTTTAAAATAATGATTTGTTTGAATTTGAGATAAAAATCTAGTGCAATAGAACCAGTTTCAAATTTGATATCTGGAGTATTGATAAACTGTGTCTTGGGGAAACTAGGGGAAGGAAGGAACAGACTACTTTCCCCCAAGTAGACTCAAGGATTGAGAATAAATAAGAGAATTTAACAAAACATACCAAAATTTAGCAAATTTTAATGAAAATATTTTTTTTAAAAATTATTAAATGGGCACTCGTGGCATCCCCACACTTCAGTGGAAGTGAGCACCCAAGGTTTGTAGATGCTCATGGTTAAAAGGAATGTCAAAAGTCAGAGGGTGTGCAAAAGCTTAAAAAAAATTATTAGTAAATTATACACTTGGTATGGAAATTGGTTTAAGCCACTCCCTTATCTCTTAGTATAAGCACACAGCAGTGGTTTCAAGTAAAGGGTTAGAGTGAAAGAGAGAGATACAAATTAAAGAAGGGGAGACAGAGAAAGGAAGAAAAGCAGAAAGAAAGATCACCAGTCCTGGCTCCAGCATTGATCTAGCTGATGGAATTTGTGGGGTACACACACTCCTGGGCTTCTTGGGGTTACCTTTTTTTAGGTAAGTTTTCCCCACCCTAGAGATAAGTTACTTGCTTTCTATGTAATTTAGTTTTCATGTGCAGTCCGCTCTTCCTTTCCAGGCCTTTCTGGAAATGGGTCAGAGGACTTACAGGGGTCATTGGTGGTCTTGGTTGTGTTCTGCTGGGTTGACTTTATGTCAACAGCCTGTAATGACTGAGGCACGGGCTCAGATTGACAGGGAATCTGAGACCTTTATTCAAAGAAATGAGCTGGTTTTATACACTTCTAGGAGACACTGTGTTTCCTTATATGATATTTATTTCCTTATGTGGTATTTTTCACTAAGTGCCTTATCACTCATATACAAAATAACTCATCTCAAAGTCTTTTTCTTTCTAGTAAAAGAATATATATCCAAGGAAAAATTTTCATTTTGGTTCATAAACATACCAAGCAGTGCTTCCTTTTTAATGAAAATTATACACAGTGCAGTTCTTCAAGAAAGAATTAAACATAGTTTTGAAGAACAAACCACTAAAATGGAACACATTTTTTCCAACTTTTTTGTGGAATGGATGGGAGATGCAATCACACCTTTTTTTTTTTGTTTTTGTTTTTCTCTGAAGTCTCTAAATTTCCAGGACGTGCACATCTTTAACAATATGCACTAGCTTCTCTAAGATTTATTGGTGGATCCCCTTAGGATTTCTCCTCCTGAGCATCTGGACTCTTGGTAAAGGTACAGGATGAAGTTTTGTGTTTTAAGTTTGTGCCTGTGTATGTGTGTCTGGGCTGATGCACACACATGCACAGCTCAGGGATGGTGGATCAGTGGATCTGGTTCCTACCAGCCCTGGCTCTGTTGTAGAGGTGGCTGGGAATCAGCTGTGGGCTCCTGGCCCCTGCCACAGCTGAGTCCAGGAACCCACCTTGTCCCCACTGCCCTGAGGCCCCTGAACCTGAGGTGAAGCCTGAAGCCTCCTCACCCTCCCTTCCTCAGCTTCCTCCAGTAAGAGGATTTAAAATATCTCAGGGAAATTACAAGATACTGTGGCCAAACCATCTGGATTTCACCAACTTCTGCCCTCTCTTATTTCTTTTGGGAGATTTATTGAGGTTTCATTTGTTTCTGCTGAAAAAGTGCCACATTAAGGCATCTTCTTTGTTGTAGGTACTTAATTTAAGCTCCATACACAGATTCTATTGTCATCTTCAGAAAGTTTTCATTCAGAATACCTGACACTCGTCCTTGCACCCTCATCATCCCAGTCAGAAGGATTTGTGGGTCTCCAAAGTGTCCCATTACCAGAAATTGCTTCCAATTTCATACTTATATCAAGTTACATAAGTTCAATTCAGAAAAATAGAATAAAATATTAAAATAATAATGGGGCCTGTTTAATTCACAAAATTAACTATGTCCCCGGAAGTTAGTTATACAAGTTCTAACTCATATTTTTAAATAAATAAATAAAGCATGCAATGGGAAAAATCCAAACAAGAGCCAAAAAAAAAAAAAAAAAAAGAAAAAAAATAGCCCCCCAAAAAACAAAACAAAACCCAAACAAACAAACAAACAGAACCACCCACAAAACAAACAAAAAAACTACCCCAAACAACCCCAAAATCAAAATTTATACCTACTCCTAAACAACAAATTTGACCTCTTTTAAAGCTACCAGCCCATCTGTTCTGACATGCTGTCTCTGGTTTCAAATGGATACCGATAAAGGCAGAGAGTGTTCCTCCAGTGTTACACAGGCTCACACTTTGGTGACATTCAAGGTGCGCAGACTTGTGAGCAGAGATTTAGAGAATTAAGGGAAATTAATGCTTGAAGGCTGTGTTTGTAAAACAGCAAATCTTCCCCTTATGTTCTGGTGAGATTTTGGGCTGTGCACCTTGTATACCAGATGGGAACACTTTTCTGTTAGCTTGGCCTTGGTAATATTTTTGTTTTCTTAGCTGGTTTCAGGTTTCTATGTAACAACCTTTGCCTCCACTTAAAAAAAAAAAATTCAAACACCTGACCCAGGCTACACATTAGGAGGCCTGTTTGGTGGGAAGTGAATGCTGGAATGTTTCAGTTTTCAAAACTGTAAAGATTCAGATTTATAGTCAGTCTGTTTATACTCTATCATATCATGTGTGGTAGCATAGGATATCAAAGCAAGAAAGCCTACGGGGATACCACCATTTGAAATGAAAAATGTTTCCTATGTATGGCATAATGCAGCACAGATGGAAAGTTGTGCTTTTCTGTTTTACTGTTTCTGTACATTAGTCAGGCAATAAATACTGGACAAATCAAGCAGTCATTTCTAAGGCTCCATATAACCTATTTTACCAGTATCAGCTGCTATAGTTTTATATTCCCGAGAGAAAAGCTGCCTGGGTTCCCAAGTTTTATAAGGCATTTCAAGGAGACCTCACAAATAAAAATGGATGGAAAATATGGCCTGGCTTTTTATAACAGTATAGTTAACTCTGCATTTTCTTATGATAGTCAAAGCTCTCACTAGTGTATTGCAGTCTTATCATTCCTCAAAACAGCATTTATTTAATGACTATTACTTTCTTAGTTCATCTCCTATGAATTTTACCTCACTATTCAAGGGCACAGCACAAGAAGAATACATTATAACTATGTCACTTCAGGTCTGGGCTCCATAAACTGAGAAGAGTTATCCCACATCCAGTGTAGCAGACAGTCTCTGACACCTTCCTTCTGAAGGTGGCCACAAAGGATTCCCAAATCATATTTGCAAAGCCAAGTAGCCTAATAATATTTAAAGCAGTGCCTGGGCAGTGTGGGACATAGGTTTGAGGAGAACTTTTGCTCTGATCTGAAATATCTGAGGTATGATGAGGCTCAGGATAGGAAATTCTGCCACCCTCTCTCCATCACCTCTGCTTGTGGTTGGAAACCACAGAAAAGGGATCAGATCACTCACAACTGCTCAGAAAGGTGCTGACCCTGGGCTGTTGTGCTAGGAACACACAGGTAAGTTTTGATGGATGATTTTGTATGGCTGAACTGAAAAAACACTGTAGATAAAAGAAAATTACCTTTCTTCAGAGTAGGCACACCTGCCCATTAAAAGTGTTTAAAATTAAGGGCAAGATTTCTTCCAGGAAAAAGAGATACCCCCAAAATAAATACTGAGCAAGCTGTGAGACTCCTCACACAGGGTCACAACTGCTGTGCTTTGCATGGCAGTAAGAAGAAATAGTATCAGTATCTTTTCTGTGACTTTTATATCCTAACATACCAATTAGATAATGCCCCCACAATATAGAAAATCGACTTTCCCTGAATCTCTTAGGACTTCACTTTATCCATATCCAGCAAGGTAGTTGTCTGGTTTTATTTTCTGAGGTATTTTTTGTTGTTGTTGTTTTTGGTTTTTTGGGTTTTTTTTAAAGATAGGCTGCAGGACTGTACTTAAGGCAACTTCACATCCGAGGCTGAGTATACAAAAACAAATTTACTTAAAGTCAAAAAGAAACTAAAAGATAATTCAATATGGCCACAAAGGTTACAGCTAAACTAATAAACTAAACCAGGTCAGCACCTGGTCAGGCCTGAGTTTAGAATGGATGCAGCAATTCATACTGTGAAAAGTTTCACACGGTTTTGCTCTCAGCCAAGTAGTGCTGCAATGGGGACAGTCTGGGAGCCAGCTCGGGCCAGAAAATGCTCTCCATGGGCAGGTTGAGGAAGGGTTAAGAGAGTTAAACTGTATAGATGTGAACCTTTCCAAACTCTTTGTCCAAGAACAGTCCCAGGATGTTTTATTTACCTCTACAAATGCAGTCAGGGGTGACAGGGGTAAAGGACATTTTGGGAAGGGAAAATGTTTAGTAGGAAACTGCTGTGCCAAAGAAATTTGTTGCACTTCAAGGTCAACCAGCCCACCTTTGGCTTAAGGTCAAAATACCAAGCATCATTTTGAGAATGCAAAATCCAAGAAATTCAGATTCTCTTCTTGTTCAGAGTTGGAGACATTTTGGAAAAGGTTCTGGCTCCCTAATATAAAAAAATTAACTCAGTCTGGACTCAGACATTTTCAGCCCTAGGTTTAAAGTTCCCTTTTCCCATGTTTTAAGCAGAGCGTTACTGTTTTTCTTTAATTTACTTAATGTAGAGTGTTTTTATTGTTGTGGTCTGCTATTTTTATTACAATAGCAAAAATATTTTTAAAAAACAGCTATTGTTTCCAAGCTTCAGTAGTTTTTATAGGCAAAAATCCCTATAAATGGTGTCTGACAAAAAGCTTGACATGAATAAGGGAGTATGAGGCCCTACCAGCGAGGTACTAAGCAGCCTTGTGAATGTTGGGCCAGATGGCTTCATTAGGGATAAACAAAAAGAGTGAAGAGAGAGCAAGCAGTAAGAACCATTTAAGGACTATGGAGACAGAAGAGACTTTGACCCCTGGACCACCTCAGGCTGAGAAAAAAGGGGCTTTTTTGTCAGAAACCATTCTGTGACTCAGAGGAATATATGATCATGAGAGATATTCTTACCTAGGTCCTTACTATTCCTTTGTGACTTTTAAAAGACTTCTTAAAATAAGAAACCTTTTTTTTTTCTTTCTTTCTATGTCTCAATTCCTTCTTTGGGGAAAAATCTGTTTCAGTCTCATCCTTACATCATTCTGCCTTAATGCATCCCAGCTGTAGGGACTTTCCCTTCATAATCATCATTTTCCCCAGTTTGAGGCAGATCCACTACCCCTCCTTGACCTGTGCTTGTCCTGCTTTAATTTGGGCTGGAGTTAGCACAGGATTTGGGCGGCCTTCACCATGTTGATGCTGCAGTGCTTGCCTTAAAAACATCTTGAGGCCCCAGACCAACATCCAGAGCTCAGAATTAGTTGAAAGATAAACCAATGAAAAACAGTAATAGAAATTCTGAACAGTGAATGAGAGTCACTTAAATGCTAAAGAAGAGAAATATTCAGCACAGAGAGGTAAAATTCCTCACTTTTCTAGTCTTTGAGTACCTTAAGCCAAGACTTTAGGCAGGCATTTATATCTTCTGTAGTTCAACATCTTGTGTTGAGGAAAGACACCTTCAGTTGATAGACCATAGACCAGTGTTACCAAAATTAATGCTTTACATCCTTGTTTCTGCAGTTTACACAGAAAACCCATCAAATAATATGTATGAGTTTCTCCTTCAGCAGGGATCAGATATCTGGATTACTTCTTCCAGTTCAGACTCCATGCAAAATTGGCCTTTTTTTCTCATTTCTGGCCCCTTCCACAAGCTATGAATATTTTGTTGCTTAGAAGGACAGTCCCACCAGAAGGTCAGGGAGATGCTCTACTACAATCAGGAGTGTAAACTTTCTCCTGGGAATGAGGATGTGAGCAGCATCCCCTTCTTAAAGAGACATTTAAAGAAGTCCTATGGAAGATGACCTTTACAAATACCTGTCATAATTTGGAATCAAATACTTTGCTCAAAACCAGGAATAAAATGGATTTGCATGCAGTTCATGATTCTCCAAGATGAATTTTTCAATTTCTAGAGTAAGAAAAAAAGATTCCCCCAACGGTTTGGGAATATTTGTTTTGGTTTTGTTTCTTTTTTGAAGGGTAGTGTTGTTGGGGTTTTTTGTTTGTTACTTACTTTGGTTGGTTTGGTTGTTTTGGGGGGTTTTTTTTGGTTGTTTGTTGTTTGTTTGTTTGTTTGTTTTCCTTTGGTTTGGGGTTTTTGTTTATTTAGGGGTTCTTTTCTTTTCTTTTCTTTTCTTTTCTTTTCTTTTCTTTTCTTTTCTTTTCTTTTCTTTTCTTTTCTTTTCTTTTCTTTTCTTTTCTTTTCTTTTCTTTTCTTTTCTGGAAGATGAGGCATTCTGTGAGCACAGCTGAGGAGGGGAGGTAAGGATGGCTTCAGCTCGGGTGCAGCATCAGCTCATCAGCTCAGTCAAGTGTACGAGCATTGGCATATGAGCAAGATGCTGCAGTCTGAATGTCGACACATGGTCAAACACTTCTCAGTAGCCCAAGTGTGAGGTTTAAAAATCCCTTTGTGGCTAATGTCTAGTAAAAGGATACATTACTTGGCTAGAACAAAGAGTGTTACACTACAGACAGAAATGGAACATCTCCAAGTACTCCTGTTGTGCTGTACAAAGCAGCATCTCTCTTAGTCTGTGCCATTTTCCCTTGTGAGGGAAAAGACTTTTCCTGATACAGAGGCTACAGTAAGCTGTGCAGATAATGGAATAGCAGAGAGAATTCACAATAAAATTTTGGCTAGGCTTTGGGCTATGAAAACAGCTTAGCTGGGTTTAGGACAAGTTTCATTCCGTGCATTGAGTCTTGTGCCAGCCTTATTACTGCACTGCCATGTGGAAAATACTGGAAATAAAAAGACTGATCCTTTGAAAAATGCTTTAGTGGACTTGATGAGACAGAATAAAAGAAAGGACAAGTTATGATGGATAGGCATAGGGGGTGCTTGCTGACTGCCTGTAGGTCATTCCCAAATCAGTTAGAACAGCTGCAGAGGGGAAAAAAGCAAGTTAAAAATAAACAAAACAGATTTGCACCCATTACAATCGCTGCCTTTGCCAGTCTTTGCACTCAAGCCTGGCTTCCTGGAGTGAAGGAAGAAAGACTTCAGATTTCACGAAGGAATATTAATAGAAGTAATAGATGAACTTAAGAAAGAAAAACGACTAAGACGAATACAACTTGCTTTTGGTGTGAACAGATGGGTCATGGAATAGTCTGAGGAGTAACTAATGGGACATTGATGCTTAATTGAAGAAAATAGACAATTAGCAGCTGAAGAAAAATCTGGGGAACAGTAAATAATGATAAGATGAGGCCAGCTCTACAGAGTGATCTGAGATTCATTATAAATAGTCCTTAGCTACTCACATTTTAATATATTCAACTACAAGGAAATTGGTCATATTTATAGGGCAAGATTCTATTTTAGAAATCAGTAATGCTGCAGATGATACAGGGTCACTGTAGCCAACTAACTGAGCACCCATTTCCAGCACTATTAAGCATGGAAAGACCCCATGGGAACTTTTGAAGTGGAAACAAGGAAAATTATAAAGCAGTAGTAGTGTGGCTCTCCTTGGCATTAATGAGAGCATTACTGTTAGTTCTGGTGTCTGTGTTAAAGGTTATTAGAAAAGGCTGACAAGAGTTATAAAAACCAGTATCATCCAGGAAAAACATGTTTTCAGCTGGAGGATAAAGAAGTTTGCTTTCTTTAGTGCATCCAAGGGAAGGCTAAAAGGTGACTTGTTTGTAATGTACAAGTACAGCCTTTGAGAGATTGTTTTCGAGTGAAAAAGGCTCTTCATCCAAACAAATAACATACAATTTAGTAGTTTAAATGATGATATTTTAAATAGAAATACTTTCTCACAGCAATTAATTTTATAGGCATTTCATGCATTCATCATCACTTAAGTTCTTCAAATAAAGACTGGATAGCTTTCAAAAAAACAGCTGCTCTATTTCAAACAGGAATTATGAGTTTTATTCAGGTATTACCAAGCAATATTATCCTTTTTGTGTCATATTGTATGTTAAAGGTAGCAGGGAGAGCAGTCATTTTGGACCTTAAAATATAGGTCAGTACTGGGAAAGCTCATTGGGAAAGTACATTCCAAACATACAAGTGGCAGCAATTTCTAAGAATTCTCATCAAAATGTCAGTTGTGCATAACAAGCATCTGCCTCCACTGGGTTTTAATATGTTTTCAAGGGCTTAATTTTAATTATTTTGAGCCTCAGAGATACAGAATGAGAATCCAGCTTTATTTTGCACTGAATAGTTCAGCTCTGCTCAAAAGAAAGTGATCTTTGCTTTATCTTTCTGGACAGAATGACACCAGTTCTCCATCAAGTAGATTTCTCACATTACTACATGAAATCCCTTGACTAGCCCTTGCAGGCTCAGGAACGTAGCAGCCCTTAAAAGCCCTCAAAAAAAAAAAAAAAAAAAAAAAAAAAAAAAACAACAAAAAACAACTGGATCCCTCTCCTTTCTATTATTTGGAAGGGAAAAGCATTCTCTTGTCAATCCATCAAGAAGCATGATTTAAGCATTAGCTGTTAAACCAAGTAATGACATGAGCTTAGTTGATTATATACTTGCAGGTACCAAATGCTCATCGTTAAACGTAAGGACATACCTAAGGAGCTGTGTAATCTAAATAACACCAGGTCCTTATGACCATCCAGTTGCCTTATTTCTTTCACATTTGATTTTATTTTTTAATAATGCTGACGCCGGAGGTGCTACTTAAGAAGTTCAGAGAGGCAGGAGCAGCAAGTTCCATCAGCATTGTAATAAATGGGTGTGTAAGAGGAAACCAGCCAAAGGGCAAGCATTTGGAGGTGAGATATTGAGAACACCTGCTCCTCCCTCAGCACACTTGTGATTAAACATTTTACTTAGTATGTGAACTGAAATGTGTTATGCTAAACTGGGGTCAGAAGGCACAATGTAATTATGGTTGTTATTATTACTACAGAGGCCAAATAGAAATCATATTGGGAATGACTGTGTGTGACTGCAAGAAGGAGTAAATCTCCTTGAGTAAGGAATTGCTGTTTGGGTGGAGAGGATAAAGAATATTTTACTGGAATTCTCCAGATCTAAACCTAATAGTTAGGTTTCTCTTCAGGAAAGCATTAATTTCTGTGTTGTCTTTTATTAAAACACAAAAATAAATTTAAAACTCCCCCAAACCTCTTAGTCCAAATCAGCATTCTTTAATGTATTCTTATTTCTCAACACATTCTGAGCATTTTTGTGTGAGTCTGTGCTGAAGTGTTCCTTTATTTCTTAAGAAATTTTGCACCTTTCCTTGAGAAATATCTACAGGGTAGGTTTCTCACCTCAGGGCTGGATGACCCATGGCTATTGTGCCTGAACATAGATGATGGAGGACAGACACACAGACACATACACATCCTCCAAGTCATGCAACTGGTCTGTACTTAAACATTTTTAATAATCCTCAATCATTAAATTATGTATATTTAAAGATTTAGTCCATTTTTTAAAATGCAATTAATGAAGCTAGGCTTCAAGGTGTAATTATTTCACACATTTCTTACTGCAACAGCTGCACAGTTTAAAGCCAATGCTCTCACAGAGTGTAGACGAGCAGGAATTAATGTTCTGGTGTAGTGTGGTTTAACCCCAGGTGATAGCTAAGCACCACCAAGCTGCTCAATCACTTTCACCTGAAAAATGACTAGTTGAGGTAGAGACAGTTCAGTAGGTAAAGCAAAAGCCAAGCACACAAGCAAAACAGAAAAGGAATTAATGCAATACTTCAATCGAGTGGGGAGATAGCCAGTCGGGCTTTGTTGTCCAGAATGGTGACTTGTGAAGTCAAATGCTTGGGGACAGCTGCCACAGCTGTGTCTCCACTCAGACTTCTGTGCACCTCCAGCCTACTGCCTGCTCAGGAAGTGTAATGAGCAAAAATTACCTTGACTGTGCAAGCACTGCTCAGCAATAGCTAAAGCTTTCTGTATTATCAACACTGTTTTCAGTACAAATCCAAACCATAGCCCCCATACCTGATACTGTGACAAAGAGTAATTTTGAAAAGCTCAACACATTCTTCATTCTTCTTCAGATGTATCCATTGGATTATGGTTTTTCATATAAAATTAGTATTTGTACATTAGTACATATGTACAAGATCTTAATATTTGTAAGGAGACTAAATTCTCAAAGTAAATTAAGTATAACAAGAACCAATGACTAAAGCTCTCAATAAATACGGTAAATAAGTGCAACTGCTCCCAGCACAATATTTGAGTACATCTTAGGGAAATTAGCAATTCTGGTTTCTTACCAAAAAACTTTCTTCAAAGTTCAGGGACAAAGTACACTTGTATTTTACTGACTTTATTTATCTTGAGCAGCACTTTACCCAGCAGAACAATTACTATAAGGGATGAAAAGGCCGCCAGCCTTTTTTCCCTGTAATCAGTAAAGATAATTATACTGAAAGACAAGCATAAAATATGGTAGATATTACACCCCATCCCTAAAGGCTCGCGTCCTGAATCTTTCTGTCCCTGATTTAAAAAGAAAGGACACTGTAATTGATTTTGACTGTTGAGCAGCCTTGTTACTGGAATCAGAAAAGAATTTTTTTTATGAATTTTACCTGAATTTGACTTTAACAATTCCCTGTGGTGATGTCTTACCCAGTCTAATTGCACAATTTATAGTTTAAAATACATTTGTTGGTTTTGAAGCTTAATCTTTTTAAATAACTGAAAAGTCACTTGCTTATGTACTATGAGTTAGGTTGTGATGCCTACTATCAGTCCCATATGTTGATTGAAAGGCTTAAGTTCTTTAAATTTTTTGACTTTGTCTAGTTGCAATTAAAATTTTCCCTCCCAGGTGTCTGCCACAGTTTGATTGTGCAACATAAAAACCCCAAACAAACTGATAAACAAACCTCAGTTAAAACAAGAAAGCAGTTTCTTCTAATGACATATTCCCTGTGGTTTTAAATGAAGTTTTTCATATGACTGTTTAAACTGAAAAGCCTGAAGAGTACTTAGCTTTTGAGCAGGAACTGGAAAACTAAAAGGCTGTCTTGGTGTGAAAGGTGTGTCTTTATCCCTCCTGTCATAATTATTCCAGGTATGATGAAGTTTTGAATTTCAGGTTTTAAATCAGCTACTCTTAGTTAGCTCATGCTCTGCAGAGCATATTAACTGAATTCTTAACATACCATCCAGAATTAAGTACAGAAAGTTTCAATACAATCTCACAGTTGCAAAAATACCAAATATACAGGAGTTATGTGGTGCCAAAATTGAGTTGACACATAGAATTAGCACTCTCCTTTTGCTTATGTAATAATGATCTTTAATTCTGTAACACTCTATTTTTTTTTTTTTTTAATTTTGGCAACCTTTAAAGCACAGAGGAAAAGTAAATCATATCAAAATAAATAATTAACTTGTCTTTTCATTCATCTTGCTAAGGTCAGCATAGTCCTTTTTTATGAGTCCCAACAACCATTTCTCATACTCCCACCACATGACCTTTTTACTTGCTCCTCAAATTTCATAAATTAGAATAGGACAGTCTGACACATATAACAGTGATATCTTCACTAAAGAAACATGAAAATTCATAGGCCCATCCCAGAGTGTAGAAGTTCTGACTAATCTGTTGGCTTAGTCTGTGGTGGAGTGACTGTCAGAATGCCATTTATACACAGTTCTGTAAGGCCTGATGGAGTCCCCCACAACATTCTTACCTCTGAACTGGAGAGATATGAGTTCCATAGATGGATTCTTAGCTGGATAATGAACTGACTGACCATGTTCATGGTGCCAGTCAATGGCTCAGTGTCCAAGTGACAAACAGCAATGAAGGGGCTGTGTCTCAAGAGTCCATACGGGGACCGAAGAAGACCAAAAACGCCCAATTCAAGGTCCTGAACTTTCGGTGGGACAACTCCCCAGTGTCAATGAAAACTGGGTGATTACCTGATTGAGACTCATTCTGTAACTCTTTCCATGATTCATTTAAGCCAGATCTTTCTACCCAGTTGTGTAACAATAACTATGTTGTTCTTGATGCATCTGAATTCCAAATTAGGGTTTTAGAGTTAATTTCAGCAAAAAAATTGGTATACCATTAGTGTTCCATCAACATTAAACTGATAGACTCCACAATAAATACCTCATATGCAATTAAAGTATTCAAAAAATCCACAGATTAACACAATACCAGAAAACAAGCAATCTTCAAAATACAACCTATATTCTCTGGCATTTAGATGAGATTGAAGATAACACTGCATCTGTCTCTTAGAAACAGTCACAACTGCAAATTAACCAAGACAAAAAAAACTCTTAACATGGAGTTACTTCTCTTGTGGAATAAACTTTAATTTATTCTTGTCATGATATAACCTTATTGCAAGGAAAGAAAGACTTCAATAACTGTACACACACCTGTGGATCATAGAACAGCCAATGATGAAATCTATAGAGAAAATAATCCATTTTCATTTATGCTACAAGAATATTATACGTTTAAAAGAATATGATTACATATCCCCCTTCTAAAACACCTAAATATAAAAAAAAATCTTCTCTGAAATCACTGTCATCAGAACTTCTAATAGAAATATTAAGTAGAACCAAGTCTTGTCCAAAGTGCCATCATCCCATAGGGCTGAAAACTGAAAAGTCATTCTTATGACTGTTGGAGTGAATTCTTAATGAATAAATGACATCAGTGGAGACGTAGATGTAGATGCAGATATAGATCCATGTATTTTCTGGCTGGAAGAGAAGGTGAAACCAAGAGCTGAGGGAGTTTAGGTTGTTACTGATCTGTGTTGCTTCCAACAACTTCATTGATTCTAACCTCTGGAATCTGCTGTTTCTTCCTGAAACACTGTGAAGTGAACCAAATACACCCCCAAAACATGTCTGCTGCTGCCAGCAAAATCAGCTGGAAATTCTGACTTCATGTAGAATGGTCAATAGTGTACATGGCAGAAGAAATGAAACTGTGCTCCTTGCTTCTCTGAAGGTATTATTTTATTTTAACCCTCTTGCTCCTGTTCTGGACACCATGTAATTGGTGTGGTTATATTTCTGTTTCTTTTTTGTCTGGGTCCAATCCTAGGTTCGGAAGGGTAATGAAGAACCCTGTCTCATGTGGGTTTCTGTTAAATCAGAACACTGAAAGATTTTAAAAGCATGCTGGGACAGGGCTGTGTTTTGGATTTAGGGTGAGAAAAAGTTTGATAACACACCGATATTTTGGTTGTTGCTGACCAGGACTTGCATTAAGACAAAGGATTTTTCAGCTTCTTACGCTGCTCTGCCAGTGAGGGGTTTGGGGATGCATGAGGAACTGGAAGAGGATACAACCAGGACAGCTGACCCTGGCTGACCAGATGGATATTCCCTACCACATGGCATCATGCTGAACAACAGAACTGAAGGGAGTTGGCTGGGGATGACAGCTCTCTGCTCAGGGACTGGTTGGGCATTAGTCAGTGGCTGGTGAAGAACTGCATTTACATCACTTGTTTTGTGTACTCTTATCATTATTACTTTCCCTTCATTTTCTGTGCTATTAAACTGTCTTTATCTCAACCCAAAATTTTATCCTTTTTCTGATTCTATTCCCCATCCTACTGGAGGGGAGTGAGTGAATGGCTGGGTGATATTTAGCTGCTTGTCTGGTTAAATCACAACACTGGTGGAACTATTCTGCTCAAATGAATAATGTCATTGGAGACAGCAAGACTTGGAGGGCTTTAAATTTAGCAAATCAAGTCTCTGTAGGACTGGAGCCACAGCTTGAGTAACAGAACATTTCTAACGTTCCCCAGGACTAGCATGCAAAATTGACTTGAACAAATCATTAGATGGCCATAGAAAAATGACTTAAGGATATGACCCTCACAGACCTGATTTCCTGTAGGCTGCAGAGGAACAGTAGGGCAAGCACTTAGAATAAAAGCTGTCTGTTTCTCTGGCCTTTGGATGTATGTATGGGACAATTTTCTTTTGCTTGCATTTTTTACTGGAAAAGGTAGTACAGAAATATAATTCTTGCCAAAATATATGCAACGTTTGAAACACTATTTTGGTGATTTTTATAAGGTCTTGGTACTACAGTATGATACAGATAGAAAAACAAGTTTTGCAGCTAGTTTCATGTATTCCTATTAGCAATTTGAAGATTGTTATGCAGAAAATACACCAGTGATGTTCATGTCCTTTTAATATTCATAAAGGTGCTGTCTAGGTTCAGTTCCATTCTGATAGTTGTACCCAGGAGCTATTTTTTCCCCTTATTGTTACTTTTGCAATTCTAAAACATCTATCATAAAAAGAGCCTTTTGCAGAAGCACATTTCTATCCACCAACAGCAACTCCTTCCATTTGCCACAACATTCTCTCAAACCACCTATTGTTATGAGGGTGCTGCTGTTGGTTAAGTGTTATTATACAAATAACATTAATCATATATGCCTGCAGTTAATTTTAATTACTCTGCTCTCTGCTTCTCTTCTTTCCCCTGTCTTTCCTCCAGTAACTCAGCAGAGGAACTGAAGACCCACTGTTTCTGTGCCCTTCCTGAAGACCAAAGGAAGAACAGAGCAATCCCTCTGTGAGCTCTAACAGCAGTTAAAGGGGGAAAAAAGGTGCTTTCAAGTAAGAGAAATAAGGATCCTTTACTAAAAAAAAAAAAAAAAAAAAAAAAAAAAAGTGTTTTCATACTGCATTGACAACAGGAGCAATATTTAAAACAGTGTCTTAATTCATTTGAAGTGTCTAAATTCATTTGTGACCAAAGCTCACAGGATAGCTGCTGATAAGAGTGGCCACACACTACCCAGTTGTGACTGACTGGTGGGTTCAAAGGTTAGTGCTGAGGATGTGGGGAGAGGAGCTGCTGATAAGCTGCACCATCACTAGGCCCTGGTTTTCTAGGCTTAAAGTAGTCTCATTGCTCAGAGTTCCCAACATGTCTGTGTATAAAGTGTGACCACAGCTTTTGCCCTCTGTGGCCAGGTGAGTGCCCCCAGCATGAGTTAATTCTATGCTGAGTAGAGCTACTGAATCTGGTGCTCTTGGGAAGCCCAGACACCCAGACGCTGATGGTGTGAGTAACTGTGTCTGCATCAAGAAGCCAAAATCTTGATGCAGAGCTAGTATTGCTAGTATTGCTTATCTCCTTTTATAATAACGTGTCTGATTAATGCTATGCTTTTTGCCCTTTTTTTTTTTTTTTTTTTTTTTTTTTTTTTTTTTAATTCAATGGTAAAGAGGCTCATTTTTATTCTTTGATTATTAAGTGAGAGTCAAATGCCTGGTTTGAGACACTGGTGCTCATATTAAGGATGTCTCCATGGGCCAGAAGCATCCTAAGCCTTGTCTGTGTGTGCCAAGCATGTCTGAGTGTCCCTCCACAGGATAAAGAGCCAATCACCCTGGACTGTTGATATGATGTAGGATTTAAACTTTTATAACACGTGAGTATCACGAAATCATTAACTAGAATTACAGTATTACTGTTACTGTCCTCTCTCACATTCTTGATGCATCCTCAGTTTGTTTCTTGCACACTGAGCCACTTTCAATACGTTGACCACTGTGACATCTGCCCAGGGGGTCAGAGTGAAGTCAGGGATCAGTTCCTTGCAGAGCTTTGTTCCGTGAGGGAATACAGCTTTGTGTGGATTGGACTGAGAACAAAGCTCCCTTTTTCTGTGCTTTGCTTCTTGTTGAATTCTGTGTCCCTGCAGGCTCATCTTTAATGCTGAAAGTTTGCTCTAAGTTCATATTTTGCTAAGAGTGTTTATAAAAATTCAGGGCTTGACAGCTTTAGAGGGTATATGAATGCAACCACTTACCTTAATTTTCTTTCTGAAGTCAGTTCAGACCTATGATTTTACACCATCCCTCCTGCCAGGGGTGTAAGATTTTCTCCCCAACATTCTGCTGAGGAAGGTGGCTGAGGAGTGGGAGACACATCCCAGTCTAAAGAAGAAATTTATTCCTGCATGTCTTTGTCATGTGCAGATAGTGAATTCAGGCTGGTTGTAGTTCTGACAACAACCAGGTGACTCCTTGAATCCATTCTTGAAGGTGAGGAATGATGCCAGTACTCTGGAGGAAAAGTCTCCCTCAAATGACCAAGGTGGCTTTTAAAAGCTTGGCTTTTTTTGAATAAGAGATTGTTAGCTGTTTTGGTGCTAAGATATGATTAGGCAACACTAGTGCCTAGGAGAGCCAAAGTGATAAGATTTTTATTTTTCAAGGATAAAATTAATATTTATTTCTAAAATATAGAGGAGTCATAAGTGTGGATGGATTAACAGAGCAGAAGAAACAGAGTTGCTTTTTTCAAAGCTCAGCTGTTCTCACTGTTCTCAAACTCATTTTTCCATTTTGTAAATACTGTGAGAACCTGCTGTGCAAGGACACCATCTCAATTTCCTTCATCTACTGTACTTAGCAGATCTATTCCACTCCTGACTTACCTGTATCCATTTCCTCAAATGTCTGTACAATCAGGCATTTCTCCAACCAAAATGTTTTCTGAAATATTTGCAGTCTCAAGAAAATGTTTGGCACAGAATCATCACAGTACTGATAACTTCTTCAGATAATCTAATCTATTAGTACCTTAGGCTGATATTTATATCTGGACATTGAATACATCCTGTTTGTATACAGGCATATATGTATACTTCTATATATGTTACCCCTACCCAAATAAGGACAAAAGTTAGTCAGCCCCCACATTCCCCCCTCCAAATTCCCTGGTTCCAAACAGTCTTTGGAAAGCATTGGAAACAAAGTGCTGGAATCAAGGTGCTGGTCTCACAAACAAGGGCTGCGAGAATCAAAATTGTCTTATAAAAATGCATCTTGTTATTTTACAAATATTTTGTTCTATAGTTTCTATTACAATTAAGTTCCAATATTGCTCAATTTTATATAAGCTTTTTTAATATAGTTTCTTTTATGTTCAACCCAAACTATTGTGCACCTAAATAATTTAAGTATCATAAAATTTCAAAGGTGCTGGAGTAGCCAGACAGTTCTCTCAGAGCTCACCCAGCCCAGAGGCCCAGGCTTGAGGGGCCAGTGGCCTTTCTGAGCACAAGTTCAGCTGGAGCAGGGCAGGCACTGGCTGTCTGCTGGGCCAGGCTGCGCAGGAGCACTCCACTGTCCTAACGTCAGAAGTGGGAAGGATCAAGCTGACGTCATGATGACACAGCACTGCTCTCCCGACTTTTTAATCAAAATGTTGACGCTCTTAGCCTTGCTCTACAAAATGGAAGCAAAGTCTTAAATATTGACATTTTTTGGAAAAACA
Organism: Zosterops lateralis; assembly: GCF_965231275.1. NCBI lineage: Eukaryota > Metazoa > Chordata > Aves > Passeriformes > Zosteropidae > Zosterops > Zosterops lateralis. The sequence goes on along the minus strand of NC_139764.1, from coordinate 97,129,880 downwards.
GAGTTATTTTTTCTGAGCCAGGCACAGGCAGGACTGCGCACTGTATTTTCTCCCTAAAGAATATGAAACTTTTCCAAAATTCTCTTTCCTTTTTGCTGTTTTTATTCACCATGGAGTAGGTTCATGAAGAGCTGCTGACACCGTCATAATTTCAGCTAATACAATAATAATCTAAAACATATCACTGAACTCTCCCCATGACAATCTTACAATCACAAAAGATCAGAATAACCTGTCCTGGGGCAGTGCAATTTTGGTGCACAATTTGAAAGGTGATTTACTTGCATTGTATTATACAACCCAACCACAGCTTTGATAGATCTAAATCATACTAAATACATTGATTTTCAGGAGTAAAGATGATCAGTTTTGAATATGGAGCATGTGGCATCAATGTTCTCTAGGAGTCATAGCAGTAACTCCAATACATTTACTTATTTAGGAACTAATAGCCTCTCTCAGGGTAATTGGGGTGTATTTGTCATATATCGGTGTCAAGTTTTCTGGCCAATTTAGAAATCCAACCCTTCTATTTTTTGATGGAAACCAACATTAGTAGTGCACACGCTGTTCATTTATTGCATCCACTTAAAAATAAGGGGAGGAGAACACCTTTGCTCTAATAAGGATTAGAAAATTAAATTCTTTAGTATTCATATTTTATTTATAATCTTTGAACATAACATCAGCAAGAAAAGTGCAGTGTTATGTCTTATGATCAAAGATATGTTCCTCTTTTCCAAGGACTGCCAGTAATCTATTACTGACTAAAAGCATGTGAATTCCATGTTCATCTTGAAGATACAATATACAATATTTCACATCTACTGCACTCAGATTTCAACAATCAGCTTCTTTCAAAGACACCCTGACAACTCAAATGGTGAATTATTAAGTCAGGATAACAAGGACAACATTCACTTTCTTTGTGCAGCTCCAGCAAGAGTAGAAGACTCTATTAATTATCAGACCAGAAATGGGCTGGGATTTGCTTTGTACATTGGTAAGCAATTTAACTGGAAGAGATGGGTTATGTATGGCAATAAATGACCTTTCTAAAAGCTTGTTTTTCCACCAACTGCTTGTGTTGAAACCAATTGCAGAAGTCATTCAAAATGAGCTGTTTATTGCTTCCTAAATGCATTTACTGCATGCCAGATGTCCATTTCAAAACATTCTGCTGTGTGCCTTTTAACTGACCCTACACTGAGACACAACTGCCCGTAGCCATTACCCTGGAAATGCTGTTCACTTAGCAGTGGGCTGCCAGCCCAGCAGGCACTGGGGCAGACCCTCTTCAACACCACAGAGATAAGGAAGAGTAAAAGCAGCCCTTTAGAGGAGATGAGTCCATGTCCTGCTCAGATGGGTGATTGCATCCCAGAGTAAACCAAACTGTCAGTGTTATCTCATGAGCTGGCTGATGATAACAGCAAACACATGGCAATGCAAACTCCCAGCATGGGATGCTTGCAGGGTTCCTGAAACCGCTTCCTCTCTTGTGCTGTAGAGTTACTTTTTAACTGAGATGTGTTTTCTAGGGTGCCTGTTATGCTGAGTACTTCTATTTTGGCTCCTTAAACACTTTTGCCATGCTCCTAGTGTCCATCCTCTTGTCCCAAAGCAGCCACCAGTGGCAAGGCTTAAATACACTTACCTTCACTTGGTGCTTGCCTTTAGGTGTGTGCTCTCTGGGATATCACAGAGGCATAGAATGGCTTGGAAAAGGTTGGAAAAGTCCCTTAAGATCCTTGAGCCCCACTGTTAATGGAACACTGCCAAGCCCACCACTGAACCATGTCCCAAGCACCACATCTGCATGTCCTCAAAATACGGAGCACTGTGCATGGTAGATGCTGGCCAGAGGAACTACCTGGAAGGGCTGAACATCTTGGGCCCAGTTCCCCACTTACATCAATGGACTCAGCAGAGCACTGAGTAAGAGCATGGCAATTTCTCCCTTTAATGTACCTCAGCAGTTTTGTAGGTTTACCACACCTTGAGAATACACTAAAAGTTTTCTTAAATATTGCTTTAAATTATTCACCTGGTCTTTCAATTAGATATGATTTATATATGGAGGTTAGGTGGTCAGTTTGGTTAGTTTCCTCACTATTTAACATTTTTTTCTATATAGCAATTTAAAAAAAGTCATTTTGTTGTTCTCTCCTTCAGGCAGTTATATACTAACTCCCTCTGCTAACATCATCAGGGATTTCTTACAGTAAATGTTTTTACTCCCTTAGTGATACCTAAAAATGGGGATACCTAAAAAAAAAAGTGAAATTAAAATAAATTTTCAATCTAAATTAATATTAAAAGAAAAAAATTTGGGAAATTTTTTTAGTACAATATCAAGGAAATTAAAGTCATATGAATCTAAAATTGCTTTGACTAACTTTGACATATCTAGCAATCAGGAAGAGAAATGACTTTTACATAACTGATACCAGTCCCATGTAAAAATGAGTCCTTTTTTCTATAACTGAATGTTAGTACATAAGAAACCAATATGAAATTGTGAAATTGAATGTCTTCATCAAATGACAGGATATATAGCAAATGTGAAAAGTAAAGAAAATCTATCATATTTTTTTCTGTAAGACTGAAAATCTTAATATTCAATGCATCATGAAAACAGTTTTGGTTTTGATGAGTGGGAATTTTCAATAAAGTTTTAAGTCCATCTCCAACTTGATTTGTTTAATTTCAAATCAGTCACTGCAAAGCATGGAAGTTATTTCTTACTTGCTTAGGAGCACAGAGCTCATACTAGGCATAGCAAGGCCACAGAGACCTCTTTAAGCCCATAAGATACTTAAGGTAACATTTGTTTCCACGTTTCAAAATATAATTATATTCTTTGCCATACCTTCCTTGCTTCTGACAAAAAAAAAAAAAACAAACAAACAAACAAAAAAAAAAACCAAACAAAAACAACAAACCCCAAACAAACAAAACAAAACAAAACAAACAAAATACAACAATTTGAAATAAAGCATATGAAAGTAATTAACTATGTCTAAATTTCTCTTGTTTTCCCTCAATGTAAATTCAGTTAAATCCTGAATTTGAAATTAATCCTGGGCTAACTACAAATACTTTGGCTATAATGCAGTTTCTTTAATGAAGTTTCATGTGTAGTTATATAGAATGAAGATTAATTAGAAAAACAACCATAAAAGACACACGCAGGAAGTTATTGCTATAGTATTGATTTTTCCATGAACATTAGCTATATGTCAGAGGTGGATTTTTTTTATTTACTTAGAAATAAAAAATGTGATACTTATCTGTGTAAATTATATCTTAATTAATGGTAGCACATGGAGTCTATTTTTGCTATGATAAAAAAGAGTAAGTGAAACATTCAGAGTAAGTTTGCAACTGAATTGCATAATTTTAACTTCCAAATTCTATTGCTTTCAGGAAATGTACAAGAACACAATTCTTTTGGTAAATTAGCAGTGTTAGAAAGAGAGCAGTTACACCCACGGTGGCAAATCAGTTTTCCCAGACTGCTAAAAAAGAACTAAAATTGTCAATCACTCAAATCAGGCTGCAAGGGCTTAACATTGTGCTGGCATGCAAATAAGAGGAGCCGTCTGCAAGAGGTGATCTGTTCTGCAAGATTAACAAAAGTACAGGAAATGGTTTAGAACTATCATTAAAGTATAAGCCCTGGAAATTATATCAAAGGAATAGTGAAAAAAGCACATAGAGAAAAAGCAATTACTCCATGTAATTCATGTTGGTGTTACCATGGTGTCTGAAAGGAAAAAGGGATATACCTTGATAAAGTGATAGGGAAGGATCTGATGTCAAAGTGAAAATGCAACTGGAAATGTTCTTCTGAATAGTTGCTATCAGTAAACACTTGGACAGTCTGATGAGGCCCCAAAAGAGCTGTTTCCAGATGCACCTTTAAGACACCCAACATCCAGTTCTGTGGCAGGCAGTGCTTGTGCTTACCTTCATACTGAAGATTTTGCCAAGTGACTAGTCTCAAAAATAAGTGGGAAAACATCTCTTTACATCTCAGAACTAGTTTGTAGTCTCTTCACATACTCGAACTACCTTTGTTCCAGTTGAGACTGGAGGGTTTTACCACTTGATTGTCAATTTGGTCTCATTCAGTGTAACCTATTCTGAGTTCTGACCACCGCTTCAGCTGTACACAGCTCTCCCATTTTCAGGCCAGACCTAGAGTCTGAAATCCTATGGAGCCTGACAACAATTACCACAGTACTTCTGGCATATCCATCATCTGGATGATTCCTCATGCTGGGAGCAATAGCAATTATAGCCAGAGAAGCAACAATCTCCTTAAAGCAACATATTTGGAACAGAAACATTTAGAAAAAATAAAAAAGTGCTAAAATAATAAAAATCTAACTTGTCAGCTAACTATGTTCCAGGGAGATGTTAGTAGCACTGAGATCTTAAAGACCCTTGAAATCTCAGTTGGTATATTCTGTTCTTTCAACTCATGAGTCTGTTCTCACTTCCACCATCTATGTTTGAAGCTTCTAAGGGTCACTTTCTTTTCATCGTGTTCTTCTTTGCCAAGACCAAGTCGCTGTTTTATTACCCTGACTTCTTGTAGCCCCCAGCTTTAGCAATGAGGCCAGAAATCCATTGGAAACCCGAGGTAAAAGCCTTACAGAAGATGTTTCTTGTAGTGATTTTTTCTTGAGTATTTCTGTGGGAAACAATTTTATTCCCTTTTGTTTTTGCAACAATCCCTACAGTGCAGAAGATGATAATTTTACTTTGGAAGCATGGTCGTGTAAAGTGGGATCTTCCTCACCTAATTTTAGCTGCCTACAAGTTAATTGTCAAATTTAGTCAAACAGAGATTCTTTTTATTATGGACAGAGAGAAGCAGGTGTTATGTTCCTTACCTTTGGAATTTACCTAAGAATTGGACTGCTTAAATTTTAAGTACCTAAGGTGGTAGAGACCCATCCCACCTGGAGTATTGATTAATTCTGATTGATTAATTCTGTTCTTTTTAATAGCCTTTTCTTTATCATTTACATATTTCATATTTTTAGACATTTGAGTAACAAAAAAGCAACAAAATGCAACTCACATTTGAGAGGAAGTCTTACAGGCCTGCTGGTAACTTAATTGGTTTTTTTTAACCTTTTTTTTTTATGGTGGTATTTTTTTAATTATTAACTTTTTTTTTTTTCTTTTTTTTTTTAATAGTGGTGGTGGTGGATATTCAGATTGACACTTGTACCTTGTGATACTTGTTGGTCTCAGCCCTGAGCCCTGCTGGGTGCCAGGCTTGTAGGACATGGGGGGATGAATTTAAATGAAAGAACATAGATTTGGATTAAACATTAGGAAGAAATTCTTTACTGTGAGGGTAGTGAGGTGTTTGTACAGGTTGCCCAGACAAGCTGTTGAGGCTTCATCCCTGGAGGTGTTCAAGACCAGGCTGGACAGGGCTCTGAGCAACATGGTATAGCAGGAGGTGTTCCTGCTAATGGCAGAGGTTTGAAATGAGATGATCTTTAATGTCCCTTGCTATGATTGATTCTGCGATTCTATGATTCTGTGATTCCATGATTTATTCAGCTGCATTTTACAACATACAAGGCTCATGCTGTCATTCTTTGCAAATGCTTTGTAAACCAGACGATTGATTTTATGATGCTTTATCAACTCTGATTTGTAGAACCCTCAGACATTCAGATAACTCTTTTATTCAAGATATTTCCCAGGTTCTTAGTCTAGTAGCAATGCATCTTCTGACACCAGCTAGTTGTTCTTTCATTCTTTTGTTGTAAATTTGGAAAACAGGCAAATGCTGAGAATTGCATTTGGCACTTGGGGTTATGATGTATTTTGAGAAGCTAAGACTGCAGAAGCCAAAAGTAACCCCCCAAAGAGGGTGTGTAATGCTCGTCTGTGGAACTCAAACCCACTGTGAAGATTTGTCACTCCGTCATGGGCCTAAGACCTTATCTAAAGAAATGAGATTGATTTGGTTTATCTTCTGGGTTTTTTTCTGTTTCGCCTGCTTAAAAAGAATGAGCACACATGTGGATGTATTAGAATAGTCCAGTAAATAGAAATGCCAAACAAAACTGTTATTTTACTGCTATTGAAGTAGTGGGAGGAACAAGCTGGAATTTTACCTCCATATTCTAATTTCCATGGAAATGCAGATATATTCCAAAATGCTTAATTAGACGTCATCAATTAAAAAGAAACTGTTACCAACTGCTGGAGTTGGTGGTTGAATACACAAGGCATGGAGGTGACAGGGTAAATGTGTCAGGAGGTGGAATTTCCAGTATTGCTGACAACTCTCTAGCTTTTTTTTATTTTTTATTTTTTTTTTTAAACTCATAGACCTTTATTCTGATTTCTCTTTACTTCAGATTAAATGTCCAAAGTGACAACTCCTGAAACATTTCTGTCTTTAATCCTCTATGTGCTCTAGCCTATGCATGTGAGGTGAGAATGTACAGGTACAGGAGGCCCAGAGCAGCTATTGCAAATCCTACAGCAAAATTCTTCATCATATTTTACATCATTTAATTGCTTCTTTGCAGTATAATCAAGAAGTTATAATGATAATCTGGGAACCCAGCAAATCTTCTGAATATTTCTCTTCTGAGACTGCAGACCCTCATATCTGTCAACAAATTGATAAGAGATTGTGGGACTATTTATGAGGGAACGATCCGGTTTCTGCTGCAAAATACCTGAGCATGTGTTTCCCTAAAGCAGCAGAAGCTATGCAAGTGGTGCTGCTCCAATGGAGATTGGTGTTAGCTCCCTAGGACCCCCTGTACTTTGGCAGAAACTCACATCAGTTGGGTGAGGGAGCAAGAGGGAACAATGGAAAAATAAGCACACATTCTAGGAATCAGGGGAATGAAACAGAGAAATACAACTTTTCTGGTAAAGCAAGCACAAACAGCTGAAGATTTATTGATTGTAACCCATATTGCAATGGTCCCTGAGCTAACACTTTAATAAAACCACAGAAAATGACAACCAAAAGCAGCCCCAGAAATCATAAATTTCAGTGTACGTGCAGAATGGTGTGGAGAAAATAATCAGCAAAAAGCAGTCAACTCCATCTCAATTTGGAAGCACAGAAAGTGTCATTTGGGGAGGACTGAGGTGTAGAAAACCTTGGAGTGTTCAGTCTTGCCTATTTCAGATGGCAGATAGCGCCAGATGCTTCAGAAAAAACATGTAGGAAATTCCACAGCAGTCACATGGGGGATAATCTGTCTCCATCTACTTGCCAGGAAGATCTCATGCTAATCTTTAAAATTAGAGATATACTTACAACTTGAAACATCAGGTTGTATATTGCTCCCAACATTTCATTTAAATGTTAACCAGTATAACTAGATAGTCACTTTTTTTTTTTTTTTTTTTTTTTTTTTTTTTTTTTGTTTTGTTTTGTGGGGGGTTTTTTTTGTTTGTTTGTTTTTGTTTTTGTTTGGTTTTGGTTTTTTTGGTTTTTTTGGGTTTTTTTGGTTTTTTTGTTTGTTTGTTTGTTTGTTTGTTTTGTTGGTTTTTTTTGTTTGTTTGTTTGTTTTTTTTTGAAACCTGCTAAACCTAATTTTTCTTGGATTTTCTTTGCAATGCAATATATATGTACTTAGTTTTAAGAAATACTCCAGATTTATTACTTTTATTTTTGCAATGATCTGAGCTAACCAAGTTTTGTCCAAGCAACCATTTCTTAGTGTTCAAAATACTAGTACAAGAATTATAAAAAGAAAGCACTCTCCTCATTTTTCAGGTTGCAGCCTGCACATCTTTTTTTTTTTGGCTTCCCTCAGTATCCAAAAGGAGAGTCTTGATTCCAGGGATGTGACTAAGCCTGTGCCTGGGGTAGGCTTTCTGTAGGATCCAGTCTGCCTAAATTGTTCCAGGTTTTCGAAGATGTAGGATACGCCTATGCTAGTAAATTAAAAGTCTGGGAGAGGAACTAAGTACTGAGATCTAAAGATTTACGGAGTTTGATTGATGGAATGATCCTAGAAATATTTTCCTCTGAAAAGTAACACTTTTTCAAACAGAACCCTTGAAGAATTTGCATGATGGCAGAACCTAGGTGGGATAAAAAAAATGCCATTGGTGTTTTAAAGGAAGCTACCCAGTTTTGGAGGGTAAGAGAGCTGACTGCAGCTTGCACACAGGCTGTGCCCTGGCATTCAGACAGAAAGTTGTGAGAACCCACCTTCCACAGGCAAGTACACCCTGTTTCATCAGTAAAGACAAGTGGTCTTGAACTTCCTCCTGGGAATCTGTCTTGTCTAAATTGTGCAACAGGTTTTCCTTTTGGGGATATTACTGATCAGAAACAGATCTCCATCTGTTTTAGCCCTGGTGCTTTGTTAGCACCTGAAGCTACACTGCAAGTCTAATTAGGTGTTGTGGATCTGATGCTTTATTGCCTAACTGAAATAACTTAGGTATCAGGAAACATACAGTCATGTTTTCCTTTAATTTTCAATCACTTTGTATTGAAACAGATAAGGAAAAATTAAAAACTAAATCTGAGTTTACAAGATTAAGTGAAAATGGAAATGTGCTTTTAAATTAATTTCTTCTTTTAGAAAGAAAAATCACCAGTGGGTTTGTGTTGTGGTCGTACCTAGAGGTGTCAGTCAGAATCCAAGTGCCTCTAAGCAAACATGTACAATAAAAGAGCTCCTTTCCCATGGAGTTTAACCTGGAAATGAACCAAATCATCAAAGAGGGAAGAATAAAACAAAGGCCTGGAAAGTACAGTAATGCATTTGAGATCAAGAAACTGACAAAAATATGCTTAAAATTAAGAGATTTAGAGCAACAGAAGAATTTAATTAATCAGACTGTCAGAACTAACTGCCAGGTAAAATACATCTGCTGATAGATGTATGAGTGCTAGTAAAACACATCCTTCATTTCAGCATCAGAAAAGGAAAGGCTCTGGAGGAGCACTGGCTGAGGTGTGCTCTTAATTATGTTGTTCAGGCACAGACGGTTGCATATCATAAGATGTGTGTCAGCGCAGCCAATGAGCAGTGAATGTTTAATTAATATTTAGGATGACATATACTCATATTCATGTTAATCCTAGGTACTTCGTAGGGGGAAATAAAAGCTACAGTATATTTAATGCTTTCTTGCCACTGCTGCAAAACTGCCAAATGACTACCATGGATGTCATGCATACGACGCTTGGACCGTTGCATGAGATCCCACCCAGCTTCCTTTTCCACTTTCAGTATCACCTGTTTTTCAGTTTCCAAGTTTTCCTTTTTTTACATTTTACCTGCAGATCTATTAGGATTTTGAAGACTGTGTTCCTCTTATTCTCAAACTTTGGTGGCTGTTTTCATCTGAGATTTTACTTTGGTTGTTATTTGTAGTCTGAAATCTTCATGAATGGGTAGCCATCTGGCAAAGTTTGTTATTAATTAATCAATGTTTTTTTTTAAATAAATAGTGGTGTATCTGTAATTGAAAAGTCACGTATTCTGGAATGCATTCTTTTCTGTTTTAAGAAGCAGTATTTTATAGCATCTTATTCTTGGACAGACTGTGAGGATTCTGCAAGAGTACTGAAATTAAGAGTTAGTTAATCAAGAATTGCTAATAGGTACTTTTAAATGCTTAAAAGAGGGAAAGGAAAGAGATCACAGGCTTACCCCTAAAGCAGAGGAAAATTTGTTTTAATTAGCAATTAATGCAGACAACACCCTTATCTGAAAAAAATGAAGTAGTTGTCTGATTTTGAAAACACTTACATTTTACTTTCTTAGACCCTTTCATACAGATTTCATCACTGAAATGAGGAATAAAATTAGCTCCCAAAATTATTGCCGTACATGCAATTGATGCTGATCATAAATCCACTGACTATAATATCTATAAGCTTCTGTTTCTTGTCCCCTAGCCACTGCATTCTCATTACACAATCAGCAACCAACAAATGGAAATACTTCAAGGATTAGCACTGGGAGATTCATGTCTCCTTCCATCTTAGGTAATCTTGCTTCTAATCTATGTAGCTGGGCTGGAGTTTGTTTGTCTTTTTTTCTACAGCCCTGAGTTTTCCATTCCTGGTTCAACACTCAGCTTCTGGATGAGATATGATGGGTTCTCAGGTCTAGATCTGCATGCACTTTATGGTTAGGAAAATATCCTGTAACAAGGGATGTTATATGTATATATAAATACACTCTCTTAACTGCTACCAAATGTTGGCTACATGTAAAAAAAAAAAAAAGAAGATCACAATGAGAGTCACAAATTATGTTAATTGTCTGAAAAACATGACCCTATATTGTATGGATTCCAACTTATTATTTGAAAAACATGAAACACCTGTAAAAGTAGAAGGTTATGATAATTGGCCAAGATGAACATCAAGTCATGGAAAGTTTCTGCAAAAACTGTAATACTCATAGGCTTAAAGAATGTTTCCCATAAGAATAATTTTGAATCTTGACTTCAGAAACATCAGTATCAACATCTGTATATCTTTAACAGCGTGAACATTCTGAAACTATTAATGAGATGTGATTGCTGAATATCAGAATTGTGACAGAAATAAAGAGTGAGAAAAAGAAAACAAAACTGAAAAAAGACTTGGAGCAGTGAACTTCTATCCTGCACGTCACCCTGCAATATCTCAGAAAACTGGAGTGGATTAAACTATACATTGACTGTAAGCAAAATTAAATTCTGCTTGTCTAAGAAAATACCAGCATCAATAAACTTGAAGTGAAAATTTCTTTTAACTAATACACAAAAATATATAAAACCAGTAAAATATACAGTAACGTTATTAATATTTACTCATCCAGAATGTTTTTCTTCAGGGGAAACATGGCATTCCTGAAATTGACTGTAACGGTATACATGTCAGACAAAATTGAATGCAAAACCATTGCAGCGAAATGCTGTGTCTGAAACTGGGAACACTGGGCTGCATTGCCTGGTTAGAGTTCTCACTACTTGTGCTCCTGCAGACTGGAGAGGGTAAAGGTGAACAGCCAAGGAGCTGAGCCACAGCACTGCAAGTGTTTATGGCTGGAGAAATTGGACTTGTCCATTTTCATCTGTCAGCTGGCACTTTCCTACATGGAAAGAAAGAATTTAGGAGTCTGTTAGATGGATTTCTGAAAATTTCTCTGCAGTGGTTTATATCTCTATCTAATTGTTTCACTAGCTTGCCAGAAGTTACCATCCCTGTCACAATGGTAACATAGGAGGATTTGAGTTCACATTTAACAAATCTTGCTTGTATTCTGTGTCTTTGTCCAGACTGACTTTTGCCCATGCAATTGAAGTTCAGATATCAGCTTGGAAATCGTTGTGGCTAGTGCTGCTATTCCTCAAAACCTGACATAAGTTCTGACACAAAGGTGTAAAGGGCAGAAACACCTAAAACAACCCATCAAAGCTTACTTCCAGTTTGTTTCAATTTGCCTTCCTTTAAGCAACCTTCAGCCCTGGCAAGCATCAAGTGGACAGCTTCAGACCACTTCCTGAAGTTGATGTGACAGCTTTGCTTGTAGTGCAATTGTCCTATTTCCTATTACTCATTGAGACATTGCAGAAGAATGCTGCTTACCCACTGATAATAGATTACTTTAATTCACAAAGGCAACAGCTACACAAGTAGGCAAAAGTTTTGAAAATGAATGAATGCACTAGAGGTTAATTTTCAAGCATTCTGAGTGCATCATTCAAAAGATGGTGACATTGATTTTTACTATGTATATTCCATTAGGAGTAATTGGGTCAGGAAGACATTTATGCCTTTAATATACTTGTATGACTTTCAGTGATGAAACTGGGAGTTGGGTTCAGATTTGAGTGTTATTGGAAGTGCCTCTCCACCAGGTCAGCTTCTAAGAACAGTAGAATAAATGTGACTTAATGCATTGCAGTAAATCTCACATCTTTTATTGATTCTAAAATTCTAACGATATCCAGGAAATGCAGGCTTGAGAAAACCTGCTGTGATGTAACAAAAGCTTCTTCTATAAAAGTTATGGAACACATATGCATTAGTGTTCCAAAAGTTCCTTCACTGTAACAAATATTCAGAATATATTTACATTCTCTAAGTAGATTTTAATGGACCTTTGAAATTCATTAGGGTGTTTTAGTCATCCTGCCAAATTAAAATTAATGTCTTCTGCCTAAGGAACCAAATCCTAGTTGTGGATCATATTGCAGTAGGAGTGTGGTGGGTCTTTCAGCTATATAAACCATCTGTGCCCTGAGTTCAGTGACACAAGAGACTATTGACCAGGTGCACAAATGAGTGAGACATATTGCTTGACCACAGAAACCTTGGTTTCCAATTTCCAGAATGATGTTTTGTCAAAAATGCCAGCAACAAAAGGTAGAAAGTGAGAGGCTTTCAAGGGGAGGTGGGAACTGGTGAAAGGAATTCTCTGTATTTTCCCAGACAGTCCTATGGTGACCATGGTATATCTTCCTGAAGTTATCCTTGAGAGTCAAGACCCTGACACAGTTCTCACACATCTGGGCTTTGCCCTCAAGCAGGATAAAGTGTCTTCCAACGTAATAAACTCAGAAAAAAAGTAGTTGCAGAGTAAGTAGCAGCTGTCCATCAACATCTAGAAACCAAACCTTCAAAGTTTTTAAGAAAAAAGTGAATAGAAGAAAGTTTTGGAAATACTGGAATGTTTTGTATAAATTCTTTCAAGAAAAGGAGTTATCCTTTCAGTAAGATACTTTTAGTTTTTCACAAATATTGAGAACAGTGTTTGCATTTTGAAACTGAAGAGTTTTAAAAATAGAATCACAGAATCATAGAATTGTTTAGCTTGGAAAAGCCCACTAAGGTCACTAAATCCAACTGTTAACCCAGCACTGCCAAGTGCACCAATAAACCATGTCCCCAGGTGTCACATCTACAAGTTTAAATATCTCCAGAGATGGTGATTCAACCACTTCCCTGGTCAGCCTGTTCCAATAACCCCATCAGAGAATAAATATTTTCCAAATATCCCATCTAAACTTCTCCTGGCACAACCTGAGGCCATTTCTTCTCATCCTAACTCAAGGCCTATTCCTTGTGTCCCAAAGTACTTTGTGTCCAATTTCACCCTGCCCCATTCAGCCACAGTCCCACATTTCCCTTGTTCCTGATTTTGTTATTAATATAGCAACAGAAGTTCTTGATGCCCTCAATATTCCTTAAAAGTCTTATCTTCAGCTGGGATTTTACTGTTTTGTCACCATTCTCACACAACCATGAAATGTTTCTAAATTCTTCCTTTGTAGTCTACCTTTGCTGCATTTTTGCACTGAAGTGTAGTCATGAGTTCCCTGTCAACAAAGCTCTTATCCTGCCAGGTCTACTTGACATTCTGAGCATTTTGATAAACATTCTTGCTGATGGAGGAAGTTTCTAGTGTGTTACTCCACTCTGACTGGAGAGATGGCTGGACCTAATTTCACCATTGCAAAATAGACTCATGTAGGTAAGTAAGTCACAGCAAAATGGAATACTTCCCTATTAGCACTATAAGTAATTCACTAAGGAAAGAGTTACTCATACTGAAGATTTTTTTTAATCTTAGTTTATATATCTATAATAATACTACCATATTATCAAATCACTAAAATTCTATTTTAGTTACTTGGGCCTAAATCTGGACAAGCCTAGGTAAAAATGTTCTCTTTAAAACAGGAAGACTTCACAAAAGCACTGTTTCTGCTTGTTCCCAAGCATGAGCAGGAATGTGTATTTTGACTGTTTCTGCTCCTCTTTCAAGTAGAGTAGATAATAGGATGTGTTGGCCTAAAACTTATCTTTCCACACACAGCCTGTTAATATCTGCTTCAGCTATTCCATCTAGTGGAATTTTACCTCCATTGTCTTCTCCCATCTGAAATGTCATTAACCCAGTCAGGATCCCTTCTTGTTCTTGTGCCAGTGCTTCAAGGAGGGATTTCACTGATGTAATCGCATACACCCTGCTCAATCTGCATGAGCTGTCCCACAGCCCCTAAAATGAGCCCTTCCAAATTTTCTCTCTGTAAGGGAAAAAAATTAGAAAAAATTGGAAGTATGTATCTGTTATTTTGATATTCATGTTCATTTGTCAGATTTAGTAACTTTTATTCTCACAAATGAAACCCAATTCAGGTAACAGCAGCATGGCAGTAGAGGTGATTACAGCCAGGAATTGCCTTCCTATTGATGATTCTTCTCTTTCTGCAGAACTTAAATGTGCCATCCGAGGCTGCCAGCCTTCCAAATCTTTCTTGTCCTTGTGCCTAAACTCGTCTGTATTAATAGGTATATACTTCCAAAAGTAATGTCAAAGAGAGTGCAAAAAATAGAAAATTAATTACTTAGTGTCATTTTAGAGAGGATATTAGGAACAAATCTTAAAAGAAAGTGTTCTCAAGTAAGCTGGCCAAGTAGTGATAGAGTCACCATTCCTGGAGGTGTGTAACAGACATGTATGATATGGTTTCGTGGTGGACTTGGAAATCTTGGGTTGAAGTTGACAATCTTGAAGATATTTTTCAACCAAAATAATTCTACAGTTCTACAATTTTAATATTTCTGGGTCAGCATCTCATCCAGAATCCACAAGAGCAGAATCCACTTAGACCTGTCCTTTCATAGTCTCAGTCTTCTCAGTATCTCATCTCCTATTCTGTTGTCATTCTTCCTTCCTCTCATTTCCATGCTTTGCTCGCATTTTACCCATGTTTTGGACCTTCACCCACCTTCCTGTAATCATCCACTCTCTTTTTGTCTTTCTTAGGAGGGTCAGCTGTGTTTTTAATTCAATGAACACAAACAGCTTCTGCCAATAACAGAATCCTGGGCTTGTGGTCTGTTCCTCAGGGCAGAGCCCATAGCCATTCTGAGACATCAATGTTACAAACATCTAAAGATTTTGCTAATAATAAGTTTCCAATATTGAACAATTTCTATTCAGTAGTTGTCTGGTGGGGTTTTTTTGTTTGTTTTTTCTGGAACTGTGTTAACATATTACTGCTGTTAACATCCAGACGACAACTTGTTTATTGCAATTAACCACCTACAGAGCAGATGCTTAACCTGAGCAGCACCTTTCAAGGGAATATCCAGAGGTTGGATATACTAGGCACCTTTATAAGTATTAAGGACCTACATTCACCACTGAGCAGTAGAAAATTATTTCAGAAATGCTCTAGGTGAGAGAAAATAGCTACTGGAAACAGAATGTTAATTAGAGCCAGGAAATTCAGGGCCAGATGTTTCATGGCAGGGAATCATGCTGTCTACATGGTAAGGGATGGGAGCAATGCAGTGTGAATCTGTTTGTGTAAATGAAGGATCCTGAGGCTTGCAGAGGTGTTCTACTCTCCCAACAGCTTTGTCAAATCTACTGTGCTTAGATTTGCAATTTACCCAGTGATTGGGTTGCATTCAGGTGGGGTGGGGATGTTGCAGAAACATTTCTTCTTTTACCAATTTCTTGGGGTTTTGACATTGAACCTATAATCTGTTTACTAGTTTTGGCTGAGGTAGAGTAAATTTTTTCCCAATGGCTGGGACTATGTATGTATGGGGTTGTGTCTTTTATTTGTGCTGAATACAGGGTTGATGATACAGAGAGGTTTTTGTTATTTCTGAGCAGGGCTTATACAAGAGCCGAGGCCTTTTCTGTTTTCTGTACTCCCATCCTGGCAGGGAACTTGGAGGTTCATAGGAAGTTGGGAGTAGATGCAGATAGGACAGGTGGCCCAAACAGACCAAAAGGATATTCCAGACCACAAGACATCATGCTCAGTATATAAATTGGGGGAAAGAAAGAAGAAAGTGTGTGGAGGAGTTTTCAGAGTGATGGTGTTTGTCTTCCCAAGTCACTGTTACATGTGATAGGGCACTACTCTCCTGAAGATGGATGAACACCTGCCAGTCCTTGGGAGGCAGTGATTTAATTCCTTTTTGTTTTGTTTTTGCTTGTGTGAGTGACATTTGCTTTCCCTATTAAGCTGTCTTTGTCCCAATCCATGAACTTTACAGCTTTTACCTTCCCTGATTGCGTCGGTGGGAGTGAGCGGGTGGGTGTGTGGGGCTTGTCTGATGGCTGGGGTGAAACCATGGCACCTGTACAATATTCTCTTGTTGGCAGAGCAGCTGGAACATGACTACTAATGCTAATGCCTAACCTTCACTTTTTCTCCATCTACAGAGTGACAGCGATCCTCATAATTAGGAAGATTTTTTGTAGCCAAAGAATTTCTGGTTCAGTATTGTCCTACAATGCTGTTCTTTTACCTGAGTTCAAACTTTCTTACACCTGCTCTCTTTGTCGGTAAGGATCATAATTCAGAAGACAGAATGCATAATAATCCTGCAAACAGCTCTCCTCTTCAGTGCTCTTTTACAAAAGAGAAGAATCTTTTTCCAACAACAAGGCTCAGTGTCTTGAGTTACATTTGCATGTGTAATTTTTTGCTCCATTGCCCCTAATGTGCACTTACAAGGTATTATTTTTGAGCACAGCTATAACTGATTGGAGCACAAACCACTGGGTTTATCACCTCTTGGACTTGGATTTGTGTCTTATCCTTAGATGAATGCATATAGAAAGCTTTGCTCACTGCATTTCATATTGCAGCTTGCTCCCCAAATGTACAATACATAATTCAGCAGAGTCTGGTGTAGCTGTCAGCTTTTCCTCAGAAAGAAACTAGTTGTTTAAAAGGCTGAAGGAATAATATGTTTTTAGAAGAGCTTCCCCTCATGGATTTCTACAGTTCCTCTCAGCTCATATTACTAAGACAGATACAATAACAAATTTACAGAAAAGAGCTGAAATCTGGACTTAAAGCCAAATGAGGATTTCTGCCTCCAGTGACTTTCCTCACTCTCTGATTTATGGTTATGCGTGTGAAATGGAGTGAAAGAGAGCAGCTTTGTGTTTCTTGTGTTAATTTACACTTTCCGTGACTGGGGCTCTCAAGGACCTTTGTGTGATGATGAGTGAATCCCCGAGACACAGACTTATAAAAGTAATTTCATACACCCATCACATGAAAACCTAGAAGGTGTTTAGGATATACCTTCACTATCATACCAGGAGGGAATCCCTGGCCCCCAGTGCTGTCAGAGCATCTAATACATGTCCTGCTCAATGATTTTACCTTATTGGAACAGTCCTTTTTCATGTGGGATACTCATCTCACAAGTCTTCGTTTGATGGCTATAATTGAGGGTTTTTTTGTTGTGGTTTTTTTTTTGTTTTGTTTTGTTTTTTTTTTGTTTTTGTTTTTTTTTTTTTTTGGGGGGGGGGGTTGGTTTGTTTTGGGTTTTTTTGGTCTCTCTGCACATAAACCTTCACAGCTCTCATAATTTCTACATTTGTGTCCTACCACAGTTTCTGGTGGTGGGAGTGTCCCATGTAGGCATTCCATGCTGGCACATTCTGTATTAAGGCACTTCATGCCACACATGCTGAAAGGCTTTTTTTAGTGCTCTTCAGTGCTAAAGTCAAATTTTTGCACATGGCTAAGGAAGCATAGCCAGAAGCACATTTCTTGAACTCTTGTGGCCATCGAAACAGCTCCTAAACACAATGTAGACAAATAAAATGTGTAAATTATAAAAATGCTCTTCTGAAATCTTCCTCACAAAGGCTAAAATACTGATGAAGTTCCTTACTCTCCAGCTCCTTTTCCATGTAAAATGCAGAAATATGAATTATATTTCTCCTGTGTCTTCCTCTCATATTTCTCTACTATAAAATACCATGCAGATAAACTGTAAATTAGTACTCCCAATTCTCACAGCTATTAAAAAAATAAATACAGGAATTCACATCTCTCTTCCCTCACCTCCGTGTGCAATAAACAATGATATCTCTTTAAAGCATCCATTACTTTTGTGAGACTTATAAATGAGTCTTCCTCATCTGTAATATCGCGGTGTTATAACTGAGTCAAGCAAGCAAAATGAGAAGTTTCTCTAAGGTAAAACAGTTGAATTCCTTATGTGAATAGCCAGAAACTTCCAGAAATTGTTACCCTCTCATAATTTTGTTACCTAGATGTGAGACACTCAGACAGTTTGTGTCCTCCATACTGTGTCTGTGAGAGAGAAAAATATCCAAGGACTCCAACCTCTGATGGGCGTATAGAGGACCAGTTTATCATCAGAAATAGATATTTTTTTAAAATAGATAATTTAAGTGAGAAACCACTCTAATGTAGAAATATATATGTGATCAGTCTGAACCCTAATTTAAAGAAAGACCTTTTCCTGCTCATCAGTGTGCTGAAGAGGCACCTTGTTGGCAGAAAGGAAGGGGGGAAAGGTGCATATGCCTCTACCTTCTCTGTTTGAAGCTGCATTATGGCAAAATTGATCTTTGGGATAAAGAGATAGTATCTTATTTGGGCATAGCAAGGGATCAAGAGAACTTTTGGGAAAGTAAGCACAGGGGAAAGATGGACTCATCATAAGAAAGGCTGTTGTCTTCTTCTGTAACTTCCTAGTCAAGATGCAGAAAAAACCAATAGGACAGGAAGACCATGGACTACCAACACCAAGTGTTAGTCTATTCCCTTTTGCTTCTCTTGAAAAGAAGTAGTGACATGGGTCCTCTCTGCACAGCTTGTGTTCTGGCAGCTGAGATGTATGTCAATGAGCTTCTATGATCACCTATCTTGTGGAGAACATCCTTAAGAAGAATTTGGCAAGATAATGGTGGTCATGCTTCTGGGTAGCAATCAACAGAGTCAGAAAACGGTAGCCAGGGTCGGGATCTCACTTTCAGATGTATCTGTAAAATAACTAAGACAATCAGCCCTTACACACACACAGGATGTTGCACTGTTGTCCACCATCTGACTCCTAGGAGTTTCTTTCCTGTCATCAGCAACAAAACTGTAACTTTATTTATGGGTACCTGAACTAGATATTTACTTGGCAATCCCATGTGAATCCTGCCAGGCAGCACATGCAGGAAAGACTGATACAACCTAGGCATTAAATGAGCTGTTTGCCAGTATCATGGTTTTCATATACCTGAGGGCAGGACTTTATTGTGAGTCATAAATCAGAAAATTAAGAAATCTATAGGCTTAAGACTGGACAACGAAGTTGGAGGACAGTAATGTTGGTAATCTACTTTGTGACTGTCAAGCATCTAGACAGAAAGGTAGAAAGGGACAGGGGTGTAACTGCAAAAACTCCTCTCTTCCCTGCTCCAGATGAACTTGCAGAAAATCCAAACTGAAAGGCATTGTTGTAGCATGAGTGTGCACAATATCAGGACCTTTCATCTAGAAACAGTTGAAACACTTATAAAATAATTTAGTTTGGTTTGGAAGGGCCCTCCTGCTGTAGGTAGAGATACTTCCCACCAGGCCAGGTTGTTCAAAGACCCATCCAGCCTGACCTTGAACACTTCGAGGAATGGGGCATCTTCAGCTTCTCTGGGAAGTTCCAGCTTTATCACTCTCATAGTGAAGAATTTCTTCCTTATATTTAGGCCTATCCTGTCTCAGTTTGAAACCCTTGTCCTACCACTACATGTCCTTGGGTGCTGCAATGCTAAGCATCATAAACGGCTTGTTTGTATTCTGCTTTTCTTAACTATAAAAAAGACAAATACGATTGAATATGACTGCAATGGCTGACTTATTCATGTTTGTGCAATGTTTTGACTGAAGATAAAAATTATCAAGACAGAGAGACTCTGCAGAGACTCCCCAGTAAATTAGAGGGCTGGGCAATCACCAACCACATGATGTTAATAAAGGCAAGTGCTGGATTCTGCACTTGGGACAGGGCAGCCTTGGATGTACGGACAGGCTGGGAATGAGAGGCTGGAGAGCAGTGCCATGGAAAGGGACCTGGGGGTCCTGGTTGATGGCAAGTTGAACATGAGCCAGCAGTGCCCTGGCTGCCAGGAGGGCCAACCCTGTCCTGGGGACATCAGGCCCAGCATGGCCAGCCAAGCAAGGGAGGGGATTGTCCTGCTCTGCTCTGGGCTGGGGCAGCCTCATCTCCAGTGCTGGGGGCAGTTTTGGGTGACACAGTATAAGGAGGACATTAAACTATTGCAGAATGTCCAAAGGAAGGCAGCAAAGATGATGAAGGGCCTTGAGAGGAAGCCTATGAAGAGTGACTGAGGTCACTTGGTCTGTTCAGACTGGAGGAGACTGAGGGGAGACCTCACTGCAGTTGCAACTTCTTTGTGAGAGGAAGGAGACACCAATGTCCTCCCTGTGGTGACCAGGGACAGGACCCGAGAGAGTGGCCTGAAGTTGTATCAGGGAGGTTTAGACTGGATATTAGAAAAAGGTTCTTCAGAGCATTGGCCTGATGGAGCTCAAGAAGCATTTGGACAGTGCTCTCAGGCATGTGGTGTGACTCTTAGGGATGGTGCTGTGCAGTGCCAGGATTCTATGGACTGTGATTCTATGGTTACTGTTGTTAAGATACACTGGGATTCCAGCTGTTCTAACCTTTACCCACATCCACTTACAGTGATTACTTTTTATCAGTCTTTAAAAAAAAGATAGCCCATTCTGAGATATTGCTGCCATTTTCAATATATCAGTAGTCAGACAGGCTTATCAATTACCTCAAAGTCAAACAGCTTAACAGCGAAAAATAGAAGTAGCAAGATTTAATTTGAATCCATCCAATCAGACCCTACCGGGAAAAGACATACAACTTTAATGTCTGCTGAGACTTCATTTCTGCTGCTGGATAGGTTGTTCCTGGAGGAATATATAAAGACAAATTTTGCTTTTCATTGCTTCATGCAGTTCCATTGACTTTAATGAGACTGGAAAGATTACTTCAGAAGCAAATGTTGTTTTTAACTTTATCTGCTTTCCATTAGCAGGCCATACCACTTTAATAAAATATAGGGGGAGAGTTCTTTAGGAATTGCAAAGCACCTGGACATTCTCAAACTGTTGTTTCTGCCTGACTGATTTTTTACCCATTATTTTCACTCAAATAATGCAAATGATGATGGGTGACTGTGGCACAGGTCTGCTATGTCAATTATTAAATTCTTCATGTTTGAATTATCACTTTATGTTAATCAACAGCTTAATAGTGTTTTTGCTGCATCTCTTACATCCGTCAACATGACACTGCCAAGTTTCCTTCTTAAATTAAATTTTTGAGACCATTTCTTCTAGTTCAGATTCCATGCTTGCTTAAAGCATACAATTTTTTTTCTCCTTTGTAATGTGCATGAGGCATTAAACACCCTCTACAGCTGTGGAAAATGTATAAGAATAGCTTATACATCTTACTATCTCCTTGCTAACATTTCTTTTTCATTAAGGCCAGATTAAGCATGGATTTTGTGAAATAAAATTCAGTATCAGAGCATAGCTTATATGTAAAGCTATTTTAAATCAAATCTACAGCAACTATATCATGTTAATACAGATGCACTGAGGAATTATTAATACTGAAAAATAAAACATGCATCTATAGTGCAAAGTTTGTCTCTGTTTCTTGGATTTTTTTCCCTCTCCTCTACTTCCTACATGGCTTTAAAGAAAAGTGCCACAGTAGACTTTTCAGCATTCGGTTTGTAGAAACTCATAAAAGTGACATGATTGAAATTCTCCAGACACATTTTGGCTTCAAGATGTAAATAATGTTCTGATATTGATTTCCAGAAGCTGACTAAAAACGTTTTAACTGTTCTGGGGGAGAAAAAAATTAAGACAAAAATGAAAAGAGAAAAAAAAGGAAAAAGGGGGAGGAAAGGAAATATAATTCAAGCAGGAGTGAACATTATTAGTCTCAGCAAGTTAAATCTTTTAAAGCTTCTTCCTTAAAAGACAAACTGATGTTTGCCTGAGAATTTTCTCAATCATTTATGTTTGAATTTGCTATGTTTTAGCAAGATTTTGCAGTCTATTCAATCCAAGCTCAGACTCAGATACCAACCAAAATAAATACTGATGGGTAATATTGACTGGAGGTCAAAGTAGCATGAAATAATGAGATCAAGTTTGTTATATTAGTATTTCTTATATAATTATTATTTTTGCTCAAACTTGCTATCCATTTAGATTTTAAATATTATCCATTTATAAGAGTTGCATACACAAAAGGAAGTTACACAGCTTCAAATATCTGACAGTTCTGAGGATTAAGAGAATAATTTAGTTTATTATGACTGTCTGAGATGCTTGACCTAGCTGAGATGTGAAGGAGTATGTGTTGAGTATCTTATTTTCCTCTGGAATTGCTTTAAGTGGGCCAAGAGGGCAAAAAGTGTGTTTCAGTAAAAACATTCACCACCATTTTCTGGAGCAGGAGGAAAAGGAAAATAGTGACAAATGAAAAATAAGGAAAGAAACAACACAAAACAAAAAACCAACCAACACTATTTTTTAAAAGAAACTTACATTTTCTCCATAATATAAGTCCAAGCACTGATCAGTTTTTATGTGACTGGTTTCAGAGTCAGCATGGTTATTTATAGGGTTGCCCATCTTTAAAGAAAGGGCAGGCCAACATCATCCAAAAAAGTTCTGTATAGCAGATTGAGAGTTAGCCCAATTCAGCTGTCCACATCTGTCCTTCAGTTAAAATGTAGGGATGGGTGATGTGGGTGTTGAAAGTCCATTTCTGAGTGAAATATGACAGACTTTGTTTAAACATTTCCGCAGGTCTGATACTGTAGCTATCTTTAGGTGCTCCTTTCTTGCTCTGGTACTCTTATGTTAGAAGCAAATTAACCTGGAAAAGTAGAAATCTCCAGTGAATTCTCTCCTTCCTTTTATCCTCTTTCTCACTTTTGATTGTTCCATGGAACTTAAAAGAGCAGTGAGGCAGAAGTATGTGTAATGACATATGAAAAGTGTTTTCAAATACAGGGTAGTCTGACAGTGTGTGATATCTGGATGTACTGAACTTAATAGTTAACTCTGAGGTCCTGATTTTCTGTCACATACAATATTGTTTCAGTATTTTCATGAGTGCCAGTGAATATCAGTCACTTTCTTGCCTGGGAGCATTCTGGAGCATGTTGTCACTTGCTGTGTAAAGACTATCCTCACTGATGGGACAGCAGTGAACCCCACATAGAGACATTACATTGCTAAACCCACCTCTGTCTGTGTTTTTACTTCTATTGCTTAAATTGGGAGGTAAATCTCTGGGTATGGCTACACCTCCACTTGCTGAAGAAACGAATTCTGGGTTCCTCCTGAAGCCTAGCTTCTTGCATAGAACCATCTGGCCAATGATGAAACCTATCATGTTGATGTTAGTAACTAGACAAACCTTCTTACAGTACCTTCAGGGTATATTGTTTCCATGATGTGATTCACTTAGTCCTAAACTAGACACCAAGGCAGGTTAAATGAGTTGATGCTCTGCAACTGATTGTTTCTCCCCACAGCTCTAACAAGAGACTTCTGCTATGACCTCATTACTCTGCAAGAGTTCAGATTTAGGCAGAAACAAATCCCACCAGATATACTCACATCTTCCTTGTAGGAAGGCTGAACAAAGATTTTCAGAATCTCTGTCTGTCCTTTGGTAGGTAAATGGAAACTTTTTACGGGGTAATTCAGACCAGCCTGTGATGAGCAGGTGATAAAACTGTGGCCATCAGGTGGCCATCAGACCACGCAGAGAAAACCAGGGCACACACACAGGATAAGGAGGTGTTCCCTAAAGTGCTCTATGGGGAATGGACTGCATCTGAACTTTCCCCTTGGGACTGTGAATCAGCCCTGGGGGATTGTCCCAGGAGGTAGGGAACATGAGGAGCCTTCAGGTGGTCCTTGCTCAGCAGTGGGGACCCAGGCATTGCTCCCAGACAGAGCTCTGCTGTGG
Organism: Zosterops lateralis; assembly: GCF_965231275.1. Lineage (NCBI taxonomy): Eukaryota > Metazoa > Chordata > Aves > Passeriformes > Zosteropidae > Zosterops > Zosterops lateralis. The sequence continues at coordinate 97,106,023 of NC_139764.1, read as the reverse complement.
TGTAAGTTCTTCCTTTTCAAGTGTAATGAGGAGACTGAATACAGCAGACATTGCCAGGGACAAGGGAGTAATACAAAGTTTCTTATCTTCCCGAAGAACTGTTTATGCCGTAAAACTAACGGGTTTAGGAAAAGTGAAGAAGCAGATATCATACTGTAAACACATTGTTTTAATTTATTTTTTTCTTGGGGGGATGAGTTATTGGCAAAATTGAAACTTTCATTCACAGTAGAAACTATGTTTTTATTTCTTGGAGTAGGTAGATTTTGAAATCAATTCTTTCTGAAGGAAAACAACACTGTAATTAAAGAAGAAAAAAATGATTAAAAGTTGCCTCATAACTGATGCTGACATTTGCTCATTGTAAAGGAAGAGAAATAGGATAGAAGGGTCTTTTTCTCAATATCCTTCTCTTTCATCATTGATATTATTTTTATTCCTGACGTTACTCTATTAGCATGTGTTCATCTCTTGTTAATATCATACCAATACAAAAGCAACAGCATTCACCATGTGCTTCAGCCCCTAATAGCATTAAAACAAACAAATCCTGAAACTTAAGATTATAGTGGGGAAAATGTACATATCTGCTAAATGTGTTTATTGTGGGTGTACTAACTTTTCTCTTTTTTAACAATTTTATTTGGGGTTTCTGCACTGGACCACCAGCATACTTCCTCTGTTTTACTTAATCTTTCTTTTCCCTTCCAAACATAATTCTTTTCAAGGATCCTCAAGCACCATTCCTCTGCAGTCTGAAATTCAGTATCTGAGTTATATCCTGGGGATTGCAGTGGTATTATATTGTCAACAGGGCTGCAGCTGTTACTATCATGTGCAACACATGTTTAGAGTACTTTTTTTTTTCCTTTTCTCAGTTGTTTGGGTTTGGGTTTTTTATCTTTTGATGGCTTCTTGGGAGAAAAGGAAAAAAAAAAAATAAAAACCAAGAGGAATTAACTGGAATCCACAAACCACTAAAAGTATAGATACAAGACTTCAGATGAAAAATATTAAGCACTTCAGTCGATGACTGAGTGGACAAAGATCCACATTAAAAAAAAAAAAAAAAAAAAAAAAAGACTGCTGTCACCATTGCTCTACTGAGAAAATGTGAGAAGGGCTGAAGGAGCCTTGGGATGAACTGTGAATGTATCATTGAGTCCAGCTGAAGTGCTCAAACTGAGCAACTTACAGCTCTCCCAACCCCATTTCCCTTTGGCTTTGTCCCTTCCTGCTTTCCAATCCAGAGCAGGGATCATGAAACTTCTGCCCTCACCGTGTTACACACTGGCACCCCTGTAAAAAGGAGTTTGTGGAACCTGATTATTTTAAATGAGTACTAGCACAGATGGAAGCCTCTGTGAAGCCAAGAGAGGGTTCCATTTAAATACTAAGCATGTGGAAAAAGGGACTAGAGGATGACTTAAGATTAAAAAAAATAAATTCTCAAACAGCAGCACACTGTTATAGAAGCTTATCTTTCTTACAGAAAAGTAAATTTTTAAGTGTGGTCTATCAGCAGCCTGGGAGTGGTTTCTTGAGAGATGTTAGAGGTAACTAAGAAAAATAAAGAGAAAAAAAAAGGATATTATATGAAAGCTTACATTTGTTTTTCAGGAATTCATGCTTGAAAGCAAAATATTTAGTTGAAAAAGAGTGAAAATCACTGTGACTCAGTAAAGCATAAAATATATGGAGTCCTTCTATTGTGATTCCCTGAAATAATACTGGTGAAATTTCTCTTTATTTTCTCATGTGTTTAGTTCTGATGGCAAGAAATTTCTCTTTGGCATGGAGATGAGTTTAATGGAACTGCTCTGGCACTGGTGAAAGAGAAAAGAAAAAAAACTATCATTTTGCAGAAATAGTATGATAAATTTGAAATCTGAAAATCATGTGACTGAACACTAATAAAACGGTAGTGGACATGTGACTAGAAGCCATGTCAACTTGTAAAAAAACAAACATAAACAAAAATAACACCTATCCTTCCAAATTCTAGGTTTGTTTAAGCCAAGATAAAACCGGAATAATTGTTTTCTTTCAAGACATGGTGGATGTCTATTGAACTGTACAAAACCAGAGTCTATCTTCCTATATCAGCAAGAATGGAAGAAAACAAAAAACAAAAAAACCCCAAACCAACAAAACAAACACTGTGACAGATGATCTCCTATTTAATTTCTCACAGTTAGGTAAAATGACTGAAATTCCAGAAGGTAGGGTAAGAACTCTCTCATGGTCCTTGACTTTTCAGAAGTAACCAGACAATGACATTTCACAGAGGAGGCTGCGAGGAAGAAGACTTTAATGAACACCAAATTAATTTTTAAAGGAGGCTTGAAATAGATTGGTAGTTCTGAGACACTTAGAATCATAACAAGACACTTAGAAGCAGAAGCAGTTATTTCCAAGCTATCCAGATGGATGAATGAAACTGCACAAATGTAGCTTTATTTTAAAGAAAAGATCTAATCATAGATCTAATCCAGAAGTCTATTGCTCAGTTTGGATTCCCCGAGAACTCTTTGCATCTGCTGCGTCTTCCCCAGGCTCACCAATGCACTAAAGCAGAACAACCCCTAGAGACAAGAAGAGTATATTTATTTATTAAAACACACAAATATCGCCAAACAAAGCTAAAATAAAATAAAAAAAAACCTATATTATTTGAACCATCAAGTTGCATGCAAAATTAATGTATGTAACTGCAGGATTTTATTTTTGCGGCTGTCCTTCTCCACCAACTTGAAAACTCACCTTTATTTTATGGACTGCCTATCTCAAATTTTTGCATTTCACACCAGTTTGCAATAGCTTTAGGAGAGAGTATAAGATTTTTTTTCTTTTCAGAGATAGATTAGAAATCCCAAAAAATGGGACTCTGGGCTTCTACAGTTAACAACAACGTTAGTAATGATAATATATAAGATACAGGAACTCTCTTGGGAGCTATACTCTTTGTTTAGTGTTTCCTTTTAAAAGAAAACCTGAAATAGTTAGGAATCATCAAACTGTGTAATAACACCTATTTATAAAAGCCACATAGAAGAATATTTTATCGTAGTAAGTCAGTATTGTAATCAGTAAGTAATTATTATGCATTTTACTTTCATTGGGGTTCTGATGATGACAAAATTGGACAGTGGCGTTTTTTTCAGACAGTGTGCTGGATCTCCTTATGGCTCTGAATACTGGAGTCAAGAAAATTAAGTTCTTGGCTCAGCAGACTGAGCTGTCTTAGTCTCCATCCTCTCTTCAGCTCTTCCAAAGACTTCTCCTGCCAAATAAGATAAAACCAGTATTTCTAAAACCACTAAAAACTCATCTTGTAATGTCTATGTAGTAACAGATTCAAACACTTATTTTTTTTCTTTCACATTTCGTTTTCTACATGCAAAGCAGTTCACCAGTAGAAATGGTTGAAACAATGGAAAATGAACATCAAGGAGCCTACATTGAGCCTGCCTTGAAGCCAAAAACTTAGTTGATCGTTTCCATCTCTGATTCTTTTAAACTTAGCACTGTATGAGTACAAAATGATTATTTTTCATTGTAATTAATATTAATATATTTTCTGTAATCTTGGCAAATAAAGGAGATATGTCCTCCTTCCAAATGTTAGACCTCTAAGTGCTATTTATATATTTACTGATGTACCTAGCGAATAATCTTTTGAATTGGTTTAGGCTAGAGCTTGAATGTAAAGAATAATGGACTGTAAAATTACTAAAATGAAAAAGGGGGAACTGGTGGATTGGAACAAAACTGATATATATGGTACATATGATATTCTTTTTTCATAGATTTAGACCCACTAAAGGTCTGTCTGGAAAATACAGATGGAAAAGAATATATCAGGATAGCCATATTTCATCAAACACTGAGCCGATTCAAGAAAATGGGACTGACAATGCTGAGCCAGAACTAGAACCCACCCACTCCAAGAAAGCTGCTGTTGGCTGTTGTCAGTAGTGCTCAGGAGAAAATTCAAATCTGGCTCTTGCATTGAGTAGCCACCCGTGAAACTGTCCTCCATAAACTTGGCCAGTTTCTTCTTTAAAACATTTATTCTGTGGGCTTTGACCACAACCTCTGTCAATGAGTTCTGCAATTTAATTACACACTTAATAAAAATACTTCCTTGGGTTTCTTTTCAATCTGCTACCTGATAATTTCATTGACTGTTTTTTGACAATGCCAAAACTATTAGTTTTGACAATTTTTTCAGTGATGTCAGCTGTTCTTAAAACTAGCAGAAAAGGTTTTTCAGCACAGGGAAAAAAAAAGAAGCTTGCCTGAACTGGAAAAAGTGGGGTTTTTTTCTGACAGATAACAGTTTGAGAGAGGAGAGTCAGAGGTACCTAGACTAATAACCAGGGTAATATGGAAGGAATCTGGCCAGACATCAATACATGCCAGCTGCCATTTGGAATTCCTCATCTTGTTGCATTTTTCTTTAAGAGGTTAGTTCTTGTTAGCTGACAAGAACAAGGTCCTTTAGTTTCAAGGACACTGTTCACTACATGCCATTGCTACAGACTGAAGAGTTTCCTGATACCAGAAAATGCAATGACTGAACATCATGGTTCAGTACGGGCCCAGCCTCAAGGAGAGAATTTAAATGTTTGACTGCCACAGCACGTCCTGGAATTTGATAAGATCTATGGAGAGAAACTAAATAAGAGGAGAAAGAAGATAAATTTGTTAGTAGAGCAGCAATGTGCAATGAAGTGTATTGTAGATTTATGTCTGTACTGAGGTAGAAGAAATTTTTATCTCTGCCACAGGTTATCTTGATCCTGGATGCAGCTGGACTTCTGACTGACTCATGTTTCCTAGGATACAGTAAGGAAGAACCAGACTAATGAAATTGCTGCCTGACACATGTTGAAAAGTAACATATGATGGGATTTTTCATATTACTCTTTTATTTTATAGTCCCAAAGACTGTGTAAGTTGAAGCAAACTGCTGAGTACAGCAAATGATGCTCAGAGAGTTGCTGTGTTTAAAACGGAGTTCTTGGATTTTGCTCTGTTTGCTTTTTATGACAATTTTAAAAGAACATTTTGCAACATTTGATTATTTTTACTTTTTTTTTTATGTTTAGGACACTTTTCAAAGGGCTTCACAGATGTTCACTGAGAGATTTCTATGTCTATTTTTGTCTCAGGAATATATAAATATCAGTGACGTAAGTACTTGGGCACAGACAGTCCAACTGAATTTCAACACTACTACTCACTTATTTGCATGGGAAAGGTTCACTGCTAAAAAGTGTTTAATCTGTGCTTCTTGTACAAGATGCACACATGAAACCTTCTAGAAAACAAACTTGCTCATCATTTTTGGGCACATATCTTAGGATAAGATGAACTAATCCTTAAAAGGGCCCTTTTATCCTCACCCGCAGTACGGTGAACTGAGGGTACCACCTTCCACTATAAATACAGCTAAGGTGACTTCTGTAATTTCTCCCAGTTCTGATATTCCTTACCAAGAACGCTTAAAATATATTGAAACCAAACTGGTGAAACAAATAAAGAATTAGGCTGGCATACAAATAGTGTGACAACTGCTTTTAAAAATGTCTTTTATATTGTGTCTTTTTTTTTTTTAACATAAGTTCTAAACCTTAAGAAACAATCAAACACAAAGAGCTTCATATTCTTTATATATAGCAGAAAGAGAAATTAAAAATGTACTTTCAGTTCTGTCCTTGTATTGTAGGGCATATCTTAAAATCATGACATGCATGAATTCAAAATCCATAATCTCTATTCAGGAATTCACAGTTGAGGTTTTGAAAGATCTGAGTGATCTTTGACTCATAAAATAGGTGGCCTCTGCATGTCATGGTAGAGGTCACTGTAGAAGACTTCAAGGAGAGTACTGACACTAGAGATCTATCTATAAAAACTTTTTCCTACCTTCTTCATCACTGAAGGACTTTCTTTCAGTAGTCCATGGACAAGATTAAATTGAAGTTTTAAAATGCTGAAACAATGCCTTCACTAAATTTGTTTCTAACATGTTCTGCTTGGGTGCGGTTTACTTGTTTTCAAAAATAAATCTCTTGGGGATGTTGTAAGCACTGTGATGTCAATCAGTCTGCCTGAGACAAGTGTACCTCTGTAAAAATATAAGAAAGGACAATTATCATGGAAATATTGTGCCTGAATTTACTCTACTTACAAATCATAATTCTCAGAAATGCAATATCCTGAAAGAAGCCTTTTATTTAATAACAAGGCAATGTATCTTGAGAATAGCCTTATGTATTTTTCATCAGAGGCCTGAAACAGTTTCTCTCCTATTTCTTGTAATTCCATCTCTTGAGTAGAAAGCAGAGCCATTTCCAGTGAAAGCAGAGTAGTCATATGATCTGTGCAATTATTTACATTTGATCAACGTCAGTACAGGCATGGTCCCCTACCATACAAAATTTTGGTGTAGGGCTTGAGGAACCAAGGCTGCCACACAGACACCACCATGCAGCCATCTCCTCTGCATTGCCCATCCTTGGCAAATGCAAGGAAACTGCAGGCTGAGAATGTCTGGAAATGATCACTGTGGGCTATTAAGAGAAAGATTTTAATTATTTTAACATTAAAAATGGATTTTACAAAGCAATTCCAAAAAGATTTGTTTTGTATACATTTTGTTCACTTCTTTGAAGACAGGAATATCATTACTGCAACCAGCCCTTCACCTGCAGTCACGCAGGAAAAAGGAGGGGGGCACAGAAAGAAGCTACATGGAGTGTAATAGTTACAGACTCGAGCAGACTATCAACAGCTGCAAGGTTAATTACATATCTTACCAAAATATATTAAAAAAAAAAAAAAAAAGAAGAAAATGAAAAGAAGGGAGAAATCTATGCTTCAGAAATAAAAGATAAGAAATTCTTTAGAGTAATTATAGGCTGTTGAGGCCTTATGGTAATAATAAAGAAAAACATCTGACTGGATTGATGCTGGAGGAGACAGTGACAAGAGGAATACAGGTTGAAAAAAATAATTAAAATCAGCTATCTTGGATAAGCTGTCATTCAGTCTCAGGAAAAAAAAGAAATGCTAATAAAATATTAATAGGATCTTTTTAAGATTTTTAATAACATTCTTTTATACACAGGTAGCACTGCAGTTTTTCAGTCAAAAGCATCAGACACGGAAGTGCCAGAAAAACAAATGCATGAAAAGTGGGAAGAAAAGAAGAGCTTTTGGGCAATAGGGTTTGACCTCAGAAATAAACCACCATGACATTCAGGCAGGAGCTGTTTGGAGAACATTTTGTGGAAAATCAATGACTCTGCTTTGCTTCTTAGAGGAAATTATAGCAAGGAGGAAAAGTTATTTCAGACTGACAGACACCAAATGTCAGCAATCATGATATAATCAGTGCAGGCTTTATTATATTTAAGTGGTTTGAAACTTGGCAGATTTCAGACAGCTTCAAAATCTAGAGGAAGAGTGCGTCTAAAAGACGATCTTATGAATATTACATATACACACTCTGTGTAGCATCACACATATTTTTATGTGACAAATTCTTTTGCAACTGTCTCTGCAGCTTCTTCTTCAGTGGCCCCTTAGCACTGAGTGCCTTTCTTCAGCTGGCTTGCAACCTCTCTGCCCTTCCTTCTTTCAAGTCTTTACATAAAGCCACATCTTTGCTGCTGACCCAGCCCTGCTTTGTAATGAGCTCCAGAGAAAATATACTTTGCTAGGCCAAAAAATCACTGTGCTCAGACAAGTTAAAGGAAACTTCTCAATATTAAAGATATGCTGTAGGTTGGTTTTTTTTCTTCCTGGTAATGTAATTAAACCTTGCTAGAAAACTGTATTACCTTAGAGGTGCTTCCCAATCCTGTTGGTTTTAAGCAAATTCTAGGACAGACTTAACATGAGACTTTTTCTCTGCACAGATAAAGCTGCTGAGGATGACACACACCCTGGACACGTGACACAGGGTGACTGCACCACTCTGCAATCTGCAGCTGCACTACATCTGTCACAACTGTCGCAGCTACTGCACACCTCAGCGCAGATGCCATTAATTTTAACTCAACATCTGCAGTGTGCCTGATCTCTTAAAAGACCCTTCACAAACTCCTTCCTTCCAAATCAGCACACTTCCAACTCAGCCATAGCTAATTAAACTGGCAAGCATTCTAAGGAGATGCAAAGGGAAACTGAGGGAAATAATTAAGGTCCTGCCCACGGCAACGTGTTGCTTGGTTTGTGATTGTCACTAATGACAGGTGTATATCTGTGGGTGTAAGGAGAATGGATATTTATTCATTACTGGAGTAAGCTGCCTTGGATATAATGGCTGTTGATAATAATGCCTATTTTAGGATTGTTTGACAGTTCTCATCAAGTGCAGAAAATGGTAAATTCCAGCAGGTTGTTTCATTGGAAAGGAGCAGGGTGAGTGAGCAGTACAATTTAGTCATGTCTGAGAAAAAGGCTGAGGGGAAACACATTGTGTTCCGCATGCTGAAAATTTCTGGTGAGCATCTCTTATACCACTGTGATTTAGCAATTTGACAAAGTGGACATCTTTGTGAAACAAAAGTGACCTTTACTGCAAATGTGAGAAACCAATCAAATATTGCTTAATCCTAAAAGCCTGTAAAACTCTCAGATCAGTTAAGATCTGGAGCTAAATATTCTGGAAATGTTACCTTCCTTTAGCATATTTTGCCAGGCTGTTTCAGTTGTGACCAAAACAGATCCCGATGTGAGCATGGACTCTCTCTGCACAAATGTGGGCTATTCTCCCACACCATCCCACATCTTCTGCTGAGAACCAGCTCACTACATGCATTCCACACTAAAAAGTGAAATATAGTCCCCTTCTAATGAAGGACTACATGCATGGCTGGATAGGTAAATGCTGATGGAAAGAATTTTGCATATGTATACATGCAGAGATCAGAGTGTCATGAAGGACAAATAGGTAAGAAAGGCTGTGGTGACATCACACTTTGTGTGACACAGAATAGAGAAGATGAAAGTTCCAGAGGCCTGGCAATAATTTTATACTGCTGTGTCCTCTGTTGGACAGAAGTGTCTCGTCTGTCAGGGCCATATGCAATACCCTGGGATGCAAATCATCTGGGCAGCAGAAGCTTGCTGTGGCAATAAATCCTTTCAGTCTCTGGTTCCCAAGACCTAAATTCACAGCTGAGTCTTGAAAACATGCAACAAATATGATACTGAGTCATTGTGCACTGAAGGATGACAGAAAATTCTGCAGAATTTGATAAGAACATATATGAGTATTTGAATGTTTTGATACAATGTCCTCAGTTATTCTTACAGGTAAAAAAAATACTGCTTGAAACACAGGACATCATGAAAAGGCATTAGGGCAGCTAAGCACAGGTTGAAGGATGAAGAACTCTGGTGCAGGTGGCAGAGAACACAGCTGCTCTCTCCTGCTGGATGCCAGCACAACCTCCAGACTTACAGCCCTGCATGGAGACAGCTCTTGGCACCTGAATTGCTTCAAGAGGGTCGTCCAGCTGTGGCCACACGCCACAACAATCTATTGGAAATTGACACATTTCTCTTCCTCAAAACATGGTGAAGGAATGAATGGGCCGTGTGTCTGAAGGCAGCTGACTGAATGGGCCTTCAGCAGAGGCTTTGTGGTGGCCTCCATTTCCCACCTGCAGAACAACCAACCTACACACAGCAGACCCATGTCTACTGCTTAGAGGCACAAAAAGTACTGATAAAGGGGAGGATCAGGTTCAGAAATTACAGTATTAAAAAAGTGACTGTTCCTGAACTATCACGTGTCTTGGAGGGGAATAGTCACAGAAGACCACTTGAAATGCAGAGGGTCAAATCAGATGGCAGGCTGTGATTGCTTTGGTCTCTGAAGCCTACAACGTGCTGATGTTCTTCATGCAAACTGCCAGACTGAATCAAACCAGTTCACAGTCATACTCAGATCCAGGCCATTTCCTCCTGATTCAGATATGGGTGTTAAAAAAGCAAACAAACAAACAATCCAAGTAGCAGATTCTGAGAGAAGCTGCTATCAGGGTTGGGATTTCTGATGCCTCTTATTGAGCATTAATTCCATTTTGAAGCTTAGAAGATTAAGTGCTTTCCAGAAGTAGTAGATTTTAAACAGCATTTACTGTAATAGGTAATGATGATAAACAAGCAACTGACACAAGTCTTAGATAAGCATATCTAAGATTTTTACATGGCAGTTACAAAAGCAATATTTATGCCATTGGATAAGATGACATCCAGGAATAACCAGTACCAGAGACAAAGCTCTAGAATATTCTTGTCATTTTTTGTAAATGTACCTCTATAATTTAGAATTCTGCTCCACTTAATTGCTATAGCTATTAGAAATTCAAATATTATTTCATCATTATTTACATTGATGTTTGAAAAGATTGCAATAAAAAATAGCATTACTATGATTACCTAAGCCATTAAGAAAGATGATGTTTAAAACACCTTCTAAATAATGTACATATATCATCCACATATCTGCATCACACTGATTTTTCTCTGATTTTGATTAATAAGATGTGCTGGACTCCGCAATGAGTATTCATCTCCCCACATGTAGCTGTTTATGGGTTGGGCATCTATACTTTAACTATTCAACTTTGGCCACTTTTGAGACAATAAAAAGGAACTAAGAAGCGACTGGCCTCATCCTTTAGCATGCATCTAGGATGGTTCAAATAAGCTAGACCCTTAAAATATTTCTTTTGCTTTCATTAATTTGCAGAGGACCTAAGAAATATATCTGTTGACACACACATTGCATGAATATGTCTGACAGAGACCATCTGAAAACAGCAAATACTCTATTCCTACTTCATTTCCCCATATATTTCCAGAGCAAAGTGGAAAGCTCAATGAAATTTCAGTTCTTTGTGGGATTGGGTCTGTGAGATAGGTGAAAAAAAAATTACTATGTGAAAAGGAATGAAAAAATGTAATATTTACTTTGTGAGCCCCACAAATGCAGTACTTGGCAGGCATTAAACCTGCAGCAATGGACCTGCTAGCTGAAAGTGGAAACCTGCTCCAAGTCAGAAGAGGTTCTAATCAAAATGGAACGTGTCAAATGCCTGTACTTCCAGGTGAACTAAGATGTTTGTGATGGCTTGAGGCTGATTTATAAAAGAGACACTCTTTTTTTGCCAGTTTTATAAAGTCTTGCCTTCATTATATAATATAAAATATGGCTGTCAATTTTCTTACTTAAGAGAACCTGTAACATCAGCTGAGTAATCACTGAAAACATCTTTGGATCTGGGATTTCTGCAGGAAGTGGACAGTAAGCTCTGAAACTTCTGGATTCAAAAAAACTCCAGAGCTCTAGATTTGCACTCTGGTAAACAATGTAAAGACTCTTGTCTTCAATGTAAGGGTAGAAAAATTCTCCCAGTGTTTGGTAGCCTCATGGTGGAACACAAGGACTGCAGACTGGGCCCCCCATGACAGCCAGGTATGTTTCATTTCCTGAGAGATTCTCTTGAAATTTGTTGAAATTGAATTTAAAATAAAAAAACTTACGGGTTTTTAATTTTTTTTCTTATACTTCTTTCTTAATAGTAATGTGAGAGGAACAATGAAAGTAGTGAAAGCCAATAGACACAGCAAATTGCCCACAAGATTAAAAAAAAAAAAAATCTGCATAAAATAAACAATAGAGATTACTTTTTACTTCTTCTATGTTGTTTCATTATCCAAAATTATCAAAGCTTTAAAAAAGATAAAGGAGTTTTTGATTTGCAGCAGGGAAAATGAGTCTCAGACCTAGTCAAGGTCAACAGCAGTGCCTCTACTGTTCCATGTTATTTACTTCTACACTGATTTCCTGCCTTGATCTCCAACTCATTTCAGCTGGAGAACTTGCTGGAGTGTCTTCTGGATGAGAATGGCTCAGCCCTATCCTGTTGCAGAGCCAGAGAGAAGATTCAGCCAAGCCCCAGCTCCAGTGCATGAGTCAGTAATTGCACCTTCCAAGGTGATCCCAAGACTTAAGCCTGGCAGAGCACAGAAGATACTGCTGTTCTAGTGTGGAAGAAATTCTTCTACTCAATTTTATTTTTAAAATATCAGTCAAATTGACAGATTAATCACCAACACAGATATCTTCAGACTTCCATTGAACCCTCAATCAGAGCAGGTTTTAGAAATATGTAAGAAGAAATTCTGGTGTAACTAAACTCAATAGCATTTCTGTCCTTTTTGATGAGGGCAAGTTTTCAGCTGTGATCCAGGAAGGCATTAAAATAGCACAAGTAGCATTATTCTTACAGCACAGAGGACTTGCACACATAAAATATGTCAGAAGAGATGCCACCAATCTGTTTTATAGCTGCTTAGATACTACAAATGACTCTAACAGAATTTAGAAGGATACATGTTCAAAATGTCAAAGTCAAGCTTTTATCCCTGTTAGTAATTATCTCATGAGATTCTTCCACACAGTGTAGAGTTTAAGTTTAAACAGAAGTGAGCATGCTTTATAGATGTTATTGCATCTAACATGTTTAAGGCTTAACATTGCAGTTAACAAACCATGCCTGAATTGCACCATAATAAATAAATAATAAATTGCATTTATTTTCAAATTAAAAGATATTTGTATATAGTGTGGTATCATTTCATTTCTTAAACAGACAAACAATGTGGGATTCTAAACTCTATATTCCGGATGTGGCTACAAAGCTGCAAAGTTTAATAAATCTGGCACAGAGAATCCTGAAAGCAAATTGGAGAAAGGAAAACTTTACACAGATAAACCTGAAGTAACAAGATGTGAGAGAAGACATCTTTCTAAGGTCTACCTCCTCTACACTGATCTCTGGAAAACTGGAGATAGCAACCCAGGAGGAAAAGAAATTGCATAAGTCTTCAGAGTGAGGAGCTTTTCAATGTACTCCAGATGTTCTGAGGTGTGGCAGTGGTGGTGTTTAGGGGAGCTCAGTCCCACACAGCCTCTCACTGACTCCCCTGGGGTAGGATGAAGGAGAGAATCTCGCTTTTCTCAAAAGTGAGAAAATATGGTTTAATAGGTAAAGAAAAAGCAAAGTAAAGGAGAAAAAGAAATTCACTGACTACCTACCTAGCTGTTGTGGTTTGAAAGCAAAATGAATGAGAGGCTCCAAGTCAGAGATATAATTTAATAAGAAGAAAGGTAAAAAAGGTAAAAGTAAAATAAAATAAATGCAATAACACAAAGGACCACTGACAGAGTCAGAATACAACCTGAGCAGGATGGTGGAAGCAGTCCAGGTGAGGTGCTCTTCCTGAAGCAGTGATCCTGTAGAAAGGTCTGGTAGCTCTGCTCCTCTGGGAATCCAGTGGATAAGTGCTGCTTGCACTGTCCCACATACCAGCTTATATCCAGGTGGGAATGCTTGGCTCCTCCCCCTGGGCAGAGCATCTCACAATGGGATGAGGAGGGTGAAGTGGGTCCTTGATGGCCCATTAAACAGAGATAACCCCTGGAGGGAGTTACCTGTGACTCATGGGCCAGGTGTTAATGGGCCATTAGCAGAAGAGGCAGAGGCTTGGGAAAACACCAGCCCACCTGGTTTCAACAGTTCATGAAGATGGTGATAGAATAAATTCTTTGTGTACATCCTACACTGCAACCCAGGACACTAGCAGGCAGGTATTCAACCATCTCCAGGAAAGCAGGGGTTGTAATGTGTAATGGCTACTTGGGAACATAAATATCATCATGTCAAATGTCCCCCCTTTCTTCTTATTCATCCAACTCTTATTGGTGAGCAGTGTTATTTGTATAGAGCATCCCTTTGGTCACTAACACATCTTGTTTTAATCACAATTGGAAACATTGCACCGTACCAATTACTACAAAAAAAAAAAAAAATCATCATGGCCAAAGTCAATACAGGTGCAGAGATCCTGTGACTCACCAGCCTTATTCCCCACTTCTCATAACACAGTCTTTGAGGACGCATAATTTCATTTTTTGTGAAGGTAAATGTATGATATTATCCTACCCAGTACACACCTGCATCAAGCTGTCTCCACCTAAGTTGTAGGCACAAGGTATAGCGACAGTACCATACCATGGTGTGTGGAGGAAGTTTGCAAGAAAATAATGTGGGTATCACTTGTACTTTTATCAGACTGTTTCATTTTATGAAGAACAGAGTTAATCAGCCTGGCAGTTGTGCACTGCCTTGGAAATCATTGTCTTTGGAGGACTTGAGCGAACTCTTACAGCCTACAGAAGTCAATGCCATCACTTTATTGATGGTGGATGTTTCAAGTTTCTCCTTGAGGAGCTGATCAGGAAAATACCTTGTTCTGTTCTTTTATGAATGAAAGAACTAGAGGACTTCAGGATATTTTTGTCTAAGTCAAGAGACTAGCAAATTTGTCTTCAATGCTTTCTAGCTGATGATTGATTACAAGAGAAAGCTCTGTGGTAGATTGGTGTTTGTGCATCTGAATGTGTATGAACTTTCATGTGGGATTTTTTCCTGTATGCCAGAGCATATAATGCCACATGTTTAGGTGAACAACATTGTACAAAGTGAGCACAGTGCAGGTTATTCATCATCAAGACAATACTAAGAAGTTATAATATGTAGTTCTTTTACTTTAGAAAGCATTAGAAACCTCCCAATACTTTTAAAAAGACCTTGTTCTTTCTCTTTTGTACCTCTTTTTATGGTTTGGGTTTTTCTAAATTTTTAATGTTTGATCAACCTTTGCCTATTCTGGGTGAGCCAGCACAATTGTTGGTGTGTGAGGACACAAATGCACAAGAGCTCTGTAGAACATTCAGTTAAACTTCAGTGGAGAAAAAACTGGTTGAGCCTCCTTTTGAGTTTTCCCATGTTACCTCCCAGTAATGTTACCTACTAGTAAGTTGTCTCTCTGATGTTATACCGTTACGGCATGTCACTGTTAAAACAGACAGCAAAGATTCTAGCAACTTTTGTACAGTTCTGATGAGGACAGACCTCACTAATCCAAAGTAAGGGGTGCCCCCTGCTTATGTGGGGCCATGTTGGCGGTATTTTCATGCTCTTTTTTTCCTGCTTATAGAAGTGTTCAAGACGGAAACTCAATGATTACTAAGTTATTCAGCCAGTACTAGCTGTGCCAGTTTTGATTACTCCAACATCTGTAGATTTTCATCACCAGCAAAATTCTTGGTGCACAAGTATCATGGTGGTGCTCATGGTGTTTCCACAGCTTGAACTCTCTAACTCAACTCTTTCATTGATGACCAAGACTGACATTATGTCAGAATAGATGCAAAGAGCACAAATATTTTGCTCAGGATGTCATCTGAAACATGGCAAATACAGCTGAAACTGAAGTATATGTAATTGATAAGTTCTGTAGAAAGTGATTGGAAAACTGCCCGTAGTAGTGCCAGAAGAGTTGACTGTGCTGTCTTCTCAGCAGTTGTGTGACAAATACGTCAGTCAGCGATGAACTACCTTGGAGTTCCTTGCTCCTCCCAGTGCATCTGCATGAGAAATCAATACTCACAACAGAGAACAGAACAGCAGGGCAAAGCTTTGGAAGGACAGGGTTCCACAACTCCTCCAGCATTAAACTTCTTCAAGAGAGTCTCCTGCACACAGCAGCCCCATGTGGAAGGGGAAATGCTGGAGCTGCCTCATTTCTTACACCTATCTCTGTACCCATGCTACTGACTGCACAGCACAACTCCAATTTCTTCTTTGCCAGCACTAGGAACATGTGAGGGACAAGCTGATTTGGGGAAAGCATAGGGCAGGACTACACCTACCATTGTCCCACCTCCTATGGGAGGCCTAAATAATTTTTAGATCAGCTCAATCAAAGAGTGAAATATGCCCTGCCTATGGTATGCTTGTTCCAGTAACAAAGTTGTCTGAAAGATTCTGTGAGATTATACATTAGTACTTAAAAAGGAAACAATGTCAGAGAGATGCCAGCTTTTAAGTGGGTGAACTGAGACTCGGCTCATAACAATCATCAGTGGTACTCAGATCATATGACTTTTACTCCTAAACTCTGTAGGCATATCAATTTTTTCAGAAAAAAATAGGTAAGGGCAATAATCATTAATTTCCTAAAGTTGCCACTGTTTAATTCTGTCAGTGAATCCCTACTGCTCGTGATGAGTTTATTGAAGCTTATATAGAATAGCTGAAGTGTTCCCACTCACTCTCACCAAATCTATAACATGTTTCTGTCCAGAAGATGGCAAGGGAACCACTTGAGGTGCCTTTTTAAGATATGCTCCAGGAAATGGAGTTTTAGATTTATTCTTATTTAAATAAGATTGCTATTTTCTTTTAAAATAACACTTCTTATTTTTGAAACTCCTCAAAGTGCCAGTCATGTCTATCACATGTCTGTCCCTGCTCAGAGCTTAATGCAAAGTCTAGAAACTCTTTGTATGAAAATTTCATGCCTCCAGGTGCTCCATTGATTATTCATGAAGCTTTTGGAGCTGTCACCATGGGAGCCAATTGGCTACAACTTATTTAGCATATTAATGACCTATATGAGTTAGTGCATGAGGAGACATATCGTGCCACCTGGAATGCAAGAGGCAAGCTGCTGCTGACTCAATCAGCTTTGCAATGGGAAGTAAGGAACTGGAAATATTTTACACAGAAACAGCAAATCTCTTGCATGTCCAAATGCATTCGCTCAAATTAACATGCACGGCTTCAATAGCTTGTTTTCATAATATGTTCCTTTTATCCTCTGTGCCTTTGGCCTCATTACAAGCTCTCTCCTCCTGCCAGAGCACATGCCCCTGGAAAGGTTTAATAGGTGAGTCATGTGGTTTGTGAGACATTACATCAGAATGATTTAATACACCAAGGGCAGGGCTGTATGTCAGGTTCAGCTGCTGTTACTGCCGTTACAGTTTGTGTAGCAGGTAACTTGATGGTCTCCAGAAAGCAGCTAGATAATGATAACAATTAATTTTATGGCAGCAAGAGAGGGACTGCAGCTGAGCTAAGCACCTTTTTTATTTTCCCCCATTTGCTGCAGTTCTTTTACACCCAGTCAGCAGGTGAAGCGCTGCCTTAACATTTTGGCAAAATTAAAATGTTAAAACTAAACAAGGAAATCGCTGAGGGGGAGCCAGGAAGCAACGGTATAAAAAAGCTCTGGCTAAACCAGAGGCAGCTCCATTAAATCGGCAGACAAGCAGTGCAAGCAGCACACTCTGGCAGGGCTGTGTTGGACCCTCAGGCAAGGAGCCCCCTCCTTCCCCGGGTAGTGCAAAGGCAGCGTGGCTGGGGGGCAGTGAGCATCCCCTGGCACCAGCAGAAACACTCAGCAGCCAGGCTCTGCCTCTCCTGGTCACAACTGCTGTATATCACTTCCTGAGCAATCCTGCTACACTCACAGAAAATAGCTGTGGGTCAGGGTCAGTCAGAATAGCACCATCTGACCTTTACGTGTTTGAGATACAGAAATGCATTACTAAAGATTTATTAAAATTATTTGAGGCCACCTTTGGGGACAAAAGAGATTTGTTATACAGAGTACGTGGCTTGGGCTGGCTGACAAGGATTTAGGGTTTCTATTCTCATTCTGCAGGACCCTGAGTCCCCGGGTGAGGGCAGGGTGACGAATGAGAGTGAAATACATGCATAGCTGTGAAAAATCAGTTCAGCAAATGTGGCAAAACACTTAAGCACATGCTCAACTTATTTTCACTTCCTCCATACCTTCTGAATATTTTCTCTGATCTGGTACTTAAAAATATTTCTTGATACTTACAGTTAATTTATTTAGTAATTAAAACAAGCAAGAAGAGGGGCTGTTGCTCATGGGGATGTGTTACACGCCCACATAATGCATATAACCTGCTAAGAAAATGCGTGACCTAATACCCACGTAGCTCCTTCCTTGTGACTCCAGCACAGCTATAATAATCATTTTGCAATGAAAGATCAGTATAGAGAACCACAGACTAAAGTTTGGGTGCAGCTGGGAGTAAACCCTAATGCAGAGCAGTGCAGACTGATAAAACTACTTATAGGAGAAAACTCCACCACCCATAAGACCTCTGTGCTGCCCCATCTGGGCTATTGCTGGCCGGAATAACAACATGAAGACCAGGTCGCTCTTGCATTAAAGTGTATTGAACTTTTTCAGGACTGGGAAAAGGCATGTTGCCCAAAAGGACATAATGTCTTCCTTGACCCATGTAGTAGCAACAAAAGAGTTTATTTGTAGACACTGGAGAGAAGAGCTTACTTCCAGAGATCTCTCATATTCAGCTGGACACCTGTTTCCTAACCTTGGGGAATAATAGTTTTTTTCTGATTTAATTAATTTTTTGATTAATGATTTAAGTGAGCTTTCTGTGATTAGTTCCCGCTTTGATTCTAATTTTTAGATGCCTAAATTGGTCATAGCCATAGGTTCCTCTTAGAAATTGAGATTTTGGGACTTCAAATTTTGTTTATCCAAAACTAGGCAGCTACATACCTTTGCTCACAGTCACTGATTTATTAAGCACAGACAACACTCAGGAAAGAAAGAATGCACACAGACACCATGAAGGCTCTTGGGGTCTCATACACCTAAATTTCCCCACACACATCTTTGTGAAATGAGAAAAAGATGACAACAATTAAAAGATCTGTTCTGTTTTTCGAAAGCTTTATACCATTGTCCAGGGTTCAGGATGCCTGTTTTTCCAGCAGACAGTGCAACAAACCTGCTGTTCCTGGTGCCCATGTACCCTTGTTCTGCAGTTACACAAATTTCATCCAAAACTCTGCAGAAACCTCAGTGCCAGTAAGGCAATTGTCCGTCTAATTGGTCACCATTTCTTCAAAACAATAGGAAAGAGAAAGAGAGAGCACACAGAGAAAGAGGCTCAGGGGCAAAGAAGAGGCATGGCCACAAGAGGCCATAATTCATAAGCCTCAGCCCTTTGTTTCACCGACCAACATCACCAGCACCCTGCCAAGTGGGAAACATTTTCTGGACATAATAGAAAACATCACTGCAATGAGCTATCAATGGCCCACCTAAAGGTTGAGGGATAGAATAGAAGTGCAAAATTATTTGGGTGTTAGAAGGCATTTGGATTGGCAGCTTGAACTGATGTAGTTGTGCATATTTTGTTGTTGTTTTATAAGAACCAAGACTGGTTTTCTTTGGTGTTCTTAATTGTTGTTTGAACAACAATTAAGTTGTTCAAACTTAATTGTTGTTAAGTTGTCTTAAGTAAAGACTGCATGTAAACCCATGCATGTTGGTGAATCCCCAGAATTTACTTTGTTCCAGTGTAATAAAAACTTCCTTTTTCCTGTTCAGACCTGTGGATAGATGAGTTAAATTTATATATTATGCAAAGAAGAACAAATTTGTCTTTATTTGGTGATCTTTCATGCCGAGATTAGAAATAGCTGCAGGTACTGTGCAGAAGCAGAGGCAATGCAATGACATTAGGATTTAAAGCAATTGCATAGAATGGTCTATGATGGTACTGATAGCAGTATGGAGTTCAATATTGAAATATTAGCCTGGTAAATAACCCTTTATATCCAAATAAATTCTGATTGCCTATTCACAGCTTAGATTTCATGAGGCCTTCTTCATTACAAAATGAATAGCTGCTAATTTGTTGCATCTCTAAGTAAAGTTCCAGTAAATTATATTTAAAGGAGAGAGAGAAAAGGCCTTGTTATGAAACAGTCACCAGCTGGCCATACTATTGCAAGTGCTATTTTCTTCTCTTTTTTGAAATTCAAATTTTTTGTAAGACTTCAACTATGAGCCTGTAGTGATGCATATAAAGATATATGAATACTGCACTCTCATATACAGGGATTTGCATATTGAGGAAGATATTGGGCTTAGGCTGACTATATCAGAGAAAATCTTCCTGAATTTGTACAATATATTGTATAGAGGATCCTCATTGTAAATATTGCTGCAATGTCACCAGAAAAGTAATAAAAGTTAAGACTGAAACATTTAGAACCAAAATTTCCTGAGACCAAATATTGCCCTGTGGTGAGATCCTGTTGACTCTAAATGTTTTTCTCTTTAATTTTTTCTGTCTACTTCCCCAACTTGTATCTTGGTGCCTGATTCAACAGTACACAGAACTGTTGAAATGGGCTGCTTTCTCCCTGCCACCCTGTGCCTGTAGCTCTCCTTGTCCTGCTCTTATGCTGGAAAAAAGACTCCCACAAGTCCTTCATGCCATTTCTGCTATCTGTAAGATTTTTATCAATTAAATTCATTAATTTAGCAGACAACAGCTCAATGCACAGAATTGGGAGAATTTTTTTCCTGTGGCACTGAGCCATTCTGCTAATCACTAAACTATCCCTCAGAAGAATCACCTTGGCACCAAAATAAAATCATCACAATCCTACCTCCTTAATCCTGTTCAACTATATTTCCATCATGTTACCGAGTGACAGAGTTGCCACATGCAGTATGTTTGCTATCAAATATGATTGTTTATTTACTTGTCTTAGTATCTTCTCTTATTCCTGCTAAAGAGAGAAAGCATCTGCAGCTGCTAAAAACACTTGGAAATCAATGGTGTTTCTTCAAGATTCAATTCCCTGTATATTCTAGTAAATACCAGGTCTGAAGTCTGCAGATAGGGGCCAGGGAACCTCTTAGACTTCAGATCAAAGACATTGAGTACAAAAGTGAGCATGAGACCTGCATTCTGCTGAGGACACCATGTTCAAGTGTTCAACTTGTCAGTCAAGGAGGCCACTTGACTGTGCAATTTGTAGTGGGTGTCCCATCTTGAAAGACCTGGACTTCTTTCTAGTAATACATTCTCCAGATGCAGAATTATGCCATTACTTTTCTTCGTCACATGACCTTTCTTGCAGTATGTATGCCTATGTTATCCTAGAGGTGCTGGAGGGATGGAGGGAAAGAGCTGCATCACTAAATTTTGAAGACTCTATAGCATTAGATGTGTTTCAAGTAATTTGTTTTAGCATTCATATGGACCATTATGGATGGAAATTTCTTGCCAAGCTAGTGAAAAAATGCATCTTGAGCAAAGGATCTAAAGGGCAAAGGTTAGGATAGAGGACTGTAGGAGAAGTGTAATGTGGGTCTGAACATGGTGGTGGGACCAAACAGCACTTCTTTAAGCAAGATCAGAAAGGAGAGGGAGGAAAGCTCTTCCCCAGACTGTGCATCTGAGGAGGTCTGGTGGAAACATCCGTGGGAAAGGCAGGGTTGGAAAAGTGAAGGAAGATGGGCTGCGGGGTGGGGGGAGGAAGGAATTCCTGGTCTGCCTCTAGAATGAGGAGAAGTCAGAAATCAGCTGAGAAGCTGAAATTGTTAACAAGAATATGTATGGATATGTGACTTGTGGGATTGAAAACAAGAAGTAAAACTCTGTGAGTGCCTGAGCTCACCCCTTGAAGAGGGTGAGATGGAAGAGAGGAGTGTGCCAAGATCATCATTTATGTGAGTGGAAGTTTTATCGTTTGCAATTTTGCTGACAGTGATAGAAAGCCTTGTATCAGCCTCACCATACTAGGGCTCTTCTGTAATGAGTTTATCACCCATAATGAATTTATCACCCACACTGTTTGGTCAAAGCTTTCATAAAGCCTAGTAAAGATACATCAAAGAGTATCAATTTAATCCTTTTTAAACAATCACACACATTCATCTTTAGATGAAAATGTGAACATGGTCAAAACACGTTTTCCCTAAGGAACACCTCTTGGCAATTATGGGAGGCATCTTACCAACCTGTAATCCTCACCAATATCTCCTAACACCTTAAGCCAGTGGAATAAGATGTTCTTCAGGATAAATAACAATACTAGTTATTATGGAGGGCATTTCTGACACAAAGAGGCAGAAACCTTAGCTGCCCAGATCTTGCCTCCCTGCTTCTAATCTGTGCCAACCTCATTTCATTCAGCAGTCTCACTGGTGCTGTCAAATGGCTTAATTGATCATTGCCCACCCTTTTGACAGTGTCCTGAGCACAGCCAGGCTGCCAGTAGTCAGCTCTGATGACCTTAAGTTAAAATGTAACTCTGTTGTCTGTGAGAGCAGATGATGTTGGATGGATGGACTCTGGTTGAAGTGCAGGTTCCCATTCCATGGCATTTGCTTCTGTCCAGCTCTGGATCTTTGCACAGCCAAAGCAGCATGGACTTTTAATTCAGGCAATAATGTCACCAGATCAAGTCTCAAGAGCTGCTATTAAGGCTGTTACAACTTGTAATAGTCAATCTTTATTTTGCTATCTACTTCTGTTTTTTTTAGGATTTGGAAGCTTCATGAACACAGGTGGCCAAATTAATCTGTAGTGAACTCCTTGGATTCTTATTTGGCCCACAAACTTGTATACATAGAGATTTCTCAGCTGAACTTTTTTACTTGAAGCCATTTTTACCTATAAATGCTGGGCATATAAAATCTAGCTTCACCATTTCATTTACTATATTCTCTCCAGAGCCATTATTTCCAAAAACAGAGGGTTTCAACAATTTACTCTTTTTATTAGATAACAGGCAATTAAAATGCAACACAATGTTCTTTTATGATTTTTATTGCATAGCAAAAATCTGCAATGGCAAACTGCAATGGCAACTGAGTTTTCTGTTTCAAAGAACAACATACTCATAATTCTCAAAACAACCCCATTCATAACATAAAGTATTATTATATGAATGTATATGCCAGCCTTCTTGATGTGTTTTGTGTGCTGGTTGTTAGAAATTAATGGATCAATCTTTAATTATCCCAGGGCAGTATTTGACTCAGGAACTAACATTCAAATTGCAATTCCTTAATTGCAAGCTTTTACTACAAGGTCTGTGGTGACACCCAAAGCTTTTTGCTAGCTCTACCAAGGATGCTACCTTTTTTTACATCTTTACATTGTATGCATTTAATAAAGAAAAATGCACCATAGGTGTAATTTCTTAGAGGAAATTTGCACAAAACCTTCTAAAATACTTTGAAATTGCCCAGCATGCAAGAATTCAGATTAAATTGGTTACCAAAATAGCTGTTTTGTAATTTGGGCCCCTCAATATGCAATCATTTACATCTCACCAATCTATCATCAATTTTGAGCTGGCATTTTCTCTGCAAATAATAACCTGCAAGTGATGTTTGCAGCAGATAAAGACAACTGAAAAAAAAGGTAAAAGGAAGAGAAAAAAAATGAGAATAATAGTTGGTAAAAATGAGAGAGAATAGTATAATTGCTTGTATTTCAACAGTATCATGTCTTCCCAGAATTCAAGCTGTGCATAATAGCTATAGTGGAAGGGCAAAACAGAGAAGCCCCAAGGAAATGGGATGCAGAGAGTATTTTTTTAACCTTCCTGGGGAGCCTTACTCCACAAAGATTTAAAGCTTTTTAAACATCATGGAAACATGTTGGCTGGAAAGTAGTGCATTTCAAAATGAAAATGCATTAATTAATGTCTCTTGGAATAGGACAATCTGAAATATCTTTCTCTGTGGGAGTAACTTGCAAGCTGATTATGTGGGCTGATAGATATTTCATTGGAGAGTGTTCAGGGAATGTTAAGGTTGAACGGTTGAGCACATGGAAGTTAGGAAATGCCACATTGCAGGATTCAGGAGCATCCTTAACTCTGCCTCTGGTGTGTATGTGGTATAATGTATTCATTACATATAATCTCCCAGACACTGCTATAAATATATACTGTCATCCCTGATCTTAGATTTTACACATATCAGTGCATGCATTAAGTACTGTGTACAGCTATCCACCACAGCTTATTAAAACCTTGTATAAGACAAGTACATAATAAAATTTGTCTGAGCAAAAAAATGCAGATTAAATATTACATTTATGATATAGAAAATGGCAGTCATTTGTTTCAATAAATTATCCTGTAGGCCTGAAAGACTGAAAGCTACATGGGTGCATGCAAATTAGCCATGTAGTTAGCTCCTTCATTTCCTGCAAAGCTCAGGAGGGCTGGCTTTGTTTCTGCTTGCAAAGACATAGCACAGGTGCTGCAGCAGACTGAGGCTTTGGCCATTCCCAGATCAAGCAGGAAAAACAATAGGAAGGGATCCCTGTGACCCCTCATGAACAGTCAGCTGACATGGTTTTCTCCCTGATCCACAGGGCTTTGTTTGTCTGATGGGTGCAAGAAGAAATTGTGATTCAAGGTGGCCAAAGTTGGAGCAGGGATGTGTTGAAGAGCTGATAGCAGGACAATTGTGCACAAAAGCTACATGGCATTGGAAGTGAAGGAGTAAAAGGATATTGTGAAGTTTAAACAGTATTCACAACAAAAACAAAGTGCATAATTAGTAAGGTTAAAAATCAGAGAACCCAGAGAGAGTTGAGGCTTTACAAAACCCTCAAAATGTGTAAAATCCATGGGATTTTCCATTTAATTTACTAAAATGAAATGAAAACATGTTTCTTTAATGAAATAAATGTCTTGTGGTGTACAGAAATAAATACCAACGATTCTTAAATCATGGATTTTGATTCTGGACAGAATGTGGGTTTTTTATTTGAGTCTTAAAGAATAGTTTTTTACACTGCTGTAATTTTAACTTTGCTTTGTTCTGAACTTTACCTGTCTCTCCACTCAAATGAGGGTCTAGTTGATTTTATTCAAATTAATCCTGTCCTGCCCTCTTTCTTACTGACACAATGAAGGATCAGTTTTTTCCTCCATTTCTGCTGTTTCTCCTCTCTTGGAGAGCAGCCCTTCTCCACAGCTGCAGTGGTGGCTGTACCAGCTCATTCCTTTCCTTGCCAGCTGGCTGCTGTATGGAACTTCCCAGGAAAAGGAGGCCTTGGGCCTTTGCTCCCACACAGTCTCTGTGTGAGAGTGAGGATGGCTCTCTTTGTTGAGACCTTTTCACCAGCTCTTATTCCATGAAGGGGTCAAATGCTGCATATGCTCAAGGAAGGTCTCATGACTTTCCGCAGCAAAGCTGAAATCTAAGGAAGATGTGGCGCTTCTTTTGCTAAACTGACCCTACTTGATGAGATTTACCAACACTCTCCTCACTAAAGTATCCTGCTTTTATTATGAGCTTCTTCCTTTCAGGTGTTTTGTTTCCCTCTAGCACCAGAAACAAAATATTTCTGCAAAATAATCTCCTACAGAGTGTACTTTTTTTTTTCTGTTTTCTAAATACTTTTCAAAGTGATTCCTGGACAAATTCCTGGTCCTTCTAGTTGAAAGATCAGTTGGTGTACCAATCTCCTGTGTGAATCTGCTGTTACTTTGCCTTCTGGACACTTCAAGGAAGATCAACACATCCTTCTGTGTTTAATGAAAGATGGTTGTATGCAACCAACTAAATAAGTTTTATGCCCAGATGCAATTGTGTTTTTCTTTGCAGGATTGCCAGCTTTGTGGTCAGTGCAGGTGGGAACCTTCTCATCAGATTCCTCCTCCTACAGAAAAGCTAGAAATTATTTTCATTTATCCCAAAAGAAATTTCTTTCATTCAAGGTACACAAGTGCCATACTGTGAAGGTGCGTTTTCATCACTAATTGAGACTCACAATAAATACATTACACTGTGTTGTGCACATGGAGCCCCTAAGGGTGCTCTAAAATTGCTCCATTTTGCACACCACTGTCCCCAAACGTTGTGAAGACTCTGTGCATCTGCAGAAAAATAAGATCTGGATTCAAATTGATTGATGGTGGAACTCTGGAAGTAATGGTAGTAATGCCTTTAGCCTGTTCCTTTTGTGCATCACAGTGTGGGGGGTCATTCATTTCAGCATCTACACTGGAGGTGTCTGAATCTCTGCTGGTCTCCCCCATATCTCTCTGCAGTCAGGGGAGGGCAGTAAATTCTTACAGTATGATTTGGCTCAGTCTGAGCCCCTGTAAAGCAGAAAGATTCACACCTAACTGATCATCTCACACAGCATAGAAAAAATGGGTCAAGTGCAAGTCATTATTCATTGAATATGGACAATTTTAACAGTAATAGCTAAATTAGAAATAATGAAATGCAAGCACCAAGTTAGCAGAAATGTCCCTTTAACCTTTGCTTTAGAATACAATTCTTTTCAAGTCACGTTTTTTCATTTGTTTGTACACTCATATTCTTGGAGGTTTTAACTGCTTACTAGTTGACATTGCTCCAGTTCACATAAAAAACATGCTTGAGGACTGGATATAATGCAATGTAGGACAGAGATTCTTTTTTTTCAATCTTTACTGCAGCATATCAGAACTAAAGATCTGCTTACTTTTCAGAACATGTACCAGGAATATACATTTTATCATAGTTTAAAAAAATGCAATTTATCAAATGGATTTTAAGGAAAGACAATGAAACATCACAAAGAAAGAAATTTCCTATAAGGTAAACCTTTGCTGTCTTAATTGCGTTCACAGCCATCATTTGCATTTGCTTTGCTCTTGTAGTTCTCATACATATGTCAAGTATCCATTAACGGCCTTTCTGCCAGTAATGATCTTAGATCCCAGTGGTGGACTTCTTCATGGATTCATCTCCATACTTATTATAAAAATCTGTTTATAGTTACTCACTCTACAGCCTCTTATTACAAGCATGTCCTTCCAACCTGTGCTCAAAAGGACACTCTTTTAGTGTCTTCAATACTTTCAAGTAATCAATTTAATATTTTAATGCTTACCATAATGGATTATTTTTTGTCCATTCCTTTTCCCCTTGATGAAAAAATGTTCTTTACCTTAAAATACAGCTCTATCTTATTAACTTCACTTTTCTGGCCAACTTTAATGTCTAGGAAGCATTCTTTATCCATGATTAAATATAGATTTTCCTCATTCTGATAAACAAGTATTTTCTCCATCCCAACCCTAGACTAAATAAGTAATTGTAATTTTTAAGTTAAAACCAGGCATACTGCTCTTGAAACACACCTGAAAAGCAATTGTGTCAGAGGCCTCATTCTTTTAATAGTAAGAGGGAAAAAGGTTAAAGTTGACATCTAATGGAAGCTAGGAGGAAAAAAAAACTAATAAAAACTTGGTAGACAAAACTAAGTTTAAAAACAAACAAACAAACTGTCCTGGGTTGCAGTGTAGGATGTACACAAAGTATTTATTCTATCACCATCTTCATGAACTGTTGAAACCAGGTGGGCTGGTGTTTTCCCAAGCCTCTGCCTTTGGAGTGTCTTCTGCTAATGGCCCATCAACGCCTGGCCCATGACTCACAGGTAACTCCCTCCAGGGGTTATCTCTGTTAATGGGCCATCAAGGACCCACTTCACACCTCTCATGCTATTGTGAGATGCTCTGCCCAGGGGGAGGAGCCAAGCATTCTCACCTGGATATAAGCTGGTATGTGGGACAGTGCAAGAGCACTTATCCACTGGATTCCCAGAGGGCCAGAGCTACCAGAACTTTCTACAGGATCACTGCTTCAGGAAGAGCACCTCACCTGGACTGCTTCCACCATCCTGCTCAGGTTGTATTCTGACTCTGTCAGTGATCCTTTGTGTTATTGCATTTATTTTATTTTTACCTTTTTTACCTTTCTTCTTATTAAATTATATCTCTGACTTGGAGCCTCTCATTCATTTTGCTTTCAAACTACAACACAAACAAACACCAAAAACACAAAAACAATAAAGCAATAATATGAGTGTTCCAGAATTTGTCTCAGAAATGCAGATTATTTGTTTAGTATTTTAATTATACTTTATCATAGCAGAAGAAATGGCTAAAGAAAAAGCTGTGCAATGGCTACCACTGCAAACTTTGACAGTTTCCTTCCCAAGCTGCTACTTGAAGCTCAAACTGAAATTCTTTTGGTGCCTTTGGCTTTGCTGTGCTCCAGGAAGATCTAGACCCGCCTGCCTAGCAAAGCACATGCTTGGCACACTTATTGCCAAGGGGAAAAGAAACGTTGTAGGCTTTTCTAATGTCTAATTTATACCAGAGATGCTGGCCTTAGTCGCTGTTTCTTTGTTGTTTCTTGATGACAAGTGTGGTGTGTGCGCACATATACACACAGGGCAGACTTAAATAACTCAAGATATATTTAGATCTGCTGGGGCAGGGTGATGGGGAAGGGAGGGCAGTGTGGGTAAGCCAAAACACTCTTGTCTGAGTGTCTGTGTTGTTCAGATGACCTTTTCTGAGTCTTAAGTGTCTTTTTAGTAATTCAAAGATATTTTTCTTTCTCAGCATGCTTATTCTCAGTCTCAATACCACAATCTCCAAACATTCACAAAGAGATGCTCCTTCTGATACAATTTCCATAGATGGTCTTTCTCAGATGATTCTCCACTATGTTTCAGCCTCATTGTCAAGTACCCCACCCCAAAGTTAAAATCTTGTCTTGACTAATTATTTCCTCATGCTGAAGATGTAAGGTTGTAAAGGTCTCCTGGCATATGGAGGGGGAAAATCCACCTCTTAGTCCTGATTGTCCACTATTTGGGCAGGTGAAATAATTTTTGGTAGTATAGCAAAATTGCTGGAAGACTGAGAAAAATGGCAAATGGGCAAGGGCTCTCCAGTATCACAATCAAAATAATGGAGGAAAATAGAATTTATGGTAATTTTCAGTTTGCTTTGCAAAAAGCTGTACTCTGAAGTAATTTCTAAAACTGACATTCTGTGGTGGCTTAAGCTTAAGCAATTTATAATATGAAAACCCAGAACCCCCCAAATTTGCTTTGAAAAAATGAAGCATTTGGTGAGTTTTATGACCACTTCTAACACAGAAATAATGTGGGATGATGAAATGATATTTGGCAATTTAATAGCCTGCATTGTGACAGCTGTGGTTCTGGGAGGTGTGATAAATGTGGCATTGGGTAAAAATTCGTGATAAAAGAATATAGCAAGATATGTTAGATTGGTGTTAATATAAAATATGAAAAAGGTATAGTCTGTAGAAACTTTTCCCCAGCCAGGTTTCCACCCTCCCCAGTCCTGGGACAAAAGAACGGGACAGGAGCCATCAGGAGGAACAAAGGCACTAGCCAACCCAGATAAGAATCGGCATCGCACCCAGACAGTGAAATTCCTCTCCGAATGAAAAAGAGAATTCTCCGCCGAGGAATACACATTGAAATAATTCTCCGCCGAGGAATACACATTGAAATAACCATGGGCCAGTGAGCTCCATCCGCATGTGAAGGACCTTCCCGGAATACGATCTGCGACAAATCCGAGAAGCCCATCCGAAAATTATTTGGACTATTTGCTGGACTATCCCGGGCACCTGTTTCACCTTGGGACATGAAAACCCCTATAAAACCCCAAGCTGCGACCTGCTCCGTGTGGATTTGGGAAAACCGTGCCTTAGAGTGCAGTCTTCTCTTCCATCCAGCGCTGCGCTGTGAATCCTTTTGTGGTTTTCTCTTTTTATCGGTGATTGGGATTGTTTTATTAATAAATTGTTTCTTTGTTAATCTGATTTTTGCCGTTGCATTTATAACAGAGGGAAGGGGACAAGACAGTATGTATACTCTATTTCTTATCTGCCTTGGGTTTGTCTTTTTCTTTAGTCCTCCTGCATTTCTTTTGGCACAGTGTGCTTTGCAGATTGGAGATGATAAATTTCCCTTGCCACTGGTTAATATCACAGAGCTTTGGGCCCATTTACCTAGGAGGAGGAGGATGGATCAGGTCCTGTACATTACTCAATGTCCTTTGGTATTTCAGTACTTATAATTTGCTCTAATTTCCTATTTAGAGTATCACACTCTAAATATTTACGATCAAGGTAAATTTGTTCCATGTGACAGATTTTGAACTCTAGATTCTACAGAAAAAGAATAAAGGACTGATTTCATTTTTCTTTCAGTCTTTTCTTCCCAATATACATGTTGATGTGTATCTGGATCTGAAAACCATTGCTCATGCATTATCTTTTGGTTCAGCTTGTAATTTTTATATTTGTTATATGGTGTAACCTTGATTCTCACTTGAGATCTATTTGCTTCTGAAAGATGTGGGAACTGTCAGACAATGAGGCAAATCTCTCTAATTCTCATGGTGCCATGTTCTGCCCATTGTCAACGCAATAAATGACAAAAATTATTTGGGGATTGCCCTAGATTTTGGTATTTCACTTTTGTGAGATCTGCTCTGTAATATTGTATCCCTCAAGATATTGCCTCATCTTCTGGTGAGACACAAAGACAGCAGATGTAGAGTCTGTTCAATCAACTTAATCCAATGGATATTTGCTTCTGTTTTTATGAATTTTCAGCTGAAAATTTTGTGCCAGACAATTGAAAGAGAACATTTTCCTTTCATTCTAATATTTTATTCATTGTGTCACCACAAAGAAACATTTTTTAAATTAGTAGCACAGCACAATCTCTCACTTGTGGAGATTAATTTGTGACAGATTAAAGCAGCTGGCATGTGTGCTGGGGCAGCCTTGGTACCTTGGTGCCTGGTGGACAGGCACCTCCTGAACTTAGCACTTAAGTCCATAACAAACATGTGTCCATTCCCACAAGCTGCAGTCATACCACTGACAATATGGGTGTTACCTCAAATGTACTTTTCCAGGTCTTTTCCAGCTCTTTGTACATGTAACCCAAATTTTCTTTCTAAAAATTAAAATCTTACAAAGAGGTATGAAACAACAAAAAGGAGGAAAAATGTCTGCATTTACTCACAGAATAACTTATTGAAAAAAGATGTCAGTGTGTCGAAAAAATATACATAAATATATTTATCTCTATTAAAAAAAAATTATCTCGGAACAGTGAGAACTAGATAGAAATAATGTATCATTTTTCTTTCCATCTTTTTGTCTTTTCATTTCATCCACGCAAGATTTTTTTTCTAAATGGCTTTCTTTCTAATGGTAATATCCTTTTTGCAAGGCTTTCAGCACATCCCCAACTCTAAGCTGATGAAGTCAGTCAGAAATTATTTGCTTAAAGTCAGAGATACCGTTTTTGAACTAGTGTCACCATCTATTTATAAAGTGATGTGGAAAATGTCACAATAACCTTAAAAACATTTTTTTCTCTCAAATTCCGTAGGATAATTAAATAGGACTTATTTTGTAAAGGTGGTCAGAAGGTACTATTTCCTCTCAAGATTAACTTTTCAAGGTCTCTTTGTTTTCTCACAGAAAGAGATACAGCATTCCTTTCATCTGAGCTGCAGATATATACATTTTCTCCTTTGAACAGGAAAACTACATGGAATCAATGAAAGTGTCAAATTCCTCAGGAATCTCCTCCTGCAAATTGAAAGGTGCCTGCTGTCCCTGAAACAGTTTGAATAAGGAGAATTTTGCTTCAGTGGATCATAAATGCAGGCCAGTGACTTATGTTCACAGATTTCTGTTTTATACATGCACATTTTGTGTTGAAATCATAGGGTCAGGCCATAAAGATCTCATTCTCTCTCGTTCTGAAAGAGTTAAAAAGAAGACCAGAGGGAGGGTTGTATGGAGTGTATTATAGATACTTAACTGTAAAAACAACTCTGTCAAGCACTATCAGGATGTTGTTGTCAAATTTTCCAGGGGAAAAAGTCAGTGATAGAAAACACCATATATAAACTAAGTATGAACTTGGTGATGTGATCTCTTCATGTGTAGGCTAGAGAAAATTGAATTAGACACCTATAAACATGATTCCAAAGCCAAAAAAAGGTCACAAAGGCATTCAAGTCTGTCAAACTCCTGTGATCAGGGAGCAATTCTGCTGTGAGCAAATCAAAGGCAAAAGCCAAAAAACCCCTTTCACTAAATAACTCCTTACAGCAATGACTACTCCAAACACCACTTGTTGAGGCTTCCCAGTGCTCAGTGTTTATCACAATGAGAAAGAAGAAATTTTTAAAAAAGGACAAAGGACTTTGATGACATCTGTCATCAATTAAACCTTTTCATGATTGTCACTGTATGTTATTTGTAATTTATGACCATGTTTTACTGAGATAGTTATAAGAATCCCAGCTAAGCTAAAGCCTCAGTGTACTGCACCCTAACCCAGCACATAAAATGGGTGATGACTGCTTGAAGATCCCACCTACCCAAAGGAGTTGTTGCTGGGCTCTGGCTCAGATGACATTTTTGTGTGCTCTTAGTCTTCCAATAGTTCAGTGCACAATCATTTGGAATATGGCAAGAAAGTAAATAGTCAAGACAGGCAGTCATGTTCTAAACAAATAGGACAAATAAGAAAAATATCAGAAGAGAAAAGAAAAATGGAGAAATAAAAGGATTTGTCCAGTATCACAATAACAGGCACAAGTAAAAGCAAAAGTCCCTTTCCTTTCTATGTGAATCAATTCAGGGCACAGCCAGAGTCCTGGGCAGATATAGCAGAAACTCCACATAGTACACATTTCTTTCTCTTTTTCATATATGTTTTCTTAAAGGCTCCTATGCCTGGGTGCTTCAAGGTTCGCAAGGGCTCCCCTGTCACTGACACACAGTCTGTACAGTGGCCCAAGAAAGGCTGCACACGGAAAGGTAAATGTAGGTGGCAGACAGTGCTCTGCACTTTCTGTTGAAGTGCTCTGTTCTGTCTTTTCTGTTGAAGTACAGAGATCCTTTAGGTCCCCAAATAAAAGTTCTTTAAAGCAATGAAAACTTGTTTTAATTAAAATATTGAAATTTGGGCTGATAAAATGATGTGTGGAGGAACTGA
This sequence comes from Zosterops lateralis, assembly GCF_965231275.1. NCBI lineage: Eukaryota > Metazoa > Chordata > Aves > Passeriformes > Zosteropidae > Zosterops > Zosterops lateralis. Next base: position 97,073,385 of record NC_139764.1, on the reverse strand, counting down.
AAAGAGCAAGGATAACATTCATCTGTGGCGAAACTTCATTGAAACCCAAAGAAATTTACTGAAGGTAAATTGGACCCCAAACATTTGCATATGGAAACATTTGGTATCTTTCACTTTTTGCTTGATAAAAAGCATTCATTGGATTGTAAAACTTTTTATTTTAACAAGCCTGAAATAAACAGCATCAGTAGCTTTCCCTTGGTACTCTGCAGCTCTGCTCAGAGTTTCTCAGAATCTTCAGAGATGCATTGGGTGGTTTTACCACCTCTTTGCTCTCTTATGGGAAAATAATTATGGTACAATTTCTTCTCATTCACATTTTAAATCCTGATTAGAGACGTGCAATCTGGACTTCAAATATATAATTTTGTGCATCACATTCAACTTTCTAAATTACAGCAAATTGTTCCATTTTTATTCTGTGAACTTGTAGTTACAGCAATCAGCTTACCTGCTCTTCACTTCAAAATATGTTATGCTGCCCTAAATGATGAATGTCATTTTAATCAAAAGTCTTGTAGAACTCTGATCTAATAGACTACTTCAGAAAACCTGTTGCTTCAAGAAACCACTAGGAATTCAGACTTTCTTTTAGGACAACTCCAAACTAGGTTAAAGCTGAAAGCTGAAATTGTAATTGGGGTTTTTTTTAGATCACGATGATGTGGACCCTCAAAAACACTAGTAACTGTCCCAATGAAAAAAAAAAAAAAGGGAATCAGTGTTAAGATTGATGTAGGATCATGCATTTCAGACTCTATATAAGGAAATCTAGATCTAAATCAGTGCAATTAGAACATAAACAATAATTAGTTAATAATTAGTACATCTGGTAATAGAGGCTTTCTCAGACCTCAGTTCTGAAGGCAGCAGAAGGAAAAAGAGACCACAGTGGAACAACCTCCAGCCTTTACTCTCCAAACATTTGGGAATGGACAGAAGGACCTGTGCCATAGTGAATAAAGAATTTATTACTCAGAGGGGCAAATTCAAAGAAAGCAAAAAAAGGAAAAAAAACCCAAAAAAACAACAAGAAACACAATGCAACAAACAAACAAAAAATACAAGGAAGTTGGAGGAGGGGACATTAGACCAAGTAAACAAATGATTGGTCATGGCAAAGCTAGGTCAGAATATAGAAGAAACAGTGGTATGGTAAACACCTCTGAAAACTTTTGAGAATCCAGGTTGTGGGTACAAATCATAAATTCTTTAAGCCATGCAGATTTTGTGTGTTTTCCTCTCTTTTTTTGCCTTTACAATATCTACAAAGTTAAATGTGGCAGTATCTTAAAACAAGGTGGAAGTTGCAGTGTGAAGCACTGAGAACCATATTTTCTGCTGACACAATTTGACTGAAACCAGATGAATTATACCAATAGATGTTGCCTCTGAAAGTCAGAGAAACACCAAAGTTAGGCTGAATGTTGGGCATTGTGACAGTATTTTTGCAACACAGAAAGCATACTTATTTTCATTTCCAAACAGCTTGAGTAAGCTGTTGAGGAATTTGAAAGGGTTCCCTCGACAGTACTTTCCAGCTCCCAAGATAGCCAGAGAATATCTCATGATAATGCAAGTCACCAGTGTGCATGTGCTTAAGTGAGTACAACATGGAAAGGATGAAAATAGATTTAGGCTATCTAAGAAGAATGCTGAGGAAATAATCTCTTGTTTTCCTACAGGCATATACATATGTGCCCATCAATATCTGACTGCAGCTAATTTGTGTCTCCATTTCATGAACTGGTGTCATTGTCTTTAAGTCAGTAACCTTAAGATCAGAAAAATCCACATGTTGCAGATACATAAAACATGTTTTTGTAGTAACAGCTTTTTAGAAATGGGAATCTGATAGAAATACAAAGATGATTAAAACAAATTTTCAGCAGTTTAGACAGTGTTCACTGGTATTTGTGGGAACTGGTACAAACTTTACTTCCTCCCATTGTTTTATTCCTTTCTTTGTGTTTGATATTTGGAGATTTTTTTTTTTTTTTTTTTTTTTTTTTTTTTTTTGCTCATCCCTGAGGAAAAAATAGCACCAGTAAAAGTTACTAAGGCCTTGTAGAATATCAAGGGGTTTATTTTTGTTGCATTCAGTTTTTGTTGTATGTAACAGTTTGTCTTGCACTATGTCCATCCTGCTACCCAAAACTATGCCTGTACTCACAGTTGAAGGGCCATAAACAAAAACTTTCAATACCAGAGCAATGTTAACTGTGGAGCTTCAGGCAGCATAAGCCTTTAAGCTTCCCCTGTCAATGGGATCATGGAATGGAAATCTGAAGCAGAAAGGCCCATTTTCAAGCACAGGCTCCTGCTGTGCTGGGCACTTCACCTATACCCAGGAATTGGTGCTCCCTGTCCCACAGAAAATACAAAGGACGTGGGCAGGAGAAAACCTGGATTCTGTTACAAAAACGCTCCACTGAGAAAGTGAAAAGCCCTTCCTGACCATAGTGTGCAGGACAGAGAAAAAATAAATGCATGTTTTGAAAATACTAAGGGCTGGATAGGGCCTTATCATTTGACTGGTGGTGAAAGCCTAATCCTATTGCTGAGAATGGAGAGTAGGATGGAAATTGGCTGTGAAGGACTCTGAAAGCTCAGGCAGTTGCCCATTATTTACATGATAAAGGTATGTCAGGAGACTTTACCTTTAGGGTTTGTGCAGAACTGTCTCTGTTCCATTTTAAGAAGAACTGCACTTTGTGTCTGTGGGAAAAAAAAAAAAAAAAAAAAAAAAAAAACAGGACTCAGATCATAGTTGTACTGCCTTTTCCTCATTTTAGCTGTTTTTATTAATTTCTTATGCCAGCTGCAAATCTTTTATAAAGCCTATCACAAAAAATATTAGAATTTTCCTGGAAAACCCAACCCCAAGAATTTCCATTGTTAATTAAAATGTCATCTTTTTAACAATTAATTAAACAATTTCAAGAGAGAATGTAGAGGAGAGCAGATCTCTTGTGACTCATTTTTAACAGCAGTTTAAACCACCTAGGGCAAAATCAGGTGAGTTTCTCAGTGAAGAACACCTGGGTTATTTAGTATAGCAAGTAAAACTCTTGTCCTCAGTTAAAATTCTCATTTATAAGGATGTGTCAAGACCTTTGTGATTCCTTCTCAGAATTTTTCCTGTCTAGTATAAAATCAGTTTTCTTCATTCATGATCGTCTCTGATGTTATCCTTCATCTCTGTGAGCCTGAACATAATTAGAAGAATGGATTCTTTCATGTCATTCAATAATATATGTAATTTAATTGCATTCCCACTTGACTTTCTTTTTATTTCAAATTTATATTTACAGCAGCTAGCTAGCAGTATATATTTCTCATCTCTGTTCTTTTGATACCCAGGCACCTACTGAAAACAGATGAATGTTTTATCTCTATGAAATACCCCACAGCAGAAATCAGTATCTAACACAGTAGTAGATGTATAGATTTTTTTCAAGAGCACAATAATGTGGCATCATTGTTTGTGTTTGGCCTTCAGGAAAAATCTTCCATATTTTTATATTCTCAACTACTGAACAATCTATGTAATTAAGGGAAACACTATTACTAATTAGCAATTAGCATTCTGAAATTCACAAAATTCATATGTTTTAATCCTAAACCAAAAGTATTTTCCTTCTGAACTGGGAATTTTCCAGGTTAAATAGTAATTTCATTCTCTCTGAAGACTGGAACAAGTATTGTTCTCACTTCCAGATGAGGTGCAACTCATGAACTCACTTGGTATTTGGCAAGATACTGGCCCTGGCCCCTCCTGTTGTTGGGAAAGATGGGACAGGAAGGGCTAGCAGATATGATTGCCTGGTAAGAAATACTGGAGATGTAAAACCTGTAAGTGAAATAGAAATGAAGGCCAGCTTTGAGATGTGATCATGGCAGGCAGGAAGACGGTGATTAGCTGGAGTCAGGTTGAAGGACAGAAAACAAAAGGACCCAAGAGTGTAGCCCCTCTCCACCCTGCCAAGGTATCAGGGAAAAGGTAGATAAGAAAAGTAGTCTTTAGGGTTTAGAATATAGGATAATATGGTAGTATAGTAGTTCTCATAGGCTGCATGCAAAGTTTGTAGGTTTTGTATCTCACGCCGGTTCGTCACTGTAAATTAGAATATTCAACACAAAAGGAGATATAATGTATTGTAATAAGGTCCTTGCTTTCTCACCCCTCTGACCCCTGCCCTTTTACCTGTCCTAGCTCTCTTACCTGCCTTACCTCCCTTACCCCTGCTATCTCCCTTGCCTCATACCCTGTCTCTCTCTCTCTCTCTCTCTCTCTGTCTCTTTGGGGCATCCTCTCAGCCAAGGCTGGTGGCTGAAGGCAAAGCCCTCTTTACCCACGACCTTTGCAATAAAACCACGTGTTTCTAGAATATCTCAGGTCTGCAGAGTTCCTTCTCCCTGCTGTCCACAGATGATCCTACATCCTGTTACCAATGCATACAGGTACTTTCCAGGTGCATTCTTAGTCTGATGGGATTTTTGCATGTTAGGAACCTGGACAATTACTTTGTGTGTTCATCCCTGAAATATCTACATTCATAGCTTCTTGTTCCTCCTGACAGCTGGTTTAACATTTTGTAATTAATTATCATTTCCATTAATTGTTCATAGCAATTTTTTAAATACTCTTAGAACAAAAATGAGATAGGAGTAACAGAATGAAGGGACAAGCATATTTCTTTTGAAGCTTTAATTTTGATGTATTTTGCTATACAAACAATACTTCAGCAGGCAGTTTAGCACAGCAGTGTAAGGATCTGATCTTACTATAAAATTCCTTGGGTAAAAAACCAATGAACCAACCAACCAGCAGGATTTCTATTTCTACAAGTTCTTTCCATGGGAAGGCTAGTAGGAGTTCTGCCTATGGAACATCAAATAAAACCTGTCAATTTTCACGTCATTGCTTGACAGTTTTGGGGAAGTCTTAGGGAATTTTTACAATGAGATTCTTGATATCTAACATTTTTAAGGGTCTTCTACCATAGTTTCCTAGAAAAACAAAAGAGAGAAACAGAGGTGTACACCTTAAATTTAACAAGGTGAATATCATTTGTTTTTCTTGGTAGCCAAAGGAGAGTGAGAGGCCACTGTTGAAGCACTTCTCACAGAAAATCACCATAATTTGGAATCACTCTTTGGAGCAGTTTTTCTATTCACAACTTAGAAAATCTTGGAATCGGGCCTCCTTTTTAAAATGTCTTTTCATAATTAAACTGCTGTGGTGAGAAATCCCACATTTTGCTCCTTCCTGTTTTTAAGTGAGCTTTCATTTTTATAAAAACATATTTTTGCTCAGATACTCTAAATTGTGATTTAAAGGGCTGGGGAAGACACACAGGAATCCCTCTGGTTTGAATTTTACTACACATTGCAGTCCTTATGCATAAATATTTTTATTATATTTTGTGCTTGTAACCAGTGACAGAAAATCCCAGTGCAATAGCTGTATTCTTGATTCTTAACTGGTTTTCAGTGTCTTAAGCCAGGAGATTTCTTCCCCTAAATTTAATAGAGCTTCACTGGTGCTGAGCCAATATTAATTATATCAAAAGCAAGTTAGTGGTCTGTCAAAGTAATAGAGATAATTTTATCTCCTTTTTTTTACCAATGGACAAACCAGATGGCCCCCAAAAAATCTTATATCAGCGTCTCTGCTAGTCACTGAGAATAACCACATTAGTGAAATTTTGTCAAAACATCCAGTTTAAGATGCCTCCTAGGAATAGCTGATGAGTTGTGACTGAACTGTTTGTTTCACTCTTGAAGGACAGCATTTATAATTCCCTTTTAACATCACTTTATCCTAATTGTATCATATTATCACATTTATCACATTTTATAATAATTTTTCAGTCATCTTTTGCATGTGTTATTAATGCTGTCAGTCCAAGTCACAGCTCACATAGATCCCAGGGGTCTTTAAGAGGTTTCAATGTGGAGGCCTGAAAGTTGCTCAGATCCTTTCAGATCTTAGGCTAGAATCAGGGAAGAGTGGCAAATAGACCAGGAGCCTCACATTTTCCATGACAAATTAGAACATGAGGAGATGAGATTTAATCCTGAGATGGATTTGGGGTTGAGAAGAGTCCACACCTAAGGGAAAGGGCTTGAAAGGGTCTTTAATATTTTATATTATTTAATAAAGCTGGGAAATATATGCTCCTAACTATAACATTATCTAAAGTGCTTCAAAATTAGAGGGGAAAAAGGTATGAGAACAATTTGTTTGAAAAAAATAAACCAGATGAAATGAAAATATTTTTCATCCTTTTTAATTAGCTTATATATATATTTATCCATTTGATTATCTAATTCTTTTAGAAAAAAGATAAATCTAGACACAGTACATAATTTTGTCTTGAAACCTTTTCATTTTCATGTGTAGAACTTAGATAATTTTAAAGCTTTGTTTATAAAACTTGGATTTGCATATATTAAAATTGCCAAATTTTGCCTTCAATCATCCATTAAAGTGACTTTCTCCGGCAGGAAAACATGCAAATAAAATTTCTGAATTTCACAGAAGTGCCAGGGGAGCTATCAGCTATGAAAAAGCACCAGACAGGAAACTGCCCACCTCTCGATGCTTTTCCAGATTCCTGGAAAACTCCACTGACTGTACCGAGACCTCCTCTGCCTGCAGGAAATCGTTCTGCAGGGCACAGAGGGAGGTGCTATGGGAGGATGAGTTCCCCAGGACATCGGGGAGTGATGCTCCATCACCCTGCAAAGGGTTCATGGCTCATAGCCCAGCTGAGGCCAAGGGAGAGCAGAGAGAGCAGAGAGCTCCTTCCCCCCTCACCCTGCAGTCACCAGGCACAACGGAGCACCGCGGCTCAGGAAGGACCACAGCAGGGTTTGCCCAGGAAGGACCACAGCAGGATTTGCTCAGGAAGGACCACAGCAGGGTTTGCCCAGGAAGGACCACAGCAGGGTTTGCCCAGGAAGGATCACAGCAGGGTTTGCCCAGGAAGGACCACAGCAGGATTTGCTCAGGAAGGACCACAGCAGGATGCTCACAGCCCCTTCAGGAGCCAGGCTTGGGGGCAGATAGGAGGCTCCTCACCTCTCTCCTGTCCTTTTGTCCCTCAGCAGAAACCAGGATTTGCCTGTTTTAATGCTGGATACTGAACAATAGTCACGAGTCTGTACTCGTGACCTCACCCATAATCTCTGCATTCTCTCTTCATTTACTTGCTCTGCTGAGGATCACCTTCATTTGCTGTAGCAAGCACAGACATCTGTAATTTCAATTCCATAAAAGAAATAGAACACAGCAGAAAGTCCATTTCCATGAGATAACTGCTTTTTTCCACTAAATTAAATTGTTTTGTTTTCAGATTTAGACCTTACATGCTGGCACAACCTAAAATCCTAAGATAAAAGTTGCTCTATAAGAGACAAGTGTTATTCTTATTGATTATATAATTATCTAGAAATACACCACCACAAAGTCCTCAAGGTTTAACCTATGCCACATCAGAGCTTTATTACTATTGCAGTCACTCTGTGGTACAGACAGACTGAGTAAGCATTTAATCAGAAAATGATATCTAGTTTCACAGCAGGGTGGGTTTGTGAGTGTGCATGTAAGCGTGAAAGTTTTTTCATTTGACTTAAGGGGGCCAAATGTTGCTCTTGGATATGTACATTCTGCTCCTACTAACATCTGCATTTTTGCATATATATAGCATTTCTCTCAAGGGCTCCAAAGGGAATGGTTTTCAAGTCCTAAATGCTTAAATTATTATGTATATTATAAGCAGTTATTTAAAAATACTGACTTTCTAAGCCTCAAAGCCATCTACTGTATAAACTGTTGAAACAATAAGGGTTTAGAAAAAAAAATTCTTAAAAAGAGAAGTGTAACTGAACATTTAAGTACCTTGCTCAGGATCTTACCCAATCTAGGATCAAAACCCACACCTAATACCAGTTTTCCTGTAGAAAGAGCCATTCTGGAATGGCCAGACCTGACTAACTTACTATATGATTTCTCACATTTTAGAGAAATCCTAATTTATTCAGAGTTTGCTTACTTTATTTTAGATTTAACTGCAAAATATGCCCTTGTTCTAAATTAAGTGCATCAGTTCACAGTGTTGCAAGAAGAGCTATTCCTCTTTAAACTACTATGCCAGAGTCTGAAATGATTTCTCTCTGTAGATTTAGTGGTAATGTAATCAGCAGAATTGCAATGAATTTGGATGACTCTGTAGTGGCCACATGGCCCCAGAGTTGCTTTAATTTCTTGCTCCATCAAAATCTACTGCCATTTATTTTTATGTCCATTAACATTTCCAATTAAAACCTGGAGCTACTTTGACACATGTAAATGAGCCTGCTGTCCACATGGAGTCTGCCTACACATGGACAGGAGTCTCAGTGCAGGTGGCCTGGGTTTGCTGCACACCAGAGGAGGGGTCTGGACCCTGTGCACAGGGGCTTGACCTTCCTGCAGTTTGGTGACCCTACCACATTTGGGATGAGCCCTAATGTGGGTAGTAAGTGAAGGCGGCAGGAAAGTCATTGGACTCTGTTTATTGGGAGCAGCCCTTCCAGGTGAGAAGTGACCAGTTAGTGACCCTCTGAGCTGGCACCTGACCATGGCACCTGACCTCTCAGTCCCATGGTTAGAGAGAGAACCTATTCCGAGAAAAGGCAGAATTGACAGATCCAGACTAAACAAGAAAGATTTGGACTGTGTAAAACGGTTACCATTTGTTATCATCTCAGAGATAATAATGTTAAAAAAGAGCGGAAGGCAAGGTATCTGTCTTGTTGGGATTACAGGGTAAAACATGAAAACAGGCAGGCAGTGATAGGCAGAGACATAGAAGTAGGACATTTTGGTTTTGGGGGGATTGATTGTTTTGATTTTTGCTGTTGAGAGTGGAAGCTAATTAGGATTACAAGTCCTTTTTCTTCCCATAGTTATTATCTTCAGTCCATCAGTAGTTATCACCTTTCTATCAAGACCTCAAGCAATTTCTAGAGAAATGTGAAGAAAAAAACAGCTGTTAAATCAGTTGCTATCTGTTCTAGTTTGAAATTTTGGACAGCACAACATTTTTTTTCCTAAACATGAACAGCCACGCATATAGATGATTCCTTCACACAGGACTCAGTCCTGTGAATCATTCTGCTGTTATAGGATAAAGCTGGGCAGCCAGCAACCTACTGGATTTACTACTTGATTAGGAGCAAGTAGTAAATAGGTAGGTAAATAACTCTAAGACAACTGGAAGTGTTTTTGGGACAATCACAGCAAATGTCTCAAATACAGTGAAGGGATTGACTGAAGGGGAACTACTCAGAGATTTCATCAGTTCCAGGATAGATGACAGGACTATCCAAGGTAGCCAGAGCAGCTTAGCCTGATTCATCAAAGTGATGGTCTGAACTGAGGAGTGCAATCAAATAGAGCTTAGTTTTTTTAATTATCATTTCCTACCCAAATATGCAAATTTAACTGGGAGAAACATTTGAAAAAGTCGGTTTGGGATTTCATGATTCTGTAGTGCCTTTCTGATGTGTGTTGTCAAAAAAAAATCACTTTAATTTTATAAGGAAAGAGGATTTTTTTTATGTTGTCCCCAGCATGAAATTCAATGAAATGATGCTGCACTGAGAGAAGTTGTCAGTAAGGAAAATAGTACCATTGATACAAGAGCAAAACCAACAACTGGAGTAAATGAGCCTTAGTAACACTCTCCAATCACCAAAAAAACAAATATGAAGAAATCCAATTTGTACAGTCAGAAAAAAGAGAAAAAGTCAAATACTGAGTCCACATATAGAGGTATCCTTGAGGATAAATAAGAGAAAACAATAGCAAAAATCTCTAACGGAAATAAAAAGCTACTGCTACAAGTACTGGAAAAAAAGAGTATTTAATGCTGTTTTGTTGTTTGTCAACACTTGCCAGAAAAGAAGGCACAAAAGAGGAAAGATCTTTCAGTTGCAGGGTGAATAAGGGTGCCACACATATGTCATGCCATAGACTGGGATTTCACCATTAGGAAAAGGAATATTTGGATGTTTTTGACCTACAGCTTGAGCTAAAGGAAAATAGGAAGCTGAGCAGAAATGGGCAGATAAATACTGTGATGAGACATTGTAATCCCTGACCTGTAAAATGGCTCATTTGGCACTACTGAATCAGCAGCCAAGCATTGGTAAAAAAACTCTAACAAACCGAGCATTTGAGCTGTCTCCAAACAATCAAAAATACTCTGAGAAAACACTCAGTACAGGGGACTACTACTTGTAACTAAACTCTATATTTTAGTATCTATCTGCTTTAAAAATCTACTTGCTTTATCTGTGTCAAAAATAATTTTTGATTCATGATGTCAGGATGAACAGGATGGGCCATTTCACCCTGGTAACATTTGTAATACCTTCGGTCAGGTATTGTTTGATTTGGATGCTCACCCCCAAAAAAGATCTGTAGTGGCCTAAATGGGATGTTAAAAGGATATTCAAGCATAGTAGTACTTGAAGTAACTTGAAGCAAAGTTATTTACAATGCAGAGTTAGTGTATCGTGGAAGCTAAATGATGTCTTTGAGTTCCTAATCAGGCAGCAACCAAATTTCACCATGACCCTCTCCCAGTGTTGCCTGCCTGGTGCCTGTACTACCATGCAGTTGTGGTGGTTCAAAAAAGTCACGGGCAGTCCTCTCCCAGCTCTCACAGGCTGCCTGCCTCAGAGCACAGGTAAAAACTGTGTTCTGTCCCATGAAGCATATGGGCCAAATTGTCCTCTGCAAAACAACCCAGGCACCCAGAAGCTTCATCAATTTGTGCAGAAATAAGGACCAGCATTAATTTTGTATGTAACCTTTAGGATCCAAATATGTTATACTTATCACTGATTCCCTTTCTGAAAGAAGACTTAGAAAGTTATTTAAAACTATCTACTTGATTAAAAAGATGTTTACTTTACATTTTCCATGGGATAAAAACAATGAGTGTCTATTTTGTAGGTGACTTTCTTGGAAGCCATACCCACCTACTAATTCCATAAAAGCAGTGATATAGCCTGAAAGGTTCATAGACTTCAGAACATACATGTGGAAAGCAAACTGTAAATGAGGCACCATCCTCAAGATTCACTGTCCAGGCACTGACAATGAAGGCCTGAGTGCTAGAAAGAAAGCCTCAGAGCAACACTGATGTGTAGTCATCAGTCCAAAACTTTTGCTACTGCAAGCATGACCTGAGAAAATTTTAGGCAGAAAGAAGCTGCCAAGCTGTTCTTTGGGACAGAGCAGCTCCATCGGTTCCCCTTCAGAGGAGAGGCTGAGAGTGGGACTTGCCATCAGACAGCATCAGGGAAAAGCTTCTGCTGGCTGCACCTCAGTGAGCTCAATTTCAGCCCGTGAAGCTCCAGTGCTGCAAGAAGAGGATGAGAAAGCAGCTGAAAAAGTCACTGCCAGTGACAAATATGCAGAGCAGAGACCTACTGAAGCACAGTATTAGGTATGAACAAACTTCCTCCACATGCCACCATCTGGCTGCATCTCTTATGGGAAGCTTGGGGTGGTACAACAAGGTAAAGAGCTGAGTTGCCTCAAGGTTTCCAAGAGTGCACGTTAAAGGGATTAGCTCCTGAATTATTTTTTGTCATATGTTTTCCTTTTTATTTAGTCCAACAGATTAACAAAAGGATCCCCAAAAAAATATCATAGACGGAAATGCAAAAGGTTTCAAAAATGAGCAGTCTGTATATTTTACATAGAAATCTCTGTTTTCCTCCAGTATCTCAGGGATATTGGAGTGAAGAGAGGGGTACTCTTCAAAATCCACCTGAATCATCTTAACAACACAGCAAAATATCTTGTTTTCCACACTTTATACTTCAGTATATTAATCCCTGAGATTCAAGCTGCAATTCAGTTTTTAAAAGTCTGATGCAATCAGGATGTAAAATTAATTACCTCATAAAAATAGTCACAGTCCTACCCTTCGTTCCAGGTTTGGGACAGCAGTTACACGGCATTCACCCATTCTCTTTGCCTTTATGACATCCTCCATCCTCCCTCTAGAGGAAGTACTACAAGAAAATGCTTGAAGTAATTCTAAAATAAGTTGTATTGCAGCGTGTTTGAAAGAACTTAAAATTGGGGAAAAATAATTAAGAGACTTTGTGCTCTGTCTCTTCATCTTCCGACACAAGCAGAAGATATTTTATTACAAAATAAATGCACTCTTTACAATAAAACGTTAAGATGCTACTGTAAATTTGGATAAATAAAAAGAGGTGTATAAATAAATGTTCCATAAAAGACTAAAATGTGTGTACATATTCTGCTACATTCCGTAGCATGCTTTAGCCACATGGTAACATTGCCCTAAGCCATCCCTGCTGTTAAGTAAGCAGAGAAATTTTCCAGGTAATCCTATAAGATGTAGCTACTACACTTGGTTGAAAATGCTGTATATTTTCTCTGAATTGTTGTAATAGACTAAAAAATAAGTATCTTTCAATCTTTTAAGTATCCTTATGTCTTCTCTTTTTTTGTATTTTATTTTTTTAAAAAGTATCTTTTGGGGAAAACCACATTTTTCCAATTTTTTCAATTATTCCTCTATGTACTTTATTGTTGCTTGAGCAAGAGAATGCAAAAACAACTACAGAAGGCTTTTTAATACTTCCAGGTATTATAGAACAAAATCTTTATAACTTGACATTGATAGCATCGACTGTATTTTACACAATCTGTTGACTGAGAATACATAGAGAATCAGAGTTTGGAAAAGGGTTGAGATAACCACAGGAGCAGTTATCAGAGAAGTATCCATGAAGATTAATGTTACACACATGGATATCTGATAAGACATTGTTTTGATGATGTCTGACCAGACTTCATTGTTCTAGCAAATTCCAACAGAGCATACTCAAGGCAGTTTTCCTCACTGGAGCAAAAATCAGTTTTCCAGTGGACCATCACAAGGGACTGACAGGGAGGATTCTTCATCACCAGCAGTGGCAATCACAAGCTTTATTTCTCAGCAATCTCCATTTTGCTTTCTGTGTGTTTTCCTTCTAAATTCATGTTTCATGTTTAGTGGTACATTAATGTGGAAAGATTTCATACTATCTCTTTTTTTTTTCTCATGACTGTTTTTATTTGTAGATAGTATTTCATTCTGTGTCTTCCAATCCAGCTTTTAGCTTTACTCCCATCTGCCGGGTAATATTTAAATTTCTTCACCATCTCTGCTCATAATTACTTTTGTAAGGGCCAAGACATAGAAAATACATTAATGTCAACACTGTATTTCTATTTACAGGTAATATGGGTGCTGGAAAGGTGATTTCTGCGCTTACTAACTGCTGGCTCTCATATTATGTGTTTATCCTTGACCAATCTATATTAGCAAGGGAATAATCTTTGTTTTATTTTACTGCTCTATTCCTCTTTCATAATATGAGATAGTTGGTTGTTGTCTTCTGGTGAGAATGACAAAAGGAAAAGATATCATCTGGCCTTTTATGCCTTTTTGCCTTTTTTTTTTTTTTTGCATATTTAAATTAATCTTTTGCCTTGGAATTTATCATTACCTTTTCTGTAAAATGCAACATTTATTCAATGCATTATGCATTTTGTCAGGTCTCACCTGAATATGCTTCTTATCAACCCTGCCTGTGCCTGCTTAAGGACAGTCCAGCAGTTCTCACTCTAAGCAGCTGATCCCAATCCCACAGCAACTCCTTTGAATCCTTTGGCTGCTCATGGATGTATCTCTCCAGCACCAGCCACCTAATCCCATGCTGGCTGTACATTTCTTTGGGCACCAATCCACCACTGAAAGCTCAGCTGCACCTGTGCTTCTGCCTCAGTAAGGTGGGAGGATCTGATCTGATGGATGTCTTTGTGCAAATGGTCTTCACGTGCTCGAAACCTCACAGCCAACCTGGCAGAAGACAAAATGAAGTTGCCCAGGGGTGGTTTAGTGGTGCTCTTGACAAGGTGGCAGGGTTGAATTTTCAGTGCCCATCCACCCACTATAATTCCGACTTCACTCCCAAATGCAAGTCTTGGAGTGTAATTATCCCTGGAGCAACCAAAGAAAAATATGGGGAAAACATTTTTCTTTTAAACTGCAGCTTTAAGGATGGAAAGTATTTTCAGTGTATGGAAATGTCTTTTAACCTAGCTCTGCTGGGTATAAAATGAACTTTATTTTGAGTGACAGTCTGCTATTTTCTTCTCAGAATCTTCAGTCTAACTCTATTTCATGGTGTGTCGACTCTCTATACGATTACTCCAATATTCAGGTGCAGAGAAGTAAATGTTTCATGAAAGTGATGTCCCTGTCAGTAGTGTGCATATCATCTGGCCCCCTGAGCTGTCAGTGAACAGATTGTAGAATTACCATTAGAATACAGGAGCCCATAGCTGCAGGCAGTAAATGGAGAGCCGGTAAGCATATGTCACCAGCGTGATATTTTAGCTTCGTATGAATTTGTAAAGTGGAAATAAGCCAGCAGTACCGCAGCAACTGCTAACTGTTCTGACTATCCATGTTTCCACATTACACCATATGTTCACAAAATTTGCAGCAAAAAGGAATAAAAACTGCTTTCCACTTTTGTGAAATATAACTTCGTGAGATGGGGTTTAAAATTTCATTGGTCTAATGCTTTAGAGATGTGTTTACCCTGATGAAATTTACTTTTTAAGATAGCATAGGATTTCTGTGGATGTCTACCTAGGAAATTATGCTTAGCTGCCAGCAGGATAAAAACAAGGCACATCTGGTTTGATCCTCTAGGGAGGAAGGTGTTAGATACGTTTGGATTTCAAAGTCAAATTATGTTTTTAATCGTATTCAAGTTGCGGTTGGATAGCAGTCCATCCATGCAGGCAGAAACAGAGTTCAGTTTTTGTTATTAACCTTAGCAAATTTTGTTTCTCAAATTTGCCACAAATGTTTGAATCAAAGAGAAAGGCCCTGGGTCAGTGAAGAGGTACTTTTGCCTTAAATGTCAATTCTTTGTTCTCAAATGCTCATTTGACAAATTACAGGAAGACACAGCAATTCCACTAGGTCTTAAGCTACCATGAAAAAAAGAGAAAAACTAGTTACATTACTTTCCATAGCACATATTATATTTTTTCTCATTAGTAGTAACATTTATATTGAAGAAAACCAAGACTCCTCTTTCTAACTCACAACACCCAGTGCAAAAGAGTAATTGACAAAAACATTGGTATTTGGACACATATTAAGTCTGAATTATATTCTGCAGATACCCGTCTGCCTATTCTGGGATAGGAAATGGGAGGGACACCATGTCGGGAGTACATTATGCCTTCAAGACATTCCAGACACTAAGATCGCAAACCAAGATGGTATAAATTTGGGATGTAGAGGTCAACCAGATCAGGGCTCTTTTTCTTCAGTGAATAAAGCAAGTGATGGTCCCTTTACCCAGGAGCTTATCTGGGACTATAGCAAGACATTATTATTAGATGGCGAGAAATAATTTTTTTGCCCTATACTTTGACACAGAACATTAGCTTTTGGTCACTTGTTCCCAGTTGCAGTATCCAATTACTCCTCACCCATTGTCCTGTAGAGGCTAACAGGCAAAATTAGCACAACTGTAATTATTGATAATGATTCAACCAATTAATAAATAGGTTGCTATTTTCTTGGTTGGAATGTGATAAATAGTAGTGACATCAGAGATATTTGAGTCTTGATAGCTGACAAGGTCGCACCTTCTGGGACATACAATATACACAAAAACTAAAGATGTGTTTAATTATTTTCTTTATGAAAAAAAGAAACAGACCACCAGATGACCTTCTGAGCATCCTTGAAGAGTCATTTATATGATGAAGCATTTGAGCAAGTTCAGATTTTATTTCTTGGAGGTGAAAAAGAAAACACTGTTTCCTTGTTTTGATTTATTGGCTAGCTGAGTTAATTTGTTCTCTCTGTGGGATCATTGCTACGCTGTTTGTGGGCCATCATTTGGAATTGCAAATCTAATTAATTTTATGTGTACCTATAGCTTTTCTATGTCTGTCTTTATACAGCTTAACTATACATAAATATAATAATAATAACATATAAAAATAAAGTAGGACTAGGAAGAGGTGACAAAATAAGACACATTGAAAAACTAAAATGATGAAATGGCAAACAAAACCAAATCCTCAACCACTGGGTGTCCTGTGAGGGAATAGTCTCACTAAAATCTGAATTTTTCCTTTTTTTTTTTTTTTTTCTTTTACCTTCTGTATGTGTGTGCATGTGTGTGTATTCTGGTCCATGATCTATAACTGCACCAAATTTGAAGGTTCTACTCAGTGGCATTGTGAAAAATCACAAATGTGCCTGCAGCATACTTGCTCACTTTCAGCAATTTTCTTGGCTACAATCAGATAAAGAGATTTGATGACCTTTATTCACCTTAATTTTTCCAAACTGAAGGCCTGCTGCACTTCAGTAAAAGTAGAAAGGAATTGGCTCACCCACCATGGCTGACAAATGGATAGTTCAGATTTGAGGAAAATAACTGAAAGGTCAGCTTTTACTGTAAGGGTAGTTTACCTTTCTCCATTGATAGTGATTGCATAAATGAACACACCAGATCTCAAGACTCTAACTTGGCATATGGAGACTAATCACCATTAAACACACTTGACAAACAGCTCTACTATATGGATAATAAATAATGTGTGTTTGTTTCTGGTTTTGCTCATTGCTATGGTTTCAAAGCAAGCACCTGCCACTTTGATTATAATCTCAAGAACATCGCTGGGCTTTGTTTGTTCTTCTTGAGCTAATCAGAGCAAATTTGTCATGTTGGTTTTAGTTAAAGGGTATTAGTCCTAGAATTCTTGTGCTATATGACAGGTAAACCTTCCATTCAAAATGGTTTGTAATACAAGAGGAAATTAGTGCTTTCTACACTATCTTTTCAGTTAAACTTAATGACAAACTTATTAGTGCATCAGATAGCATGAAGGAAAATATACATTTTGAATCTATATCTTCTATTATCATTATTACATTCATGTATAATATAGTTATACAGGTGGTGATTTGTAAGATTTTTTTTTTTTTACATCTATTTAATTCTGTGTATATATCTGTATCTTTGGTAAAGAATCAAAAAGTTTTTAAATTATGCTCTAATGTTTCAGGTATTCTTCATAAAGACATTCCACAAAACTGTGGCTGCTGCTGGACAATTGGTTTTAAACCACCAGTTGCCAAAAGTGACAATAGCGAGCCAGTCTCAAAGGCCCTTTTTTTACATAAAACTCAGTGATAAGCCACACACAGGTGTCTGAGAAATCTCTTGCACCTTGCTAAGACACCCCAAAAAGCTCTCACTTTCTTTTGTGCTCCTTCTTAAATACTGAATGCTTTAGGAGGGACAATTTGTCTTGCTGCCAGTAAGAGGCTTTGACTTACACTCTTAGAGCACAATCTATGCCTTTGTGCTGGTGCTGAGCCAATTACAATGCGAAACCCATAGAACTTTCTAGCTAACTCCCCAAAATGTCTACAGGTAGGTCTAAATGTCTTTCCCTATTTGGAAGCACCTTCTGGAGGTGTAGGGAATGCTTTACTACAACTCAGCTTTAAAGTATGACCTCTCTGATATCATGCTTCTCTCTGTATCCATAATTGTATGTAAGGAGGATAGAAATCTTGAACATGCTTTTAGGTCAGCCTGATAACACCCACTTGTAGCTTTGTGTTATCTTTTTTTATCTTTTCATTGACATTGAGAATAAAATTAGTATTTGGTTAAAGCTGCTTGGATTCAAACTTCAACTCTGTTAAGTAGAATCATGCTGTAATTTATCTCATTGGTTTTATGTGGAATTCTTTTCTTGCTAAAACAAAGATTTTTGAGGAACTTGATATGATAATCTTTTTCTTGTGTTCCACTTAGAGATTCAACCAGCAGAATCTTTCATTTTGACCATTTCAAAATGAAAATTATGATTTTCTTCATTTTGGAATCATATAATAGTTTGGTCTGCAAAGGACTTTAGAATATAATCTAGTTCAACTCCCTGCCACAAGGGTTCATCCCCACACTCAGCAATTCACCCAACCTGGCCTTGAATATTTCCAGGGATGGAGCATCCACAGTTTCTCTGGGCAACCTGTTCCAGTGTCTCCCCACCACAGAGTAAAGAATTTCTTTCTTTTGTCCAAGATAAATCCTGTTGCCTTTTAATCTGAATATGCATTGTCCCTTATCCTGTCACTGCAAGCCACAGCAAAAGTCCTTCTTCATCTTTCTTCTAAGCACCCTTTATATACTGAAAGGCTCTCTAAAGCTTTCTCTTCTTCAGCCTGAGCAAACCCAACTCTCTCAGCCTTTCTTCACAGTAAAGGTGTTCCAGCCCTCTGGCCAATTTAGTAGCCCTCCTATGGACCTGTTGTAATAGGTTCAGGTCATTCTCCTGCAGTATTCTTGATTCATCTTTCCCTTTTTTGGTATCTAGAACTAAACTGCAACAGATTTTTTTAATTTTGTTTTGTTTTGTTTTGTTTTTTTTTTTTTTTTTTTTTTTTTTTTTGTTAATTCTAGTAAACAATCCCCAAACCCCCAACTATCTACCTAAGTCTAAAAGTGGGAAAAGTAAGTGAGAATAAAACCATCTTCAAGTAGCCCTACAATCTTGTACTGGAGCAATCAGATGGGGAGAAGGGGGCAGTAAGGTGTCTGTGGGGAGGATAGAAAGAGCTGAAAGAAGGTTTGCTATGAATAACATCTGCCTAAAAGGTGGCAGGCACCCAGCCTTTTACAGCCAAACCCTTTCACAGGCCATGTCCATCTGAATAAGGGTCTTTACACGAGCTATGGTGGAACACATGAATAAAACAGAATCTGATAATTTAAGTCCAAGCTCCAACAGGAACGTATCATATTCCCTACTATGCAAAGTATTGAGATGTTCATGAAACCTTATCTCACGTACAATTCCAATATCACCAAGGATTGCAGTACACCAGTTCTTACAGTTCTCAGACTCCTGGAAGCCTGGAACAGCCAAAGAATAAAAGAATAGAAATGATATTTCCTCACTATTAAAAGAAAAAAAAAACTCTGAAACAATGAAAAAAGTAGACTATGCTGGGCACTTTAAGAAAGTAGACTATGCTACAAGGCGAGGTGAGTCATTAATTTATTTTCTCCTTTTTTTTTTCCTTTTTTAAACTTTGATACTTCTGTGAAGCAAACTCTATGTCTGTATATGTTATTAAGCAATAATTTTAAAAAGTAATCTATAGAAGGTTTGCTACCCAGGCTGAGACCTCGTTGACCAATTCTATCTGAGATCTAACCTATAGCTGCATAATAAATCCTGAAAATGATATTTACACTGGAAATGCTGACAGAATTTTTGCCATAATTACAGGATGTTACTATAAATACATGTTTGTGCAGCATATATATGTACCATATCCACATATATATGCTGTATGCAGTGGTTTATTAGTCATAAGGCATTTCATCTTGGATGATTTTTTCAGTAGAGATGCTTCATCTGTGTCCTGAACACATTCTAACAACAGAGACAATAAAATTATTACTACATGTATTGTGACAGATTCACACAACTGTCACTTTTGATGATGATGTATTGATACAACACAGAGCAAGAATAAGCAACTAAGTAATGTATATTGCAAAAGATAAACCTGCAATAGCACGAATTTTGCTTTATTTAAGGGAGAAAAACAAAAACATGCAGATGACAGAACTTTCTCAATTACACATTTTCTAGCATTTCATACAACTCTCTCCAAAGCAGGTTTTAACACATTTATGCTTCCTAGAAAAGAAAAAAAAAGAACAGAAATCCATCCACCCCCAAAGTTATTTAGAAAGAAAGGAGCATCCACTCAGGTGCCCCAGCACACATCACTCCTGTTCTGTGTGAAAAGAAGGCAAGAGCTCCATTACAGTATGATATCCCTTCAGGGGATTGTCGCTGTTGTCAATCAAAACAAGTTTTTCACGAACACATTTACTAAGAAAACCTTGTCTTTTTGCAAGGGGCCACTGTCAAGACTTGTTAAGAATAAACAAGGCAAGACCATTCCCGTTTACATTTGACATCAGAAGGATGCACATTTAGCTGTTTCTCCGGCTCAGCCTCTCCAGTAGGCAGAATCCTGGAATATGCTGAAGCAGAAAAGCCTGATATGTAAAGACAGGCTTAGAGTGAGTCAGTGAAATATAAAGAGAGCCTACAGGATAAGGAAACCACAATTAGTGTGGGGATGCTAGCAAGGGAGCTTATCTGTGAAGTTTTCTGAAACACTAATTGCAGTTTCTTTTATCAAGATGAAAACATCTCAAAAGATAAATAATTCTGTATATGCAAAACCATAGTAATTTCTGCTGGCTAATATTCAGCTTACTGGTCTTATTCTGCAGCTCTGGAAGGGCAGAGCTTATTCTAAATCACCAGAATTATTTTTATCTTGAGTTTTAGTAATAATCAGTGCTTAGTCTTAAAGACTAAATCCCCAGAGTCATGAGTTCCTAAGATAATCCCATGCTTTATTACAGTAAAAAGCAGGATTTTTGTTGTTATGGTCAAAAATTAGCCTTAGAATTTCCTCAGGGTTGCTAAATAGAAAGGCAAGTAAAAAGAGCCAGAAAACCTTATTCAGTTTTAAGCGAAACAATGAGTTTTCTCTTCTTTTTGTACAGGCAAGCAAAATCATAACTCAGACAACAAAACCAGAAGAGAAAAATAGCAGAAGGCCATGGGAAAAAAAAATGAAATTGAACTAATTTTTTCCTAACTATCCTACCTTTAGGAAGATAAGAGACATGAGAATGACATTGCTGTTGTAAGTAATGCCTGAAGCATGGAGCAGCTGAGCAAGATTTTTGATAACTCCAGACAGAATGAGACTACAGAAATATCAACTAATCAATTTCTTACTGAATCAACTTGGTGCCTTAGGTCACAGCATGGTTATTTACAAGGTTTGACCTCTGGATCTCATTCTTACTACCTAGGCAGATACCTAAAGGTTTTCCCCTCTCATTGATGTAACAGCACTATCTCATGGAAAAATGCAGGAAAATGTAACATCATATATGTAGAAGATACATAAATGCAGAATATAAAAAAATCATTCCTATAAACCTAATCTAACACATATGTCCTTCTAAACACATATTCCTCATTTTACAAAAGAGGTCACACCATCAATAACTACTACATCTCACTTTCAGAGAAATCATCCCTTACAGATATTTTCCATACTGTTTTTTAAGTGTATTTACACTGGAAGTATTCCAATGCTTTACTTAATGATGTATGTATTTGTGTATAAAGGTGGCAAACTGTATTTACTTAAATCTGCATCAATCTTTAATCACTAGATAAAAGCACTATTGCACTATTGTAGTTAAACCAATTATTATTGATTCCACATCTCTTGCAAAGTGCCATCACATTTTTGTGCTTCCTCACTAGAATTAGTAAATAGATATTGCATTTGATGGTTATGGTAAACCTTTCTATCACGCTGTTCTACGAAGACCCTTACTGACAGTAAAGGATAGAAGCAGTCTGAAGACTAGTTATCTTCCATTTGTTTTACAAGGTGTTATACTATGACTACATAAGAAGTGAGAACTACTGGAATATTTTTGCTTTGCTTTGTTGTTTTCTTTCATTTTATCCAGAAATATCTGAATAAAGACTGAACACATATTCAGAACTGGAAACAATACGTGTAACTTTGTAGACATTAGATATTCCATGATTGAATTTAGGATTGTCTCTGGGAAAAAGTAGTCTAGTTTGCAGGAGGCATGCTGGAGGGAGACAGATCTAGAGAAATGCCTCCAAACAGCAAGGACAGCTGAATAGTTCAGGGGAAAAAGGGCCAACATAATAATAGCCATTAGCAGAGAGCAAGTAGACCACTGCTTGAGCTGGAGTGGCAATGCTGACATGGTCCTGCACTGGAGAAAGCAATACAAAATTAGAAAACTTCATGTATAGTCTCTGGGCAACTGGGAAGAATTAGAGGTAAGAGAATTATTTATAACTTAATCCCATAATATTTCTGAAAGACATTCTATAAAACACAGGACATTTCTATGCTGTTAAATGGAAAGGCAGTGAAATTGAGCATTGGATGGGACCGCCAGCCTTCTGCAGTGCATAATTGCTAGCATATTCCCTGGCAGGGTTTTTGCCTTTCCCAGTTAAGAGTTCTCCAAGACAATGACTGGGCACAGTTCAGGGGATAACTTGTGCCAGGACCATTCCCAAAAGGCCACATGGAGAAGAATGTAGTGGTTTGGGTGTCCCCCACCCTACACTTAACTTTGCAGCAGTCAGTGCTGTACCCTCAAACACTCCTCTTGCCACAAGACACTTCATGCAACACGTTCCCAGAGCTTCATGCTATAAAAACATTACTATGGTAAATAACAGTCTTCTTGTCCTCTTACAACCTACAAGAAAAAAAAAAATTAAATATAAAAATAGTATTTTTTTTTAAGTTCAGATAAGTTTCAGGGGTGAGAAGGTGCCCATAAGACCCTTGGGCCCTAAGACTATGACAGTGGTCTGTGGACTTGTTTTATTTATTAGTATAGACAAATCAAAGAAATTTTCACTGGTATCTATGAGGCATGCTACCAGATATCAGAGCTCTCAATACACACATTGTACAAAAAAATAACACCACACATTTTGTTTTTTGTATTTGTAACTGTGTGATTACATCAGTAGCCAATTCAATAAGACAAATCAGCAATATTTGATGGGAGAAATTTGAAAAAATATCAGTTAAATGTAAAACTATGTTCTGAGTGCCACAGGCTTTTAATAAGAAACCCACAAAGTTCAAGTCATTATCACTCAAGGTCCCTGGCAGCTGACAGATATAAGACTAGCTCTTCAAGCCAGCCTGGTAATAAAATCAATACACAGACTCACAGTGGTGGCTGTGTGTTCACCTAGGGCTATACGGCCTGCTGTGTTATGATGCATAATATTTCCAATTTCAGTAGCCACTGGCAGATAAAAGAACAATGTGGCTAACAAAAAACTCAGTGCTCTTTGATTCCCCAGCTGAAATGAAGAAGAAAGCTTTTCCTAGCTGCTTCAGTTAGGTAAAAAGAAGCTAACACTCATAACAAGAACTCATAGAGAGCAAGGGCACACACTGACATTGCTGGATATATTGCACATTTCCTTAACCACTTAGCTACAGCATCTCATTTCACTGCACCACGGTACCAAGCTATTTACTGCATAAGAAATGCAGGAGAGCTAGCACTGTGGGTTTTTGGAATTGTAACAGAGCATACCAATGTGTAAAAAGAAAATAGTGCTCTTGAGGATATGTTGACATTGCCTAACTTTAAGTATACATTTCCTGACTTGTACACTGGAAATTTACATAAACCATCTGGAATACCCTGGGTCCTGAGACAACACTCTACAATAAGGCCAAATGCTACTCTTTGGCATCACCAGAGATTAGAAGATAACTTCACCTGCCACTTCTGAAACTGCAGGAGCATAATTCTATTATTTTTGACAGAATATATTGTGGCAGTGATTAATACTGCAGCAGAATTAACACATTTTTCAGCTATTCCCACAATATCAAAACAACAGAGAATTGTCCATTAACAGTTAAGAAATTTATATTCATTTGTATTGGGTTTGCATAGCAAGATTTTTAAGGGGTGTTACAGGGGTGGCTTCTATCAGAAACTGCTCAGAAGCTTCCCCTGTGTTTGATAGAGACAATGGCATCTGGCTCCAAGGCAGGCCCACCTCTGGCCAAGGCTGAGCCATCAGTGACAGTGGTGGCACCCCTGGAGTAACAGTGTCCTGGTTTCAGCCAAGGACAAGGTTAATTGTTTGCAATAGCTGAGGGTGGCTGAAGGTGCCATGACCAGACACTGACTTTATTCAATACCACCTCATGTAATTGCCAGGGATGGGTAAAGAGACTCTCTCCCTTCCAAGAAGAAGAGCATCCTTTTCCAGGGAGGAGAAAATGTAGTGGAGGAGGAGCTGGTCCGTATTTGCTGCCAGCTTTCCATATAAATAATTTCTTTGCTTCATACCTTTTGTTATTAATAATGTTGTTGTCACTATTTGTTCTCTTATCTCATTGTTGTTTCCAGTTAATAGTTCTTACCTCAAGCTATCATTTTCTCGAAAGTAGAGAATCTGCCTCCAATTCTCAACTCCATCCTGGTAAAGCAGGAAGTGGGAGGGGAAGGGGGAGTGAGTAGTGGTGTGGTTTTAGCAAGATTATTAAATTGCAGAATGCCAGTCCTAAACAACAACACAGTTGAGAAAGGAGGAAAAAAACATGCATAGCAGCAGCAGAGAGAAAAGTGAAAATATGTGAGAGGAACAGCCCTAAACACAGCAATGTCAGTGCAAGAAGGAGGGGGAGGAAGACACTGCAGCAGAGATTCCCCTGCAGCCCATGGTGCAGCCAAAGGTGAGGCAGCTGTGCCCCTGCATCCCATGGTGCTCCACAGGGGAGCAGAGATCCATCTGCAGCCTCTGCAGAACCCCAGACTGGAGCAGGGGGATGCCCAAAGGAATTTGTGTCCCCATTGGAAGCCCATGCTGGAGAAGGCTCCTGGAAGCACCTGTGGCCTTGTGGAGAGTGAGCCCACTCTGGAGTAGGCAAGAGCCCATGAGGGACCCATATTGGAGCAGGCTGTTCCTGAAGGAGTGCACCCCATGGAAGGGACCCATCACTGAAGGTGTTCACAGAGAGCTGCATGCTGTGTGAAGGACTCCTGTTGGAGAAGTTTGTGGAGGCCTGTCCCCTGTGGGAGTGACCCAGCAAGAGGAAGGAGCAGCTCTTATCCTCTTTCTAGTGTGTCCCTGGAGAGGAGGAGGTAGAGAAATCACAAGTAAAGAGGAGCCCAGAAAGAGAGGAGAGTTTTGGAGAAGGCATTTTCAAATTTTGTTTCATTTCTCATTATACTACTTGGATTTTTTGTTACAAAATTAGTTTTCCTCAAGAAGTCTGTTTTGCCCGTGACAGTCACTGGTGATCTCTTCCTGTCCTCATCTCAATCTGAGCCTTTCCTTTTTTCCCTCTCTCCTGCCCAGATGAGGAAGGCAGTGATAGAGTAGCTTTGGTGGGTGGCTGTCCTACAGCAAGGGACAACTCACCTCAGCTCTGTAGGATCTGGACCAGAATGTCTACTGCTTATAGACTTTCCTGTCTCTATTGCTTGGGGCTTTTGGCTTGATCTCCCTGAACCTGTCCTCTGCCCTCTGTTCTATTACTTGCCTCTTCCTGCTCTTGCTTCTGCTTTTGGGAAGCTGCTGCTCCCGCATCACTGCATTCATCCTTCCTCCAAACTACTACTTTCCTTTTTTTTTTTCCCATTCCCATCCCCTTTCCCTTCCCTTCTTATGTGCCCAAGGGCACTGTGGGTCCTGCTTTTGGGAAGTGCTCAGAAATGCTGTGTGACTGCAGGACAGGGATTATCCAGGATCAATCCTGGTACACACCAGGACTAGGTGCATGCTCAAGGCCAACAGAAACCTCAGAAGATACAGCTGTCATCTTCAGGATATCTTTAAAGATCATGAACAAGCCAAAGTATTTTAGTGGCTTATGATTTAGGCATACTGGAGTAGACAGCACACAGAGACAATATAAGACATAGTTCTCGTGCTGTGATCAGGTTTTAGTCAACAGTGAAGGCAATGCTTCCAGCATCAAAGATTTCTCCATGAAAGGGCTATGAGAAGTGCTTTAATGTTGGAGTGCAGGACAGAATCAATCTCACTGTGAAAACCCTCTCTCCTTGATGTGAGTCGTGTAGTAGGAGTGCAACCTGTTCCTCAGAGCTGAAATTCAGGATGGGCACGACCACTCAAGACCATATTCCAACCCTCCCACTACACACCACCTCCAGGTCCTATTTCTTGGGATGCCTGATCCCCTGCTTCAGTTTAGGGAATCAGGCCTCTGCTATACCTGTTACCTTCCTCTGTTTCAAGGAACCACTCCTCTACAGGCTGTGCTAATGTTGCTGCCTTAGCCCCATAAGAGAATACAACATGGAAGTTAATGTAGGTGAAAAAGAATGCAAAAAATTTTCCTAACAATACTTCCTTCACTTCCCCTCTCATAAAAAGCCACTGCACTCTAGTTACATGTTTGCATAACTGTGTTCAAAAATAACTGAAATACTTTAGAAAACATTTTCCATCTTAAGGCAAAGCATGGAAATTTTTTGTGTAAGCTGTTGAAAGCTTCAGGAAATTATATAGGGATGCATAATGGAAAATTTCTGGTTGTTATAATCTACCATATACATATATATCACAGAATCACAGCACAGCTGAAGCTGGAAAGGACTCCTAGAGGGCATCTGGTCCAACCCTCCTGCTCAAGCAGAACCATCTGAAGCCAGTTGCCCTGAACTGCATCTTGATAGCTTTTAAGTATCTCAAAGGACTCCACAACCTCCCTGGCCAACCTGTGCCCACTCTGGTCATCCTCACAATAACAACTTGTTTGCTGATGTTTAGACAGAAGCTTCTGTGTTTCAGTTTGGGCCCATTGCCTCTGGTCCTGCCAATTAAAGAGGATGTGGTGAATGAAGCATAGGGATACTAATTTATGGATTTTGTTCTAATGCCTAACCAAACTCCGTGGCACAAGACAGTTCCTGGAAGAATCTTCAATTCATTTGTGAGAAAGAAAGACACAAGTCCTGCAGTTCAAGCTGAAACATCCTAAAACATCAACCACTCATGGGTTCTGGATTTGGCATTGGACATCTTTAATTCCAAAGCTGTGAAATATTAGGTCTATTCAATTCAACAAGCATTTTTCTTCCAAAATTAACACTTATACTCACACATCTCAGCATGAATTACCACAAAGAATTTTAAAATTATGTAGTGGGTAAGACCTGCATCTTTGAATTCCCTTTAACCTTTGCTAAATTGCTGTTCTTTAAATTGCTCCTACAGCTATTTAATTTCCCTCCCCAGTATTACCAGTCATTTTTGTTTGGTTATTTTTATTTTTATTTCTTTGTCTTGCTTGAATGGAGGAAGATAATAGCTGTGTCACTGTGACAGAGCACTAACTCTGGGCACCAGCCCTGGTGTTGCCTCAGCCATGTCAGAGGGAACAGAGTCTTGGTCTGCCTGCAGGTCTGCACGAAAAGACCTGCACCAGCCCAGTATGGCCATGGAGGACACAGGTGAAAAAAGCCTGAAAGGAGAAGGCAGGGAGGACTGGGGAGGGTAGGAAAGCAAGGTCTGCCTGTGGTGATGGAGGAAAGCTACTCCTCTGTTGCTTCTCTTGTGTCTTGTGACCAGACCATAGCATGCACCTGTCTTCTCTCTCCTGCACCACTCAGTCAGAGAATTGTCAGTGCTCAACAAAACAAATGGGCACCCTGTCATCTTCTTACAGGGGTATGGAAGCTCCCCAAAATCACGGGGAGAAGCTCCATTCTCCCTGGCTGGACAAGGATTGGGCCCCAGATGAGCTCCTGGCACTAAGCCCTAACAGTGTAGTGGCCATGTCACAGTGGGCAGAATGATGGTGGTGGCCTGTGCTAAAGTGGGGCTGGTGACATGATTGGCCCAGGATGAGGCTTTTGTAACTGGCAGGAAATATGGGCTGGACAGTCCTGGGCTGGGAAAGCCTCAGGCAGGTTGAAAAGGATTTTTCATGTTTACAGAGGGTGGCTGCTCCATATGTTGACTCTGCTGTCTTTGACAGCCAAAGCCCCAGAGAGAGCCACAACCAGATCATGGCACTTGTCAGTCCTCTCCCTCCTCCACCACTCAGCTGGAGAGCACTGCAGAGAACTTGTGCTAGGACATTAACCTAAGCTTTAGGAAACACGCACATCTTCATTCTATACCACATCATGGCCCTATGAGCAGCTAGAGGGTTCCCACAGCAGTGGATGAAGGGAGCTCCACATTACCCACAATCTCTGTACCCTATCATGGTCCCAGGGGCAGCTGGAAGAGCACCAGGGCTACAGACACAGGGAGCTCCACATTACCCCACTTTACTTTGTGAAACTTCTATGTGTCCAACCCCCTTACAAACATGTGAGGAAAAAACAGAACTCACCTTGTGAAAAAGACAAGTCCTGGAATTCTTCAGTGTTTTTTGTCTTAATAAAAAATTGTAAGGAGAGCATCTATGCTCTCTCTAGTGCTACATACTAGCACTGAAATATCTGCCTTAGCTATTTCCTGCTGATTTCCTAGATGTTTGTTCTCACAAAGACAGCAAGGGCAATTTTATTAATATCCACTCTTCAACCCTGAGGATATATCTATACTTCCCAGGAGAGAGTGCATATATATGTGTAAATGTATATGTGGGTATATATAGATATTAATTTACATATATATGTTAGGTGCTTATTATGCACGTAAAGGGAAAGTCACCACATGGAAACAATGTCAGATTTTGAAGGCAACTCACCTAAGAACTCTGAAATTATTGTCCCTGCAGCCTTAACTCTCCCTGCTGTGTATGTGGATCCATTAGCTGAAAGTAAGAACAGAAGGAGAAAGAATCCATGGTCTGTGGCAGTGGAGATCAGTTGTGCCTCTTTACTGAAAGAGAAGATTTCTTTTTCTTTTACAGTTTAATTTTTACCTTATTGATTTTTTGCTTTTTCTCTGTGATGAATATTGATTGTACTCATGCAGTGTTGCACTCATACTAGCACTTTATTTCTCCCTTGTTTATTCATTGTGGTAAATTACTTGGGGTATGAATACTGCTGAGTATCACAGAATTACAGTTACACAGAAGTTGGAAGGCACCTCTGGAGATCACCCAGTCTGTCCCCAAAGGAGGGTCAAATACACCAGATTGAGTGTTCTGTCAAAAGATCAGCACTGGCTGCTGACACATCCAGAGGGACCCCAAAAGGCTGGAGAAATGGGCCCACAGGAACCTCCTCAAATTCAACTAGGAGAAATCCTGCACTTGAGGAAAGACAATCCCATGCACCAGTGTGTACCTTGGGCCATCCAGCTGGAAAGCAGCTCTGCAGAGAATGATCTAGGGGTCCTGGTGGATGCCAGACTGGACATGAGCCAGCAACCTGCCCTTGCAACAAAAAAGAGCAATGGTATCCTAGGCTGCATTAGGGAAAGTCTTGTCAGCAGGTCGAGGTGATTCTGCACCTTTATTCAGCTTTGGTGAGCCACACCTGGAGTACTGTGTCCAGTTTGGTGTTCCTCAGTACAGCAAGGAGCCTAGGGTATTGTCACTTCATCAGATAACAGGGTGGTTAACATCTCCTATGAAGACTAGAGCCTACAACCTTGAGACTTCTTCCCATTGCTTGAAGAAGGTTCTCAAGAGTCATCACATGCCTGCAGGTTGAGCTCTGCACATCCCTGTGAAGGGAAAATCTTCCTCCTCACCAGCCTGTCCTTAAGAGCCTGTACCCTTCCACCACAGCACTCCATTTGTGTGAGCCATCCCACCACTTGTTTGTGCAGCTAAACCACAGCCCTGCCTGCTCCCCATGCTGCAGATGCAGGCACTTTGGACCCAGCCTTTCTTGTGCTGATTCCCCAAAGGGCGTGGGAGCTTCCTCATGTGCCACCCTCTCAGCATTGGTGTGCCTGTGCTGCAGGCAGGACCCATCATCCATTGCTTCATTGTTTCCAAGTTGTATCCTGCCCACCTCACCCTGCACCTTTTGCTTAAAATTCATAGAATCATAGAATGATTTGGGTTAGAAGAGCCCTTTAAGATCACCCAATTCCAACCCCACTATGGGTAGGGATGCCACCCACTAGACCAAGCTGTTCAAAGTCCCATTCACCCTGGCCTTGAACCCCGGGAATGGGGTAAAAAGCCAGTCCACAACCTCTGCACCTCCCTGTTGGCCTCCTTTTCTTCTCTTCACTCCCTCTCCTCTGCATTCCCAGTGTAAATCTCTACACATCAGCTTGCCCAGCTTGAGGACAGTGATGGCTCTGCTGCCCCGCCCAGGTAGATCCTGTCCCTTTCTGCCAGCCGGCCATCCCCAGAGACCATCCGCCGTCTCTGCAGCCGAATCCCTGCCATCGGCACCGTCTGTGCGAACACACGGCCCCGAGCCCTCCGTGTCCGCAGCGGAGACACGCCGGGAGCCTGCTCTGGGAGGCGGTGGGCGGGGCCGGGATGCGGGGCCGGGATGCGGGGCTGAGATGCGGGGCTGGGATGCGGGGCTGGGATGCAGGGCCGGGATGCGGGGCCGGGATGCGGGGCTGGGATGCAGGGCCGGGATGCGGGGCCGGGATGCGGGGCTGGGATGCGGGGCCGGGATGCGGGGCCGGGATGCGGGGCCGGGATGCGGGGCCGGGATGCGGGGCAGGGATGCGGGGCTGGGATGCGGGGCCGGGATGCGGGGCTGGGATGCGGGGCCGGGATGCGGGGCTGGGATGCGGGGACGGCGGCTCCCTCTCCTGGCCCTGCGGCGGCACGGCGGGACACTGCCGCGGGCCGGGACCTGCGCTGCCAAAAGGCAAAAAAACCGCTCAAGAGTTCTGTTTGCGGTTTTAATATTTATTAAAAAAAAAAAAAAAAAAAAAAAAAAAAAAAAAAAAAAAAAAAAAAAAGTCTTCCTGAAACAGAGCGCTTTTTTTTTTTTTTTTTTTTTTTTTTTTTTTTTTTTTTTTTTTTTTTCACGTGTTAATTCAACATAGATAGAGTTAGCACTGAATCACTGAATGTCTCCTGATTCCTGAAAGGAAAAAA
This sequence comes from Zosterops lateralis, assembly GCF_965231275.1. Classification (NCBI taxonomy): domain Eukaryota; kingdom Metazoa; phylum Chordata; class Aves; order Passeriformes; family Zosteropidae; genus Zosterops; species Zosterops lateralis. The sequence goes on along the minus strand of NC_139764.1, from coordinate 97,042,579 downwards.
AAAAATGAAACCTGCTGAGCTGGGCATTCTGAGCAAGTGGAAAGATTGGGTTCAGAACCTCTAGTGAGGAAGAAACAAATAACTCCTTGTCCTGTGTTTTCTTGATATGTGCACTATGTGCACTAAACACCAATCTCTAATGGGAATGGGAACAACTCCTGTATTTAATGAGTCTGTACTCTGCTTCCTTGCAATGCTGGCCTGAGATTAAACTCCTGTTTCTGGATTACCAGGGGGGAGAAGCAATATTCAGTCTCAAGGAATTGTCAGAGGTTCAGAAAGGGCTGGCAACTCCAGGAAAAAAAGCATCTCAATAAAATGTATCTTTTTTTTTTTTTTTTTTTTTTTTTTTTAATCACTGAAAATATGGAGAGAATCCAGTGTGACAGTAGTTTGCATACTCTCAAAAAAAGTCAACAATATTCTCACACAGCTCCAGTGTAACTGTATGTGGCTGAGCAGCAGGTAGGTGGCCATTATTTGGTGCATTGACCCCATGAGCTTCATAAGACTTATGCAAACAAGAAAAACAATAGTGAATTTATGACAAAAGATTAAGGGTTTGTCCATAGGGAAAATTCAAGGGAGATTCACTCCTTTGAGTGGATTATCAAAACCTCATTAAGCTTCTTTGAATATCCCCTTATTTAGTATTAAATTGTCTTTATTCTTACACTAAGAGTGAGTTTTAACACTTTAAATTTACACCTTCAGTGCATTTGGATTGATTTTTCTCAGTGTCACTGTTAAGAAAGATCCCAAGCAATTGGATTTTAGGCAGTTTGCAACAGCACAAAAGACTTCAAGATTTGTCCTCTCAATCCAGGACTGAGGTCGCTACAATCACTGTGGAGAGGAACCTTTCCTGCACTGTCTGCATCGTAATATCCGAACCTGTCTAGAGGTGCAGACTCAAAAGCAAGATTTCTCTTGTCTGCATGAGCCTCTTAGACCTGAAAGGTCTAATGGCCACATGAAAGATATGGTGACAGGACAAGAAGAAATGGCCTCAGGTTGTGCCAGGGAAAGTTTAGACTGAATATTAGGAAAAATTACTTCACTGAAAGGGTGCTCAGGCATTGGAACAGTTTTGGTGGAATCACCATCCCTGAAAATATTGAAAAACATGTGGATGGAGCCCTTGGGGACATGGCTTAGTGGTGAATACGATGGTGCTGGCTAATGGTTAGACTTGATATTGGAGGTCTTTTCTAACCTCAGTGATTTTATGCCTGTTGAAGTTAGTCACTGTTCTGAACTTCCTTGGAAATATGGGGGAATGCTAGTGTGGAAGTCTACAGGAACACTCCCCCTTTATCATTGCACTGACTGCCTGAGTCTCCACTGCAGTCACTGCAGCCTCCATAGAGGGTCAGCCCCTGGAGCTCAGCCCAACTGCCTGAACTTGGGGTGTCTCACAAGACAACGCATTTTGAGACTTATTCAATATATCCACACAAGGACAGCAGATAAGATGGATGCATTCTGAATGGGGAAAACCACAAGGGGCACCCAGGTGGAACTGATAGGTAAGTCAAATGTACCCTAAGTCTTTTATGCTAGAAATAGCTGATGGTTGCTTCGCTTGTATTGACCACAATGGGAAATCATACATATTCTGTGCCTCCAAACAAATACATTTACAGGCCTTAATTTTGAACTTAATCGAAGTTCCAACTAGTGTGTTTGGTCCTGGTTTTTGGGGCTTTTTTTGTTTGGTTGGTTGTTCATTTGGTAAGGTTATTTTTTTGCTGAACACAGTTGAATTTCATGTAGCAGAATTTTAGACACCCTTACCCCTGAACGTGTGTGACCAAGAAAGGCTATGATAGTCTCAGTCATGAGGAAGAATCTTATGAATTTTGTGTCTGCAAAGCTACGCAATTTGTAACCCTATTCTGAACGTGAACTAATTTTAGGTACTAACACTCCAGAATAGATGGAATTGGAGTGGGCTGGATCTTCTCTGGAATATCTGTCTTTCAGACTGGCACACGTGACACAGGAATGCTTATGACAGTCTCCACTCACTTATTTTACTATTGCTGGAATTTTGTGGGTGAACAGAGGTTTCGTAGCACTAAAATAAATTTCTGAGTGATGTTTTTATTAGCCTGTTGGTCAGATACACAATTATGTCCTACATAAGCAAATTCCTACATGGACGATACCTGTGAGGAAAAACAAACCACATGCAATTTCTTCAAGGACCCTCTCTTCCTGATAGGTCTTTTGAGATAACTCAACTTTTTCTTCAGGGACAAAACCAAACAAGCGACAGATATCCCTCGACAGTGTTGGGAGCAGTGGAAAACCAGCGGAAGATGCTGAGGGACTTTCCTGTCTGACCTCCCCCGATGCCGTGATGCTGTGCCGAGCGGCGAAGCGCAGCTGGGCTGTTCCCGGCTGCCCCGGGCCGGGAGCGGGGCGCGCTCTGTGCTGTTCCCGGGCTGTTCCCGGGCTGCTCCGGGCCGGGAGCGGAGCGCGCTCTGTGCTGTTCCCGGGCCGGGAGCGGGGCGCGCTCTGTGCTGTTCCTGGGCCGGGAGCGGGGCGCGCTCTGTGCTGTTCCCGGGCTGGGAGCGGGGCGCGCTCTGTGCTGTTCCCGGGCTGTTCCCGGGCTGGGAGCGGAGCGCGCTCTGTGCTGTTCCCGGGCTGTTCCCGGGCTGCTCCGGGCCGGGAGCGGAGCGCGCTCTGTGCTGTTCCCGGGCTGTTCCCGGGCTGCTCCGGGCCGGGAGCGGAGCGCGCTCTGTGCTGTTCCCGGGCCGGGAGCGGGGCGCGCTCTGTGCTGTTCCCGGGCCGGGAGCGGAGCGCGCTCTGTGCTGTTCCCGGGCCGGGAGCGGAGCGCGCTCTGTGCTGTTCCCGGGCCGGGAGCGGGGCGCGCTCTGTGCTGTTCCCGGGCCGGGAGCGGAGCGCGCTCTGTGCTGTTCCCGGGCCGGGAGCGGAGCGCGCTCTGTGCTGTTCCCGGGCCGGGAGCGGAGCGCGCTCTGTGCTGTTCCCGGGCCGGGAGCGGAGCGCGCTCTGTGCTGTTCCTGGGCCGGGAGCGGAGCGCGCTCTGTGCGCGGCCCCGCGGGCGGTGGGGAGGGGGGGGCGGCAGGGGGCGCGCGTTCCCGAGCCCCGCGCTGCGCTCCGCGGGCGCTGCCAGCGGCGGTCCCGAGCAGCTGGATGCGGGACAGCCCCGCCAGCCGCCTCCAGCCCCGAGCAGTTGCGATCCTTGGCCGCCGTCCCGCAGCCTTTCCGCGCTGCCAGACTTTGGCTGGAGCTGCCGGAGCTGCCGAGCGGCGCTGGCGGAGATCGAGTTTCAAAATTAGGATCTAATTTTAAATGAGATGTCAAAAACTGGGACTGACAAACAGTGGGAAAGACCGTAAAGAGGCGAGCCCAGGTAATCCGTGTGAGGAGCCCGGCAGCCGTGCCGACAGCCGGGACCGGAGCCCCGGGGCTGCTCCCCCGCCTCGGGCAGCTCCTTCCTCCGGGGCCGGGATCCCCCTGCGGGGCCGCTGATGCTCTGACAGGATCACTGGAGGCCAGGAATGTCACTCCGTTCTCGTGAAGCGCTCGGTAACCTATGGGAGATATTTTCCTTCCTCACTTTCTCTATGTATGAAGACCCCACCCCATGGAATAAATAAAACCAGGACTACAGAGCCGAGTGTTGTGGTGTTCCCTCATGGAATACCGCAGGGGTATCAATAGCATCGCTGCACTTGTCTGGGGCTCTCGCGTTTTCTTTTCCTTGCTCTCTTTGGAACATTACAGACCCTTGAGGAAGGCTTCAAGCCAGAAGCAGAGAAGTCTGGCGATGCAAAAGGGAAGAAAAGTGGCTAAAACAGCCAGGCAGCTGCTGTCTTGGAAATAGGAAAAAAGTATTTAGAGAAACACTGAATAAAATAAGCAGTGTCCAGGTTGTTTCGTGCAATTAAATAGTCTGGATAAATGCAAGCTAGGCAGATGTAACATCACCAGCTCAGATGAAGCCAAATCATCTGCTGTTTAGAAATTCAGGTAGCAAAACCTTCAGGTGGGCAGCTATGCAGCAATAAAAGGAAAACTCATTTGTCAAGGGTGAATCAAGGACTTATCTTTGCTCACCTTTTTAATATTTCTCTTTTTTCCCCCTCTCTTGTGGGTTGTTTATTTTTCTTTTATTTTTGAGTTTCTTTGTGGGGGAGGGGAGTTGGGGAGTCTGTTTTGTTTTTTTTTTTTACATATGGAGTTAGAAAAAGGTATGACAGCAGGGCCAGTCTGCTTTATCTGACAACTTGGAGAATGGCTGCCTGATTGCTTTGAGTCCTAGAGCAGGGAAGGCAATAATGTAGTGCAATGGGGTTTTGATGGGGAAATATCTCTCATCACCTGTGGAATTTTTCCATAGTCGATGCTTTTAATTTTAAAAAGATGTTTTCTGTCTTGACTGAAGAAGATGCAGACATTGTAGAAGATACTAAAAAGACCCAGTTAATTAATTTTTTCTGTAACCTCAGCACATTTCGAAGTACCAAATGTGAATGTACCTTTCCTCACTTCATTCCCTGCTAGACATGGGACCAAAACTCAGATTTCCCTCACACATGATTTCCCACAGTACATTCAACTCTATTTTGGTTCACTTTCTGCTGCCAGATTATTGGGCTGTTTCTGATCCATCTAACTGTGATTTTTTTCTTGTTTCATTGTCTGTGTATGATGAGCATTTTCACCACACTGCGTTCCTGAAGTGGAAGTTGACTTCCAGATCATTCCATATGTCAGGGAATAGAAATCTGGGCTCAGGCTGCCATACAAGGACTTTTTTTTGTGTACAGATTTTCCCATTATCTTCATTTGTAACTGCAGCATCAACACACCACAAGTGTGAGCAGCTCACAGGTTTTAAGATTACATATGTTAGAGTGACTTGCTGAATTAGAGAAAGCATTTGATATTTCATAGATCAAAAGACTATCTAGAGGTGGAAGCTAACAGTAAATAGTTAAAAAGAAAATATAATCAATTATGCTTTCATTAAAGAGAGAAAGAAAATCAGAGGCATTCTTATCAGTGCCAATCAACACTGGAGACTGAAATCTTGAGTGTGAGGAATTTATTTTCAATCCTTTCCTCATAGCAGTATTATAGAGACTGAAATCCAGGTCCCTGATTAACCCCTGAGTAAAGAATAACCTTCACCTAGAGAGCTCTGCTTTCAAAAGGGTTGGCCCCTGTAACTAGAGCCTGTTCAATTATTCTTCTTCAAAGACAGCAGGCACCCAAGAATGTCAGCTTCACAGAAGGAGCTATAATTTTGAAGCAACTTCCTGTTTGTCAATTTATTTTTTTATCTCAGTGTTGTAAATGGGAGGAAATGTCACAAAGGAGATTTTTTTTTTTTTTTTTTTTTTTTTTTTTTTTTTTTTTTTTTTTTTGTTCCATGTTACCTTTTGCAATTGCAGAAGCTTATAAATGGAGTGTTTTTTTCTGTCACTGTTTATAGGTTGAAAGTAGGCAGACTATCTATACATGTGTAGCTATCAAATACACAATGAATTCAGATTTGCAAGATAACATATTAGTGTTCTTGTTCAAAAACAAATAATGATTTCCACTTAAAAAAAAAAAAAAAAAAAAAAAAAAAAAAAAAAGAAAGAAAATTCCCCTCCCAAAAAAAAAAAATCAAAAAACAACCTGAAAATCACACACTAGCTATTCAGTAGAAAAAGAGACATAGCTGAAGCTGGGTTTAGGCATGAAGTGTATCCCTGGAAGAAATCAGCCTGTCAAAATCTCTCTTTCTTGGCAAGATACCAGAAGGGGAGTATTTTCACAAAGATGAAAAGAGTGTTAAATGCTAACATGCTTCCAGATTGGATACGCATTCTTTCTTATACATATTTTTGTTATGAAACAAATGCATTTTGATAAAATTAGAGATGTGTTTCTGTGTTTCTGCCTCTACTGTGTATTTTGTGTGATAAAATGGCACCGATTTCCTATCTAATTTAAAACAGTTTAAAATAACTGGTAACATGTAGTAGGTTTCTATTCATCCAACCTTTATTTTCTATTCTGTGTATTTTAATGTGGAGCAGGGAGTTGGCAGGGGTTATTTTCTTTTTGTTACTTTTCTGTTTTAGAATAAGAAGGCACAAGTTTTGACCTCCTCCCTTCTCTTCATGACTTCCTCACCATCACTGAGCTTTTCTGTTCAGTATCCCAAATTGCATGGCAGAAAGAAATGTTTGGATTTAAACCCTGGTGCTTTATGGTCTAAGATTCAGTTCTTGAAGGACAATAAAAATCTTTATTAAGTGATACACTGGTTCCTTTCAAACATTCTTCCAGTATTTGGAATCCAGAAGATACATGTTCCCTGTTTTCTTTGTCATAGCCCTTGTATTTCACAGTGTTATATCTCTGATTTGGGGGGCCAAAATTAGTGTTCACCCATGATCTAAAAACAAAACAAAAGCAAAAACAACAACAAAAAGAAGAAAATAAAAGAAAAATAATGAAGAAAAACCCAACCAATTCTATAATCTTTTCCCAAAGTACTTGTTCTTTGTAACTTCAGGACAAATGAGTAAGTGAACAGTATGTACATGGACAGACACTTTCACAAATATCCCTAAAAACCTAAACCATGCTATTTGGGTGTACAGAAACTGTGTAGTATGGCAGGACTAATCTCAGAGGCTGAAAAGCTGCAGCCTGGTAACATTCAGCATACTCAAGTAGTACCAGATACATGTAATATGCAGACATCCTCATCTCATGAGGAGGCTGGACCTTTGTCTTGTTTTCTAAACTAATTTTCTTTTCCTTTCTAACATAGAAACTTTTTTCAAATGCTTATGCTTTCCAGGAAAATAAGTTATTTTATTCGGCCTCTGTTTTCCTAATCCCCCTTTTTCCCCTTCATGGTTATTGCCATTTTAAATAAAGTAGTCTTCACAAAATATTGTCAATGAAACAATCAAGCTTTCACAGATCACAAATATTAGGCTACAGAAATAGGTAGAACACGGTTTGAAAAAATACACTAAAGAAATTAAATTATTGTGAAGTAATACCCTCCTGTATCTCTCTGGTAAGCAATACATTTGTTTGTTTTAAACACATTCCAACACTCAATTCCCAGTCCTTCCCTTCCCTGGGAAGGCAAGCCCAGCCTCTACTTTGTGTAAGCTTCAACTCCAAGCAAAGCTTCCACCAAAGCAATTGTAGCTGACATCCCCTCAGGATCACTCCTAGCATGTGCAGCCTGCGAGTTTCCTTGGAAACTGCCATGCAGCAAGCATGAGATTATGGCACATGACTGCTAAGCTGTATAGCTTTACCCAGGAAAATAAAGGAATGCAAGAATGGGGACCAGGGCTGAAATCCACCTCCCAAGGACAGTAACTGCTGATTTTCAACCTGAGACTTCTAGTGGCTGATGGATTACTTCTACACAGCCAGAAAAGATAAGGAACTCAAGCAAATCTCTTTATTATGAGCTTATATTTATTCCTGCTGGGAGGGGGCAAAACTGAAAAGCAACCTGAAAATCACCACATCACCAAAGACCTTCTTCAAGAAGTCAACTAGAAGGCCATATGACATTTTCGTTAGGCTGAGCTAATCTGGATAGGACTCTACATTTGCACCCTTTTTAATAGAGGCATTTCCTCTCCCAATTTCTATGATTATATACTGCTGAAGGTGAGACCTTGGGAATGACCACAGTGGCCTAGCCAAGTAACTACCAAACTCACCACGTAACATAGTCAATAATAAATAAACCAAAGAAGAATGAATAAACATACAAGGGAAACACACAATTTTTTGTATTCAGGCACCCTTGACAGATTTGCCTGCAATAGACTTAGCCATTTCTGACCACCAATAAACCTCTAGTCCCATGCCTGTCCTGTGGCAAGCAGTCCTGCAGCATACATCAACACTTGGTGAGGAAGTTTATTCTTTGGTTTATCACGAATCTCAGTCCTGCTGGTTTCCCTTTGATGACTCTTAACTCTAGCATGGAAGAGACAGTGACCAATTGCTACCTATTCACCTTCTCTTTTCAACTAATGATTTTACAGCTTCTCTATCAGATCCCCCTCCAGTCATCCCAGTTTGAGGCTAGAGAGGAGAGCACTAGACTCATTGTTTTACAGTGCACTTTTATATGCACTTTGTCTATGGTGATGTCAACTTGCAACATGCATTTTCTTGTAGTTTTATTAGGTGAGACTGATTAGCTGGATCCTCAAATATATAATTTAGCCTGTGGGCTTTGTAGTCTCCATATGAATTTGACCTAGGATATACAGGTCACAGGAAGCTTAATGATTTGGGTATTTAGATGATCTGTGGGAGCCCAGCTTTGCTACTGCCATCCCTTCGTGGCAGTAGTTATTATACTTGGCTTCAAATTCATTCATATTAACTTATATTGACTTCAAAGGTTCTGATTTAAATCCCACCTCCCCTGACTGATATCTTTCTGGGAATCTGCTGTGCTCCTCCAGACCCTGCCAGGAGCCTGTGGCCCTGGAGCTGCCAGAGCACCCACCCAGAACCATCTGGCGTCTGCCCACTGTCCTCCGGGGCACTGCTCACTGAAGGACAGCTGCCCAAAACAAATGGTGACCTCTGTCATCTGGGCCATCAATTGTTACAACATCTGGCAACTGGCTTTCTTATGAGAACTGACATTTGGTTGCTTTGGACTGAGGATTTTAAGATTCATGGACCAGAGTAGAAAATGGAACATATTCCAATTTTTTTTTTCTTTTTAAATGTACTTAAAATGGCTTGCAGTCACTTGGAATAACAACATAAAGAACTCAAAGCAAATAATCAACTCATCACTGTGAAAGAATCCTTTTGACAAAATTTTGCTGGTCTTATCCCATTCCTGGCTTGAGTTGCTGCCTTGCTGTAGCCCAAACAATTCTAAATTCTGTTAGAGACTCTTTCCTACACCTTAGAGGTGCATTTAATGCAACACAGTGACTACATTATTGCAGTTGTCTCCACTGAACACTGGTGCTTGGCCATGTGAGTTTGTATCCAGCTTTATATCTGCACCCATGTGTACAATGCAGCAGGCTGCTCTGACTCCCTATGCTCACTCTTTCTTCTCATAACTTTTCCTCACAAGACAAATACAACAAAGATAGATGTTGGTGTACATCTAAATTTAAAGCATTTCAATGTGCTAAAAAGTGTCTTTGGTCTTTTGCTGCATTCATAAAGCAATTTGAAAAAAAAATAAGAAGAGTAATATCCTCAAAATCATGGCAAAGCTAATAGTAAACTCTGGAAAATTACATTCAGGTATTGTATACAATTTATTGTGTTACTTCAGTCCCACAGATGGCTACAAATAAAATAAATGTTTAAAATAAAATATTTATTTTGAGCCACAAACAGTGTTTTTAAAATATTCCTTCCCTAAACTCTACGCAGATTTGACATAAAGCAGAAAAAAGAAAGGCAAATAACTATCAAATAAGCAACTAAAATAAACTTTAGAAAAAAGCTTTCAAAATGAAGAAATAAATCTTATTAACCACAAAGTAAAAGAAAAACAAATAAAATATAAATATGACATACCTGTAGGTATAAAGAAACATAAAGGTTATTAAAATGTATAGGAATAAATATATAATTTAAAGTCTACTAACTACGATAACTAATGCAGAATTTTAGATCTAATTGAACTAATCAGCATGAGCAGATACTAATGTACAGTGGTTGCACTGATTTATAAAAACACCAAACATTCAGATAGCTAATTCCAGAGGGAAAAAAAAAATCTAAGTGCAAATACTTATATGTCTCTGTGTTGAGGTTTCATCTGGCCTCCCTGTGAAAAATGGAGACGGAATAACAATACTGTCGAGCTCCAGAGCCCCATTTCAAGCACCTCGCTGCAGCAGTCGCTGGCGGAGTCTGAAATGGAGTTAGGCTTGTTTAGCATGCCTGCAGGGTCACACCGACTGACCCGGTCCCCTCTGGTTTCACTTAAAACTCAGATTTTCTCCATGAAGATAACATGTTCCTGTGATATTTAGTTACCTGGTCTCCAGAAAGATCTCATATTTCATGGTGTAATTTTTAACCTTTGTTTAAGATGTCTTTTTTTAACATAAGCTCTTTAAACCTGATATATTTCCGCAAAGAACATGTGCTTGCAAAGAAAATGTTTGGTTATTAAAATATCTTAACAAATCAAAGTTCACTGCAATTTTAGCTTGGTAGGCTATAAAGGAATGTTAAGGCTACCATTCTGTGTTCTTTCTTTAATTTCTGCTATAAACATGAATATTCATATAGGTAAACTGATTCTGTATCTGCTTAGACTGAGAGCTTTTTTTACTGAAATAAATAATGAACTAGCACTTCTGTGTTTTTGTTTTTTTTTAAATTCAGAAACGTGGGGTTTGTGATACTCATGAATTTTTTAAAAAAATTAAATTGATTATGTGATGGAAATTTTCATGAAAAATGCCAAAAAACAGCTCAACCACCTTCTGAGTGTGAAATGCTTCAAAATATTGTTTATATACTGAAGGATTTTTGAGGAAACTGGAGATTTATCTGACCAGAACCTCCTTGGCATAAATTTGTTTCAGTTGAGGTATAGGTTGGCATTGGGAGAGGACCTGGCTCAGCACATTTCGTTGAGGACTTGCTGCTGTTTAACTGACAGCCACAAAGGCACCCTGGATCCAATATCTGTGCAAGTACTTTCTGCTTATCGGGAATGGCAAGTCCTAGACCACCTCCCTGCCCAAGTGCCCCCTTGAGAGGCCAGATTGGCATTTAAGGAATGTGAGGATTAGCGATGTAAACTGCAGCAAATCCAAAGTTTAAAGAGGGCAAAATCTATTTAAATGTGTCACTGGGAGTTTGGAATTGCATTTTCCTATTTTGCTTTCTCCAGTCTTGTCTTTTTAAACCTCTTGACTAGTACTTTGAAAACCCTGCTGGCTGTCCCAGTCACAAGACCAGCCTCCCACTTCACTCCTTAACATCCTTAACATCCCTTTCTTGTCCATCCTTCCATGCTCTAGCTGTCAATCTGCTCTCTTTTATTTTTTTTTCCTTATATTTTTAAGGGGGATAGAGGGGTATGGTGTGTTGTTGATGTTGTAAGGCAGCTGCTTTGGGGAGTGAGCCTTTACCTGAGAAACCACAAACAATTCAGAGCATCACTGCCTGTGCAAACACAAAACCTTTTTACCCAGGAACCTCCCAAATCCCCTCATCTGTAGAAACCCTTCCTGAGAAAAGCACAATTAATAACATCAGTGCAGCTACCCATCACCTCTGAGACCATGGTTTTACACAAGGATTTTGCTGATGAGAAGTCAATTTAAGAAGTTTCACCCCCTTTTTTTCCTTCTCACCTGCTCATTCCTTTCTCTGCTACTCCACCTCTGGTGGGGGAAGCTTATCAGTCCTTCAGCAAGGCTAATAGATTCATCGGTATTGCTGCTGACAGCTGGAGTGATGCAGGTTAATAAACAAAGAAAAGCAATACATGAAGAAGGGTGGGAGAGAGTGTCTATTAGCTTAGATCATTCCACTCAACCATTTCTTAGTATGGTCATCCAGAGAGTTGAATTGCCACATCTGAGTACCAGCATAGGTGGGGAAGACTGCTTTTAAACTGGCTTTGCAACTTGAAAAATTATAATGTAGAATCTTAGCTTGGTTTCTTGGGTGTGTGGAGTAATATACATTCAGGAATCATGTTACACCTGACTGAAAGGCAACCAAATCTGTTGCATAACTACTGCTTTTGGGAACATAAGATAACAGATTCTGATAGAACCTGTATGGAGGTGTTAAGGCTTGTGCAAGGGCTGGTTCCTCACTTTCTGTTCTCAGGAGCATCGAGGCATGGCAGATTTTATATTCTCCTTACAAAAGCAGTTCTGTTCCTCCCCATCTCAAAATAGGTGCCAGAAAAAATGAAAAAAAAATTAGAGAAGAGCAAAAAGGATAACCAAAGACGTATAAAACCTTCCACAGAGGTGAGAACAAAATAAACTAAGTGATCACACTGCAGAAAGGGAAAAATTCTAGAGAGGTAGGAGACATTCCCAAGAAATTTTGTGTTGTTGAGATGGTACCTAAGGATGTCTTGCTCACCATTTCCTCCTGGTAAAATAATAGAGACGTTTTTGGTGCTCAGAGCTGTCTTAGATTCAAGTGGAGAATGAACAAAGAAGACAAATCTAGGAATGGAAACACCTAAAAAGCAAACTTGGCACAGGAGGCCTCTGAGGTTCAGCTGGTGGAGTGTGTTTAGGGAAATATCTGTACATGCCTCCACCTTCCTCTGTACTGCCCCAGGGACCCACCTTGTCACTGCCAGAGGTGGGATAGCAGGTGGGAAGGGTTTGGACCTTGTTCAGCACACCTGTTCTGATGTTCTACAACACTACAAACTGTCTAAATTGGGACGTGCCTTTGTGTTTCTGCATGTTGTTATGCTCCTATATGGACAAGATAGCATCTCCATTGTAGCTACAAAAGAGTAGAGTGGACTTGCCTCCACATCTTGAGTTAGGGAGCAGGGAGGGGTGTTTCTCTGACCCTGGAGCCAGCACAGGTGGGAATCAGTGAATCTGGCAGTCTGGTCCTCCTCCTTCCCTGTGCAGGAAGAACTTTTAGGGAGTAAGGTAACAGTCGAGGGCTCTGTTCTGTGACTGATTGGAAGCTAAGGGAATTTGATATTTTTTACGAGATACTACATACACTGGTTAATAAATCCAAATAGTAGTTTTGGTGTGGTTGGTTCCAGCTATAACCTCTTGACTGCTTGACCAATGTGTGTTTGTAAAATACAGAACCTTTTGGAGCTCATTTGAGTTTCTCACAAAGAGCATTTTGTGACCTAAAAATTGATATATTTAATAGATGTGCAAAGACACTAAATGTCATAGTCTATCAACACTGGTAGAGTAATAAAGAAATGGATACGTGATGGTGTTTGGCTAAAGCTTCTGTTTGAACTCTTACAAAAAGGAAGTATTAGAAGAAATGGCTTATGTTCATTTGTATTTTCCTTTTAAAAATAATCTTGTCATGTTTTATGTTGCACTATCACATAGTTCTTATTCTGCATAAATACATGATGATTATAACTGTATAACCTTGGCAACATACTGTCCTCATGAGGCAGCCTGAAATAGAAGAGAAATGCAGATTATACTACACAACTGCTCTTTTGGGAACAATATTTTATTATGTTTTATTTCCTTTCCATAAAATTCAAAGAAAATGAAGGTAATTTGGGTTCCACAAAACCAATAATAAGCTGTTGGAGAAAATTCCTAAAACACATTCAGGCACAGCCCTAAAACAGGTGTAGTCAAAGTTGAGTAAGATCAGGCTAAACTCATGAACACCCTGAATCTAACTTTCTGAATCTGGACATTGGAGATTTCAAGCAGGAACTTGTTTAAAATTGGATAATTGAAAATTGAATGAAAATTGTGGGGCCAAATCTCAGGCACAGGAAACAACTTTATGCTGTAGCTTACTATTGGGTGGAAAAGGGCATGTGAGGAAAAAAAAGTACTAAAAATGCAGGGTCCAGTTGTTCATTAGTTTATACAGCCTGAGAATGTGGCCCAGGGAGTCTCTCAGGCTGGCCATTAGGGCCATTGTAAAAGCCATTAGGACTGGCCTGTGATGTCAGTGATAAGCTCAGCTTTCATTTAATAAGAAAAAATAAAGGCCTTTTTCATGGTGGAGATAGAATCTCAGCCAGCTTGCCTGCCACTGAAGGAAAACAAAACTAAACCTTTCATATAGGCAAGCTATTTGCTATTTTTTGACACTAAATTGACTCTTGGTCTATTATCCAGGGCAGACTGAAATGTCACTTCCTATAACCAAGCCAGTACTCATTTGTTTAAGAGAAGTGTTTTCTGTTTAGTGCCTCATCAGAAGCAGGATGAAAATGCTCTGCAGAGCAATGGTGCCATATAAGCTAGATGTGAAAATTATGAGTTTTGCCTATGTGAGGAGAAAAGGGCTAAGCCCTTTACTATAACATGAAAAGGATAAAGCTAAACAGATTATTTGGTGAATCAGTGATATGATCTCTGAAAAATGCCACAGGAGTAAAACCTTTGCAGCTAAGGAATGGTGTGGCTTCAGCTTTACCATTGAAGAGCTGGTGCTTTTAGTCCTGGGCATGAAAGAGTGAAAGTGAAAGAGTGTTTCATTGGCATGTGAGCCCATTAATCTTGCATTTGGCATATGAACTCCCACATGATTTGAACATCTGCCTGGAAGGTACCTCTCTGGCTAGCATGGTTGTATTATTCTGGAATTAAAATAAATACCAAAACATATTTCTGTCTTTCAGCTTACTTTCTTCATATAAGCTGTGTTGAAGTAATCTTCATATAAGCTGTGTTGAAGTAATCATGGACAAAATTTGTCAGGTCCCAAAGCTGCTAATCTCTCATTAAAAATGGGTACTACATGGTAGTAGGGCAACTCAATACTTATCTGTGGGACATGTATCTACAGGATTATATTCCTGTTCAGTCATGGGAACACCAGATAGCCCTTGCTTGCAGCTTACAATGCAAGCATCTTTAAATAAGAAACTTCTGTTTAATGCTATAATATTTAACACAAAAGTTCCTTCAGTGCTGTTAAAGATGACACAAGTAGCCTAAAAAATGATGACTGAGAAGTTTTGAGGATTTCCCTCTGCAAGCTAGCCTTGAATAATTATAAACCAAATGTCCAACTTCTGGCTGAAGCTGGTTTGACTCATTAAAGGACAAATCACTGACTGACCACCAGACTTCCCATGAATCAGCACTGGTGATTTCAGTGGCCCTCTCCTAGCTGACCATAAATTTACTGAATAGTCATCAGCAATTGCCTTGCAATGACAGAGATTACCTGAAGCCCATGTGAGACTGCTGTGACTGGTTAAGATAAAAATGACACTGCCTCCTGTTTCCAGAGTGGATTACTGTGTACACAAGTTTTTGTGAAAATTGGAGTCCTTTTTCCAGTTTGTGAGGACTTTATGAGCAAATACGGGCAAAGATGGGACTTCAGAAAGAGTGAAGACATCTCTCTGTGATGTCTCTTTAAACAGAAGCAGCATGACCTCATAAGGGGAAATCATCTAAGGGGAAGGATGTGACAGAAGCTGCAGCCGCAGCTACACTGGCAGACCGGAGATGGGCTGAATCATGGAATAAAAGGTGTTTTGTGAACATAAGCATGAACTATCATCTGCACACCCACTGAGCTTGAGTCATCCATCCCAGATAGACATTGACACTATCTGTTCAAGAAGGCAAGAGGACTAACAGTGACAGCGTGCTAATATTGCTCTCTCCCCTACATTCCAGATATAGAACATTCAATTTCTCTTTCTTTCTGAGAGTCATTGTTTCCCAGCTGTGGAATGATCCTCAGATGAGATAGACAGAAGATTCAAGGTGCAGGAGCAAGAGGCATTTTGTAGAATGAGACAGAAGAGAGTGCAAAATGGAATGGTTTGTGCCTTCAGACTTTTGTGCCTGTCCCACCAAAGCAAAAGGAGATGAGGAGCATGGAGAGGAGGGGAGGAAGAAATATACTTTTTTACACTTCCATATACAAAATCGCAGTTGCTGGCTTTATGAGTGACAAGAAGAAACTATTATTTATAGGATTTTAATATGACATTTGATAGATATGTTAATCTGTGCATGTTATTGGCAATATGAGAATCCATCACTCATCCTGGTCATGGTTTGAAGTGAAGTCATACAAGAATTTTTATTCTAGAAGTAGAGTGAGTAAAAATATCATTATTGATGCAAAAAATAAGAAAAGAAGATGATCATGCTTAAAAGTAAAAAACATATTGGTAACCTCCTGCCTCCATAAAGAAAAAAATAAATAAGATATCCGATGCCTAGCACCCCACACACATTTCATTTCAGAGGAAAATCTGTCAAGGCATGATTCTGATTTCCAAAGGACTGCAGACAGGTATGCCTATTTTACTTGACCTTTCTGAGAAAATATACCTTATCATGTGGACTGACTGGGCTACAGTACTTCTAGCCAGGGAAGGAAGGTGCCAAGGATCCAGTCTATTTGAGTTTCTGGTGGATTTTTAGCCAGAATGAGAGAAGACAACCTTCATTTTCTACTTGTTTTATTAGTTCAGAAATTCACTTAATCCTAAGGGTCTTAAAATTTCTTCCCCTCTTTTGAAGGATGTCTGTAGAGGGTACTCAGAGGTGATGCACATATTCTCCATACAGTTCAGTCATAATTTTATAGCCTCACATAATGTATGAAATAACTCATTAAATAATGTGCTCTTCTATGTGCAGGGCTAAGGTCTGCTCTCACTTGCCAGATGTGGCACTTGCCCACCACAACAATTATCAGCAGCATTGGTGTTGGTGTTTGTGCTGATGTCAATACTACACTTCAAATCACAAACACAGCAAAAAGCTCCACTCATGACAGCCAAAACACATGCCTCACTTTTTGTATGGAGGACACCCAATTTCTTTTGCCACTGTTTGGAATTAATATTAATAACAACAATAATATTAATAATTAAAAGTGTCAAGAAAGTAGTAATTGCTTTAGAAGTATATGGGGACAAGGAGTTAATAGAATGAAGAATTCAGAAACAGATAGCTAATATTACTGAAGAAAGTTTAACTGTATCAGCAGAACTATATGCTTGTCTGACTCCCATTTCTCTCCCGTGCACAAAAACCTCATCTCTTTTGAGGGAGGTATTTCAGTCTGTAGTGTTCAGATTGGATTTCCCAGAAATAGAATCTGGGCCAATTATGATAATTTTCTTTATCTATATTTAAAATTAATTCAAGGGAAACGGTGACACTTAAATGCACCTGGCTGATTAAACCTTAGTCTGTAGCCAACTGGAGTTAGCAGAAATTCTTTTATTGATTTCAGTGGAGTTCAGACCATGATATTTAATCCGTTTTGCTTATTGGTCTCATTTATCCCATGAGTGAACACAAGTTGAAAAAAGAGATTGGATACAAGTGAAAAAGGGCCCAGTGAACGTGTCTTAGACTCCATGTGAAGGAAACATATTCTCCAGGTATTATTGGAGTTATCTAAAAATAAGCAAAGTATCTCATCTCAAAGTATTTCTTTTGTCTTTTTCTCTTATTTTAGTCCTTTTCCCCTCTTTTCTGGATAAGGACTGTGTTTTTACCTGCACAGCAGAAGCATTTAGCACATTGTGGATTCTTCTGAAACCCTAGCAATAACAAATGATGATGCATCATTCTGCAGCCTTACAAGTAGCTACAGTAAAGGTTTCACAGAACATGATTACTGACATCATTGTTCTGGGAGCTTTTAGAGCTTTTAGAATTACTCTGAGATTGATAATGAGCTCTAAAGGACACTTGGCTTCATTTTTTTCTCAAGATTTCTTTTACACAGCCTTTGCTGCAATCTGGCAATTCTAGAAACTTGTAAAAAATCAAAAAACCTGTTGGTTTAATAAGTGTTAGTAGATGAGTTGAACAGCTAATTATGGAGTGGACAGACAGAACAATACAATATATGAGCTATACCTTCCTGTGAGGTTCTTCAATACCGGACACAACAGGATCCCAGGTTTTTGTGAAGACTTCAGGGCCTGGTTGAAGTAGAAGAAATATAAATGTGCAGTTCTGAATCTTTTGAAACTCCTATGAGAACCTCCCCTGGATGCTTCATTTTGCAGAGTTAAAGAAAGCTGAAAGTTGAGTTTCCTTGAATTTGCACTTTTAAAATTCTTATTCTGTTTAAATCAAAATGGTACAGACAGGTTTCAGTGAAGCTGGAGAAGTTCTTGCACATGCTTGTAACTACCTTTTAGACAATCAGGCCGTATGTGATGCTAGACTAAACTTGTTCCCAGTTTATGTATAAACATCTAGTCCTTTTATGAATCCCACTGTGTATACCATATCTTAGGAACTGAGCTTCAGTGAAGAAAATGCTCAAAAATGTTCAAGGGAATTTAACTTCTTAAACAGCACTTTAAACTCAAAACATTCTCAGTTCTTTTAGGCAAGCAGAATTTCTCTCTGTTACTTACCAAACATTTAAAAATACAGTTCCCTGTGGCAGAGTGCACCTCTCAGCCCCTCTGCTGCTCAGCCTTCCCCTACACCCTCAACACACAAATTACACCAAGCAAGGCACTGTGTTATTGAGCTAGTTGTTCCCAGGCCTGGAGAGACTGGCTTTGACTCAGTGTTGCCTTCCACTTCGGGCAATTTTTGTTTTGTTTGATTCTACATGAAGTTAAAAGTGAGATACTGCTGTGATTTCAACAAAGTACTAGAAGATACATAGGTGACATGGATGGCTGTGGAAGGAGACATATAGACCAGGGACCAGCTGGGATAGATGTGGATCCTAATCACCATCTAGTGCCTACACAGGTGAATGAAAATACTCCCACGGTTTTCACTGTTGGTTTTAGTCTGGCTATACCAGGCCACTGTTAAACCTAGAACAGGCAGTGGCTCTTGTTGCATCCACCATAACAGGAAATGGGATAAATTTTATTTAACTCTGATCTGCGAATCTGACTCAAGGCAAGACATAGAAAGGATGTAGGAATTGCCGAAGTATACAGACTTTGCTCACAATAGCTTGTGATTAAAATAGAAGGGAAACTAAATAATAATTTTAATTTTTAAAAAATTATCTCTTTAACTCACTTTTCTCAGAAGTAAAAGAAAGTTTATGATTACCAATAAACAATTTTATTAGAAGTAAAAAATGACAATCCTCTCTGAAGAAAGTACTGTTTTGTTATGTAATTAACCAAAAGCCACAACTTCTCTACAAGCTCAGGGTTTGTTTTTGGTGGTTTTTTTGTTGTTGTTGTTGTTTACTTGGGGTTTTTTTGTGGTTTTTTTTGTGGTTTTTTGGTTGTTTGTTTTTTTGGGGGGTTTGTTTGTTTGTTTGTTTGTTTTAAAAAATTTCTTTTAATTCAAGATTACTTAGGAAGTCTGGGAATTTCTATTGCTTTTAATTGAAAAATCATCTTTTTGGCAAGATGGTGCATATTGATAGACTTAAATTTTCCCTAAATTTCTTTCTGCACTGCCACTTCACTAGTTCAACTTCTAGCATTGAGAATAATATGCAGGAAATTTTAGAGAACTGTCAATCCAGAAAGAACAGACAGATTATAAAATGGAGTGTTGTTGTTTGAGGGAATCATAGAATCACAGAGTATATCAGGTTGGAAGGGATCACCGTGTATCATCCAGTCCAACCTCCCTGCTCAAGCAGGGTCATCGTAGAGCCCGTGGCACAGGATTGTGTCCAGATGGTTCTTGAATAAAGAGGGAGACTCCACAAACCCCCTGGGCAATCTGCCCCAGTGCTCAGTCACCACACAGTAAAAAAGTTCTTCCTCATGTTCAGGTGGAACTTCCTGTGCATCATCGCCTGCCCTTTGCCTCTCATCCTATTGCTTGGTATGACCAAGAAGAGCCTGGTCCATCCTCTTGACACCTTCCATTCCAAAGCTTTGTTTGCTTGCATTTTATTTTAGACACTTAACTGACTTTCCCCACTAATCCCATAGAGGCAAAGCAAAAGAGAAAAACACTTTCAAGAAAGTCATGCAGGTTGGAGATCTCCAGCTGCTTACTTTTGATGACTGTTTGGTAAACCCAACCAGCCCCATCCCTAACCTCAGACAAGTAGGTCAGGTTGAAGGATTCCAAGTTTAGGAAAAAAAGCAATTCCAAAACTTCTCAGGTGACAATGCCACCTTTTGCACCTCCATGAAAAATTTTCTGAAGCAACAGAATTCAGAGAATAGAGAAGGATGAGGTGTCCCAGCTGAGATGTGCTGCAATGACTTTGCAAGTGTAGCACTTCCATAACTCTACAGACATAAGTCTTGAGCTCACTGCTCAAAAGGTTTGTTTTTCATTTTGAGCAACTGGCATATTGCCTTGCTCTAAAGCAAAACAGCTGGAAAGACATGGTTTATTATTTTTCTACAATCAATCACGCAACAAGAGTTTGAGGTATAGTGTAACATTGACGATCTTGTCTTGTGGTGAAACCAGTGTCTCACCTTCACAGTTCTCTTTTTTCTGGGGCAGTCCAAGCATGTTAATGGCTCTTGAATTAAAACCCACCTGTCTTTGACAGTAAAGTCCATTCACGTGTCAGTCAGCAGCAACCACAGATAACATCTGTTGAGTCTCAGATTCTTTGAAACCTAGCAATATTTCACTGGCAATGTTACTTAGGTAAAGAAGACATTTAAATAATCATTGCATTAAACTAAAATTTATCATCCTTGGGAAACCTGCAGAAGTAGTGATAAGAAGCATAGGAACAGAGTTATCTTGAATTATATATCAACACTGTTCATCCTCAGTCTTTCTCTTTCATATTATTTTGTTGCTTTGTGCAAAGGACCTTACCTTCATTCTGTTTGGGTCTATCTTCCCCTAGAGAACATAAGAGTTTGAAAAACTCCATGACTTTCAGCAAGAATTGTTTCTCTCATAAGAGATAAATACCTGATCTCAAAGCTTTCTGGACACCTAGTATTTCTACAGCTACACCCGCACTGCTTATGACATTTATCCCAGTTTTTGATCCCCAGACTCTGTGATTCTGAATGGCTATGGACATTACTGCGAACTGCTTCAAGAGCAAACTGGTTGCATCTAAAGTGTGCACCATTTGAGCCAGATTTCTGCTAGCCCACCTATGGGGGTTTGGTTAGTTTGTTTTTGTTGAATGGTTGTCTGGCTTTTTGTTTGTTTTCGCAGTTCAAGGTGTTTGAAATTATGTGAGAAGTGTTTTACAGCCCAACAGAGCAAATGTTCTCGGGATTGCCACCAGCTTTCATCCCAGGAAGGTCTAACTGCTTTACTCTGAAAGAGAGCTTTGGTGTGAAGTACATACACAGAGAGCATGATGAAGAGATTGGAGTAAAGAAGGACCTGACTTTTATGATAATGTAGGCACATATACACTTAAAAGATATTATAATGGATGTGTTACAAGTATCTAAATAACCACAAGTAGATATTAGTCTTGAATCACAGATATTTTTATGGTTTTCCTTTTACAAACTGCTTATATCTTGGTCTGAAAAATATTTCCTCTTATACAACAGTCTTTTTACATTCCTTGCTCTATTGGACTATCTCAAATGCAGCTATTTCCTGTAATACAAGAAATTCAATTTAATTGTAAGGAAAAGGTTTTTTATTGTAAGTCTGATCAAACACTTGCCAAGATTGCCCAGAGAGGCTACGGAGTTTCTAACTTTGGGGATATTCAAAACTTAACCAGATATGGTCCTGAGTAACCTGTTGTAGGTGACCCTTCTTTGTTGTCTCAATATTTTCTGAGCCTGAGAATTGCTGAGCTCTTCCCAAAGGAAAATTTTCAACAGTTTTCTTTTTATCAAAGCAACCTTGTGTAAACAATATTCCTTTCCCGTAACAGCAGGTGTCGTTTGCTATTTCTGTTACTTAGCCAATGGGAGAGGTGTCAGTCCTATGAACCAATAACATGCCTTTCAGCACAGCATGTTATAAAAGGGCTGAATGAATTGTAAATAAAACCTGATTTCTACTGCCTTCTTACTGGAGTCAAGCATCTCTATTTTGTGTCCTATTGCAACACTTCTTTAAATAGGAGTATGATTTTATCATTCTATGATTTATTATTTTTCTGAAGAAAAATCTGTTTTTTTCATGGTTTAAGGCACATAAACTTCTTAATATAAACAGTGGTCAAAAAGTGTTGGTTTATGCCTTCATGGTATGCTGGCATTCAAACAGACCAAAAACATAACACAGCAGGAAAAGAACACTGGGCAGCTTAATCCATCTTTTCCCATCTTCTTTCAGCTACTTATTAACTCCCATATTTTGTATTCAGAAAAGTAATTCAACAATTAAGTTTTACTTGGTCTAGGTGGTCTATGTCAATGTTTCTACTAGTGGAAATAAAATAAAGAAATTGCATTACTAAATGTACACATACATCACAGTTCTTCTCTAAATTGTGTCCTGCAGTACAGGTAAATGTCCCTGAACATGTTTGTGCTCTGTACTGATTTGCCCTCTGACAAACTGGAGGTGAATGTGGATTGTCAAATGCTGCTGCACTAAAAAATTTTATTGCCATAAATGGCTGTTAATTTTCTGTTGTTCTTATAAACTGTGGAATAACACTGATGACATGCAGTGGACTTGTGATATTTTTACACGTTGGAAAACTTTCATTTCTGAAAAATTTCTATATATGACCCATTTAATTTCCCTAAGATGAATGTGTTATGCCTACAAATTATAGATCTGATACATAATCAAGAAGCATTTTGTATTTATCTAGATGGATTGAAAAACTCATGGTACAGAACTAGAATAGTGCTTTTAATTTTCCCAGAATTTTAAAGACATTCAGATGCAAATTCAGACTTTATGGACCTAAAGACACATTCATTATTAATTTAAAAATATTTAAAATATCTTTAATTAAATCATCTGGAAAACTTTAAGAACATAAAACCAGATTAGTGACGTCAGAAATCAAATTAAATAGTTTAGAACCATCTCCTCAACTTCATACTGGTGGCAGACCCAAATAAAGGGCAGTTCATTCCTACTGAAAATGATTTTATGATCCACATGAAATAATAAGGAACTTGCCTTAATTTTACATTGATTTGAAAACAAATTTTCTTCAGGGTCTAGATTCACCAGAAACTTGGGATATCTTCATTATAACAATGTGTCCCAGATTTTAAAAATAGCACTGGATAATGATATGTAGTGTCTTGTAATCTGCAGTGTCTTGTTGATTACGGAGTGTGAGAGACCATTTTTCAAGGGTCCAGGTCTGTCTAAGAAGATCTGCATGGCTTGAGGATCAGGTCTACCCCAGCCTGTGGGAAACGGCAAAGGTGGATCGGAGTAAGTGATATTGAGAAGAAGGAGAAGACTTTCCTTACAGGGAGCAAAACTGTTGACTTGAGGGGAGCAGTAACAGCTAATGGAATTTATTTGCAGCTTAGATATTCTTTCGCAGAGTCTTTTAGTATCTTGCAAACTAATTGCAAAATGAAAGCCTTATTTAAACTCTGAATTCCAGGAAACATATCTTTTCTCATTCCCACCTGATCCTTTTGAAACAGTTCAATTGTTGCCCAGTGGTGAAAGCTCCCAGTGGTGGGACCATCATTTCATATATCCTCAGGATACAGAGAAACACTTAAGTATTAATCACCCTTCTCTTTAAGACAGGAGCTGAGTGTCTTCTACTAATGGCTTAGAAAGTTCAAAGGTACTTATTTTCCACAGCAATTAAGTGAAATGAATAATGAACTACATTTATTTGGGTTCTTTCTGCTCTCACGCTTATTTTTCCCCCATGCAATTCATTGATTTCCACAAAGATATTCCTGGCTTATTTAGTCTTTGTTCTGATTGTTGACCCTGCTAAAAAGAGAATTAATTAATGTCAGATGCAGTGGAGAATCACTGCCTATCAAATGGGATTGACATCATCATCTCCTTTCACCTTGAGTGTAAAAATGTCAAAAAATCAAAATAAATTTTGAGTACTTTCAAGCAGCTCCATTTTCAAACCAGTGACCCTTCTGAATCCAGAACAGATATCTATTTAAATTTTTATCATGCTTGCCTTAAAAAAAAAAAGAGTATTTTTATTTATAAAACCTCTTCTTTAAAAATTAAAGAGACAGTATATCAAGCAAAACCCATCCTTGTATTATACTTATGATTGAAAGATTTAAACTTGCTGCCACTCTTTATAGAAAAACAATGAAAACTGCTGGCTCCATACTTTTGTTGCTTTGATTGCTGCAAACTATTTTTTCTGCTACCAAAACTTCCTCACTAGGTACCTAACTGATGTGACACATTCTTTATCAGCCCTCACATTTTCCAGAGAAAAATCCAAATTAATTAACATGTCTAAAAATTGCGACTAGGTTTCTCTTTAGAGTTAAGTTCAGACACACTGAGTGATGAACACTTTTAATATGTCATAAGAGGAAACTGTGTTTTCATAAAACCTTATTGATACAACCTGATAATTGTGTGCTGGTTGGAATCCTGTTATTGAGTTTTTAGAAAGAAAAATGGCAAAGCAACCCTTTCAAAATCCTTCAGAGCCATCATTAATAATGTATGGGTTTTTTCCAGCGAGTGTATCTTCTTTTTCTTTTTTTCTTGTTACAGCATGTGCAAAATATTGGATGACAAATATTTCTCATTCAGTGTTTTGCTAGCAGTTACCAGCCCTACAGCTCTTGTGCTGAGTAGTAAAAAAGAAACTGGTACTGAGCATAATGTAAAGCTCTGTGAGCAAAGTGAGATTAAAATAATGTGTTCCAGAGAGATGGCTTGTGTGCATGAACATTGTCCCCTAACAGATGACAGCATGCAATTTGCACTTTTTAGTAAAAAAAGGAAAGAGAAGGAAGGAGAAGGAAGTAAAAAGCAAAGGGGCTGGCCTCTGCTGAAAATGTCTGTGCAATGCACAACAGCCTTTGCCCTACAGATTGAGGGTTTTAGCTCCTTTTTCCTTCTGATCCTATTTTGCTTTTGCACCTACTCATTCAATAAGCCTTGTATGTAGCTTGCTGAACATATCAGCACATACAGTCCAGTGAAGGACTGGGCTTTAAAATCTAAATAAATTCCCATATGAAAGCCTTGATCATGCAAATGATAAGGCTAAGGTTGTTTTTTTTTCAAGTAAAATCAAATTAAAATAATATAAACATTTCCTTTATAAAAGTTGCTAGCAAAAATAATCAAAAGTTACCTGTAAATATAACTAGTCACATTTGGGAACAAAAAAAAAACCACCAACCCGACCCCCCCCCAAAAAAAAAAAAAATCCACACCAAAAAACCAAACAAACCCCCCTCAAAAAAAAAAACAAACCCAAAAAAAACAAAAAAAAAAAAAACCAAACAAACAAACAAACAAAACAAAACAAAACAAAACAAAAAAAAAAAAAAAAAAAAAAAAAAAAGCACAAACACCACCTAAAAGTAGGGACACTCATTCACTCATTTCAAATTTTGAACACTCCTTAATGTAGAGTAAATCTGACACAAAAAACTTGCTCTCAGTGAAGTAATAAGAGATCATGCAGAAATGTAAAAATGTTTGTGTCCAGCAATTTTAACTCATTTAATTAGTGACATTTTGACATTATCATGATCATAATTGTAATACGTTGGTGCATCCTCTCAGAATTTTTGCCAGAGCTTTAGATAATGGAGGGGGTAGCATTAACATTGGTAGAGTGAGCACTACATCTAGTCACTGACAAAAATTATGTTAATCATCAATGTCTTCATAGAAGTTTATGTAAAAATTCTTTTATTCTTTTTTGCTCAGAGTAATTTTAGGCAGGGTTTTGGTTTGGTTTTTTTGGTGGGTTTTTTTTTTGTTGTTTTTGTTTTTGTTGTTGTTGGGGTTTTTTGTTTGTTTGTTTGTTTTGCTATTTCATCTATTCTGAGTTATCTCTCTTTCTTTATTCAGCCCATTTTAACAAACTTTTTATTAGAAGTGGTTGCAGATAAAATTTGGATATCAGAAATTTTTGATTAAAGCTGGAAAAAAAATCTTAATCTTACATAAACATTAGTCCAGAATGCAAATATTTTCAACCCAAAAAATTCTGTATTAAAAGGAGGATAAAATAGATTATTTATATACCTGTTTTCCAGGCAGGTCAGCATCTCTGAGCAGACCTTTCATGTAATCTCATTAATTCAGAGGGTAAAAAGTATCTCATGGAGGTCAAGATCCTTCAGCCCCACTGCACACTGTAGCTGGAATGACTCATTGGGAAAAGAAAAAAGTGGGTCATGGATGAATCCTCAAACCTCTGAAGCAGAACATATGAAGATATGTAACATCCAGAGGACATGTAAAAAATACAAATTTTGTATTTGTTTTTCAATATAAAAAACCCTGCCATGCAAAACTAACAGTCTCTTTGAAACCTAGTCAGCAAACACCTTAACACCATAAAAAGGTGTCAACAAAGTGTTTTCAGACAAAAATCTACAACTACATCCAATAATAATCTTTGCCTGGACTCCTAGAGCCTGATTCCCTCTCTAGGGCTGACAGCACTCTGCAGTGATACTGGATATTGTCCTTGACTCCATGATCTTCTTTCACAGAAATTAAAGCATTGCTAACCAAACTGTATTTTGTTGGCAAAATGGAAGTAATTAGTGCCTACAGTTTATTCAAGAAAAATTATAAAAAGATAATTTTTTCTCAATGAAAAGAAATCCACATTCCCCAAACCAGTTCAACAGCTTGCTTTTTTCTTTGGGACCATATTAGTCACTACGATTTTATCTCACCTCATTTCTGTGACTGAAGATTGAAGTAAGGACCAAAAGGAACAAAAATGGGAATTCATGAATTTGTTCTCAACATAAACATTGAAAGGACATGGATTACATCACTTTGGCAGAATAATAAAGACTTAAAATGGTTAATTCCTCTCCTTATCATTACCCTTAGAGTAGATTCTACAATTTTCCAGTTTTTGGCAGCCTCTTCTTTAATGCATATTTGAACAAATGCCAGCTTGCTCCTCTTCCCCACAGTCTGCCTGGGTTCATGGTACTTCATGTCCACAGAGACAAGAGGGCTGCCCTGTCCTAGATTAATGAAATTATTTGCTCTAATGGGAAATTTCCAAATGAGGAAAATCAAGTCAGTCTTATAAAAATTTTTCCTTGTTTCTAGGGAAAATTTTTGTTCTTTCCCACTATACTGGAATTAGAAAAACATTAAGAATATAATTTAGCATCCTTGAAAAACACCAAGGTAATTTTTGAGTCTCAGGTGGAATGTGTCATCAAAATCAATTTTTCATTACTCAGTGCTGATTCACTGACAACCTTAGGAAAAAGAATTATATATATTTATGTATTTGTATGTATATA
This sequence comes from Zosterops lateralis, assembly GCF_965231275.1. NCBI lineage: Eukaryota > Metazoa > Chordata > Aves > Passeriformes > Zosteropidae > Zosterops > Zosterops lateralis. Next base: position 97,015,572 of record NC_139764.1, on the reverse strand, counting down.
ATTGATTAGAAATAATTCTAAAGTTAGAAATGCCCAGTCAAACCTAGAATAAAGAAGTATCAGAGAAAATGCTGAACTACCAATTTTCTTATCAGAAGGTTAAGCCTCAAGTCACTGGAATTAAGTTGAAGTCACTTTGTTATTTCATTCCCACAGATCAGCTTCACTGAGCATCTGATCTGCTGGGGTATTGGTTCTTTTGGCATAGCAGCTTTCTTGGTTTCTCTACAGAAAAGTTATGCAAGGATTGTTTTTGTGCTGAAAAGATGAAAAAAAAATAACAGCTAAAAACAATTTTTCAATCTGAGTAAACCCAATTCTGTTAACTCAGCTTCAAGAAAATTGTGTCTGCTATTTCTCATATTTAATCTTGCATAAGTGAGAAGCCACTGCAGAAGAATCTATAGGAGAGACAAGTGAGAGATCAAAAGCAATAGACCAATGTTACACCTCTTCTTACAGAATGACAAGGGGAAGCATAAAGAATGGATGAAAGAGAAAAAAAGAAATACTGAAATAGAAAGGGAAAAACTGTGGAAGGCTTGACTACATGAAAACAAGAATCAAGATATAAAATTTAAAAAAGGAAAACTTCAGCCTTTTGAATTTGGACTTTTATCTTAGATTCTGTAATCAAGTATTTGTCTACAGGCTTTCAAACAAGTACCATGAGAACTATTATATGGTATTATAACTATCAAATATAATAACTCACGAGATGGTAGAAACTTGGAAGGGGTTTTTTTCTCCCACATGAAATAACAGCAGAAAGTAGTTAAGTAAACAGGAATACAAAAGGGATTTATTCCTAAGAATTTTTACTCATTAGTATTCTTCATGGAGAGAATAGGGAGAAAGAAAGAGCTGTGGTTAAAATAACTAACTTTTAATGTATTTATTGTGATTATGGATTTGCATTGTAAGACCTGGAAGCACTTTTTTGCCAGGCTTTTTAAAAAAGACTGATTTGTGGAATCAATAAATACTTCAGCCGTTACCTTCCTTCATTTGCTGTGAGAGTTCTTTGCAATTTTCTGGCATAAATGGGCCTTAATCCCACAATTTCCCCAGCAATTTCCCAGTCCCCTTACTCATTACAGCCAGAAAATTGTTATCTCATCATCTTCATCAGATTCTTTTACACGGCCACTAACATATGGCAGGACAGAACACTTGCAGGCTTCAATCATCTTCACATTTAGGCTGAAAACTAGCAAATGATTCTTATTATGTCTTAGCCTCCCTGATCTTTTCCAAATGACTCTCCATGAGAGAGAGAGAGAGAAGGAGAGCGAGAGAGAGAGAATAAGACCCAAACCAGAAAATTTGCTTTAATATGAACTGTTCCAGTTCAAAATTTCTTTCTAATCTCCAACTTTTCCATCCCAAATTTGAAAATTACCTTTTTACTTATGTATTTTTTCTAATACCCATACTTTCAGTTTTAACTAAAATACAGCTCATTGGCAGTTTGTTTTCTTCTGCTTCTGCACTTTAAAGTTTCTTGACTCAATTTATTTGAATTCAGATACTTAATTTTTAGGTATTATTTAATTGCCTACGTAACACTGACATATGAAGAGCATGAATACATGTGTGGGGCACATGTGTGGCATTGGAGGTACACTGAGGGGTTTACAGGAGAGGATACAGCCTCTATTTCAGCCATTGTAGTCCATGAGGAAGTTGCAGGAGGTTGGAATTACAAGATATTGCATTCTTCATTAAGGTCCTCGCTGTTTTGTTATGCAAACTGAAGGTTGAGAGATTTCAATTAATGATGATTGTGAGGTCTACTAATATTGACTGCTGTCTCCACTATCGATCTGGAGTGCTAGTAAAATTCCTCTAGCCTACCATGCCAGGCAGGTTTTTGAGAAGTGCCTGCTTTCTCCTCCTCCTGCTGAATGGCAAACTCCTGCATCTCATTAAAATTAATGATGATTATGTGCCCAATGACGGCAGGTTGACTTGCAGTTTTGCTGGCTTTGTGGGTAATATTCCCTACCATGCCTTCTTCAATTATTTCTTAGTTAAATAATTCATAGCAATCCTACAAAAGTAATAAGCATACTTATTGCTTTTTAACTGATATTATAAATGGAAAAGAAAAAAATAAAGCAGGAAGAAAAATGCAGCGTTGTCTGCTTATATACTGTCTTCTGGTCTCACATGACAAATAATGGGTTGTATTCGGGTTGCTGTGTGTTGGTCACTAATCAACCCTCCCCCAATTTTACTACACATTCATAGATTTCATGAAGTGAAGGATTTTGACTGTCCAGTATTGACAGCCCTATGTGAGTTATTTTGTAGTTTGAAGCAGATGACTGAAATTAAGTATGGCTGGAATTTTGAAAGTCCTTAGAGGCATTAACAAAAATAAACTTATTCAAATAAATGGACATTTGTAACAGAGTGAGCCAAAAAGCCTTTGAAAAATAAATTCTATTCCCTTTTAAATACATAAATGGAAAGCAATCACACAAAGCATTTCCTGTAAAGAACAGGTATTCTCTAGGCAGGACCTGCAACTTGTGGGAGTAATTTTTTAGATTCTAATAGTCCTTGGATCTGACTCAAATTATTCTTTAAAGAGAAGAATATCTCAAAATTCCTACCTTTGTTTTACAATTCTTACAAAATTTACCTAATCTAACTGTTCTCCCACACATGCACATGCTCCTATGTAAACTCCTATTTTTATCTGTCCTTTGCACAAGACATAGCTAGTCTTCCCACAGGAGACTGTGGCCATGTAGGGGAACATCAGTAATGGTACCAGACCTGTCAGAGAAAAACTGAGCAGGGACATCCTCAGGGACTTTCCTTCCAACCCCTTCATCTCTGCTGCTCCCTGTCACAGAATCATGGAATCATTTGGATTGGAAAGGGCATGTAAGTTCATCAAGTCCACCATTAAAATAACACTCCCAAGTCCATCACTAAATTATGTCCCCAAGTGCCATAGTTTGTACTCGGAATACTTCCAGGGAAGGTGGCTGAACCACAGACAGCAGCAATCTCAGGAGGAATGCTGTAAAAGCCTGCAGACACAGGATTTGTCCAGCTCACAGCAAGATATCAAGATCAAATAGAAAGAAGATCTGTGTAGAATGTATTCCTTAAAGATGAACTGCCTTTTTCAACTACAAACCATGTACAGAGAAGATTCTTTGGAATAATCTTCAGCAGAAAGGACTTTGGAGAAGATTTCCCAGCTTAAGACACTTCAAGTGATAGAACAGATCTCCTTGGCACAGAGCTATGTCCTGTACTTATCAAGCAAAAAGTCTTGTGTTCTTCACAGACACCAAGGAATCCATCAGCTAGGAATTACAGTATGAGGAACTCTCCAGATACGTGTTTCCAGTAGACATTACACATTTGGGTGGAAATTACCTGGCCTTATTCTCCTACCTTTTTCAGCTGATTCTAAGAACATTTCACAGCCTTACTGTGGAATTTCTCTTGGCTTCAGTGGAAGATTCCTAAGTACGAGGAACTATTTATATAGGATTATCAGACCATTATTATACTATCCTTAGCATTATCAAATCATCCTCAGCACTGACACCATTACAATGGGAAGAAAAACACCTAAAGAGCAGAGAACTAGAGAGCCAGAGAGGATAAGTCTTAGGATACATCTTAGAGGGCAAGAATTTCTCCACAGTTTATCTTCCTTTCTCTGACAATTCTAGAACCTCCACCTTGATTCTGAGATCTTGAAACTGCGGGGTTTTGGTCTTTTTCTGAATCCTGCATTATATTTTTTCTTTTGCTTTTGCTGAAAATCCTGATATCATTTTGACTCCATATTTTTGGATATAAACCATTGTTTTCTGAAATTGTGCAACAATAGATTTGATCAAGGTCCCAAAATTTGGAACAAAGAATTGGCTGAGCTTAAATCTGGAATATATTTTTTCAGCTGAGAGGTTGAAAACAAAAGCCTAGACAGTCAAGAATTTACAATGGGAATGTAGCTAGAAGCACTACATGGTGCACAAGACGGAAATCCTGAACCCATTTTTAATTTTCAACAAACACAGTGACTCACATATTAATTAAAAAGAATATATTTCTTTACAAGGTTTTTAAGTGTCTGTATCTGCTTTGGACAGAGAGATAATCATCTTATTTCTCAGAAACACAGAGAGAGTACTTGGCAGAACTTAAGCACAAAGACCTCAGAATTTTTTTTATATCAAGTTCTTTACTGTTCCCTTTCCACTTACGCTACCTGAGAGTTTTGCAGGCTCTGAAAGTTAAAGTGGCTTTGTTAAGAAGTAGAGCTGGTAAGGTTGTCTAATTTTGAAGATAATAATTATTTTTTCAAACATTCCTTGGAAATTTGTCTTCCAGGTTGTTTAATTGGGAAAGAAATGTTTAAGTCATTACCTTATTCTTCTAAGAAATTATATTTCTGTATGTCCTTCTTCTTCCTCCTAATTTTCTTAACAATGATTTTTCTCTAGAAGTCAGCGAAACTAGAAATGCTTGTTGCTAAACACCTGTATGAAGTCTGTCTATCAAGGCCTATATTTATCACTTTTGTAGCCTCTTTTTATAAGTATGAATGTTCTGCAGAGGTTCTGAATGTTCTGAGCAGAATTTTAATTTTTACCAAATATACAAATATATGGCTCCTCCCTGGAGAGGTTCTTCTCCTTTCAAGGCTGTTCTGATTGACATCCTCCAGAGTCACTTTCTCAGACAAGATCCACATGAGACCCTCACTCCCGGAGAAATATGTTAGTTTTTATAGTAATAGTTCCCTTTGCACATTGCAGCAGAACTTTAAATATAGTATAATATAACTTTAAGTATATACGGAGGAAAAAAATGTGAATTTTCCAGACAACTTCTCTTTGCATATCTGCCAGCAGTTTTGCAAGGTGATTCAGGAAAAGATTAATTTAACAGGGTGTCAAAGCAGATTTCCTGCCAAAGTAAATAGGTGATCCTGCAGGATCTCTGCAGCCAGAGAGGCAAGTCAAGCAGAGGAGTCTACTCTGAAGAAAGCTCTCTTTTCACAGATCTTTGAATGTCTTGCCCTGCAGATGAGAGTCATGCAAGAAATCCATGAATTCTAGAATATCCCAAGTTGCAAGAGACCTACAAGGATCTTAGAATTATAAAATAACTGGAGCTGGAAGGGACCCACAAGGATCATCAGATTCCAACTCCTGCACAGCACCATCCCCAAGAGTCAAACCATGTGCCAAAGAGCTTGTCCGAAGACTTGTTGAGCCCTGTCAGGCTGGTGCTGTGACCACTTCCCTGGGGACCCTGTTCATGCCCAACCACCCTCTGGGTGAAGAATTTTTTTCTGATAGCCAACCTAAACCTCCCTGACACAACTTTAGCCCATTCCCTCAGGTCCTGTCATTGGGCACCACACAGGAGAGATCAGTGTCTACCCCTCCTCTTCCTCATATGAGGAAGATATAACTCACCTCAGTCTCTTCCAGGCTGAACAGACCAAGTGACCTCAGTCACTTCTCATACAGCTTCTCCTCAAGGCCCATCATCATCTTTGCTGCCTTCCTTTGGACACTTTTAATAGTTTAATGTCCTTCTTACGTGGTGGCACCCAAATCTGCCCCCAGCACTGGAGGTGAGGCTGTCTCAGTGTAGATCAGAGGGGACAATCCTCTCCCTTGCCTGGCTGGCCTTGCTGGGCCTGATGTCCCCCAGAACAGGGTTGCCCCCCCTGGCTGCCAGGGCACTGCTGACTTGTGTTCAACTTGTCACTGACCAGGACCCCATGATGAAAGAGAACAGAGGGACACTACATGGAATGTAATGTTGAGCATCAGTGACTGTTATTTGCTTGGCTTTAAGAAAGCATAAATAACTTACTGAAGACTTCCCACACTCTGTTGTGCTGAGGGGTACAAAGTATTTCCAACAGCAAGACAAGCAGGAGATGAGATATTGCTAGATTGTTTAATTTATCTTTTAGATCTTCTTATTCAGAGGCTAGCAATCACAGACTCATCTTTGTAACAGAGACTGACCCTGCAGTGTCCTTTAATTCATCTTTTGTTTCCAGAGCTATTCAGAAAACTGTAGAAAATATATTTCCTTACAGTCAACCTCTTTACATAGAGAAAGGTAACAACAGCTTTCCATCAAATTTTCATGGTTTAAAGTATGCTAATAATCCCATTCTTTCTTTTTCCAACACAGAAAAAACCACCTCTATTTCCCCAAGGGAAATTTTTACAACCTGCCAGGACAACATTATGAATATTTTTTTCATCAAAGAATCCCACTGTGCTTTGTAGACATTAAAACAATCTATTTCAGAAGAACGCTATATCATACAGTGACTTTATATCTGTATATATGTGCTGTTCTCAGATGTGAAAGCTGAGACACTTGTATTACTTTATCATTTTCTGCTGTTTACAAAGAATTTGTAACTCAACTGACAGAGTTGCCTCCTTTTCCAAGCCTGTTACTTAACCACGATGTGGAAACAGTTTTCCAAAGGCTATGAGCAGTGTATCTTAAATCAGAATGATTTAATATTAATCCACATCTAAGCAAGAGTTTTCTAGCAGCCTTTCAGGTATGGTGTGCCAGATGCACTTCCTTTTCCAGAGATTCATTTGCAGAGGCTCTGGAGAAAGGTAGATAACATCTGACTGTCAGCAGGGCACATCATGGATGCCAGTCTTAACATGTGGATTGTTCCAATTTGCAAGGTCAGGAGATGTTCCCCAAATTGTGAAGACAAAATGGATGAATGGTGGGCTACTGTCCCTCAGCCCCTTTTCACAAGTGTCTGAGAAACACAATGCTGCCCACTGAAAGGGGAAATAGTGCAACAAAGATGTCCTGCTACGTGCTGTCCTAAGGATGTAAGTTGTCAGCCTTGATGAATGCATCATTCCCTTACTCAAACTCCTTAATCAGTAATACTGTCTAAATTATAGTGATTTTTTTCACTTTTGAAGAAGTTTTCCCAGATCTCAGGTGAGTTGTATTTTTTTTGTTTTTCTTCATCAGTCTGGTCAGCTAAGTGAATAACTACAAATTCCCATGCTAAAGGAAAAGCTATTGCTTTATAAGAATCTTAAGTTTTTAAGAATACACTTGATACTGTTGTGGGGTTTTTTTGTTTGGTGGGTTTTTTTTTTTTGTGGGTTTTTTTTTGGGTTTTTTTTTGTGTGTGTGGTTTTTTGGGTGGTTTTTTTTGTTTTGTTTTGTTTTGTTTTGTTTTGTTTTTTGGTTTGGTTTGGTTTGGTTTGTTTTTTTTTAATGGAAGAAAGTGCAGTGCAAGATCAACAGCCATCCTGTACATTCAGGCAAAGTAGTAAGGAGCAATTGTATTGCCACACGTTTGGTGGTGGTAAATTTTGCTGCATGATTTTCTCCAAGATTAGGGAAAAGCTGAAAAGCTGTCTTTCATTCCAGTTTGGTTTGATCAGCCTGTGAAAGTGATTTCCATATTTATTTGCTTGGCTTCCTTAAAAAAAAAAAAAAAAAAAAAAAAAAAAAAAAAAAAAAAAAAAAAACTCCAAAACCTAGGGATGATGTTTTTGAGCTTAAAAAAAGCAAACAGACTGCCACAAGCATCTCAATATCCATCACAATCTAGCTGCTGATATATATACTGGAAGGGCTTTCCTGGGAAGGGGTCCCCTTAAACACTTCTCAGAAGCATCACAGGCCTGGCAGGCAGAGACACAGAAGGTTGAGAAAGTTTTCACACTGGGAGCTGGTAGGCAAAATACACTTGGGTAGTTTTGAAAAGCTAGTGGTTTGATAATCATGTAGTAATTTCACAAACTGGTGGCAGATAATGTGAGTAATGGGCAAATGCCACTCCAGGCCAGCACTGCAGTAGTTCTTGGCTTTATCTGAATATTAACAAAAATCCTCAGACTCTTCTGCTTCAAAATTCCTGTGCTATTGCAGCACCCACTGTCTATGCTGCCCTTACTCAAGGCACTTTTCTCTGCATGATCCCTTCATCCATGAATGGTAGATCAGTGGACAAACAGTAGACAAACTGAGGAGAGGATTATTCCTCTCCAAGCAGAGCTGTGAAGGATGCACAGGATCTGCAGGTAGAGGAACAGTGTGATGAGGGAGACCTAGGAGTCTGCTGTAGGATGAAAAAAGACACCAACTTCCTAGAGCTCACTGTACCACTATGTTTTAACCATTCCCTGAAGTCCTTCAGGGACAATGTCCAGCTCCAAGGGTTATGGGTAAACAAAACATGGCTGGGAGAGAGATTTGAGTAGTGGTGAGTAATTTTCTATAATTCTTTAATTTTAGCATATTCCCTCATATGATTTTGACCCATACCAACAATTATTGTCTGTGATATTGCCTGGGCATGGGTCAGATAGGTCAGGCTTTAAAGAAAAGTAATAATTTTACCAGAAGGATGAGAATGAGAAGAGCCTTACTGGTAAGAGTTGAAGGGTTTCCTACACCATATCCTAAAAGCACAGTTGCCTGGTATGAAAGCTGTGCATTTAGCATTAATAAATCTGCACACCTTGCAGTCAGGAGTTCTGAAAGAGTTGACCCAGCTTTCTCTAGACCACTACAACTATCTTAAAATAGCATTTGAAACAGTGATACAGATGCCTGGACAAAGCTGGTGCTGTGTGAATATTTCAAAAAGCAGAAATAAACAGATCCAAGTGATTATAGGTCTGTCAACCCAGCGTTGATCTTTGAGAAAATGATGGAAAATGTGCTATGAGGATTGATTCATAAATAATTAATGCAAGGAAATGCAACCAACTCCAGTAAAGATGGGAAGCAGATGTGATCAAACTCACTTGATTACTTTTTCAGAGTACACAGGAAGTGTGGTTTGTAGAGGCAAAAAGGCTGATAGAATAGACCTATGTCCAGGATTGGTACTATACGACATTTTATTTGCCAATAAATTCAGGATTATATAAAACTGGGTTGGTATGCCATATAGATTGAAACAAGCTATTGATCAGTGTTAAATTGTAATCTTACATGAAGAATTATCATTAGGCAATTATGTTACTTCTGGGAGATTTACACTGCTTTAAAAAAAATTATCAACACAGCCAGTGCAACAATTTTAAAATCATTACTAATGAAGTTTGCAAATGTCATCAAAATAAGGGTAGCAAAGAAGAGCAAAAGAAAGGATGCCAGTAATTGTTTAGCTGATTAGGTGAAGCACACTTATATAAAAATAACTCAGAAAGAATTTGGGAGTAATCAAGGACAACCAGATGAATACGCTTTCTGGAAGTAACATACTGACCAAAAATATTAGTACTGTCCCTTAGATAACTGGGAACTATCCATTAGAATTACTCAGCACTGGAGCCACAGCTGTGGAAAACCCTGTCAGTAATTTGTGAAATGGGAAAGATTGGAGGAAATGTCATTAGAATAACAAAATATTGAAAAATTCACCTGCTTTTTCATACCATATAAATTGATCCAATAGTGGATACTGCTTCCCTGTATGAACATTTCTTCTGTTTTATAGCAAGACCATCATACCATGAGCACTATGCTAATGCAAAGATCATCTAGTTCCAACTCCTCTGCAATTTCCACTAGACCAGATTCCTCAAGGTCCCATCAACCTGTCCTTTAACACTTCCAAGAAACGAGGCCTTCACAGCTTCTCTGAGCAACCTGTTCCTGTGCCTCATCATTAAGAATTTCTTCCTAATATCTAATTTAAACCTGCTCTATTTCATCTTGAGGCCATTGCCCCCTTGTCCTGTCACTCCATGCTCTTGGAAAAAGTCCCTCCATCTTTCCTTCAGGCTCTCTTCAGGTACTGGAAGACCACAATTAGATAATTCAGAAACCTTCTCTTCTCCAAGCTGAACAGACTCAGCTGTCTCACCCTGTCTTCTTAAGAGAGGTATTCCAGCCATTGGATCATCTTCATGGCTCTCTTCTGGACTCAGTCCTGCAGGTCCATGTCCTTCTTACTTGGGGATGCCAGAGATGGATGCAGCACTCCAAGTGGGGTGTCATGACAGCAGAGCAGACTTAGAGTGAAAAAAGAGTTCAATATGTTCAATTTTATCAGAGACATGTAGTTAACATAAAAGAAACATTCAATGTGAAGGGCTTAGTCCAGAAACCTCATTGTGAGGAGAAAACCTGCAGCAATGTTGAAAAAGGAAAGGCCAAGGACCCCAATAACTGGAAGGCACAAACAGACAAAATGAGGGTAGTCCTTGTTGCCTGCATTGTGGTTATTGGAAGAGATGACTGGAGTGGTCCACCAGACCTTGAAACCTATCTATCTGTACAGAAATAAGTTTTCACTGTAACATGGATGCCAGGAGGCCAAATTCTCATATAAATGCTGCTAGTCTTAACAAAATGTGACATATGGTTTCTCCATAAACAAGAATCTGCTCTCAGATTATACTTCAGATTCTGTTGCATTGTCATAGTATGTCATAATACAGTATCACTGTGTGATAATACAATATCACTACTGTGGCTCATCTCTCCAAATAAACTGTTAATCCTCTATTTATACTAATCAAGGAAAATGATGAACAGAGAGATTTAGTTTATTTAAGCCAATCTTTATTCACACTATCATAGACATAGCCTGATATATTGATGACCCAACAATGATATTTTAATAGCTTTTTTAAAATGTTTGAATATGACTTGATAGGTTATTTTTGTAACACAAAGTGTTCTGTTGTCGGGGGAGAAAGAACTCACTATTAACTCTGCATACTTGAATAAGAACCTGCCTACACAATTCAACATTTCTTAGAAATGTAACTAAAAGCAATACATTTGCTGTCCTCACTGATTGTCTTTCAGTGCAATTTCTAGAATACCTGTAGGGCATTTGTACGTAAACAGCTGTGTTGAGCAAACTAATACTCTGTCTAGTAGTCAGTTCAGGTCATTATCATATAATCACTACTTGTTTGTACTATGTCACCTAGAGGTTCCACTTGAAATGAGAATCATTGTTGGAGGAACTGCCTTTGCCCAGACAGCTTATGGCTTAACAGTTGAGACAGATGAATGCACTTCGTCTATAGTAATGAGGATTTTGCAGAGCAATTTACTTTCTGTTATGCTTGATTAAACCTATTATGCCTTTACTGACACTTGTGCAACCCCATTACCCTTTGTAGGTTTACACAGGTATAACAGGTTGGACCTCTAACAGAAATTAATTCTGTGATTTCTGCATAAGAATGAGTAGGACTCTACTCACTCTGTCTTAGCTGTATTAGCTCAGCAGGATGGACAACAGTGAAAATTATCTGCAGTGAAATGTATTTTTGGTTCTAAATTACTGGGATGGGACTAGATAGGAAGAGAGAAGAGATCTCTCCTGAACTGAAAGATACTTTGTTATACTTAAAAAATTAAAATATTTTAAATAGCAGGAGAATCCTTCAAAAACATTGAAGTAGCTACATGGACTAACATTAAGTGCAAACTGCTGCTATTAGATTAAGGACTGAATAAGTTGGTAAATCTAAGTAGAATTGATTTTATAGGTGTGGTTTAAACTAAGGGATCTATTAAATCTATAAACTGATATTTCAAGATCAATTTTGTTATTGAATGTGAGAAAGCTATTTTCTCCCTTGCCAAGACACTTCCCATAGTTAGGGAATATATATTTAATTCACTGCCTATTTTTGCTCAGACAAACATCAAACATAAAACCTAGAGCGATCTTCTATGGGACAAATAGCAAGTGGGCAATGTTTAATTATGTAGGATTATGTATGTCAGAACAAATGTGGATTTTTAAAAATCTTGCACTCACAAATCCTTGCGTGCAAGAACTTCAGAAACAAGTGTCAGTGTTTCATCACCCTAACAAGGTGATGTTTATTAGGCATCTAATAGGCAAATGTTTAACCAGTATTAAAAATTACTTGACTTACACTAGCTTTACTAAGAAATTAATTTTTGAGCCATTATTGTACATAATCATGTGTCCTACTTTGGAATAGGTTTTTAGACAATACACTAGTGCTGAGAAGCACAGCAATGTCTATCCATTTAAAATTTATTCAATGTGGACATCACAAAAATTCCCAAGTTCCTACTGGATCTGACTGCAAAGGTCACTGTTACTTTTCCTCATCTCCTCTTTCTGCATAATTAGTGGTGCATGTGGTGAAAAGAGCTTTTCAATAGTGAATTAACTGACATGAAGAGATACTTAGCTGTTGATCACAATACTAGATTTTTTCCATTATATTTTATCATCAGTTTGATACAATTGGTGTCATATAGAAGCTATGTCTGCCTTAGCAAGCAGAATGGACCAAGAGAAGCAGACTCTAGGCAGAAATGCATGGGCTTTAGTACCTAACATCCACATTTTGGGAGCTTTTTATTTACTATTAAACTAATTGTACTCTGATCCCATAGGCTGCATGCCTGTTTGTGGCTGGAGTGCAGTGGGTGTGCCCCTGGAGCAAATTTTCCAGTATAATTTCATGCAAAATGAATTGAGCTTGTCACTCAGAAACATCTACATGCTGTGAGCCAGAACAGGGACTACGGGGAGATGTATTTCAAAAGTACTTTCCTAATCTGAGCTAAAACACTGATACCAGATGCACCAGAAGGATGTGCTACCACTTAGCCAGACCTGGAAAGGCTGGGGAATTGGGCAGAGAAGAGCCTAATGAAGTCGACCAAAGGCAAGTGCAGGGTCCTGTATCTGAGGAGGAATAACCCGATGGACCATTACAGGCTGGGGAGTGATCTGCTGGGAAACAGCTCTGTGGAGAAGGACCATGGGACCTTGGTCCACAAGTTGTCCATGAGCCAGCAGTGTGTCCTTGTGGCCAAGAATGCCAAAGGTATCCTGGGGTGCACTGGGAAGAGCTTTACCAGCAGGAGATGATCCTGTCCTTCTACATGAGCGAGACAGAGGAAAAGAGGCTGCTGAAAGCACAGTGTGAAAGTGGTCCAGCATTAACGTTCCAGATTGAAATAGCCAAGAACTGTCCTGTGACTGCCAATTAAAATGGATATGAAATTTCCCCAAATACTTGACAATAAATTAATTGATAAAGAAAGTTTCTACAGGAAAGAAGTAGCAGTATATTAAAATTACCTTTCGTTTGTTATGATCTCTGTCAAGACAAATTAAGTATATGTATAATTTTAGACATTATAGGAATATCTCAAGGGGTTTTCTTTTTATTTTTCCCCTGTTCAGCCATATGGATTTGAGATAGGCATATTCATAGAAACATAACTTCTATCCATAAAAGGTAGGAAAGTATCATACAATAACTCTTAAGCTATGTTATTACATAGTGACACATTTTAGAAATTTGCAGGCCTATTAATATAGAAGTGTATTTGAATAAATGCATAGTTTATTTGCAAAAACAAAGAGGATATGGTAGTAATAAACTTATCCACAAAATCCAGTCATTTATTTATCTTAATTATTTTTAACCTTTTATAAATCAAGATTTTTTTCATACTGAAATTTATACAAATGAAAAATCCTACCACAGACTAAAAGCACTAAAATTAATTTAAATAATATATTTGGTTATCTAATAGTATCCAAAAAGCTTTTTCCATAAATTTCAATTCATTAAAACTTTATTCATTTTTCTCTTGCAGTTATTATTTTTCTTTGATAATTGGAGAAAATTGTTAGTTGCGTGAAGCTTTTCATATATGCCAACAAATGGAGCATTTCTCATTATTTACAATATTATATATACAGGTGAATAAAAAACGGCTAAAGACTGTGTAGAAATTTTCTAGAGATTTTGTGTAAATGCAAAATGTGGATTCTGGTTATTTTACATGTCTGTGGGAATCAGAGTGGTCCAACTCCACCAGAGCACATTAGAATGTGCTTCACTTGAGAAGTAATATACCAGAATTGACCTGTTTAGTTGCCTAAAATTAAGCATTTTTTTTCCCTTCTAAACCAGTTTATCTGGTGCATAATAGCATCTTTTGTTCTTGTTTACAATTTTAAGACTGTAACTGAAAACTTTTAAACTGTATGTGGATTAAAGTCTCTGTAAGATGAAAAAGGGATAGAATAGCTACTTCTGGACAAATTATATAAAGTTAGGAGGTGCCAAGTGATATTTTTTGTATTGGTGGTATAGGGCGAGGCATATTGTCATACAGTATAACAAAACATAAAGAGTTTGAATTAGTTACTTTTTTTTTTTTTTTTTTTTTTTTGTGTATCCCCTACCCCTGAGGTTTGTCTTTCAGACTATTTGTGTGACTGTCTGGAGGAAGTTTAAATATCTGCACTTAGAGCCCAGATTTTCACAGGTAGCATCTGCTGAAAGTTGTTTACTTTTTGTAGTATTTTACATCTGTTACTTATGCAATAAGCAGGAAGGCTGAAAACCAAAAAATATTATCAATAGTGACAGGAACCTTTTAGCCAAGCTCCCTATGTGGTGACAGATATTGTTTATAATATTGTACTTGTTGCTTTAAGCTTCCTCAGTCAGAAAGAATCACTCATATAGAAGAGAAACCAGACAATGTGATTTGTCTCACAGTAAGCTCTCCTAAAAAAAAAAAAAAAAAAAGAACAGATAAGGGCACACCTATTTTCAAAAAACTGCACTGTTTTATTCAGGTATCCTTGAGAATATTTTGCACTTTATATAATATACAGAGAGCTGCACAGTAATAGCAGCAGTTAAGCCAGAAATCTTTAAAAAATAAAATTAAAAATTCAGTTGATTATTTAGCTTTATTTCTTACTTGGATTCCACCCCCCTTACCTGAATTACTCCCCCATGGCAAAGCTGTTTATTGTTGCATAAAAATCAAAACACTGCTGCAACCACTACTCTCTGTAACCAAACTGTGTTTTTCTTTTTGAGTTCTTTACGTGTTTCCAACTTTTGGTTTGATCAAGTAGTATGAATTAGCACAATGAAAAATGATAGGAAAAGGATCTGACAGTTTGTGGTTGGGTGTTTTTAGCTGAACCAAAAAGCTGGCATTTGTAATAATAAATGCTTAAAAATTCTTACATATCTTAGACAGAATTTCATGTACTTGACCCAAAAGATTTTTAGTAGACACTTAAAAAGTGGTGTACATATACCTTGAAACAAAATTTAATTTCTCTAGAATAAATTTTCAACAATGTTGCTATGTACAATTTTATAATTAAATGCTTATAGTCCTTAATTTTTTCAGCCTCCTTTCCTAAAGCACATTACAAATTTAACTTGTCCCTTTATGAACATTTTTGGTCAATTTGAGCTGACATATGTGAGTGACACAAAGATTTTTTCTTTCAGCTATGTTTCTCTTGCAACAACTGACATATGAGTTTTGATAAACAAGAACAAATTCCTCAATTTCTAAACCTGAAATGAACTTGAAAAACGCATTTTACTATTCTTTGATATCTGAATGTTTTCTTATTTTTCACTTTCTATGTGTTCTTTTATTTATTTTGATTGAGAACTTTCATCGATATGTTCTGTGCATTAGTGTTTTACAGAATCACAGCATGGTTGAGTCTCTGGAGATTGTCTAATCCACCCCTCCTGCTAAAGCAGGTTCACCTAGAGCAGGTTGCACAGGATTCATGTCCAAAAGGTTTTCAATATCTGCTGCCAAGGAAACACCATAGCCTCTCTGGTCCATCTGTTCCAGTGCTTGGTCACCCTCAATATAAAGAAGTTTACCCTCATATTCCTATTGAACTTCTGTGTTTCAGTTTGTGCTCCTTGACCTCTCAATGGCCACCACTGAAAAAAGTCTGGCCTGTCCTCTTGACACGTGCCCTTAAGATACTCATATGAATCCCCTCTCAGTCATCTCTTGGTGAGGCTGAACAGGCCCAGCTCCCTCAGCCTTCCCTCATAAGAGAGAAGCTCCAGTCCACTCATAATTTTCCTAGCCTTCTGCTTGTTCTGCTGCAGGATCATCATGTCTCTTTTGTCCTGAGGAGTCCAGAATTAGACATTTTTATATGTATATAAAGCTAAAAAGATGCACCAGAATTAATTACTTTCTACAATTTAACTGAATTAAAAGCACTGATGTGTCTCTTGAAAGCACATGTAACAACAACCCAGGAATGTGTGGGGATGATGTCACTGAAGTTTCCCCTAATAAACCTACACATTTATGTGTGTGTTTGGATTTGTATGCACAGCAATACAGAGAAATAGAATTGACACAAGCATTTGACTATATACATAACTGCATAAAACAAACCTAGAGTCACAGGAACTACGCTACTACACAAATCCTCAGCTATTTCAGTATTATAGACATTAACAAAATTTGGCTTGTTAAGTTTCCACAGAACCATAGATTTGGATGAGACCTTAAAGATCACCTAGTTCCAACCAGCCTGCCATAGGACACCTTCCATCAAACCATGCAGCTCTAAACCCAATCCAACCTGGCTGCCAGCAACAATTTTTTTCACCATATTAGCAGAGTTTGTGCTCTAGCTAACAGCCAGACTTCTCTGTGGATGTTAAATTAGCACTAAATGACTGAAGTTCATTGGTAAAACTCATGTCATGAACCTAAAGTCTGGGACTGGTAATGCAAATCTACAGTAAAGCATTAGTGAGTGTGGAGAAAAAAATATGTATGTCCTTGCCTTGGGAGCAAGGACATAAGAGCCAGCATGGCTTCTTATCCAGTGTTTTGTGCTGTCTATCAATCTCATTTCTCCTGTATCGTCTTTGTGATACACAGTTTGTGTATACATTGAAAAAAGAGGTCATACAGTCTCCCCTTAGCTAATATTTCACAGTTCTTCACATCCAGTCACACAGAGAGATTAGAGATCCACACTACAATTCAAAAAATATAACATTGTGTATTTGATAAGAATACATTTGATGTGTCAATCTGATTCAAATTTTAATTTTTCATTGGGGCATGTCTAGCCTTAGAAGACAGAGAGCAAATATTTTTAAGCAGACCTGTCATCACACAGTCAACACCTTTACATCTGTAGAGGAACTCAGACTGAAGATTCCTTCACAAGGTCCAAGAGTACTATTTTCTTTGTGATACCTACACAACAGCATAGGTCTTCACCCCCATATGTAGCCCTGGTTTCATGACTGAGATGTTTTGGTTTTCTGAAATTCTTTTCCCAGGGAATTTTCTGTAAACAGGAGAAATGCTTTGTAAACTCTACCTGTGTTTTCATTCCTTTTCCTAGGAGGGACTTCTTCTTGATGTCCCTCTGGTCTGACCAACGTGATTGAAGAGGTTTGTCATTGTTTCACCAATCAAATTGGTCTGTGTAGAATAGTATAAAAGGGAGACACATCCCAAAAATAAAGGAGTCATTTTCAGCCTTCTGAAGTTCAAAGTCTGCGTCGTCGTGGTGTAAAACAGCATCACCCATAGTCATGGGAAAGGTTAACATCAGTATGAGCAGCTGGATAAGGTTGGTAGAAATGCCATGAAGAGTACAATTTAAGATGTAGAATCAGGTGCAGTTGGTAAGAAGCTCTTACTCTAATGGGGAATCCTGGGGAACAACATGGAGGAATGTGTGTTTTTGAAGCACTGAATGAAATTCTGGTGATTGTAGTGGTAGACATAATATGCTGGCAAAAAATAACATCAAGGTAAAAGTGTTTCTCTGTGGTGGTGCGACGAAGCGATTCCGTTTGGACTTTGACGTTTTGGTTCAAAGTTATCAAGTTATGTTTTATTAATTGCATTTATTCCTATTGTTAAAGATGGCCTCCCCTTCCCTCAGGTTTTCCCGCCTTTCCCCAGTTGTCATGCCAACCTGCATCCCATAATAGTTGTTTACCCCATTTCTGTTATGTGTCAATCTTGAAGTTATATAATTTCCCCACCCCTAGTTATGTAACTGCCCTTTCCCCATTGGTTCAAAGTTTGATCACCCCACTGTTCAAGTTTGTTCAAAGTAGTTGATTTGTTCCTTGAGAGACCACCCTTGTTCCCACCCCCTGTTGAGAGTCAATAAAAAGCCGTGTCAAGCCCAGGTTGCTGTCTCTCTGGGACGCAGCCTTGGGAACCACGCACCCCCTTGGTTTGCCTACCTGAGAGTCCCGCCTTTCTGTTCACCGCTCTATCCGCGACGTTAGTTGGGTTTGCTCGACCCTCTGGACAAAAGGCCCCCGGGTTGTGGTGGCGGCAGGGCTGGCCGGAGCCGCTTCCCTTGGGCGGAAGCCGTCCACCGCATTTCTCCAGAAAGGTATATTCATAAGATGTAAAGAAACAAGAAAAAATTAATTGAAACAATACTTGGTTTTGGATAAAAACACCTGTGTTAATAGGCTAAAATAAATTGTGGGAATTCTGGAAATTTGGTACGAGTCTATTATTGATCCCAGAATCTAATCTGGACATGAGAAAAGATTATTGCACTTCGATTGCAAAGATACATTTTACAGATAACAGAATTATCCTGTTGTGAGGAAAAAAGTCCTACTGGCTCAAATTGCATTGATGCATCCATCTGGATAAGAATTGTTGCTAACTAGCAAAGCCTTCAGTGTGTAGCATTTAATTTGTTTTAAAAAGAACAACAAAATGTTGAAGAAAATAATGCAGTTAAAACTTAAAGTGCCTCATTTCAAAAAGACAACACTTCACCTAAAGTAGCGACAGCCGGGAGCACTTCTGAGCTCCCGAATGTGGAAATAGGCCTTGGCCATCTCCCAAGGGAATGAGGGCAAAACCTTGGCACATGTCTGCTCCCTTCCCCTGCTGAAGTTTGATTTCGATGAGAAGGAAATCTGGGCCTGTGAGTCAGGAGGGAGAGGCACCTCTCTCTGACACTGTGCCCTATCTGGGGATCAAGCAACTGGGAGTGCAGGCACCGCGCCGGGTGCACAAGCTGCCGAGCTTGGATGCAGCCCAAGGTAACTATTTAGGGACACCGACTGAATTGAGGAACTTGGGGATTAGATTTTGGAGGCAGCCTGGAATGTCAAACGTGCTAAAGCTATCTGGAATCTGTATGCCAGGCAGGGAGAAAAAAAAAATGTTGTATGAGAACTTTCCAGACCTAACTGGAAGAATAACCATCTTGAAAATGACATTAGGCATAAGTAGGGAGTCTACAAGGAATGGAAAAAAGGACTGATCACCAAAGAAAACTATGACTTCGAAGTCAAGAAATGCAGATTTAAAGTGAGACTTGGCAAAAGTGGGACTTGGTAGTGGGACTTAAACTGAATATGACCTCATAAATGAAATCAGGCTAAATAGTTAAGGTTTTCTTTAGGTGCGTGCTTAGATGGAGGAAAAGGCAGGAAGTTGAAAGACTGCAATGAGGATGAAGTACACATAAAAGCTCCATATTTGATTTGAGTCAGTTTATATTTGGCTAAAAAGTCTAAATATTATTTCAGTTTCCAATAAAATTCATGGGTTTGAATGTGGGATTACACACTGGGAAGCAAATAGGAAAGGATTCAAGAGCAAGCAAAGTAACTATTATACCCAAACAGTTTATTAAACTAAAATTGAGGTTCCTCAGATAACCTGCAGTCTCACAAATTTGGAAGAATAGATGAGTGAAACACAAATTCCCCCAGCAATTGGCTGGAATAAACCTACCAACCAGGTGGCAGTCCTCATAAACAGGAATTCACAAATGCAGTGTTTGCATTAAGATTAGTCATCCTAAGATCTACAGGATCCTCTATCCTGATCTCAGCAGAGCAAATTTTGGTGAAATTAGACCTGAGGGTTTCAAAGACCTTGTAATATTGTTTTTTCATGGGTAAGTTATGCTCTACTATTTACTGATCCCTGCTTTGTATGGTTTTTACCAGGTAATGCGAACACTGCCACTGCAACAAGTGAATGCTTAAGAAACTGAGAACAGCAGAAGGGCAATATGGCACAGAAGGGACTGCTTATAAAGTTACCAGCACCAGGCTGCAGAAAAAGTCTGGGCAAGAGGAAAAAGTGCAGAACCACCTGGAGTGTAAATTTATATTTATTCTGTTTAATATTTCCCAAACTACTAAGTGACAAACAATATGAGCATACTGGTGAAGAAAGTAAAGTAAAGAGACACTTGGGGTATTCACAAAGACTGACTTAACTGCAGTGGAAATAATTTCTCAGAGATATTCCTATGGCAAATGACAGATTAACTCCACTGAGCACAACTTCATATGAGGTGATGGAACTCTTGCTCCAACTTGACTCCCAGATAAGTTGCTCTCCTTCCTTTTGGCTCATAGGCAGCCTGGAAAGCCTAATTTTTTTGTACTGTAGCTAGACTAAAGCTGGTCTCTGCACACACACACACATACCTCTTCTATTGCTACACTTTCTTTCTGTGCCCTCCACCTGCATTGTCAATACATTATTAAATTATTATAGAGGAAAAGCAAAATGACCTTGAGGACTATAGTAATAGAAATAGGATGAAATTCAGCAGCACAAAATTCAATAGCTGCATTGCTTTTATAAACTGGGAGACCACTTTCAAATAGCCAATAGGAGGAGCATGTGGGAAACCAGCAGGGAGGCAGCTTAGCAGATGTAATCTTGAGATATATAGGTAGAATTAGTTACATGGCAGCAAACATTCATGAAGTGTCCTCCAAAACACTGTGTACCATTCTGGACATTCACATTATGAAAGAAAAAATTAAATAGAAATAGGCTAAAACCAGCCTATGGGAAAATCAGGATGACAGAGAAATAGCAGTTTCAAAAGGGCTGAAAGTTTGGTTTATTTGCCCTAGCAAAACAATGTTTGAGGCAAGAAGTGAATGCCATATATAAACACATTAGGTATGGAAGCAGCACGGAAAAGACGACACTATTCAAATTAAAAGGTATTACTGGCAAAGGAACGAATGGCTATAGACTAGCTATTAATAGTTTTAGGATGAAAATTAAACAGTGCTTGACCATCAGAGCAGTGAGATTAACAAGCCAGATTCTGAGAGGGGTGTAAGAAAGAAAATGTAGAGACATTTCTAGGAGGGCAGTGAGACACTTCACAAAATGTTGTATGTAGTGACTCCCATGATAAAGGGGAGACTGTAGGGTGCAGGTGTGTTTCACCCAGCCTAAACCTGCTCTTCATTCCTAAACATAATCTCTTTTCTAAAGTGATGAGGGACTTGGTCCTGCTGAGACAGGAAATTTGGTGTGATTAGAAATGAAACCTGACCTTGAGATGCTCATTCCCTAATAGAAAAGAGATTTCAGAGAACTAGCACAAGAAATCTCAAGTGTTCCTGAGAAGATTGCTGGGTCTGCCATGCCCTTCAGTAGTGGAGAACACAGCTAGTGCTTCAAGCATCCTTGACAAATCCACCCAAGCTTCCAACCCATGCTATGACTTTCAGCATACCTGTACTTCTCACCAAGTAGCACTGCTCACTATGACTTTTTTTATCAATAAGTTCTGTAGTCCATGAAAGGATCAGTCTGCATAAATTTTATGATTATTGTACCAAGAATTTCCCAGAATGGACTACTCCCTTAACAGACATGACATGTACTGACAGTGCAGAGAACTAAGAAAACTATAGACCCCGAATATCTTGAACTGGAGAATTTTTCATACTTCAGCCATGGAAGGAAACAGATAAAGAAACATTCAGAATAATTAAGCCTTATAATTTTGCCTTGTTTTAATTAATTAGAATTAAGACATAAAATCCCCATGGCTTTTGAATTTTTTAATAATATGTCAGAATTTATCTTTGATTGTTTCAGGTGAACAATACTATAATTGTTTCCTTTTCTTATGATTGTAGACTGCTAGCCAAGTTGGTTTCTTGCCAATAGTAAGTATTGTTATATTGCTTCAGCCTCAGAGTGGTAGAACAAATCAAGCTTCAAATTTTAATGTTATTCAGTTTGTTGTTTCAATTTAAATTTCATGTATTGCATGTTTGCCTCTTCTTTCCTTGGCTACCTTTTTGGCAGTGCCTAGAAATAATTCAAGTTTCTTTTTTTTTTTTTTTTTTTTTTTTTTTTTCTTTTTTTTTTTTTTTCTTTTTTTCTTTTTCTTGTTTTTTTCTTTTTACCTTAAACTGCATTGGCATAAATACCACATGCAACATATGCCTCTGCAACACATATGAGAGCCATGTAGAACAAGATTTGAAAATGTGAAATATTTGCAAAGGGAAGAAACCCCTATATAAGTGTATTAATTATATCTCCACCAAGACCATTTTCTTATGTAACTATTATCCCATAGCCTAGCTTGATTTTTTTATAGTTCATTGACCCATTTGGTAAATTCACAGACAAACTTTGGCAGAGGTGTAACTTGATAATTAAAAAGTATGTTATCTCTTGCCAGCTTGTTATAGCCAAGTGTAAGCTGAACGCTAGCTTTCCCTAATCCCATCAACCCAGTCTGTAGGAAGGGTCAGGGGTCAGTAACTGCTTCTAAAAACACTGTTCAATTGAATCCAAACAAGCTCTTACCTACTAAGCAGCTGCTCACAAACAATTCGGAATCTGTCCTCATTACCAATTGTTAGGGGCTCCTGTTGCAAGAAAAGCCCTGTTTTGAATAGGCCTCTAATGCACCAGCAAGTCTTCATCTGATAGGCTAAGACCTAAAGTCAGCAAATTTTTTTACTTCTTTTTTTTTTTTTTCCTTCTAGCACAAAGAGAAAAAATTAGAAACCAGCTATTACCAGCTGGCGTATCTACTGTCTCTGGCAGGAAGCAAGATGTTAATTTTCAAAACACAGTTTTCTACATCAAGGAAAACTTCTAGGAACTTAGGGGGAAAAATAAATATAATAATATATGGAACATTGTGAAAAGCATAAACTGTTTTTCAGTGACTGATAAAACAAAAAAGATTGTGCTAGGAAAAAAGAGTTTTAGAATATCTCTTCAGGAAACTTTATTCAAATATCTTAGTCACTATTGAAAATAAGAGCAACATCGTTATGGTCAGTGGTCACACCTAGTTTTGTTCATTATCTAAAGGATGCTGGTCCTGGTGTCAGGATCTGTAGGCTTTTTTTATTTTGTTCTACTGTGTCACATACTTAGTAAGCTGGAAATGCTTTTGGAAGGAATAAGTGATGTCTGATACCTAAAAACCTGCAGAATGGAAAATTACAGTAGAGCTCGTTACCACCTACAAAATCAGAGCAGTTTCCTGATTTAAACATTCACAGATTTATTCCTGTAAGTTTGTTGAAGTTTGTACTGTCCTTTATTAAAAATGAAAAAATCTTGCATCAGTGACCAGCTATTGCAACAGGTGGTCACACCCTGGAACTGTGGTATGTGGGGTACCTCCACTGGTGTAAACTAGGAGACTTGCAGTAGTCTCACTGGTTTCAGGGTGGGAAGAATTAAGCCTTCTCTTGGTTGCTCTTACTTTTTATGTTTTAAACACAGTTGTTTATTTTGAAATCTTTTTTAGATAGCCTTGAAAAAGACCATCATATGCTGACAAATGAGGGGCTGCACAGTGGTATCTAGCCCTGACACCAGCTTGGTGAAAACACCTGCATTGTGGTGGCTCAGAGAATGAGGATGTGGTCCCAGACTCCTGAGACTTTCAGTCTCTTCTTGTTATTCCTGAGGCAAATGGCTGTTACAAGCCTGAGTTGTAGAGCATCTTGTCTCTCTCTCCCTAAGGTCAACTTGCTGTCCTGGTCAGGTAAGTGAAGTGCACAACAACACAAAATTTAGGAACATTTCCTGACTCAGGTGCACAGTTTTGTTACAGCAACACATGCAAAGAGCTTTTTGCAAAAGCAAAAAGTTAGATGCCTTACACCTCTTTATGTCTCTGTGAAGTGGCATGATAGTTCTCCTAATTTTACATTACAGATCTGGAAGCTGAGAAAATGTGTTCCTTTTTCTGTGCTGCCTTTTATAAATTGCTTTCTGTTGTGAAGATCACAGTTTATTGTGGGAGCAATTGTTTCAGATGGAGAAACAAATTCAGTTTCAGATGGAGAAACAAATATTTTAGGTAACTTTACCAAGACAGTAGTAAGAAAAGATTGTTATTTGTGGAGCAGGAGCACAATTCTTGTGAATATTCTTGCAGCAACTGCTGCACATATTTAAATTGCCCATCAGACACAGTACAAATATTAGCTTTCAAATGCATGCAACTTATTAAATGATAAGTGAAATTGCTGTAGAAATAGTCATTATTAGAAATATGCCACTGAACAATATTTTTAATTTTACTTGAAACCTTAAGGATACACGAATTCCATTTAAGTGACATAAAAGTCTCTGACTTTCAGAGGCAATAGTCATATGTAGTATATAAGCAGATTTAGTATATTAGGCAAATATTCCTAATAGTTTCAATAGAAAAAGAAAAAAAAAAAGAAAAAAGAAGATGAAGATGAGGCTTATTGGTTTCCAGCAGTTATGGCATGCATGTATGCACTACTGGGTTGGTTGTCTCTGCTCGTTCAAATTCTTCCACCCTCCACAAAACCCCTTTCTCTGAGTTCATTCTATGGGACTCATTAATGAATATTTTTCTAAGGGCTTTGGATGTTGTCTTTTCTCTTTTTTATACACTCCCTCAAGAGCAGAGATGAGAGTGATGCCAAGGTCTGAGCTTCCCTCTCTGCTGTTTCATCACTGTCCAGCCTCCCTTGCTGACTCTTCTCTGACTCACTGGCAATACACTCGTTGTGCCTTTTGGCTGGCAGGCAGGCATTCAGCTACTCCTGCAGAAATTCATTTTCCCAGTGGATTCTGCTTCCAGAGGAAGAATACTGGAATACAATCCAAATGATCACACTGCTAACTTTGAAAACATCAGTGCTAGCAGTCAGTTGTTGAGAAGCAAGTCCATAGTCTCAGCATATTTCTCAAGAGTGGATATTTATATACCCAAAATGCCATCCAGAATTGGCAGGCTTTTCAGGCTGAGGATTGAAGAGGCTGGGGTTGTCCTCTCCCTCTATCAGGAAAGACCTTGTGGTGCTGCTGTTTGCTTCTGCTCCCCACCTGACAACCTGCTCTTGGGCAAAGGGATGGGAAATGGGTTCAACTATAGGGGCTTCAGCCCCAAAGTTTGTCAGAAATTCCTATAGTGACATTGAACTGGCTCCTGCTTGCATTCTCCCCAAAAGACAAGAATTTTCACTTGATCTTGCCTACTTGAAAAAAACTGCAGAAAATGTAATTTTTGTTGTTGGACATGAAAGTGATTGAGATTCAAGAATATGTGGGAATTACATGCATAGCATGAATTCAAGTAGTCATTTATTTTCTAAAAAGAAATTATTCTGAGGATTTTTTAACTTTTTTTTTTTCTTTTTTTGCCACCGGTTACAAAATGTGACTGTATTCCTTATTCTTAATTGCCTCCCTCAAAATATTTAGTCAAACTATGCTTTCAGTCACCCCAGTATAAATCCAGAGTAGCCCCAATGAGTTCAGAGGAGGAAGGCCACATTTTTATTTGCACAGCTACGAAGAAAATTTCATTTAGGGCTTATGCATACTGTTCCACTATTTATAGGAAAATTCTGATCTAAATACAAGTTGAAGTTTTCAAATAGATTTTTTTTTTCATAAATCAATATCCCAGCAAACCTAGTCAGTTAAAGAAACAAGCAAACAACAACAACAACAACAAAAAAAAAAACTCCCAAAAAACCACCAACCAAAAAAATCCCAAAAAACTGCCTCACTTTATTTTCCTGACTCTGTTAATCTCTTTTCTCTGAATGTTTCTCTTTGTTTGGTGCTGAGTCCTAAATAACAGCAACTTGCTAACAGCACAGGCTTGATTTAAAACTAACAATGACAGTCTAAGTCCCCCTGAAAAAGGGTTAAATACAGACTGCACACTAAAGTGTCTGTTTAAAAAAATAAGTCTTTAAATCATTTTATGTTTAAGAGAATTTTCTTTCACCCTTCCTCCTTTCAAAAAAAAAAAAAAAGAAAAGAAAAAAGAAAAAAAAAAAAGAGAGAAAAACTGAGACCATCTTAACTGTAAGAGCAAGTTTATTCAGGTGGTATGAATCAGACAGGGCTCACTGATGCAAACTATAGCCTCAGAAAGCACAGCAGGCCCTGAGCCTCACAGGGCTGCTCCACGAAAAGAAGCATAACAAAAACCAGAGAAGAACAGGCCTGCAGTAATCTCCTTGCCCTGGCTAGAAAACAGGGGTGAAGGAAAGCTGCCCTCTCATTATGGTTTTGGTCTCAAGGTTAGAATTAGACCCTTAGGGTAAGCAGCTGTCAATTAGAGATAACTCCAACCAATGCTGTCTGAAATCTTGGACTTATCTCCTAGCAACTCCCCTTCTTTCAGGGCAGCAACCCTCCACTCTGCCTTCAGCTCAAGAGTCATCTCGAAGACAGCGAAATAACCTTTTCAATTTGGGCAGATGCATAAAAAATCCACCTTCCAGAGCCTGCGTGAAGCCTGCGTGACATTTGACTGAAGCTGGGTTTTAATCTAGGTTGATTATATATTTGCTTTGTTTTTCACACTGCAGATGTTGAAAGGTGATTTTGCTAAAAGAGCATTCTCAGTTAATACCTACAAATTCAGTGGGTTTTAGGCACATGGTGGTTTGCTGAGGAAGACACAGGATCATGTTTGTGCATCTGCTGGTGCATCTCCCCTTCCCGCTGTCTTTTACACCAGGAGAAAATTGCCAAGAGTGGTGAATGAGGAGTGGCCATGGTTACGGCCACAGCTCTGGAGTCCTCTCTCTGGCGTGGCAGGGTGTGCAGAGCAAAGACAAGCATAAATCCTATTAAGAAAAGCAAGAGGTTATGCACCATTTGTGTAGGCAACATGACTGAATTTGAGGGGGAAGTTTGAAACACACCAAAAGGCACCTCTACTTCTATTTTCAGGGTTTACCATTCATTAGATCTTATTTTAGATCCATAGCAGTCCTTTTTCCTAACAAGGTGAAAGGAGAGAGGGAGAGGGGGATCAGAGAGAGGAGGAGCAGGGAAAGAGAAAAGGGGTGCTCATGGAAAAATAAGAGGGGGGGGACACGCAACAAGGACAGAGCTCATCTTTGATTCAGTTGGGGTCTGTATTCACAAAGAGATCACTCAGAAATTTTGTACAAATGGCAGGAGCAGAATGTGAGCGCAATGAGGGGCCTAATGCAGGCACTTGTCCTGTAATCAAAGATTCAGCTCAACATGAGTCCTTTGTGAGACAACAGCATCATTCTCCACCCGGACTAACCCCTGAATGCAGAGCAGCTCTCTCAGGCAAGGCAGGCAGGATGAGCTTCGCATTTCTTTGTCTTCTTTGGAAAATATGAACTTTTTTTTTTTTTTTTTTTTTTTTTTTTTTTTTTCCCTATTCTTCATTTGGCTCTCTTCTAAAGCATTTTCTGATATGGCCGTAGTAAGGCCGAGGATGTTAGCGCGAGTGGAGGCACTGTGAGGGCGAGGAGAGAAGCAGAGGGGCTGACATGACATGACAGGACATGAGATGAGATGACATGAGATGACATGAGATGAGCTGGTGGAGAGAGGGCAGCCCCGGCCCGGGAGCGCGCACAGACATGGCTGACACCGCCCGCTCGCCCCCGCGTCCTCCTCCGCCCCAGCACCATTCCCCTTCCCCAGCCTCCCGCAGCCCTGCCGAGGCAAACGCGCGGGGATGCCTTTCTTCCCGCTGAAAGACATTCTGCGGTGGAATTTCACAGTGTTTTAAAACACTTTTCTTTAAAAAAAAATGTTTTACCATTTTGTTAAAATGAAACAGAATTTCAGTATGTGTGAATAGACTTTTTGAGGTTGGGTTGCATTAGGAATCCCTTTTTTGAGTTGCAAACAGTGTTTCGTTATATATATATTTTAAATTTCAAGGTAGAAAATTATTTCTGCAAAAATATAAAACAATATTTATTTGCTTCCTGATATTTTTGCTCAGTCTTAGCGTTACTTGATATGATGGGTATAATAAATTCTTTTCAGAATTTGACTCTTGAGAACTGGAAACAATATGCAGAAAGAAAGACTGACTTTCAGTCCTTAAAGCTTTACACAGAAACAATACAAAGAAACACTACTAAAGAATTGCCATGCAGAAAGTGAATACAAAACTAAGTAGCCCAGTTGAACATTTTGTTATTCTGGGGTTACAGCAGTCTACAGCAGTGTAAACCAGTGTGGCATTGTGGCAAGGAGGCAGGTCCCAAATTCTTAGGAATCCCATTAATTCTTTGCTTTCTTCAATAGCTAAGTGCTTATCTCTATAGAGAACTGACTGCTACCTCTAGCATTGCTAAAGGTGTTTGTTGAAAAGACTACCCAGAAATGGGTCAAGCCTACATTCCTTGCTGATATCACAGGGAGCCTTGGAAGCAAAAGGTGGACCGTTTAAATTTCAGAGAGGCTTATTTGAGATGCAAATATAATATTAAATAGCCAGAAATGCCAGTATCACTATTTTAGCATACAATATAAAATTGAAAATATTTCTCAATACCCAGTGATTATGAAGTAGAAAGGGAAATGATTGTTTCAAATAACAGAATTCTCGATATAAACTTCAATAGTAAAAGATAGAAAATATTACTGATATGGTAACCTTATTGTTAATTCAACGGAAAACGTGTTTGTGATATGTTTGGTACATAGCATCATCTTTTTACTTCTCCAAGACATTGTTGTGATTCACCTGAGCTCTGTATGTGTGTCAGTGTCTATGTGTGTGTATATTTGTGTGGGCATGTATCCCTCAGCTACCTTGCTGAAGATTTTAGAAGGCTAAAAAAGCCTCTGTGTACTTTTCTGTCTGGTTGTGCACGCACATCAATTTACCTACATTTTCATGTTACATGTATCCAAAACATGGTGCAAGTCTAGTTTATAACATAAGGCTTTATCAGATTATTATATATTTATTTTATATTTGTCAAAAGTGGGCAAATAAAAACCACTAATGGGATTCTTTTGTGGTTTTTTTCATTTCATATGGCATATATGTGTTTTCAATTTTGTGTCATAAATTTGTGACATTATATAAGATCACAAAAAAGTTTTACATTTTCCAACTAGGCCTGGCTTTAATTCTGGGTATGATGTAATCACTACCATATCCCTTCTTGGGGAATCAAACCAGCGAGAGCTCTGCAGCTCTGTGGCCCTGTCAGGCTGCCCTGGGCTCTGCTCTCAGAGCTCCCAGTGTGATTCAGCACTCTGCCCCTATTCAGGGACAGAATAAGAATGTGCTTAAGTGCTTTGTGCTTCGAAAACATGCTTAAATGCTTTGTTGAATTGAGAACTAATTAAATGACTGAAAGTTCAAACTTAATATCTCAGTGTATGGAATGTGTGAATTTTCCCACAGGAAAGAATGGCATGCTCTGAAAATATGGCCAAAAATTTTGTGGGTTTTTTTTCCTTGGTTTTGGTTTGTTTTGTTGTGGGGTTTTTTCTGCTTGTTTGGGTTTTTCTTGGATAGTTTTTTTTTTTTTTTTTTTTTTTTTTTTTTTTTTTTTTTTTTTTTCGGTAGGAAATAGATTATAATTAATTTTCAGGATTTTTTCATTCTAAAAAGTTTAAAATATTTTTTAAAATGTGCGCAACATAAATTGAAAGCAAAATAAAAAGTATACATGTTCGCTGAATTAATTTTGTAGTTGTGGTTAGGTTTTATTTCTGAAATCTAGCAAATGCTACTGTGTGTGGGGGGTGGGGTTAATTTCTCTTTTCTCAAATGTTAATTTTTACTTTTTCTTTGAAGCGCCTCACAGAAGGGGTTGGCAAAGTTCCAGAATAACAGCTGGAAGTGAGAAGGAATGAAAAAGTATATCATAGAAATTCAAATGAGAAATAGGATATACATTTTTAATGGGTATGGTTATCATTCATTTGAGCAAATTATAAACGTATAAACGAGGGATTGTTTTTTAGATTTCCAGATGTCTTCAGCTCAACACTGGATGCCTTTCCAATAGACAAATACAAGCGATTAACTTCACAGAATGTCTGTGAGTTGAAATTCAGACAAAGATAAAGTGGTACATTCTGGCCTTCAGAGCTCAAAGCATCAGAGATAGGAAACATTGTTATTCTGGACGCAAGCTCATTTGCAGTATGTATGAAAAAGGTACTCCATTTCATGTCCTGAAATGAGTAATTTCTTTTTTTAAAACATGATTTTGTTTTGTTTTTTTCTGTTAGCTATATTCAAGGAAGAACATACATAACATCGGAGAGGGTTGCTTTTAAGATCAAATCTATTGACATAATTAACCTATTTGCAAACAGTTTAATGTATTTTTGTCTGAGTCTGCCTTCTTGCACACACCAAAACTACTCTGATTCAGCTCCTTGTGAATTAGGGTGTGCAGCAAATAAAGGAACAATCATCTCGTCCAAACATATTTGCATTCTTAATATGGTGCACACATTCAGGCAAGTGGCAATTTGCATGAAGACCATGAGCCAAATTCAGTTCTGACAGTAGCAGGCATAACTTTATTCAAATCAGACAAGCAGCAGGCATTTACAAGGGGCAAGAATAGGTGCTGTGTATTTGCTGCATGTCCATGCTCCAGCACAATGCGTTGCCATTGCGCAAAACTTCATCTTTTTCTTAGACAGACCAGATCTTATAAAAACTAATCAGAAGTTTCAGCTGCAAGATTGGTTATGCATGCAATATCTGGCAAGATATATGTCTTGCTTTTGCACATAGGTTTCAGTGTGAATAATAAACATACTTTTAAAAATTACTCTCTTTGCAAGCTTCTGTATCTGGGATTAAATGATAAGGATCATGCCAGGATGTCTCTGGCCACCTTCAAAGCATCTTTATAAATTCAGTCACAAACATAATCAGCTTCATTCTGTCCAAAGTATTAGCATTTTTTTAATCGTTTGTTTTCCAAATGTTCTCACTAATACTTTAATGGTGGTTGTATACCCCAGTGCTGAGGAGCTGGCTGATGTGTCTTGCTGTGTTTCAGCGAATGTTGTGAGGAATCTACAGCAATTAGCTGCTCATGCCTCTGCTTTCCTGTTTTGTGCCTTCCCTTTCATGTATCAGATGTTTGTAAGTTTTCCATTAGACATTTCCTGCTTCTAATAGATGTTTGTGAGGCTTTTGCTTTGAGCTATCAAGGCTCCAATTTGTGCTGAGATGTTTGGTTTTGTTTTAGGGCTGAGGGGTCTTTGTACTCCTTTCTTCCTAGAAAACATTATAATCTGGAAAAAATAAATAAATTGTACTTTGCAAAAAGTAAATATGACTCCTTCATCTAAATGGCATGGTTTGCACATGTGTCTTTTGTCAGCAGATCACTCCTAAAATAAAAGCACTTAAACTACAGTTTCTGCCAACTTATCAGACACCAATTGGTGACAACATATATGTATTGCAATTTCTAAAGGCAGCTTTGTACTCCAGTGTTTTCATCTTCTTCGCCCTGCTTTTCTTTTCTCTCTTTTTAATTTGAAACGGTGACTGATTTCTTTTTCTGTTTCCACCAGCTTGGTGTGCTGCACATAACAAGTAAGTAGCTTTAGCCACGTTTGAAAGAAGAAAATACCTCTTAAAAAGTGTTTCAAATGAGTGTTGCCCAATGTAAAGTGGCTGTCAAAATTAACAGGAAAGGCAAAACTGATTCTCTGAGAGTCATACACGAAAACTAGCTTAAATTTTACAAAACCCCTTCTGACGTGTTCAAATAGTTTAATAAATGTGGTACTGATCTTTTAATCCCCTCTGCCATCTTTCAGCAGTGGAGCAGCCTCCCCAGGACCCAGCAGCCCCATCCTCTCGGAGGGTGTTTTTGCAGCCAGGCACTATCCGTCATTCCTCCCTTCACATGGTACCAAGGTTTCTGGATCTGTATTTTGCTTATCGAGTCACCAAACCAATGCATCATCAAAGGAAGCTGTCAATTCACAGCACATCATCTGTGCTTTGAGCTTAGGAACGAGTCAAACGATTTGGAGCTTTATTTATTAAGGTCAAAACTGGGTTTGAATTGTCAATGAGGGCAGGGGAGTGGTGAGGGGAGCAGAGGATGGCTGCTGACTCAAGAAACCTGCTGGGACTTTGTGGCCCACTGCTAGGCAACAGCCCATCCCCACCACAGCAAACATACGGCCACAAAATGAATGACCTCATCTACAAATCAGCTATTTGATATGCAGATCGGACTGCCGGCCTCTGCCATAGCACAGTGCTGCACGGGCAGCAGGTGCAGCGGGAACAAGGACATGGCCTCTTCACATTTTAAAAGGCAGGCCTGGCTTGTGCTCAACCCACTCCCTCTGGCCCTTTGCAATTCCTGAAGCTCTATTGCCTTCATTTTTTATTTAGACCCTCCATTTAAAGAAAACATGGCGACTCCTCTCTGCTTCCCTGGGCGCAGCCTTAGGCCGCGGGAGGAAGGGGCAGGGCCAAGAGGCTTCGCCGGCCGCCTTTGTGATCCTTTCAACCTCCGAGCACACAACCTGGAAAAACAAGGGGCGTTTTAGGAAGGATTTGCAATTCCCCAGTTTTTTTCCTTCTCAGATGTCATGTCTTTGCAAGCCATTATCATAGTGCGGTTTTCTGTTGTTTCTTTTTCAAGATGGAGGCCCTCTTTGTGCAGACGGTGCTGTGGAGGCGATGTTTTTCCCTGTGCACGTTGCTCCCCTTTAATTGCACGGAGAGCGCTATTGCAGCCTGCAGTGGGGGGAGTAAATGTGGTTTTGAGGGCAGACTCACAAAAAAGGAAACACACCATTTTGAAACAGAATTAGAGTATTTTTCAGCTGTGTGTTAAAAAGAATAAAGAACTGCTGCTACTCTGGACTATGAAACAGCACTGAGCCTCTTAGTGGGCCTCAAAGAGCAATAAAACACAGTGTAATATAATTTGTATTGTCTGTGTTTGCAGGTTATGTCCTGAAAGCCGTAAACTATTACAGCTTTATAGCTATGCTGCTGGTATTAACTAAATGAAAGGGCTATTTGTTCTAAATCTGTAGCCTGCATGATAGCAAATCTTAAATTCATCAGAAGCAATTGATGAAAAAAGGGGTAAAAATGTTGCAGACCCAATAGAGTCAAAGCTCTAATGCAAAGCAAACAAAGATTTGGTGTGGTGTCTAACCCTTTCAGGTTTCTGCCTCATACTACTGGCAGGCAGAATTGATCATCCCCGGGACTACAAAGGTATATTCAGCTAATGGGCCTGAGGGAAGCCTTGGGCTGCTTGTTACAGAAAGCTATGAAGAAATAGATATTTACATTATTGTGTCTAGATCATTCTGGAGTCTAAAGAAAGTTCCTGAATTTGCTGAAATATAAGAGCTCCTTCTTTTTACCTCCTTAAGAGAGGTTTTGTTGAAAAATACATCTCTGATTAGGTGCAAGTGATTTAGGGAGCCAATCTAACAATGTCGTGTCTTTCTTCTGAAAGCAGTGAGAATGTTTAGGTTTTAGCTTGAAAGCTTGGAATTTCCTGTTAAAGAGGAATTGTTTTCCACGTGTACCCAGTTGCAATGATTTAGCTTTATTCAGACTTGAATTTAAACATGGATGAGATATGTGTCATTAAATTTGCTCAGGGCTACGAATTATTTGTCAGATAATTCTGCAGCTAGTTCCTCATAACCTTCAGTTTCTGCATAAGCCATTGGTTGCTGGTGCCAGGAATAGGTTCTGGCTGGTCATGGACTCTTGGTCACTATGAACTTCTGCCAGGCTTGTGTGAGACAAATTCTTTTAATTTGAGTTCCTAATGCACATCAGGTCAAAGCACTCAAATATTAGCTTAAAATTGGCCAATCCACGAGTTGTTTTTTGCTAAAAACTCAGAAGAATGCTCACAGTAAATGAACTGTTAATAGGAAGAATGCAAAAGGAAATGGGTTTGGACACTCAGAGGAATGTGGATGGCACTATTGTGATCATTGCCCCATTTCTTTCAAGTGGGCTTTGCCTAGGCATCTGACTGTCAGACCAATGCCTCAGGGTTCCTAAAATGTTGTCTTCAGGGCTTGTTTCAGGACAGAGCCAGAGGCTACCAGCCTCCCCCTTTGTCCCCTGCCTGACAGAAAGCAAAGCCAGCAGTCTGAAACACTTCGGGGTTTGGTGCCAGGGAGCTTGACCAAGTTCTTGAGACCTGAGCAGGTCGAAAAGAGGACATAGACCTGGCCTCCTGATGTAGTGCAGGTGAGCAGCAGGCAATGGAAGGGGGGAGTGGGACTGTCCCCTCCCCTGTCGCAGCCCTGCTGTGTTTGCATGGATCTGTGAGGTTATGGTGGTTCACTTACTTTCTTCTGCTTCTCTGAAGACGACCCAAGTTGCTTACCTGGGAGAGTGGGCCATTGTAGGAGCTGTTTTCAGTGCCTTTTGTCCAGAGGATTGAGGCACATTTTGTTACTCAGGTTGCATATATCTGAAAATTGCCAGGCAGTCTGTTTTCTCAAAGTGGGCTCCCAAAAAGTCCTCAATTTGCAAGCTTCCATGTGCTTTAAAGTCTTTAAATATCCTCCATTGCAACACCTCAGATATTTGGCCAGATGTATACCTGATTATATTTTAAGTTTTGAAAGTATTTGCTGTTGAGAGCATTAATTTCTATGCTCTGTGGGTGATCACATTGGCAGAGCAGCTCCTCTCCAGGACCCTTGCCTCATGCTGACACCACTGGGCATATCCCAGGAACCTTCTACTCCCAGCGGTTCAGCTTACCAAC
The DNA here is from genome assembly GCF_965231275.1 of Zosterops lateralis. NCBI lineage: Eukaryota > Metazoa > Chordata > Aves > Passeriformes > Zosteropidae > Zosterops > Zosterops lateralis. Next base: position 96,980,923 of record NC_139764.1, on the reverse strand, counting down.
AGCTTCTCCACAGAGAGCATCTTGTATCTGGCATAGGTGCAAAGATGTCATAGAATCATAGAATCATGGAATGGTTTGGATTGGAAGGGATCCTCAAGTTCATCTAGTTTCAACCCCCTGCCATAAGCAGGGACACCTTCTACTAGACCTGCTTGCTCAAAGCCCTATCCAACATGGCCTTGAACACTTTCAGGGATAGGATGTCATTAACTCCTACATTTTTAAGGATGTGCCATAAGACATGGAGATTTCCAGCTGAAGGCAATTTCTTCCAAGAAATAAACATTAGAAAACTTTTGACTGCCATAAACTCAGGACTCTCTTTTTGTGGTTTTAAGAGCAAAGAAATGCCAAGAAGCCAGAGTGTCTGAGAGAGAGAGCAGTCTTGGTGACAAGCTGGATGTGACCATCTAGGGCTGGGGCTGGCACAGCTCTGTGGCACAGCTGCAGGCTATCCCCTGCCTGCTGGATCCAATGCCAGAGAATGATCTGGACTATTTTCACATAGTATTTGATTGAGGTTTTAAAGATGCCAATAGTGTGTACAAGATCACAAAAGGCAAAGCTGTTGGTATGCAAGGGATCTGGGATGAGCGCCGGATGCTTGGACAGGCTGCTTGGGCAATAGCTAGCAACAGAAGAGTAATTTCTGAGCCAGCTAAGTGGCATCTGTTCAGATTTCTTGTGGAGTGAAGGCTTCCCTCCCCTGTGACAAGGCCAGGCACATTCCTCCTGTCCTGCCTGACAGCACAGAAGTGGTGGTGGCTGCTGCTGTCCCTGACCCGGGGCCCCACAGGGGCAGAGTCTACTGGTGTGAAGCTGCTTCTGGGACAACGTGAAAGAGTGAGATTGTTCTGATATGCAAACAGGGAGCCCTGCTGAAGCTGTGCTGCCTTGAATTCAGGGAGAAGAGCAAGGGTGGTGGTGGAAGGAGTGCAACAAACCCCAGTGTTAAGGCTGCTCTTGCTGAATGCATCCCGCTAAAGAACAAAGCAAGGAGAGCTTTGCTCTTGCAAGAATTTGATCCACCAAGCAAGGCTGCTTCAGTGTTAACCCCTTCGTGGCTAGCCGCTTGGGATGTAATTTAATTGGAATGCCATTGGAAAGTGGCAGATTGCTACGCATTTACAGGCAGGAAATGCCACAAGCTCTGGAAGGATATCACTGGCTAGAGCCGGCAAGCCCCTGCTTTTGCACCTGATTTTTTTGAGGGGACTTGATAGTGAAACAATTGCAGCAGGCCCGTGGCATTGAAAGAGTTATTATAAACCAGTGGATAAAATGTCAATGATGCCTGATGCAAAGAAATGTGCAGCGTTAGCAGATATGTGTTGCTGATCTGGTAACAGCTAGCCCACTCCATAACAGTGATATTTCTGAGTTTCAGTAACCAGCCCCATAGGAGGTCTTCCCTGATACTTTTAACCAAATTGTGGCATTTGGCTCCTGGCCAGTGAAAGGAAGCCAGCGGAGCTACCAGCCTTCAGGAAGGGTTTGGGTAGGCATTGCATCTGAGCTGGCAAGCACTCAAGGGCACAGTGGCGCAGGCTCCACCGGGCACTGGTAGGATGCGTTAGCCTTTTTGCGCCAAGGCAGCCCTTCCACACATTTTCTAATCCCACCAGAGCGGATAGATTGCATTCAGGAAAGACATAATTTCCATATCCTTTGAGGGTGATCGTGCGAGGCCAAGTGCAGTGTGTCTACTGTGCCTGTAGGTCTCAGTTCAGAAAAACAGCAGTGTGTCACACTTCCCCAGTGCTCACCCTCCCCTGCCTGCTTTCCCTGCCTGCGGATATTCTGCTGACAGTTCCATCTTCCTCCAGCCAATACAGTCAAGAGCTACAGCCATACTCCTGACTTGTTTCTGCAGCCCCAGGACCACAGGCAGAGGTGCAGAAGTCTGTGCCTCTCACAGCCCTGCACAGCTCACAGCCAAAATTTTTGCTGGGGCCGTTGTACTGAGTTTTGGCAGTGGATTGTGACTTAGGGATTAGAAATCACTGGACTGTAACTGCCTTGCACTGTGCTCTGTACTCATCCACTGTGATACTGCTGCTGCTTGTGGCATCCTTGTTTCTAATTCTGAACTGTAAAGGTCACTCCAAGGCTCCATCTGTGCTTTGTGATTTGCTCCTATTGCAATAGTGTTTGCAAGTACTGACACGCCATGCTGGTCAACATCAGGTTAATACCCCTGAGACCTCCCCAAGTGAATAAGCACATACAGAAGCATCCATGTTTACACCAGAGATTTTGCCTATCACCCCCTGACAAACTGGGGGTTGGTTTGTGTACTTCTTTTTCACTTCACTCTCCCACACAAAACTTTTAAGAATAAACTAGATTTAAGCTGTAGCTGAACAACTGTAGACAGCAACATAAAAATTTGCTTCTAGGCCTGAAAGTGCTTGAATTTATTTTTGTGATGTTTTTTCTGCAGATTATATTGCTCTTTTTTTTTTTTTTTTTTTTTTTTCTTTCCCTAAAGAAGACCCATATTGTAACACTTTAGCAGAGGAAATTCACTCTGCCTCTGCTTTCCTGCTTGGTGTATATTCAAATAATTGCTGCATTTTAACAAGCTAAATTGCATTCCCACCAGCTGTTCCTCAGACCAAACCTTCAAGGATATGCTAAACAATAATGACTGCAACAACAGTAAACTCAAAAGGCCTCAAGATCCCTTCAAAGATAAGATGTCTTGCTGTTTCCCTTCCATATCCAGGCACTTTCATGCAGATTAGCAAAACAGCATGCTTACAGCCTACACAGGCAAAGCAATGCTTGGAATGGGGTGAGTTTGGCCCTGTGTGAATGTAGGGAAGGAAAATGTAAAAATCAGAAGATAACACTCCAGCACAAATCCAGGGTAACTCAGCCGGGGCCCTGCTAAGCAGGGTGCGCTGTGTCGGCCGTGACCTTGCAGAAATTAGTGTCTCACGTATTCCTCCCTTGGCCACAAATCACCAGATCGATGCTTTTCAGCACAATGTCACCTTGTGTCCTGCACGGCTGTGACCTACGGACCTTCCCACGGCCGGTGGCTCGCTCCGGGATGGTCCGGTGTGGGGACAGGGGGACAGGCAGCGGGGACGGACAGCGGGGACAGGCAGCGGGGACATGGACAGGCAGCGGGGCAGCCGTGCAGGAAGAGGAGCTGTCAGGAGGAGGCAGAGGGGACAGGCAGAGGCAGAGAAGGGGACAGGCGGAGGAGCGGGCAGTGGGGCAGGCAGCGGCCCCTCATCCCCAGCCCCTCGCTGGCCCACGGCAGATGGGGAGGGCAGGAACCGGGATTAGCGATTCCTCCTCACCTCCCCACCCCTTCCCCGGCCCCAGCTGGCTGTTTAAAAAGAAAGCCATAAACCCATTAGTACAAAGACAAATGAATCTCATACCCTGAGGCATTCCTTCATTCAGAACTGGCCTTAACTATTTTTCCAACCTTCCTCCCTTTAACCCCACTCTCTTTTGGGTTTTCTTCTACAGCAGCAGAGTTCGGCAAAATGCTTGACAATACCGCCAGTTAGGAAGTTTTTAGTAAAATTCTGTAACCTCACTTTGAACGTGTGCAGGTATATTTCCTTATATATACAAGTGTATAAATATCTGTCAGCATGGTATATGTGCAAATATATGCTCAGATATGTCTTCCACATTGTTTACATATATATACTTTTTAAAAATTCAGTATGTTAGGCACATGTAGTGGATATTAACACTGGAAACTGGCTGTATATTACAGCTAAGTTTAATATTATATGATTTTATGTGTCCTTGATTTTATATTAATGCTAAGCACATGTGAGCCTGTGGCTGCAGCCAATGTGAATTATTTCCCCTTGCACTACACAGGATGTAGAAAATAATGTGGCAATACTGTGATAAGTATAGAGGACTTGCCACAGCAGTATGGTGGGAAGTGCTCAGAGGAAATGGCAAGTGAAAATACAAATAAGGTTTTATGGAGTTTTTGTTTGTTTGTTTGTTTGCTTTCCAATTAAAGGAACTGCTCTACATGTAGGTGAGATAGTACAGAGGAAACTCTCCTGCAAATTATATAAATGGTAATAATTTAGAAGATGTAAATAAAGTTGTTTAAAGGTGAATCCAGCTGAATTAAATATGTCTGAATTACCAGGCCTATTTTGAACTGTGCCTATTTGAATGTGTAACTAAACCGCTAAGAAAAAGGCTAATGGACACTGTTTAAGTCTCTTGCTTTTTAACTTTTTGTCCCAATCAACTACTTCCTATTCAGCTTAAATTTGCAATTTCCTGTTGTTTATTATATGTATATATGTATATAAATGTGTTAACTAGCCCATAGTTTTAAAATGTGTGTTTAAACTGAGTGGAAGTCTTAAGCGTCTTTTATATTAATTTGATCTGACTTCTTCTTGGCAACTCACATCTCTCCCCACTGGTTTTATCACATTCTGATTTTTCAGAGATTTTCTTGGAGTGTTTTACTTTCCACATGTAAATAAAATTACGTCCTGCTAGTGGTAGGTTGTGTTCATGTATCACACACAGGACTTTCAATCAAAATCATATGGATTGCAGTTTAAAATACTTTTAAAGTAGTAGGCCCCTTTAGTACACTCTGACCGTGGAAGGTGAGCAGTCATCAGCATAACCTTTTGGTGCATCCCTTCAGAGCAGGCAGCAGAATCAAGTGTTAATGCTTGGTAGTGACTGGCTAGATTTTATGAATAGGACCATCAACTCCATTAAAATCAGATGTAGCCATAGACACTTCTTTAAATTACAGCTATTTCTTAATCAAGGCTCACATCATAGTCAATGAAGTTATAGATTGGTAAAGATTTTGCCCTTAAATCAAAGTCCTTGTATTTGGTTTACATAATTTATAAAATTCTGGCAGGGCTAGGACACATTAAGTATTTTTCTCCTGTGTGAAACCCATCCAAGGGTAGATTAAGTTAGTTTTACTTTATGTCATGTTGCTTGTCATGAATAATCCTGCACTCAGAGGTGACAGACACGTGACATACCATCAAACGTGGCTGGAGGCTTTTCACGAAGCTGGGGGACCAAGAGGCTCAAATGCCACTGAGGTTAAATGGAGTTCTCTTAGCCAATGCAGCTAAGTTATTTAGAAGTCTTAGTCTTGATGAAAGTCTCCTAAATCTCTTCTGTGTTTTGGAAAATTGTGACCTATATCCCTTAATCTTCTGTGGATGTCTTCAGCTGTATGTTTGAAGCAGAGGGCATGCCAAGTTGATTATGTTTTTGTAAAACAACCTAACTTTTCACTGTAAAAGAGGCCAAAGAGGGCAGTGCAGCACAAGGTGAAAGCTTCAAGCCTCATAATAGTCACAGATTAGCAAAAAAATGCTTTCGTAAACAGGATTTTGCAGAGACTGGAGCTGTTAATTGTTATTGTAATGCACCACATTTTAATTGAGTTAATTGGCACAAAATGTTTATCTCCATTGACTGAGATAAAATGTCAAAAGCTCTTTGATGGCAATTGGAATTACAGTGGGCAACCTTGACAATAGAAGTCAATGTTTTACAATGCGCTGCTGTTTAGATGTGTTTGCTTGGGGGATGAAGCATAATGTTTATTATCTCCGAGGTATCCATTTTGCCTTGGGAAAGAGTGTCCCAAAGCACCACTGCGGATTTTTTTTGTGTTCCAACTGACTGCAGAGAAACGTGAAAGACAGGCTGATTCAGGCTAATTCCATTTTTGCAGAGAAGCCCCATTTTCACACTCAGAGCAGAGGCCAAGTCTTTCACAAGAACACTCTGGGCTTGGCTGTGCCTATCATCCACGGTTATGCACTCTCTCCAAGGGACAGACTTCGGGAGGCAGCACAGTGCTCAGCAAACAGCCAGGTCCATGCCACAGCAAACAGCCAGTGCATCCCTCCTCTCACTGCCAAGGCCTTGCCATGTGGTGCTGGGAAAACACCAACAAGATGTGAAAGAGGAAAATACAAAAAACTAGTTCACACAGTGGGATTCTAAATTGAGAATTCCAAGGGAATTTAGCCAGGAGGTGATGCCTGGCTTCCAAGTGCTGCTGAGAAAAGTCTGACTGCTCTTTTTGGAGGTGGATGATCCTTCTGGCTCCCAGCCCTCCTCCACTGCGGTCAAAGGGAAGTGTTTATGGTCACTTAAGCTCAGCTCCTGTGTGTGGATCCAGTGAAGACCCTCAGTTGTAAAATAAGCCAAATCGATCTGCACCAAAGAGTGCAGCTGCTGGCCCTCTGCAGAAGCATGCCCCTGAGTAGCAAAGTGAAGATTCGGTGGGTGTTGCCGGCACCCAGTCATTCCTGAGTGTAAGTGCCACCCCACTGGGTCAGACCAGCACCGGCAGGCAGGCAGGGGACGATGTGTGAAGAGCAGACAAGGTCAAACCTCCTCCTCCTCCTCCATGGGACAGCACTCGAGCTGCTGCCATCACTGACACTGGTGATACATAGTCTCTGCTGAAAGCAGGCAACTGCACCAAGTTCAGGAAACTCAAGCCAAAATATTGCTCTGTCTTTGCATTTTTATTATGGCATGTTGTTTTATCAGCCCAGGGGGGATTCAGTTCTCTTCAAAGTTGTAGTTATAATTTAACTCCCAGAAATACAGCCCCCAACTTTGTTCAGAGACAGAAGTTTCTCAGAAGCACTCCAGTGTTGGAGAGTGCTGGAATGCAGCCACAGGTCAGAAAACACTGCCCAGGAAAGAGGGTGATGAAAGTACCGACACTTTTATTTAAACAATTTGCCTTCCTTTTCCCCTCGAGGAATGGTTTATAAATCGTATACCTGTCAAAGCAGTGCCAACACACTACTCAGACAAATTTCTATTTTTGACATGAGCATGTGTTTGGCTGCACTTCCGATAGCTGGCTGAGGCTGCCTTATTATGTGATCCATCCAGACGAACATCTCTGCGTTCCAGAGACCACTGGCTGTGACTGGGCAGGTCACCCACTCACACTGGAAGTCTGAGGCCTGATTCTCAGTCCCTTGTTAATTAAACATTAAGAAACAGCTGAGGCTTGGGGTTTTTGGGTTTTGGCCTTTTTTCTCTCTCTCTTTTTGCTTCTGACAGCTTGCAAAAACTCTTCCAGCTGACTAGAAGGAAGGAATGGGCCTGAGCAATATAGTGAGGCTGAGGTTCCTGCAAGTAACCAGTTCATGATGGATCTCTATGGCTAGACAATCCAGTTCTTCTAAATGATGGGGAGAGATGGAGAAGCTCTGAAGTTACTCCAATTATATTTTTTCCTGGAGAAGCTGCTTTTCTTTCCATATTTTTAATATCATCCACTGAAGGTCTTGTCTGGTCGTTCATATACTACCATGATCTTTCAAGAGTAGAAGGAGAGAAATAGAAGGACGCCATGAAACCATCAACACCCTAGTTTCGTGAAACAAAATCTACGTAAAATATTTTCATAAGTTTGTCTGAACTACTTGCATCTCTTCCACCTATTACTTATTCTTCTAGGTTGAACTTTTGTGAAAGTGGTGCCTGGTGACATATTTCATTGTGTTAGCCTGTATAGCATCCAATAAATGAAGTGGTTTAGTAAGCAGAGTGCCTACCAGCCCATCAGTACTAAATCCACAGAAGGTTAATGAAGCCTAAAACTACAGTAATTTTTGTGTGATGGCCTCTCTGCAACCTCTTTGAAGGAGACATCTCTGTGCTGTGAGCTGCAGAGAAACCACTTCAGTGGAGAGACAGGTGTGGCAGAGGAGCAGGGGCAAGCTGGGAAATGATGGTGGGAGCAAAAGCAGGATTTTATTTTTAACATGATTTGGGGTTTTAGTCTCCTTTCTTCTACAAAATCCTGCCTTCCTGCAGCAATCTAGCATGGAGAACTTTAGTATGCTTGTTTATTCTTGCTTTTAAGTTTGATTTGTATGTTGATTTGTCCCTTGGAAAAGATCTGGTCTTCTCTCAGGGTTTGTGGGATGTTGGGGTATTTCTTACGTTTGGGAATTAAAGTGGAAAAAAATTTCCATCAGTGGAGTAACTGGAAGCTCCATAGGCAGTTACTTAGGATGCCTGTGCTTCAAAGTTACGCCAGAGAAATAAGATGTGTCATACAATCATAGTGCATGATAACATGAAGGTGCAAAATTATGGCTCTAGGTGACCTGGTCAGCTGCAAAAGTCAATGCAGATACAGGCCCAGTTTTTTTTACAGCTTTTTCATTGGCTGTTTTCAACTACTCTCCTTTTGACACAATTAGTATGTGGACAATATCCAGCATTGCTTTTCCTCTTGTTTTTTTTGGGGTTTTTTTTGTTTTTTTTTTTTTTTTTAGTAGCCTGTGTTGCTAAATGCTTGCAATGATTCTTTATTGCACGTTACTGCAGAGGGCAAAAGAAAGGTTTACAGTTAATGCAGTTAATTGCACAGGAGAGAGCATCACGTGAAGCTTTGCAAAAATTAAATTGGTCTGACATCATAGCAGTCACTTGAGTGTTCAAATGTTATAGGCTGGCACAGAAAGCAGAAGGCTAGACAGGTGAACTTGCATTGGCAAAGGGAGGGAGAGAAAGAAGATGTGGCTTTGCAAATATGTGACAGGAACAAGCAACACAGAAAAATACATTAAATTGTCAAACACAGGCGGTGATAACATTTTGTCAGCTGATATTCAGAGCTCTTTGGAAGAGAGGATTGTCTTACACAGCATTTTTATGTTTTTTCAATGCAGGTTCTGGAATCAGAAAAAGGTATTTTGAAGTCTCATCTATCAGCATCTTTATTTATCTAAGTACCCTTCATAAAAGGGCCCAAAGTCATGTGGATTTAAAATCACCTCAGATCTATAAATAAAGAATGATGATAGATGGCAGAAAAATGAACTGTGGCAGGTAGATGTGCTGTGACCAGAGGGACTGTTCTGTTCTTCTTTTGCATCCATGGTAATTAGCCAGAAGTAGGAGTAAATAGTATCTTAATTGAGAAATATTACAAAGGGACTTGGAGAAGTTGTAGGGATTAATTAGATAATCTTCATAAGGCATTTAAAATAGGAGTACTTCCTTGCATACTTTCGCTTAATTAAACTTTTATTTCATCTATAAACAACTGGTATTTTTATCAGTCAAATAAGCATACAAAAATTTTATTTATACTCTTCTTTTCTTCCATTCCCAACATACATAGAGGATATGTCTCTGTGGGTAGATGCCTGAGTGTATATATGTGTATATAGGGGAGTAATAAGATATGTGTGGAAGTATATGCACAATATCCCTATTTGGACAGAATTAAGAGCAATATTCTTAACAAGCCCAAGAGTTTCCATCATCTATTTTTTGTATTCACAGATGCAGCAAGAGAGATGAAGAATGGACATATACAGGAGAAAACACTTTCCATTTTACAGTGCTAACTCCTCTTTATTAGGAAACAGTATGGGAAAGAAGAAAATAAAAATCTATTGTTCACTCTCACTTTGATCATCATACCTATCATTTTACACACCACATGTTTTCCTCGTCCAAGGGCATATATTGTATTTATTCTGCAGCTGCAGTATATTGATTTTGGACTATGGAGTTCAGTGCAAATGAGTGACAAACTAAGCTGTTGGGAAACTGATAAGTAACTGTGTTTAATCTCTTGGCTCCAAAATGAAATCCCATAGCTCATTTCAATAATTTTACTTTTGGTACTCAGTCAAGACCATATACTCTTAATAATATTTTTTTCTTACAAATGTAAAGATAGAAGTAGAATAGAATCTTTCATGGAAACTGCTGCAATTCTGCATTCTACCTCTACCAAGTCATACATAGGATTGTTCTAGATTTGCACTAATGCATCTGTGTAATTCCAGCTGATACTTTTAATTACATGTAAATATTTACCTGCATTTCTATTGCATTGTATTTATTGTTCATTTTAGCAGCTGTGGCCTAGGCCTTCATGCACCAAATGAACAAGAGACTGTACAATTTGCTAATTCAGTACTCTGGGTTTTAGAATACAGACATACCTTATTGAATATTATTGAATATTATTATTATTAACAATAATAATAATAATGGGATAATAGGAATAATTCTTGTTATTTTGTTGCTGATAATTATATATTTTTTCTATAAATATAATTATTATATGAGTATGTATTTATTTTAAATTTTCTAATATTATTTTCTTAGATCTTCTAAAAAAAGGAAGAATCCAGTTAATTATAAGTAGTGTTAAATTGCATACATTTTGTAACACACCCAGTGAAATCTAGAGGCAGTAAAAAGTGAGGTTTCTGAAGTGCTAGCTACAATATTTAACCCAAAACCTCATTGGGTTAGGGTTAGGGAAAGTTCTCCTCTTTCTTGTCACAGCTGGACAACACCCCAAGAAGATTTTACAAACTGCAACACAATGCAGTGGCACCAAGTGAATATTATGGCAATATACTCCAAGGCACCTGAGAACAAAATATATCCATAAAATCACTGCTTATGCAAGCTGGTGTGTTGCAAGACTGGATGAAGCCAAGCTGAGCCTGCAAAGGTGGTGTGAGGGCAGTGTGGCCAGCCATACTCAAGCTCATTTTTTCTCTGACAGCACCAGTGAAGATCTCTGAGAACCTGACATCTCTAATGCAATAGATTTATTACTGCCAAACCCTGAATTTACTGAAGTACAGCTAGAGCTATCCACAGGTTCTGGCCTCACTCGAGATGCATCAGAGGTAGATTATTGCCAGCTGGCCTTTTGTTACTGAGGAGGAAAAATGTAATTCTCCTCCTTGTAGGTGTTTGTACAAAAAAGCCATTTTTACTGTTTTTTTAAAAATATGGTAACAGTTTTAGAGCATTGTTGAGGTCTTTCATACAGAAATGCAGTAAAGCTCTAATATTGCCTAAGAAAATAAAAATTTTCACCTGTAGTTTGGAATAGGATTATGTGCAATCCGGTAATGTGACTGACACCTGCCAGTGGGATGGGGTGCTTCTAAATTACTTTTTCAACAAAATCCAGTAAAATAGCATTGATAAAACTATAGTTTAAGAGTAATTAGCCAGGGTTTGTTCTCACTTTATGTGTTAATGGATAGGTGTCAGCACATAAGGGCTGCTTGAAAATTTCTCATTAGGTAAATATGCAGGGGTTTTAGTATTTTATGGTTAGGCAGAATTTGTTGTCTAAGCTGAGGCAATGGCGAGCATCTTAAAAAAACCTTGAGCATTCCAATAACTAAGCCTGAGATTTTTTCCTAAAGAAAGAGATTCATAATAGTACAGTTTGAACAATTAAAATACAGTAAGGTTCACAGCAGAGGTGACTGGCTGTTTGAAAATTGCTGCAGCACACAATTTATGACATCCTTTATTTTACCACTGCTCAGTATATCCTGTAAATGCTGTTATGTGTTTAAGCCAATTTATTCCTTTTTTAATGGTCTGTGATTGCAATCAGGCATGTCCTATAGAGAGCTTCACACTTCCATGGGAAGTATTATTTGATAAAAAACCTAATCAATAAATCTCATTTCTTCTCTTGCCAGATACACTTACATAATGTGTTTTCAATTTGGGCCTGGATCGGTTTCCTCAAATACTCAATAACCTGTGAGAATTCATAAGCTTTGTACCAAGCTGGCATTCAAAATCTTTACGACTGGACTCTAGACATTGCTTTGTAAAAACAAAAATAGCACTGTCCTTGAAACAATCATATCTTTCCACAGATTTTTAAGGATAATTGAAAAGTTTGTAAAATTAAATGAGGACAGCAAATGTAATGAAGAGTTCATCAGCTTTTCCTTTCTAACCATGTGTTTTTTATGTCATCATATATTACGGAGCTACAGAATCATAATCCAAATAAATACTATGCTTTGGTCTAATACTGAGTGACTGCTAGAAGGTGGATAGATTGATAGCACTTTATTTCAAAGAGTATGGATTATGACAAAAAAGCTTTTCTTACAAAAGTATGACTGAAAACCTTATGGGTCTTCCATTTCTCCAGGGAAATGCTTAGATTAGTCCAGAATAAATACTTTGAAGAAATGAGAGCTGCTAAGAAATGAAAATTCCTTAAAATGGGAGTTGCTTTTATTTGAAATTTTCATTATTTACTAATTTTTCGTTGTTTAATTACTGTCTCGCAAAACAGAAATGCCATTGAAAATGTCTTTGGAAACTTAAATTCTTTTGCTAGATATGTTAAACTGAAATCAGACCTTTAGAGTAATTTTCTATTGAGTATTGCATTTCTTATGAATCATGGGATATTCTATAAATGGCATTTCACTTTCCATCTGAAGGACAGAAGTCACGCAGACAGAGGACAGTGACACCACACTTAAAGCCCAGCCATAAGGACTCCAAGTACTACCCCAGGGATGCATGGGATTCCTAATTTTCAGCATATACATCTGGGTCTATTATTGCATTTTTTTCCCAATGACTGTCTACTGTAAAAATACAGAAACAGTCTTTTGGCCAGATAGATCAGCCTGCACTGGGCTGCCTTGAATCAGAATGTAGGGAATTTAGGAGCCTCATACTTTGTCTCAGTTCTGATACAGGGATTAGATCTCTTAGAATTGATATTTTATCAGCTCACCTGAGAAAGGAAAGGAAATAAATAAATAAAATATCAGAAAAGGATGATTTATCTTACACTTAAATGGATACCTCAGGCATTTGGGATTAGCAAATGTCCAGGGAAGCCTGTTTTATTTTAGTTGGCTGTCAGAGGAGTTCAGCCTGGATTTAAGTGATTTTTAATCTTTCCAAGTAGGCAAGACCTCATTTATGTGTCTTAATGTTCATTCAAATAATCACCACGAAGGGAAATGTTTGGAAGAGGGTTTTTTTAAATAGTAGTAGTAATACCAGTAGAAGTAGTAGTAATAGTAGTAGTAATAGTAGTAATTGTTGCTAGTTGTTACAGGCACATTGTTACAGGATATTACTGTAATAACATACAGGGATTAATACCAAACTCCATAAAAGATAACCAAAAGCATCACTTCTGTGCTTAGGGCTAAAGAAAGCACATATCTCTGGTACTGTTTGAAGAGTTCTGTGCTTTGCTTATCAACACTGCTTGAATGAGGGTTTGGTAAATTTATTACACAAACAATTGCAAGGTAATGAATCATCAGGACTAACATTCAGTTAGAACCGTGTTTTGACCAGAAATGTGCAGCAGATGAGTGTGTCTTCAGCACACAGCAGACACTCATGTCCAGAGCATGTAACTGAAGTGGAAAACCCTGCACAAAGCTGTTTCCATCTGTGATCTTAGTAGCTGGCTGGAAATTTGAGGTCTTGATGGTTATTCCTGCTAGAAGTTGTTATTGATGTTATTCTGTCAACAAAAATGTACACAGTTCTATTTTCTTCAAAAACATACAATTTCAAGCAACAAGAGGCCATTTCCTTGCCAAAGGTATCAAACCCCTTTTCTCCGAATCCTTCAAAGCTTCTTTCAGGGTCATTCTTGGGCCCAATGTTGTTGTGAATAATCAGGATACGTTGGTGATTCCTCTGCAGGCTGTTTCTGTGCTGAGATTTGCAGCTTGGTTTTTCTCTCTTGTATACACATATCTGCACACACACATCCATTCATCCTGCTTGACAGTAAAAATCCCAGGGAAGCACAGCATTGTTTTTTTTTTTTTCCTGCCTGATGTAAAGATCACAGAATATTCTGAGTTGGAAGAGACACACAAGGATCATCAAGTCCAACTCTTAAGTGTTAAGCCCATCTGAGGATCAAGCCCACAACCTTAGTGTTATTTGTACTATGCTCAACCTCATCTCAGATATCTTAGATAAGTCTTTAGATTTGGAAAAAAAATATTTCATTCATCTGTATCCATAGAAGAACCTACTGGAATTTAAATGAAAGGTAGTGAAGACCCTTTCAATTAGATTTTATCCATTCTACAGCAATATTCAATACATTTCTTCATAGCCATCTTCAGGGACCATTCCAGTGGACTATATTTGCTCTTACATCATTCTCAGAAGACAAACTGCACCTTTGGGTCATGAATGCTTGCTTAATAGAAGGAAACAGTACTGTAAACCTCTAGCAGCTAGCTAGCTAGCTGCTTAAATATCACTTGGAAATGGGATTTTCTAGATGAAAGCCTGAGATTTTCAACGGGTTATAAGTGTGTGCCCTTGGAAGGTTCAAATATATTGGTGAGAGTTTCTTACCAACATGATAAAGATCAGAAGTTATAAAGATCAAGGGTCACATTGAAAACTTTGTATTTCAAGATACAGAACACATTACAGTTAAATTCACTCAGCAGATATCAATACTAGTCTCAGAGCACTTAAGAGAAAAAGCACCCTTCTGCAGTCAAGTGAATTACAAGTATAATCCAACCATACTCATTATTTTGCAACCAAACAAGACAATTTAAAAGATAAATAAAACCATGTAGTGTTTATGCACATGATTTTATATCCAAATGGCCAATCCTTAGAGCACTGTACAAGTGATGCAAAAAAAGAAAAATGTATTGCTACAAGATGTTTAATTTTTGATGACTTTTTAAAATTAGATTGTGTTTATAATTCAGACTTATTCTTTACTGATGACAGAATTTTTACAAGCTCAATTTACTTAGAGCCTGTCCCTCCTGGAAAACTTCGTTTTCTGATTCAGTTCAATTCCATTTTATACTAATTCTTACATCACCCTCATTTCATAATACTATGCAGCTACCACTGACAAATGCATCTATAGAGTGCTATAGAATAGTAATCAAAAAACCCTCAGATGATAGTTCAGATATTACATATAATTTTTGATTTATGTAAGATTTTGGAGCAATGTATTTCTGTTCCAGAACACTGCCAATTTTCAGGTATCTATTAATTTCTTTGGGACCTTTCCACAGTGAAGGATTTGATTCGTAAAATATAAAATGTGGAGGACAAACAATGGTTAGGTAAGCAGTGAGAAATAATGGCATAGAAAGGCTCATTTTGGTTTAAATTATGACATTAGAGTTAGATCTTTCCAGAAAAATCAAAATTTTGTCATTGGTTATATAAACTCAGTGTATGTGCTAAACAGTTCTTCACTTTAATAAGAATGATGAGAAAACAAAACTATTTGTTTTCAGATATTTTTTGGGGAAGATAATTTTCATGACCAGTATATAACCAGGGTGCATAGACATGCTTTGCCAGCAAATGACATTTTTGAGAGGAAAGACGCTGCAATGAATGTCTAACACCACGATATCCTTAAACATGTTTTCAGGTGACTTTATTCTCCCTTGCAAAGGCTAATGCACATTGTAAGCAAAATTGCATGATGTGGTTATAATTGCAAGCACATTCATAATATGCAATACCTGTAAAGCTATGGCTTTACATACCTCACACTTTACTGCACTGTGGTGTGTACTTCTGGCCGTCTCAGCAGCCTCAGAGACCGAGATAAGAGAATTTAACTTCCCGTCAAGATTTTGAACCATATTAGGGTGATGCATGTTGATAAAGGGCAGATAATTTATGGGCAAGTGGTACCATCCAGTGTTGGAAGGAAAGGCAGATAGGAATCTTATCAGCCATGTGATCAACCTCAGACTTCCTTGCACCATCATTCTTGCTCTGTACTTTCCCTGCTGCCAAACATATCACAGAATAGCTCACAGAATATCACAGAATAGCTCAGGTAGCACTGAGCCATTCCCAAATTGTTAATGCCGTAGCTGAATTGCAGAACTTGGTCTCCAAACTATTCACTGTAGAATATGTCTTGGATATAGTACTGTTTCACTGATCAGAGAGGAAAATAAGAGGAACGTTGATTAGAAGCTTAAGTCTTGTGCATATTAAGTCTTTCCTTCCTATTAACAATTATATTTTCAGTTATATCCTAGTAAAACAATTATATATAGTGTATATAACATTTTTTTCTGTATAATATATAAACATATAAATACATAAATGTCTTAAATTATAAATATGTATATATACATATCAGATTAAAAATTGAATGGTTTATGAAACCCAAACCCCAAATGCTTTATATTTCACTTTATCTTGCCAATAATCTAATTGGTACCCAGTGTCAGTGCATCTGTTTTCTTGGGAAATTATTTGTAGAAATCAATTTTACTTGCAGTTCTTTGGTTTTCTAGACACGTAGGCCTTACAGAAAAGTCATTAGCACAGCTGACAAATATTTTTGCCTCTCCCGTTGTCCTCTGCTCAGTAAATTGAAGCTTGCTTTTAAGTTACTTGATGCTTACAGTAACATGAGACAAGCAGCATCCATCTAGCAGCAGGACTTCAAAGAGAAATCACTATTTCCCCTGACAGTCCTGCCCCATGCACAGCAGCTCCTGGAAGCAGCTGCATTGCTTTGAACTCAACTTTAACTTTACTTCAGAGCCAACTCAGGGCTCTGAAATGGGATGTCAATTGGTGTAGCAAGGTGGTGTAACCCACTGATGAGTGGGTGTTAGAGGGCCCCCTCTGTGCAGCCCCATAGCATGTGTGAGTTGCTTCAATCCCTGACCACAGCTTTCTGTTTCTTTAGTTTGTGCTCGAGGAATTTATGATTTTACTTCTGCCCATCTCCAGATGAGCCTCACTAAATTACTGCAAACTGCTGGGCCACCTGGCATTCAGATTTGGGGAACCCTGACTGATAAAACTGAAGTTCTTTGAGCAGAGGAAATGCACAGGTTTAAATACCAGTGCCAAATAATTTCCTTCCTTGCATTTTTTGCCATAGGTACTACTCCCCTGACCATCCGTGCTCTCCATCTATTGATCTCTGCTCCTCTTGAGCTATATTTAAGATTAAACCAGCTCATTCCTTCTGAGAGGAGACTGGCTGTGGTTATATATTGCCCTGGGAGCTGTAATGCAGTCTTCACCTTACTTCAGGCACTTTGAACTGAAGAAACAGATGGATGCCAAATGGCAAACAGAAGAGGTCTGGGTCAAGTGATGTGCTGGAAATTCGGCCAGTTCAGTTTCAGTGGGAACAGCCATGGACAGAGCCAGTGCCAACTTCCCATTGTCAGGAGACCAAAGGTCCTTCCTCAAAGACATGAGCTTTAGCAGCAGATATATTTAGAATATACTGATAATTCATATGGAACCCATATCATTATGAGGAGGTGCCTCAGTTTCTCCTGTAAATGCCCTAGGTCAAACATTTCCTGGCCAGGGGTGCCTGTTCCTTTCAAAGCAAAAAAACTTTTTAAAAAGTGCAGAATATAGGGAGTGGGGGGCAAGGACAGATGGAACCAGACAGATAAATATCAGTTGATAGGAGATCATGAGCAGAGAAGGAAAAAACATACTTTATTTTCTTGTGAGGCCTATAATTAAATTATCTACAAGTGACACAAGGAAAATTTTCTGGTGTATTCTTGCACAGATTTTTAAACTGGGTGCACTAGCCCACAGCTCATGATCTTATTGATTCTCACCTTGATCCTGAGTGCATACCTTCTTTACTAAGTCTGAAAATATATAGCTATGATCTAGGTCATAATTTTCAAAAAAATCTGTTCACTTGACTAAGCAGAATATATTCTTAATTGATTTCTTCACGGGTGTAATATACAGGATGAAAAGTCCCTTTCTAGCAGAAAATTTATGTGCTTTATATACATAGCTCCTACTATCTGTTCCCACCAGCCCAGGAAGACAGAATCACCACATGGATCCTTAAAAAAAAAAAAAAAAGATAGTATTGCTGTCTGATTCAAGTCCCTAAGGATTTATTTGTGTAGGAGCTCCAAATGCTACCTAACACCTTCCAGAGGCCCTGCTAAAATGATGTAGGACTGTTGTATAAATTAACTGAAAAAGAGAGAGACCTTTTCTTAACAAATAACATAATGTATTAAACTTGAGAAACCTTAGAAAAATGAGTTAAATCCCTTTTATGTACTTCATCTGAAATGAGCAGTGGCTTCTCAGAGAATTCAGTGGGAGAAAACCAATTTGCAGGAGGCATCAGAGATGCAGCTTCCTGGGGTTCAAACTGCATCAGGGCAGCCCGAGGCACCTGCCAGCAGCAAAGGAGGTGCCAGAGGGGTATTGCCAAGTTTCCAAAACCCCCAACCACACCAGCTCAGAATACAGAGCCAGACAAATTACTGATATGCAATAAACAGTCATCAGGCAGCAAGACCCACAGGTTGCTGAAAATCAAGAAATGGAGGTTAGCTGTTCAAGCAAAGCTGAGTCTACTCAGTGTCTTAACTGCCAGTTCAGGAGGATCTGAACAGGGGCATAAACATAAACTTGTGTAAATAACAAAAAATAAAGAAAAGAGGAAGAAATCCCAGAACGGAAAGGATCTAGAAAACTAAATGCAGGTCTACAGTATACATGGGATATTTGATTTGTTAAACATCAATTCACATTTACAGGGAAAGCATTACTATTTCTCTCATTATGGACAAAATCATACCTAGGCAAAGATCCCATGTGCAAAATGGAAACACATTTCATAAACCCTTTAGTTTGTGCTGCTTTAATTATTTATATACCTTTCCAAAAATCTATTAAGTCATCTCTAAACATGCAATCTCTCTAATTTCTTCCATTAAATATTTCTTGTAGTGATTTCTTGTAATGATCATAATTTCTGTTTGCGGTGTATTCCTGGGGTTTGAGACCCCTTAATGTGCCAGACAACAGCTTGTCATGGAATGTCACAGTGCAGGGAAGATCTTGTGGTGCTGCAGAGCAGCCTAATAGGATGCACCTAGGAGGCCCCAAAGGTCGTGCTCCACCCTATGACCTAAAGAGACAAATTCAGTGCTGTCACCTCAGGCAGCACAGCATAATCTAATACAGGGAAGCAAGAAACATTAGAAAGATTTGGTTAAGATGGTGCAGCTTCTGTGGGTTGACAGCACCTTGGATGCTTAGGTGGAAAGAAATTAATTGCAGTCATGAAGAAGGAAATTTGTCTTCTAGTTTTGATTATTGCGTAACTCAGTTGCAGGAGCAAAATTACTACAATGGTGCAGCTCCATCATTTTACACAGACTGAGGATTTATCCACTCAGTATAATTTAGAAATTTTCTAATCCCTTATTCAGCAGAATGCAGTCTGGGGTGACCTTTTGCACGAACCTGCAAAGGCCACAGAAACTGAATACTTCCAAGCTGACCATCTGACTTATCCTTGTGAAAAGTTACTCTGTATTAAAAGGTCAAAAGAAAAAGAAAAGAAAAGGCTCCTCAGCAGGGAGCTGCCCTTTGGGATGTTAGGTAATTTAAATTAACTGGCATCATGCTGAGTAGCTTACATTTCTATATCTGTATGTGAGTGGGAACAGCTAAGGTTAAAGGGTCAGTCTCTTCTTCAGCAGGATGACATCCCTTTGCTTCTTCTACTTCGGTGAGCACAATGCTGAACACCAGCAGTTTCTTTTGGGGTCTGTTCCTGCATTCTGCACGTCATAGCAGAGGAACTGAGAATGTTAATGTGACAACAAAAGTAAAAATAGATTTCTCTTTTCCCTGACTCTCCAGGGTTCGTTGTCAGAGTTGCTCAGCATCCTCATACTTCTACTCAGGATATAATGCCTAGCCTCTATAGGTAGGAGGATATTTTGTAGGACAGCTAGTATTAACTTCTGCAGCTACTTCAGTGAGGAAGTTTGTAGTAAATGGAAAGGACAAAAGCTGTTAGGAGCTTGTTTAAACATACGACCTCTAGCCATTAAATTAGGAAAATAAATAGCAAAAGTGAAATAAGCTATCAGCTAACAGCACAGGCAGAATTTAAATGGTCCTGTAACCTTTCCTCACAAGTCTAGGAGTCAAGGTCCCTGGCACTGTATCAGGCTTTCTCTGTGACACTGAGACATTGAATTTCTGCAGCCTCTGCCCAGTATGAGTAAAATGGAAGAAGCAATAATTTCAAGTGATTTTGCAAAATCCACTAATTTATTTTCGGAAAGTACTTTGATGTGCATGTATAAAATCAGCATATTGCTTCAGAAATGTAAGAAGCAGTTCCAGAGGTTTTATTCTCATTCAGATGCTGTGGCAGGATTTTTGCATATGCTTCAGCCTAACCTCTCTTCTTTCCCATGGGATAAGAGAGGAGGGAATTTGTATGAGTTTTTGAGTTTGGGGGATTTGATTGTTTTCCATACATGAATGATATGCCATACATCTCACTAAGGACAAAAAAGGAACAGAAAAACCTCTCTCACTTGGAAAGAAGGACAGGTTGCTATTCCAAGCCAGAATCGGTGAAGTTTTTGTTGAATAAATTAATTACCTATTCATTCACTGATTCATTGAAATTACCACTCAAAACCACAAAAATTATTAACACATTTTGTACAGAACATGGCTGTTATTACAATTCATGACTTAGCCACAGAATAATTCAGTAGCCTCCTTACAAAGATTTAGTAATTTTTAAAATTTCCTTTAAATGTTTCTCAAATTATTTTTTTTTTCAATCCACTTCCTGAGACCACACAATTCAGTGTTGCAAATTAACCTACTGTCCAGGTTTCTGAAATTATTTGGTTCCACCTGGTGTTTCACACCACATCAGAGGTGTGCATTATCTCGCTGTAACAGGGTCCTGCCATGGCTCCTTGAATAATTAACATCTTCCATACCAACTAAATCAGTTAATGGATATATTACTGATAAGTTTATTAATAGAAGGCAAGTCAAACTGACTGAGAGGCATTAGCATGTATCTAAGCAGAAGATTGCATTAGAGGTTGAGGGCAGGACTGTTTATTTGTGTTTGCCCTATCACCAAACTATTGACTAGTGCTGTTTTGTAAATCAGGGAATTGTCATATTATTCTTGCAAAACTGAAGATGAAGAAGTGTACCATAGCCTTCAAAGTGCTACATACATTAGGATTCCAGCCAGTAACCAACTGTAAATGGAGCTGGGGGAATAGAGAAGTGAAGTTAGATAGTTTGAGGCACTCGAGCAATTGAATTTATGCTACAGTTTTAAACATCAAAACATTTTACATTTATACGTTTAAACATAGCAGTTTTAAAGCTGCTATGCCAATCAATTATGTAACCCTTATAGCCAATAAACTGAAGATGATTCATCTCACCTGTTTCTGGCATTTATTGTGAAGGTGAGGTGAATCACCCTCCAGGCTGCCTGTTGCTTTATATCCATGATTAGATAAGCCTTGGGTGGCCAATTTACATGAGAGAAGAAGAAAGATTCTGCCCTTTGTAGAGGGAATTGCCTGCTAAAGGTGCTTCTTCCCCACAGTGAAAGCTCTACGCAGTTCTGGGGTGAGGCATCCCTAGGCTGACCTCCACCAGCCCTGGAGCCACCTTGGAGAAGCCAAGTCAGCCCAGCTGCAGCTTTGCTGAGACACGCTGGACAAGTGTATTGCTTCACCAGCCTGATGTCATTGTTATGTGCTCTTGCTAGATTAGCAAAATGCACCCTCGCACTTCAGAATAGTCGGAACCTAAATTTGTGACCCACCAGATCTACACAAGACAGGGAATATGGAAATCTGTTTTATCTTCCAGTGGTCATTATAGATTTCTGTCTTGTCAGACCATAATTTCTTTCCAAATCAGACTGTAGCTACTGAATTGGAAAAGTCTACCTAACAAATTGTGCATGGAGATATCATTCCCACCAGGCTCTCCAGCCACTGGGAGACAGACCTGTCATTTTCCTGTGTCACAATCAGCCCTGGAGAGAGATTCAACTCCCTGATGAATGTGTGTGGTGTCCTGGCCCAAGAAAGTGACTTAGTTTTCCATGATGTTCCAGTTTACTCGAGGATTTAGATGAAGTCTGAGATGAGGAATACCTTCAGGTTCAAGAGATACCATCACAGACAAACCAGTCACAACCAATTTCCAGGTGATTACACTGAACATCCTATCCTGATTTGTAGAAGAAAAGAGCTAAGATTAGCTCCTGAAATGTTTATCTTAGGAATCTAGGAGAAAATGTGATAGCCAGACTGAGCTTAGACATTTTTCTAACAGCCCATCCTAAACCATTAGCAGCTTACATTTACCTGATCATTACATCGTGTTAAAATGCAATTAATCAAAATTCTAACACCTTTTCCTATTTTCTTTTGACTTTGTCTTTTTTTTTTTTTTTTTTTTTTTTTTTTTTTTTTTTTTTGGTGACAAGAGGACAACACCTCTACTAGAAGTTTATCGGTAGTACTCCCAAATTTCATCCTTCCAGCCACTCCTAAGTTTTATCCATCCAGGTCTGTGTATTTTCTGTAATTGCCATGAATGCCAGGGGAGAAATCAGATTGCAGAGCCCTTGCTTTCACACTGTGGCCTGGAGCAGTGCATAGGCAACCACTAACAAAGAGGTTTACTGTTCACTTCAGCTTGCTGTCTCAACTGCCTCTCCCTTGGCCTTTCACAGACGGATGGTTAATATGTATTAATTATTTTGCTATAAATTCCTCTTGCTTTTTTTGCCATTTTTCAAGTCAGTCCGTAAAATGCTTTGAAAAGATGGTAGAAATCGAAATGAATGTCCACAATAGAGGAAAATCTTCAATTTTTCTCTACCATCAGCTCTTAAAAGTTATTTAATTTATGCAGTTGTGAATAAAGAAAAGTCAATGAAAATTGCCTTCTCCTAGGCAAATACTCTGGGAGAGAGCCTTCCATTACACTGTCTGCGTGGGAAATTGAATAATCTGTTCACATAATTTGTTTCAATTGTGGAAAACTAACCAAGAAAAAGTACATATAATGATTAAAGATAATAGCTCCTTATCACTGATTCCAATTTTAGACAATTTTTATGCATTACTATGGGAGCATGCAACTTTTCCATTTACTGTGAATGAGTCCTGCAATACTAAAACTAATATGTGCAAGTGGGGCACGCATTACATAGCCACCTAATTTTACATATGTTTTTATACTCAACTAATTAAAAAATCCCAATCCCAGGATAATTTCTTTACCCCTTTTCTGTAACTTGTGATATTAACTATGATATTCATTACATAGAGTAGAATTGCATATACTTTAAATATATCACTGGTCATGCAGCATAATAGTGGAATCAAATACTATCTAGAAAAGCAGACAGATTGTCACATATACTAAATTTGAAGTAATTAAATTTCCCAGTAGAGAATCAAGCCTTTGAATACATTTTAAACTGTTTTTTCTCTTCAATTTTACCTGCAATAAACTTGATCCTTTCTGAACGTGACCACATACCTTAGTATTGGGAAAATGGAATCACTGAACATATTTTGCATCCTTTCACTGCTCTCCTATACAGCTGAGCATGCCAAAAGAATCCTCAGTTCATTATAAGGTACAGCCATGAATAATATTCTCTGAGAGACAAAGATATAGACTGTGTGTGCTTGAATGTACATAGGACTGCATCTAGAACAGGAGAGACATACTGACATACTGCAAAGGTTTTGTAGTTAACTGACCTGCATGTGGATTTAAGATAAGTTTGCTGAGGAAGAACAGCCAAATGTGTGTATGAGTTAGAGCTGATTTACACCTCACAAAAGATGGAGCCCCACAATTTCATACAGAGAAGTGCTGACCATGAAAACCTTTCCTTGAATAGTAAATATTTCAATATGTTCTTAGAGAAGAAGTGGTGGTATGTAGAAGAAATAAGTTCCTGCAATCTTCTGAGTATTTATCTATCCCTAAAGTCTCTTTTCTGCTTTTTCCAGAAGAGCTACACTGTTCCTGTATATCCATACTTTAAAAATACCAAACCCCCAAAACTTATACATAGAGGATGAAAAGTGCCCTAAATAAATAATTTTTAAAAGTGTCATAATTGGGAAATTGTATTTTTGAACAAGGTGCTTTGGATTTCAGATCTGAAAGATATCGCAAGTGGCAGCATGGGTTGTAATATTCTTTCCCTCTTGTATCTATCAAAATGTCCCCCAGTCATGCCAAATTGGTGCAAATGCTTGTAGTGGGTGCTTCTACTGTCTTTGTCTTGTGTGTGTGACTGAATGTGTGTGTGCTGGTTTTACTGATATTACTCAAATCCAAGTACGTGGATTTGAGAGATCAGAAACACTTTTCCCCACTGTGCATTTTTGTGCAAATTACCTCAGCAAAAATCACATGTAGGGAGGGATCACGAAAAGAGCAGGAGGACCAGAAGTGCAGTGGGAGCACAAGGGAGTGTGTGGGTGTGTGAGCTCCAGCACAAATGTCCTTGTACCACCTCTGGGTGTCTGGGGGAACCATCAGCTTCAGTAGGAATTGTACCTGCACACAAGCTGAGGTGAGTTCTGCAGAGGCCCTACACTGCCTGTTTGAGCAGATTAGAGCCTTTTGGCTCAAAATGTAAGATCTGGCTTTTCTTTACAGAAGGTGAGTCAGATGGAAAATCTGATTGGTAATGGTATTTTGAGAATTAAGAGTTATCTGGGGCGTTGTGTCCTCAGTCAACAAGCTTCCTGCAAAGCTGCATCTGACTTTGCTGAGTTGGTCACTATGTGCTGTGTGTGCTGCTACAGTAATAATTAAAATTAAAAGTAGCTTGTTTGCCTGAAGCAGCAACCAAAGTAGCAACACAAGAAAAGACCTGATTTTTTTGATAACAGTTGGGATTATTCTGTAATCCACCCACCTGCACGTTGTAATGATCTGATAAGTGTGGGGAAACACATCTGGATCTCAAGCCTCACACCTCAGTAGCGCATTGCAAATTGAATTAGGTAAATGATAATTAGCTTAAGCAGATATTGTGTCTGGAGCTGAATGAGTGACTGACTGTATTCAGAAGTAAAAGAAGCCCCACTCCCCTCTAAATTTCTCCTAGTGGTACTTGTTTTCCTAATAAATATGTAATGGAAATGTTGAGCCACAAGGAAAAAAAGGAAAGGAGGACTAAATGGAGAAAGTGAGGAGAAAGGAAAAGGAAACATAAATTTGGAAACCCTGAAGATGGAAATTTATGGTCTTGGATGCCTCTTGTACCTGAGGGTATGATACATTATTTCAGGAGTTAAATGAAGTTTAGAAATCCAATGGATAGCTGGAAAAAATTTGCTGCAGATTTCATAAATACAAAACTAAATTCATACCACATCTATATTCATGAAACCCAAAATAATGAGAATAGTTGCACAATTGTTAAGTGTAGACAGTATTTAAATTGTAATAATAATTATATTCCAGTTGTGTTACTGATTTCAAACAGGTTCTCCTGTTTAGGAAGAAATTCTTCAATATCTGTTATTTTCTTAGTAAGCATAGAAAGTGAAGTTCTACATATTATAATAATTTGGGCATGTATAGTTCACAAATATTTACAGTTATAAACTTAATTTACCTGAGGCAAAGATCCAGAAAGCTGTGAAACATCTTGCCCAACATCTGTGCTGATCTGTGTTGTGGAGTGTCAGGAATACAGATGGACCAATTTGGGAACTTTATTGTATAGTCTGTGTAAGAAAGTAAGGCTTTACTGACGTATGGCTTATGGCCTTCCACATCCATAGATCAGTCTTGAGTCTCAGGAGATTAATCCTGAGAAAGAAACTAGAATTTTTTTTTTCTTTTTTTTTTTTTTTTTTTTTTTTTTTTTTTTTGTTCCCATCAAGAGTGTTTCGTTCTATAATCTTTATCTACCATGGTAAATTCTTGTCTGATACTATTTTATCTGAGCATCTCAAATATGTTGCAGAATTTAATTTCCACAGCAGCTTATGAAGCAGGTAAGCATCACCTATATTCTATAGAAGCATGAAGATAAAACTGGGAGTAATTCTAGTTTCATTGTGTTCCAATTTAGTGGCTCATTCTACTTATTTCATATGAGCTACCAAGTGCAGTGATGTAAGAAACATTCTTATACAAACCATATTTATTCTCAGACTATATAGGATGAAGCCAATAATTTTTGCATTATTTTCTTTCAAGGAAATGCTCCCATTCCAAAAAAAGTTGTGTTTTGGACAGCCCTTATTTTGGGTTCTTGAGCCAGAACCTCAGCCAGTGAAGGCTGGAATTGACAAGTTTGGGGCTTGTTGGGCTGGCCTCTCCTGATCAAAGAGCATTTCAGTGGAAACCCCCAGCCAGCTCCATGTGGGTGGAACTGCTCTCTGTCAGGCATACCAGCTCTGACCCAGCCAGCACATCCTGGGTCATAGCTGATCACGTCCATCTTCCCATCTCAGCTAGAAGGAAGCACATTTCAAATCCTGCCATTTCAGTTTTCTCTCCTGGTGATTATTTCACTGCCAAGAACCATTAATCTGGTCCTTGATGGCACTAACTATTTAGAAATCAGATTTAGTTCATATGGGTGTGAGATTATTTGGGTTATTATTGAAGCACTTAAAAAAAATCAAATCACATACAATGCAATATGATAAATTGAACTAACTAGGAAAAAAATAAATAGCAAAGTGCAAACATTTCCAAAAGGATCTCACATGTTAAAATTTAAAGTCATGAAAGATACAAAGATCATTAATGATGTCCATAGTTTTGTACAAATATGGGAGTAGTATCTTTCAAATTTCACCAATCTTGCTTAAACAAGGCAAAGAAACTGTTCTCCTAAAGCACTGACATGACTTTATGGGACTTATTTAGAAGCAGAAGTATTTATTAATACTCTGAAGAACTCAAATCACAATTTATCTTCAAAGCAGAATAAAAATTCTGTACCTAATGCATTGATTTACTCCCAGAAAAATTCTCATTTACTTCACTTTGCCAAATAAGGGTAAAAAAGCACGAAATGGATGAATTAATTTACTTTGGGAAAAGTTAAATGTTTAAATGGTCAACTTTGGCAAGACACAATTAGAAGTACATTGGTGTTTTCTCTTTATTTCCGGTCTCCCAGGAATGTATTTATGAATCTCAAGAGGGATGCTTTTTGTCCTCTTAGTTTTAATTGCATTTTGTTTAGCTCAATGTTTTAAACAAAAAGCTCTTCCCAGCATGGTTGAACTTATGGATCTCAAGTTTCCATAAGGATGCAAAATTTTTTGCTATAAGCTGGCTCTTTATACATGTGAACTTTTTTGGATCAGCTACATCCTAACCAGCAACATCTTAACCTGCAAATGGAAATCTGACCTTACAACTAATGGAAAAATAACAAAATTGTCATTCCAAAAGAAGCAGGAAAGGTTTTAAAGATATAGAAATGGAATCCCAGATTAAGTAACATTTTCTATCACTTTGATTTCATAATTCAGCCTAAGTATGATTGAAAATTAACATAATAAAAAGCAGGACAACATCTGTTCTGTACTATGGGAATAGGAGGGAATTTAGACATTTGAGAAGATGTTATGCAGATATTAAATTCTACATGGGAACATATGAAGAGTGTTTACAATAAAAATAACTTCTAGTGCCTACTTGTATTTCTTTTTAAATGTACACATATGCCTTTCCATTTTTGCACACAAATAATATAACTTTTATTCTAGATTTAGTTTTGAAATTAGACTAAAATAAATGGATAGGGTAATTAAAAGTGACCCATGTGCATGCTTTTATTTGTTGAATACTTTCATGTATCCTTGTTTAATGAAACAGCTTTTGCATATTCTCGCTGTACCTCCCTGGTTAAAAATAAAGGCTTCTCATTGTAATTCAGATAATATATGTGAGAAATATGTCCCAGCCTGGCACTGGTTTTTAAAGCTTTCCAAGCTTGTATTCATTGCAAGTTAGTTAACCACTAATTATTGCTACTAATAAAATTGCACGGTACATTGATTTATGTAGGGATTGCTTAATTCAAGATCAAAGCCAAACCTTTTTATTCATATCTTAAGAGATGAAGGATGTAATTGAGTTCATATATGGGCTGTTAAGTAACTTGCATATTTACCTCATACCTAGAACCGCTTCCTGCGCTCGTGTGCTGGCCCTTTAATCCAGGGTATGAAGTTCAAACAGTGACACTACTGAAAGGGGGCTATAAAGAGAGATAGATTGGGAATCCCTGCATCCTGATTACCCAAGATAAGAAGGTATTTGGGAGTGGAAGAAAAGGTGATGAGAGCTAAATTAGCTGTCTTTGAGATAAAAGTTAATTTCCCTAAGAGAAGAGCCCAGTTAAGACACTGCCCCGTTTAAATCTAAATACTCACAGTAAAGGCAGCAGACAACTTTTTCGGTTTACTGGAGATAATCTTTATGGTTCTGATGGTTGCCTCTGCAGAGGAGATGGCAGGCAGTGGTATATACAAACACCTTAAGAGATAAACATCTGCAGAAGAATGCAGGCCCCCCCCCCCCCCCTCCGTAAGGCATTGGGTACTGAAACAGAGAAAGAAATTGATTTAATATATGCAAAAACCTGCTTTTACTGTGAAGCTAAAAATATGCAGGATTTTCTTATGGAGTTCCAGAAATCATTATAGATGATCAGAGAGGTAACTCAGAGAAATGCCAATTACTGACTTCCCAGATTGCTCAGCATAAGTGATCAAGTGCATGCTGCAGCTGATAGATCTGCACAAAAACATTTTGCACACATGCTGCAGAATTCAGACCCTGAATTTTGAAACCTACTTGTAAATAATTTGTTCTGATTTAAACAATGTGTTTGTCTTTGGAAGCAGCTGGTGTTTAACTGTTATACTGATTTTAATGTTGAGAAAGTAAACAATTTATGATTGATGTTAGCAGTAGTTCACTATGCAGCCTCATGCATGCTTAAAAAGCCTTTCATATTATGGTATGTCTTCATACACAGTACAAGAAAAGAAAAGGCAAGGAGACTTGTGTCAGATAGGATTTTTCTTTGGACACTGCACTTTCTCCCTGATGCCTTCTTACAAATGGGGCTGGAAGGAAGGCCAGGGTAGAATCCCAGGAACATTTATGCACACTTGCTTTCATTTAGAAATATCTTGAGCCTCAGACAACCAAATAGTGGAAACTGGTTTCAAACACTGTCACATTCTGTCCCTTCCCTTGCTTCCTGACATCTCCAGTTACTCCAGTCTCAAAAGCCTTGCCCATTCCACTTTTCCCCAGTCCTTCCAACAAGACCTGACCAGAATCTGATTCTGGGAGTATCCTGGGGCACAGCTGGCTTCCCCCCTGCTCTGAGACTCTGGCTGCAGGTGCCTGGGGTGCCTGGGAGCTCTCACCATGGACTAGGCCTTGACTGAGGTGTTGGCTTCAATGCCTCTCTGTCCTTTGTTCATTGAATTGATTTGTGGGCTTTTTCACCTAGTTCAGAGGCAACTATATTGCTCGGACCTATACCTTAAGCAATGTGCTCATAAGCTTACTTTCAAAGTCATGGAGACATTTGAAGAGCTTAATTTATCAGCAAAAGCGTAAGAAAAGTCCTATAATTTTCTTTATATGTGATTTAAAAAACCACTCTGTCTGATCTGGTTTGAAACTCAGCGTTTTGACATTCCATTTTAGTCTTGCCTCAGATGCTGTTCGCCTTGCAAGCACCCTGATGTAGCTCCATGGGTGTCTGCCTGGATAGAGACTTCAGTCTGTGCCCTGTCATGTTTTAGAACATAATTTTTTTCGATCATCTAATTAAGTAAACTGGTTCATTATAAGCAATACTAAGGTGTTGATTCCATTCCTGCCTCTGATTTTTTTTTTCAAGGTTGTTTACCTGTGAAGCCATGTGTAACTAAAGAAAATCCCCACAGCAAGTGGTAGAAGATTGAGAGAGAAGAGGCCTCACTATTGCATTTCTTTAAGCTTTAGTCCAAAATCTCCAAGCCCCCAAGGTTTAATTATCGTGTGCAGTCTAGTGTTGAATAGGAAAAAGGGACTGTAGCATGAAGGAAAGATTTTCACACTGATACTCACAAAAGAACAGGAGCATTAAATGAAAAAAAAAAATGTTCTAAGGTTCTCAGTGCATTTGAAGTGAATAAAAGGGAAATAACTGTCAGGGACCGAGCAAATTATGAGTGGAATTATAAATATTGAGTGTTTATACATCTCTACAACAAGAAATGCATCTTTTGGCTTACTGCAGCAGAATAAATACTCCAGAAGAGTACAAGTTAGAGCTTTTCAAGTTTTCTTAGGCCTTTTCTTTATCTTATTTCAAATTAGGTTACTGGCTTAAAAGAACTCAAAAGGTGAAAAAGACCTCACAGTATTATTCACTTTAGCACATATGTGACCTGAAGAGGATTAAAGGTTTGTTCAATCTCTATTCATAGTATTCTTACAGAATTTTCAAAGGACCTTTTAAACAAAGGTTGCCAAACAAAGCACTTCTTTTGTTGCTACTTAGCTGAGGCCTATTGTCAATTAATAAGCAGGTTTTCACTTCAGTGTAATTGGGGCTTTCAATTCCAATTATGCTGCATACATATAGAAAATGTGAATGCAATATTAATAGCAACATAAATTTGTGCATATGCGTGTGTGTATACATAGATACATATATACACATATACACATCCTCCACAAATGTGTTTCCATGTAACACCACACAATACCCTGTTACAGCAGGTGCTATGTTCCACCACAGACTTGGCTGCATTTTAATTGTACCTTTAATCTGTATCACTACAAAATGCTTTGATGTTTTCAAATTTGATGTTACAAATAGCCTGTGTAGATAACAATTATAGTTAAATCAGGAGTAGGTACTACTATGGTTACATTTATTCCAGACACCAATATTTATTTTGATATTTTTAATTAATTTTATTTTCTAGACTGACATTTTGTTGCAGTTTGAGTTTTTGGAAAAGTTTGAGTAAAGGACGTTCCACTCCATTTTGGTGAACTGAAAATTAATATTTATTGTCTTTTCAACCTTTTCTTGAATGAGCACATCTTACCATTTACCAGAATAAAACAGTTGTCTTTTAGGGTAGGAAGGAAATTTCATTTTGAGATGACCACATTATGAGATTTTGAAAAATTATGTATTGTACTTATGCTTTGCAATCACACCAGACACCTGGAATTCAACATAAACCCTCTTATTCTATGCACTCACACATATGCATGTCTATACAAAGAACACATATATACATATATGTATAAATATAAATATATATATATATATATATATATATATAAATCTGCATGTACACTATTGTATGTGGAGATTAATAGATGGTGAGATAGATGTGGGTATATAGATCGATACATTCACAAGGATTCTTGTGGGGTTTTGACCCCCTTAAATAGAAGTGATTCATTATTGGAGGAAATACATGTGGCACAAAAGGATTATATCCTTATTTGCATAATTAATCTAAGCGAAGCACTGAGTAGAAGCAGAATAAACTGATTGCTGATGGAAGCAAAAGTGTGAAATGTGCAAGCGTGGGAGACTGACCCAAGCTCCAGCCTCAGCCAGGAAGGAAAGAGGGCTCCTTTTCTAGCAGATGTGGTAAAAGGTAGGGCTGCAATGTTTTCAAGAACCGAGGCAGTGACCTGCAGACACTTGGAAGCATCAGTCTTAGGGCAAGTGAGTTGTGGAGCGCTCAGTGCAGACCTGGTCCCAGTCTGGGTGCAGAGGCTGAACATTTTCTTGGCTATTACCACACCACAGAGCACCTGATCAGCCTCTACTGCAGGGAGAGGAAACACTCTCTTCATGTGCCTTTTCTCCCCTTCAGAAAATCCGCATCTAAAAATTAATGCTGGAGGAAGTTTTTTCCCTCTCATTCTAGACTCCATAGTATAAGTCTCATCTTTCAGTTTTCATCCAATTATTTCTAAGCTGTAGACCTGAATCCTCATTTTTATCCCTAATTTTTATTCCCAGGTTATTGTGAACTAGAAGAATTTATAAATCTTTGGAGGACAAATTCATTACTGATACTCTTTCTCTTTCTTTCTTTCTTTCTTTCTTTCTTTCTTTCTTTCTTTCTTTCTTTCTTTCTTTCTTTCTTTTCTTTCTTTTCTTTCTTTCTTATCTCTAAGAAGACATGTATATTCCTAGAATTGTTGTATCTGGGCAGATATAGACATTTTTATGCACACGTATGCCTTTACAGATAGATGTGTGTGTGTTATAATAATCCCTCTTATGCATGCATAGATATCCAATGTGAAACTTTTTCAGAAGTCAATAATTTGATGACATAAACCCAGAATACATGTGTCATGTATAGCCCTTATATTTGAAGGGAGATGTTTATATTTGAATGGTCCATACACATGAAAACCACATGAATGGAGTCCTTTGTTTATATAGTTAGCCTAGAGGATTTCTTAACATTTAAATGAAATACCAGTATATAATTCTGTTTGACTTTTTTGGTATGATGCAGGCTTTGTAAAATGTAGTTCTCTAGATGTAATGCAACATTGCCCTGAAGATTTTGAACCCATTAGAAGAACACTATTTTAGTATAATACTCTTGCTGAATATACTGAAGTTTCCGAAGTTAGTATAAATCTGACAAAAATCCTTAATGCATGTTTGCATGTAAGCTTGCCCAAGAGGTAACAACCTTCCATAAAAATTCACCTTTTCATAAAAAAATTGTTTGGTTTTGATAATATTGAAATTCAAATATATTTTCTACTTCTACTATTTTTCTACTTTCTTTTCTACTAAGACTGAAAAGGTTCTAGTGTTATGACTACCTCTGACAAATACAGTAAGAAATATGAGGTCGTTTCCATTAAAATGTGACAAGATATTCTGGACATAGCTCCCATATCAGACCCAGAACTTAAATAGTTCCTACTCAAGAATTCATAATACAACAAGTAGTAACAATAGTCTATAGCTACTCTCTAGGATAATATAATGGCTTGAGTTAAAAATATATCAGCTTTTGGGCCATTGAGAGTTTGTACTTGTGTTTGTGCCGTATGGATTTAGAATAATCCCTTCTGACAGAATATAACAAATATAAGTGCTGAAAGTTATTTTCCTCCATGTGGTGTCTACAGATCTTGCCCAAGAATGCCAGATGAAGCTTCTAAAAGTTACAAATGTGATATAGTGCATGACATTTAAGTGAAAAAGCTAAAAAATTAGGTTAATTGCTTCTACTGTGTGAGAAAAATGTGGTGCAAGATGAGCTGATTTTTAATGGATTTTTTTTATCTGTAAAAGAGGCACTTCCTTTGCTTTGGATCTTCTCTGGGATCTTCTTTGTATGAGTGAATGCCACCAGGTAGTAATATCACTACAGCAGACCTTTGGTTTTGAAAGTCAGAAAAATATTCAAAGTCCTGTGTAATATTTTTCAATATAATCTAAAACAAGCTATTTCAACAAGTCTGTCTGTAGTCATATAAATCACATGTGTCTAATAACCTGCAGAAAGAGAGGTTTCTATTTATACAGCTTGTAAGGATGTATGAGCTGTGAAGAACTGCAACACAGATCAGGGAAAGGTCCCATTAGCCCAGTACACTACATACAGAAATCCAAAGAAATAGCATTTTAAAAAGAGCTCTAGACTGATTCTTAGTGCATCAGATTTTGAGTCAGCATCTTCAGAAACTAGAAGCTTGAACTGGAGGCTATATCTAGAACTTCATTTTAGAAGTTTATGCAAGATCTATCTTCCATGATATTTTCTTGCCTTTTTCCCCACTGTACTTTTGAACCCTGCAACATCATGCCACTGTGAGTTCCATAACTCAGTGCATTTGCTTTTCTTTCCTTTGTCTTCAGCCTTCCACCTGGGAATGCCTTAGTTTCTCTTACCACTGCTCTCCAGTCACACCTTCAGGATTTTATTTAGCAATAATGTGTCCCAGTCATCTCTTTTCTACACCTTCTAGTTTTTTCCCATACCAAAATCATTGCATATTTTTAATTATCTTTTTTTGTTTTTCCAATTGCCCCTATATCCTTTTGAAAGAAGATGACTGGAAATACACACAGTGTGTGAGACATTGGCAAAACAGTGCATAGTGATGATTTCTGTTTTCTCTTTCTTTACATGGTCAGACTTGTATTTGCCTTTTGGCTACAGCCAAACACTGAGTCAATGCTTTCAAAAGTTTATGTATCCCTGCCCTAGGCTAATTTATGGCACTCGTTGAACTTTTATAAATGGGGTTATTCCCTTTTCCTGCATACATATGTGTATTCATCTACTATTTTGTTATTTAAGCAAGTGTGGTTTTATTTGCTTTGTTTTGTTGTTTAACTGCAATTATTTGCAAACATGTTTATGTTTGACCCTTCCAAGTCAGTTTATAGAATTTACAGTTTTATTAGTTCCCTTTATGGTGTCTTTTCCACATCATTTACAAGTACACTGAATGGTGTAGATCACATCAAAGATGTGATTTCTGAAAATGTAAAGCAAGTGTTCAAGGAGAATGTATCTTTTCTGTGATTTTTCTTCTCTGCTGCAGCTCAAAAATGGAAAAGTCAAATATACAATTTAGCAAGTGCTTTGAAGTTCTAAATACCTAAAATATGGAAAGATGTGGTTATGCATTGTATCTTTAGTCTGTTTTCTGAGAAAAACAACAAACTTTGAGACAACTGTCTCTGTTCATTGGGACACATTTATGAAATCAGTTATTGAAATATTTTTGTGTGTGTTATGCATAGTAGATATAGTTTACAGTGCACAGGAGGCTTCATCTGCCAATCTGAGCTATCTAAATTTTGAACTAAGGTAACAGTTTTCCTGCTCATGTTTAGTCACTTCAAATCCAGGTGCATATCCAAACCCTGCACAGAGGTTCTGTCTTTAGTTGGAGAAGACAAACACATCTAAAGGATGGTTCAGCCCGTTATGAAACAGGTGTCTCAGAATAGCAGGATGAGTCACCATCTGGAATAATGCCCATCCTATTTCATTAACTACAGAGTGCACTTAAACAACTAGCTAGGCTAGACACTTAACTTTTAAATTATTACAGACAAGTGAGATGACTTTTACCCCACACAATTAATTTAATCCCCATTATAACTACAGACTGAATTTTTGCAAGCACAAGGAACTGGGTTGGTGGCTATTTGGTAAAAAGACATCTGTAAAATTTATTTTATCAGATAGAGCCATTTCCTTTAAAAAGTTTTCCAACAAGTTCTGGATCTTAAAGACTTGCATATATGGAAAAGTAAGCACACTTGACAACTTTTCCATGTAACTGGAAATTATGCCAGCTTAATTAGGCTGACAAATTCCATGTGGAAACTCTTACTTTGGAATTAGAAGGGATTTTTAGCTTCAACTATTTCCAGAAAAACATTGCTGAAATTTAAAAAAACATAAAGAAAACACCCTTAAGCAAACATATGCTTTTACAACTTAGTGAATATGTTTGCTGATACAACTTGAACATTTGATTTATTATCTCTTTTAGACAGCCACTCTCACCAAAATAAGTGTAAAAGGACATAGAAATGTAGCACTATAAGCAAGCACAAAAAATTAAGGTTGTTTGTGAACTCAATAAGTCTATGTTTTTCTTTTTTTTTTTTTTTCTTTTTTTTTTTTTTTTTTTTTTTTCTCTATTAATCAGACTGCTTCACAATAAAATGTCAGTTGTGAATTTTTGACTTTTGGATGACTGATTTAATCCTTCTAGCAAATAACTTACAATCTTATTTTACCTTGGCATGTTCCTTTTAACCCTCAGCAATATGGAGACTAAATTTTACCTCTGATTTAATAAGTTTGTCTCCCCATCAGAAGTGGGAAGTAGAGGCAGCTAATGTATCAAGCAATGAGCCTGCCAATTTACTTGCTACTCTGTCATTAGGCTGTGGTACTCCAAATTATTTAGGAATATAAACATCTTTCATTTCATGAGATGTATTTCAATGGCCAGATGCTGGAGAAAAAAGTAAGAGAAGCAAAGAAAAAAAATGGATATCACTACTGCCTCAAGTCTTCTGTTTATGCAAACCATCTTCCAGCAGTCTGCACCATGTCAGCATGGAGTCAAAGTCAATTTTCCAATCTGCCCTTGTGATTTGTGTCAGAGATCAGTGCCAGCATACACATGCTTTTCCAACAGGCTTCTATAAGTTAGATAAGGTACCTCTAAGTTGCTGCTGGTTGTTTTTCTTTCCTGTAGCTGCCTTTCATTTAATAATAACAATTAAAAAAAGAAAACCACCTACAAACCAAATAGTTCACATACTAAAAAGCCAGAAGTGCAGATATCTGCAAAATGGTAATAACACCAGTTGCTGGCAGTGGAATAAGGTTTTAAAGGGGAGACAGGATGTTGTCCAAGTTAGCAGTGGGTTTGGTCTCATAGATGGAGGCGAGGACAGAAGCAGCCATTCCTATTCTACCTTCCTCTGCTCTCAGGGTCTACTTGCAGCCCTTGCAGGGGTCTGGGAAGTTCAGAGCAAGAGGCTTGGGCCAAAGACTGGACAAATTGTTTATTACCTGCAGCTGCAGAAGAGATCTTCAGGATCCCATTAGAATAGTCAGCATCAAGGGCAAGCTACATGTCACCTCTAAAACATTCCAGAAGATTCTGTGAGAGCTCAGAAACAGAAAAGCTTTACTTCCAATGAAATCCCTCACCACCTCTGCTTCTGCTACAGCATCTGGCCGAACTGACATCGCAGAAAAAAGCCAGCTGCAGAGACTGCCATCATAAATTGTTATGGATGCTGTGTTTGGTTTTTGAAAAAAATCAATCTACATACATATCAATCTACATATTATTTCTCATGAAGTCGACTCATAAATGATAGGAGGGACTACCAGAATGATATAGATGTAGCCAACTGGGCAACTTCCCTGGAAAATATTAACTCTATAGCCTTGTATCAGTTTTATTACTCTCAAAGAAAGGATTCATGCCTGTTAAAGGACAATCATATTAGCATGCAAGGGATCTGAGATGCCAGTATAGCATTAGACACTCATGTGAGCAGTGTCTCTATACACTAATGTACAAATTCCAGGTGGAAATGGATTCCAGAAGACTAAATTCTCCTTGGTGGTTTGCAGAAATTATCCCCAGTCAAGTAGTCAATTGTTTAATTCTTTCATTTGGTAATGTGTCACTTGACTGAATAATTTTCCTTGCCTTCCATGTAACCCTGTGTGAGACAAATTTCTGATTCATCATTTGTTGTAGATGTAGAGCTCCATGTCCTTAGTCCATAAAACAATATAGTTCCTTATACTGAAGCATTAGCCTGCTTCCTGAGGTTCACTGCTTGTCCACTGGCTACCAAGCATAGTCACTTTTAGTGCTATATATGTCACTGTTTTATCTATTCTATTTACGTTGTCTACTTTCATTCGTAATGTCACCATCTTATTTATTGTGTCTTCCATTAATTTACTGCTTTGAATCTGTCAGTAAAAAAAAAAATAATTGCTTTTAGTCTTCAAGCTCTCCTAAATGTCCCATGGAAGAAGAAAATCTACTAGTTTTCACTAATTTCTAAGCCACATAGGAAAGATGCAAAGAGTGCAGTGGCTTAAACTCCTTTCCACTCTATTTGTTGCTCAGAAGGATCAATGACTGCAAAGAAGACCCATTTTAACAATTATCAGCACAGTCTGAAGAAGCCTGAATGGAAGACCAGGGATGGAATTTTTCATGGACAATAGAAGAATATGGATGGAAAGAGTCACTGGGAGGTTTTATGGCTTTATTGATGGAACAGGAGAGAAATCTGAGGGTGATGCTGAGGTATAGCAGTGGTGTGGTATGGGCAAAAGTAAAGCCATTCCTTCCTTTTTCTCTTTTCCTTCTACTCCCTGTGGTGCCTCTTACACCAGCAAATAAATAAAATATTATCAGAAATCTAAATTAAAGTAATTGGAACTTTAACAGATGTAAAGGTATTTATAAATCTGGATATTTTCCAGGGTTAAAAAACATTGGTTATGACAACATCCAGTCAAAGCTTCAGGAACCAGTATGTAGAAAAGGAGAGACAATTTGTTTAAAACAAAGGAAAGTAATCAAGATATTCTGATTTTAAAGCCTTGTATCTTTGTTTTACCTAGAAGTCATAATATTTTTTCTCTAACATTTTAGTAAATTCAATAGTATAATAAAAATGTATTTTTGACCCAAATTCAAATTCTCAGTTTAAAGAAAGAAGTAAATTTAAATTCTGAAAGTTTATTCAAAATATAAATTTCACCCTGAAAAGAGAAAACCTACAGAAAGCTTCTAGGAGCTCCATTTTTTCTAATAAACTGGACACAGAAAACACTCAGATAACACTTTCTTGGACAACACCATAAAAATGAAAAAGGATAATAGAAGAAAAGAGAGAGAAAGAGCCTTTTTACTTTACACTTTCCATTGTTACAGAAGCAAATGGGCATTCAACTAAAACTTAAAGGTGACATATCCAAAATTGATGAAAGAGTCATTCCTCCTCTTGACAAGAAACACTTAAGACTAAGGCCTTGGGACATTTTCTATATCAATCTGAAAACTGATTGAGAAAAAGCCACATAAAAGATCTGCCTGGAGAATTTGATTCATTCTGAGCATGAGCAGCAAGAAATTACCAGTATCACCACTTATGATTGAAGTGGAATCTGATGAAGTGAATCCCCTAAGTGGTTGCTCACAGTGGAGAACAGGAGGAATGGATAAGAGAATAACAAATATGAGATCTTTCCTCACAGGCTCTTTTTTTAAAAATAGTAAAAGAGATGGAATCTGTGTGGCTGATTCCCAAGATAATTTGGAAAGCCTTGATTAGTGGGTATAAAAATATTATTTTCCTAAGTAGGAAGAACATCAGTTGTTCAGCATTAAGAGAAAATCACAATTTCTGTGCTTCTTTATCACTGCTATATAAAGATCTGTGCTTATTGGAAATGTTTCACTCCAGCTGTTTATAATGAATGAGACAGAATATGTATATCATGCAAAACTGTCAGTGAATCGCCATAGGTTCATTTCCAAAGAATCCATCAAACCATTAGGTGTGGAGCAAAAATGCTGCCAACTGCTGTCAGAGTTGGAGAAATATATTGAAGGGCAGAGTTTTTGGGTGGCAGAAGCCATGCAGTACACAGTGTGACGTAAAGAGAACAATTTTTTACATTTCTAGTAGCAGCCATGTGCACCTATTTCCAGAGTTCCTAAGACACAACCTTTTCAACAGTTCCCAAACATCCTGATGCAATGAGTGCAGAAAACTCAGACACTGTTGGGAGAAATTCACCACAGGAAAAACGTCCCACAGGAACCCTGTGGTGCATAGCCTCTTCTTACTTTCTTTCCCTCAAGGTTTATATTTTGTTTACACAGACTGGGGACCAAAGAGGATTTTTATGCCCCCCTACTTTTATCTGTGTGGAAATTAGACATCTAATTTCATGCTTTGTGGTCAAAGGAGACCAGCATCACTAGAGCACAGTTTATCCCATCTGTCTCTGACATATGTCTTTGGATGGACAGATAGCCTTTTGTAAGTACTGTGTCTGCTCATTAATTATCCAGGGAGCCTCCATGAGTAATTTAGACCAGATGTATCACTTTTACAAGGTACAGTTAGGTGAGATGGATGGAACTCTAGCTTCAGTGATCAAGACGCAGTTCCATGTGCAAGCTCTCTATTAGTACCAAGATTTCTAGGAGTCCTTCTGTGCCAGCCAAGAGGGTGCTCATTATGGGTATTCAAACACTTTGGGTACCAATAGGCAAAAATAGAAAAGACAGCTAGCAAAAAATGTACTGAAAGATTATCAATAAGTCACACTCCAGAGGGTCAGATAAAGCTGAGCAAGGATAAACATTTTCATAGAGGTACTAGAATGTTATTCAGTTTTTTATAACTGCCAAATTACAATGAGACTTTAAGAGTTTTGCTTTATATCACTTTGTACTTTATGGAACTACATATTCACTATATTAGCATTGCTCTGAATAAAATAATGAACATTTTTGACATTAGGACATTTCCATGTTTTTTTTCCCCTAGAGACAAATGGATGTGTGGGCAAAAAGTTCATATTTTCTGATGAGGAGAGTGAAAATAAAACCCTGCCAATATTTCATAAAATTTCATAAAGAAGCTTCTTGATTTTTTTTTTCTAACCTTGACTCAGAATGACTTCTCTGTACTTCATGAAATCTATTTGGATTCTAAAGAAGAATGTTTGGAATATTATTTCTGAATGTCTGATGATTTTTGTTACAAGTCCATTATTTGACAATTCTAATCTGAAACTTAGGAATGTGTGTTCAATGAGAAATCTATGCTCTTTGACTTCTCATCCCCGCTCAGAAAGCAATTGTGAAAGTGTCAGATGACTTCCTGCAAGGGGGAAGATCAAATTTTTGGTCAGAGTGTCTTAGAATGTTACAGCATGCTTTAGAATCACTCATTATGATGAAGGCCTCATTACACTGTATGCTACAATAGGAGAAGGTAGTCCCTACAAAGATAAATTGTGTGTGACACAATCCATGGCTCCTCTGTGATTTAGATGCAGGGGAAAACCTGTCTGCTCCAGGTCACACCAGAAATGTGTGGGATACTTGGAGCAACACTCTGTTGCTTCAACCACAGGATTAGTTTTAGGGTTATGTTGAGTGTAAACAACAGTAGAATTTGGACTTAAATACTATTATTAGGTTTTAAGTTTTGCTTGCTGTATTTGTTTGCGCAACCAGAAGTGGTTACCTTTAACAAGTTCCTTGGAACACTGTTAGAAGAAACTTCTGAGCTCATGGTTAAATGCGAGATGCCAGATGAGGCAATTTCCAGATGCTTTCCACCACCTGCTAACAAGTCTATAGAGATACATGCTTTCAGAAACCTCGGGTTCATTTCTGGTAGTTTCCTGCTTACAAATAGTTTCTTGCTGATAACTTAGATGCTGACTCAGGGTACCAGAGGGGGTTTTACCGCTTCTGGTAGAGACATATAAATATATACATGTCTATGTTTGCAAATGAATGATATAGTTAAGGTTATGGTTATATATAGAGAGCTATATGCATACATATATGTATTTAGCAAACATATTTTTCAAGTTCTATAATAGCCTAGGAAAGATCTCTGACTAGATTTTTCCCATTAAAGAAAAAAGTGGTGCTTGGCAGTGGTGGGTGTGGGAAACCACATCTTAGCTTGAAATCCCAAATGCTGACCTGACACCATTAGGGTATAGCTTGTACTTGGTTCCTGGCTGCTTTCACATGCAGATTTTAACTCTATCCCTTCTGACATCATGCTGGAACATAACCTGACTTGTTTACTCAAGGCCAGGTTTCTCCTTCCTGACTCAGATTGTTACAG
This sequence comes from Zosterops lateralis, assembly GCF_965231275.1. Lineage (NCBI taxonomy): Eukaryota > Metazoa > Chordata > Aves > Passeriformes > Zosteropidae > Zosterops > Zosterops lateralis. Next base: position 96,939,783 of record NC_139764.1, on the reverse strand, counting down.
CTGCATAAAACCCTTAACTTCAAACACATGTTGGAAACTCAAGCTCATGTCTGAAGTTCACCACATGCTTATGTGGATCTTCAAATAGGCCACTGAGAAATGTCTTAGTCTGTGTTTTTTACATTTTTGGATCTTTTTGGCTCTTAACAGACAGGATTGGGCAACTCACCAACAGTGAGGTAAGCTTTACCTGGGAGTAGAATATCCCACTCAGGTGAAGTTTCTAATGAATGCAATATTTACATGACAAAGGAGTAAATTCATCATATGTAAATACACTGGAAGAAGATTTATCACAGCCACTAATATTGCAGTAGTAGCAGGATTTTTCTATGGGATTTTGAAGGTCCTTTGGGATCCTAAACATGTGTCATAAACCCACATTTTGGCTTCACTGTAGTCTGCAGCCAGACAAGTCAGTGAAAGTTTTCCAAGGTGTATTTACCCCATCTCAGCTGTACTTCTGGCTGCTCTGCAAGGCATTGCTGCAGAGACCTTGCTGAACCAACTGCTGAGGAGTTCAACACTTGCCTTCATCCTTGTGTCATATTCAAAGTGGTATCATGGTTCCACTCACCTTTAGAAAGGTTAACACTCTTGCAAGAAGCTTAGATAATAATAAAAAATATTAGATTCAGAAGCTATTCCCTAAGGTATTTTGTATTTTCTAACCACTGTCCAAATTAATCCATACAATTTTCCTCTCAAGTGCAAATATGCTATTAGCAACCCCACATGATTTTAACATCTGACCTGTTGCATAAATGCATTAGCAAAAATATTTAAACTAGATTTTTCTCCTCTCTTCCACTTCCTTTCCCTCTAAATTTTTATTGGGCAAAACATGCAGACTTTCAAAGTCCCATTAGAGAGGAGCCATGCAGCTAATCTTGTAATTACATTCAGAAGAAAAAAAAAATGGGTGAGGGACAAAACTGTATTTTAAAAACAAAACTCCAAATTTTTTTGTAATTTAAAATATCCACATTTTAATTGTGGGGGTTTTTTTTTGTTCAATTTAAAAAAGAAGACATGAAACAACCAAAGACCAGTAACATAGGACTATGGCTAAGAGTTAGTGTACTAGAAAAGGTCAGGGAGATTCTTCCATCACAGATAACAAAATAGTGAACAGGCAGAGTGACACAGAGAAGGTCACACTAAATTTCTGTGTCAGGGCTTCAAAGTTCATAACAACTCCAAGAATCACTCCAGTTTTAACCACAAGTCCATACACCTTCCCTTGTGAAAATCCCTCCCTTAATGCTATGTAATACATCTCTTCCATTTAGAATATCTGAATTCAATATTCTCCTTCGATCTGAGCTTGCAGCTCTTCATGGAAATGTATTTGAATTAAGATGAAAATTAATAATCCACTCCATGTTAATAATGAACTCTGTTTCTGTTTAATTTAATATTGAAGTAAAAGTATTTTCTGTAATCTTTCATGTTCCCACTCACACTCCTTGCAGCTCTCAGTTGCCTCATGCAGGTTTGTGGACCTGTGTGAACTCCTGGGGCAGTGAGGGACTTTGCAAACCCTTAGTCAAAGAAATCCATTAGGCTTGTGGGATAAGCTCAGGGCCTAAAGAATGCCTGAAGGGACTGTAGAGGATCTACTTTCAGGAAACCCTTCCTGGGCTGTCTGGAAGCTCAGAGAAATCATTCCACTCTGGCAAAAGCAGATTACATATTTTCAAAATTGTTAAATTTGGAATCTACAATAAATGCTGTGACTGCACATTACATCAGCTGTGGGTATGAGCAACACTAGCAATATCCATATTTTATATTATCTAAAAGCACTTTGTTTCTGTACTGCAGAACAAATGGTCATTGGGTACATGGTGTTATATATACAGAATCAAGAAATCTGATCTAAGTAGTCTTTTATAGGTTGTATGGAATGTAAAGATCTACCAATATTATTGGCTGCAATGTCTAATGGAAGATTTTTATAATAGGCATTTCTTGTAAAACTTTAGCACCCCAAAATTCATTGTATTTTGGCACCACTAAACAGCATCCTTGCTGTTGAGCTCCCTGAGCTGTCACACAAACATGAGGCCTGTTCTCTGCAGGAGTGGGACTGGCAGGTGTGGCTGTGCCATTCCAGCATCCTGGGTTAGGCTGTCCTGAGCTAACTCTGATTAATACTGCTTTATGACAGTGAAAGCAGCACAGTTGCACAGAGCTGTGATGTTTCTTTTTTCAGAGTTCCTTTTCATGTTTATAGGAATCAAGGCAACATTAGGAGTGACCCAGCCACTCAGCAACAATCACATCTCATTCTGGTTTTGATTTTACAACACACCAAACTAATTTCTTCTGACAAAACTCATGCAGGATCTTTTCTTGGAATAACCTCTAATTCACCACAGATGGAAGCTGCTATGTTAGCTGCAGAGGAAGGCTACTCATTACTTGCTAAATATATTTTCTCCCATGTGATGTTCAGAGAAGGCAGATGTGCTGCGTGTCAGTCCTATACATGCACATGTTTGCTTACAAATGCAGCAGTGCATACAGGAGGCCTGCAAAAAGCATGTATGCACTTGTTTTTTTTTACTGAAGTTTTATCCTTGCTTGTGTCTATAAAATTGGTTACTTGGGAAAAGTACTTGGGGTAAGGATGGCTAAAGGATCTGGCAGGTCTCAAAAATCATTTATGTTTGTGGAGTTACAATAAAGCTGTTCAGACTCTAGATTTAGTTTTGTGAAATGTGCATGAGATTTTTTTTTTTAAGTATACCAAAGATAAAACACAGGGTTAATTAGAACCAAATGTTGGTTGGGTTGGGACACTGATGTTCTCTGATCAGTGTCACAATTATATTTGGATATTTTGAACAACAGTTACATTATTACATTACCTTCCATGTCCAAAGGGGCTTAGTAACAATAAAAATTTCTCTTCAAGATGCAATTATTTTTCCATACAGATAGAAAGACTTGGCTGGACAACAACTGCAGGAGCATATCTAATTCCTTGTTCACAGAAGCAAAAATTTTAGTTCTTACAGGGACAGACACATTTGATTTAGCAAATTACTCTTTTCTCTCATCAAAACCAAACTGATTATGATGCACAGGAATTCAATGTTGTGAATATTCCCATTTTCTGAGGTATAAACCTATCATCGAATATCAAAATGGTACAAAAATGATCTTCCACCAAAAAAATCCTCTAAAAATTTAGATATTATGACAGTTACTTTGACTCCTATGAAAATAAAAGGATGTATTTAAGATGATAGAAGCTGCTTATTAAAAACTGATATGTCCTAGATGAGTTCAGGTGGGCTTCTGATCTTGTTTCCAGTCAACACCACCACAGACTGACACTTAAAAAGGTGACAAGACTCTGTGATGTCAAGATGCCCTTCTTTTAACTGAAATTATTTCTTTGTAAAAAGAGTTTGTTTTCAGCAAGACATAACAACCATAAAAAGAGCTCCAGACTGGCCTCTTGGCCACCTGTAGCTTTACTAGTAAACTGAGAAGCAGGGATTTAGTAAGTGGAAGGCCTGGGTAGAGGGGTGGGGTCTGCAGCTCTTTTAAAAGTAGCCAACTACATACTTAATTGCATTTCTGCAGGGAATGCATTCCAGAAATGTGGGCTTGCTACCAAGAAAAGTCTGTCAGCAACAAAACTGACTTGTGGTTAATGCAGTGGACTGTGACTCAGAATATCTGGGTGCTAGTCACGGCTCAGCCACAAGCTTCTTCTTGACTTGAAGCCAAATATTTAATCTTATTTTCCCACAGGTAAATCAAGGAATAGCTCTCTATCAGGGAGGCTGTGAGGAGAAAAATTCATTAGTGTGTGCAAGGTATTCAGTGTCTACTTCTTAGATAAGCATTTGGGAGAGGGATCATACATCTCGCAAAAGGAAGAACTCTACTGGGATCTCAAAGAGTTTCCACAATATTAGATTATATGCAAATCATGGTAAGTGAAACAGAAAAGCCAATAAATAAATAATGCTTCATTTAATCTCATGCTAGTTGGAAGACCAGGCTTCTCTAAGTCGTGTTACTGCTGTTTTGCCAGCTGCTGAATTACTGTGCTTTGGGTTCCTTATTTGTTTTTCAGAAGTGAATAATATAATTTTAACATAATTTTCATACATGAAAAGCAAAGAAAAGTTCTTGGTACACACCAGGAAATGATTGGTAAAAATCATGGTTCCCAATCATTATCATGGCCACATCTCTTTGTAAAGTTGTGGTAGAGAACAAAAATAACTTATTAGAGTGAATTTTTAGCAGCTTCCTTTGTGTCCTGCATGCCAAAACCCAAGAAGCTGCCCATGCTAGCCTGCGGTGCTGGGCTCCATCTAACCAAGCCCCTGGTCTGCATGTACATAGAGCCTGCTCTGTGTAGATGGAGACAGAGCCACAGCTCATGGAAGATTAAGATCCCCACCAGCTCCCACCTAGGTTGTAGTGCACATTTCTTACACAGATAGATGTGCAGCACTCCTGTGAGACAAATTCCCTCTGATATAAGTAGCCAGTGCCAAACAGGAAGATAAATCACAACAGCACAGGCTCTGTTTTACCCCTTCTGAAGGTCTCCACCAGAGATTTGCTCAGGTTGTAACTCCATCAAAAGAGACATACTGATGGACACTTTCTTAGTCAAGAAAGACTGTAACACACTGGCTGACAGCAGAGGAGGAGAGTTTGTGACTATCAATACTTATCTTTCACATCATGCATCATTTTGATAGGTGCATTCTCAGATGTTTTCTTATTGCTGTGTCCTCCCCAGCCTGCTGGCAGAGAAGGCAGGGAAAAAGGGAGGGTAGCAATAAGCCTGCAAGGAGAGTGTTGATTGAGGACACAGACCTAAAGTGTCAGCTCCTGGGCAGGCAGCACGTGCCAATGGAAAAGTAAAAGATAATGAAGTCCAAGCACCCAGGTGAAGATGGGAATCCAAACCATAAAGATTGGGCTGGTTTCCAAATCTAAGGCCAAAATCTTAAAAGTCAAACAAAGCCAAAATAAATCTACTTTTGTTCTTTCTGCTTTTCTGATTTCCCAGTCTCAGAAACTGAGTGTGGGTTTCCTCCTATAAAGGTCATTCTTAGATCTGCTTTGCTTTACATTGATAAATCCGGAGAGCCAAATGCTACAGAGCTGGATGGCTCAAGGAGAAAAATGATCTGGGCTCTGTGTATTCAGAGGATGGTGTGAAATTATTGGTGTATATTTCATTCTTAGTAACAGGAAAAAAGCTTTCCTAAAGCTATGTTACACTCTAATGACTTTAGGAGGCCTGAGTCTGTTTCAGTTTTAGCACTCTTCATTCAAAGTCTATGTTTTTTTTACTGCATGCCCCTTAAACCAAATCTGCCATTCTTTTGAACCAGCAGCGAACATATGTTCCATGTCACACACCTTCCTGTACTGGTTTCCTTGTTTTTCCAGGTTCTGACCACCCTCCAAATTGCATGTCCAAAATCCTCAAAAGGAAGCTAAAAAAACTGTTTTGATTTTATTGCAACTACTTAAATAGGAATATGTTACTCTATCAAAGTTTGCCAGGATCTTAGCATAGGAGAAGCACATCCAGCAAAAGTTTGATGGGATTGCCTGCCCTAATATCTCTTTTGCTTCTATGCAGAGAAACAGAAGATACCAGCTAATGCTGGTTTTATTACACTTATTTTTTTTGGTTATCTGTCAGTATGGCCACAGTGCATGGGACACCCAGCAGGATTCCACTAGACATTATTTTGTAGTAAAAGCTTGGAATACAAAACAGTGTGCTCAAAGCACAAGTTCAGGCCTACACAGGTATGTATGGAGAAATTCTTCTGTGTCTAAGAAAGAGCGAGAGAAGGACTTCTAGGTTTTTGATTGAGAGCTTCCCAAATAAGCAAGGAATATCAGGAGGTCCAGAACAGAATATCAGGCAACCTGGCACAACAGTAATGAAAGATAAAGAGATGCTAGGAAGCATAGAACCTTGAAAATTAGGACAGTTGCTGCAGTGTGGTAGAAAATCAGGAGATAGTGGAGAAAGGAAAGACAGGGGAGACAAAGTTAATATATGACTGGTAACACTAATAGCCTGAAGAAATATAGTTCAGCCAGAATATGTACTGAGCAGGACAAGAAGAGGAGAGAAACTCTCTCCTTTATGGTATCTTTATTTTGAATGAGAGCATTAAATTACCTACTGTGGCATGTTAATTAATTTTTACATTGTTGTTTCATTCTACATTACTGTGTCATTATTCAGCCCTGTATATAAAATCTGTGAAGAAGTATGACTGATTGTCTGTTTGAACTTTCAAACACTGTGTTTGTTTGGTTTTGATTGTTCCTTGCCAGATGGTTAAGCATATGTTTAGCAGTTTTACAGGGGGAAGAAAAAAAAAAAAAAAAAAAACAACAAAAAACCAACACATGTAGTATACAGTTAAGAGTTTAAAAGGTACTGGCAACATTTATTAGCTTCTAATGCAAAGCTAATGTTAAAAATAGTTATAGTGACAGGATACATTTTAAGGCTGAACAGATCTGTGCTTAGTTTCCTGTACCTCTAGAGATACAGGATCCAAGGACTTGGAAAAAATTGACTTTCTCAATTTCAACAATCTAAATTTTAGCTGAGTAGTCTGAAGTGCCTGCATGAGATAACTTTCTTTCTCCAGTGATGACAGAGTTATCTCTGGGGAGTTTATTTGCCTGGCCCCTCTAAAACACCTATCTTCACACGGGAAATACCACCCTCGGGAGGTATCTTCTTTGATTACTGACAGAGACTAAGCCCTAAATTGGATTGGACACCTACCTTTTAAAGACTAAATTTATGTGTAACCTATGCAATCTCATCTCATTTTATAATACTGCCCAGGATGATTGCCAGATATTGCACAATCACAACAGAGAAGAGAAGGATTCAGGAGTGAGACATGAGTGGTTCCTGTTTCTTGTGTTCCTCTTCTTGATGTGTATTTCTTCTGCTTTTTCAATGTTTTACATTAATTTCCAACTGGAATGCATGGCCTAGATTAATCCCACCTCCTTACAGATAGTTCAGTGAGTTATCTAAATGAGGAGTCTGGTTGGCTTTGCAACCTGTGTTGATAATCAGGAGAAAGGGGCCAAGGGAAAAGGCAGAGGCTCCCGAGTGGAGGGCAGCTGTGAGGTGCCAGCCTGGCTTTACACCTATGGAGGGATCCCACACTGAGGAGAATCCAGATTGAGTGCTACATGCAACTGGTGGATGCTAAATAGGAAAATACTGTGTTGTGACAGCTGCTCATAATAACCTGAATTCATCATCCTTTAAAGGTCTGTTCTAATGGAAGGAAGCAGTGAAGGAGGGCTTTTAATCCTTTAAAGAACTAGTCTTTCCCTCTAAACTGTCATAAATAGTGGATTAATTATTTCCCAAAGGGAGAGATAGTATTTCATGCTTGACTATGATAACTCAAGGTAATCATCCTGATTCTGCCCTACAGTGTCTAATAGGAACATTTGAAAGTGTAAACTGATGAAAGAAAGAAAAAAATCAATAACAGCACAGAACAAAACTTTTTGCAGATGCTTGTGTTCAAAATGTACAGGGCATCACAGCTAGGTTGCTATTGGGTTTTTCATTCCTAAGAGAGTTCAAAAAGGGGTGAGGATCCTCAAGGGTGAGGAGATTTGTTTGATAGATGTGTGTGTAAGCTTGATCTTCCAGTGGAATCATCAGGAATTAAAGAGCACTTTAAAGCAGGCTGTTGCAAAGGAAATAGGTGCCTGGTCTTTGCTAACCCAAATGAAACCTTTCCCTTTTGGTGCCAAGATAAAAGTCAGAGTTTCATTCCAACACTCAGCTATCAAGAAAGTGACTTTCAGGACTGATAAGTGGTGATTTCTACACACAACATACTGCAGGATAGTTCAGTTCATGCTCTTACAATTCCTATGGCTTTGAATCAATAATGAAGCACTCACAAATTGTTCCACAAAACTCCACCAGGGTGAGAATTATGGAAAAACCTGGACAGTGTTCAAAAAACTGGCTTTGCAAAGCAGCAGATACAACAAATACAGTTTTTCTTAAGAGAGAAAGGAAGGTGTGAGGGAGAAAAGAGGAAGAAAAAGGCTTTCAAAACATATCAAATGAAGCTTGTTTGACAATAATCGCTGCAGGTGGGGAAGCCGATTTTAAGTGTGAAAATATTTAACATTTTATTGCACACCAATGCTTTCATAAAGCAGTCGTTTGTGCGTGTGTGAGTGCGCAGGCGCGGGCACATGCAGCAAACAGAAATCTATTGAGTTCCACCAGACCAGACGTCTGCATTCTGGAGGGCTCATTGCAGCCAATAAATTTGACTAAAACTTTTTTTCTTGATTTTATGAATTCTGCTATAAAAGCTAATCCTCCTTTCTAGACTTAGCATAATTACAAGACACTATTCTGAGTGCCAAAAATGTCAACTGAAAGTTGCAAACATGGGCACATTTAAGCAGAACCATATGTTTGAACGCAAGGCAAGACCTGAAGTAAGTGAATCAATTTACCTTTTTCTGAAGAGTTAATTTATAATGCAACTTTAGGTCTAAGAAAGAATACAGTCAGTGATACATTACATTTCTCAATCATTTATTAATAAACTTCATTGGAAAGAAAGATTTTATCAGTGCTCAAAATTCACTAAGTTACAAAATCACAGATGTTCAGGGTTCTGGAGCCAGAAACCTACTATTAATGAACTCTCATTAATACCTAATCAACTTGTGATATTTTGATCCTGTGAGAGAATTGATGGCCAATAAAAATAAACTCAAGATGTCTTCCTATCTAGGAAAAAAAAAGTTATTAACCCAGGAATGCACACAGTAACCATGATGCAGTAACTAAGGTTAAGCAGCTGGAGGCTAAATGTTAAAATTTTTTTGGTACAGGATGGATTTATTCTGTCACCTAGGCAATTTCAGAGTCTTACTTTGGAGGATTTATATAAGCGTTCAGACTTAGCAGATGTATTCACGTGCAATACATTAACTATGCAAAACTGCTTTCCAGGCTCTTCTGGATTAGGGTCTTACAAACAGACCTCTCTGGAAATTAAATCCTTAAAAAAAAAGCCCTGTTCTTCTCTGATTCTTATTCTACTGCACTTAAAGTTTGGAATCTACTTAAACACATATGGCATTTAAAATTATATCATACGCATTTCTGTGTAAGAATGTGCTGGTTTTTAACCCCTCAGTAATGACAAAAACGGAAATGCAGGTGGGTTTTAGACTTGAACTAGGAACACAAAATTTCTTGCAGTACATCAAGGCAATGATCCAGCTGGTCCGCTGCTGTTTCTCAAAGGTGACCAGCATCAGGATCTTCAGGGAAAATCACGCCAATGGGTAGAATCAACAATTACAAAAAAAAATCCCTAAGAAAAAGTATATTTTTAAATCAACTATATTTATGCCCTTCACCCATTGTGAAATTCTAAACCATGCATTGTAAACATGCAGAATTCTACCATGTTTAAAATTATGTAATATGATTTTAACTCGCCATTTTTTTTCCATAAACTCTAAGAAAAGGCCTTTTGAGAAAGGCCTTATAGAAAAAGATTCACAGGATGCTTGCAGGCAATACAAGGAAAAAAAATCCTGAATTCTTTTCCATGTGAGCTAACCATCAGATTCCTTAAGCATCCTCATTTGGAGATAACTAGAAGTATCTATATGTTTTATATTGTATTATGCTATGTGTATTATATAATACTCCAATTACATTCTTATAGTACATCATTAATTCAATGACTGTGTGTCCCTTCCTTCCTTCCTTCCTTCCTTCCTTCCTTCCTTCCTTCCTTCCTTCCTTCCTTCCTTCCTTCCTTCCTTCCTTCCTTCCTTCCTTCCTTCCTTCCTTCCTTCCTTCCTTCCTTCCCCCCTTGCCCCCAGTGGTGGACATCACTGATCATTGCTGATGTGATGGGCTTTAACCACTTTTTCTTTCTCATGCAGAGTTTTCACCCATGTGACCACAGCAGCAGCTGACTGTTCCCCAGACACAAGAAACTGGGGGACAGCAGGATTTCTTGCTCTGTGATATCTCAAGGAAATGAGTTCAACATTAGCTCTGCCTGAGCTTCCACACAGAGAGTTGAACAGCTGAAATCATCACGTGTTCTGGGTACAGGGTTATAAAAGTGGGAGAATAATATTTTCTTTCATTCTGTTAAAGGGAGGTGGCAAAAGCTGCCTTTATAATTGAATTAGAAGATGATGTTGTGACTACTAGTCTACAAAAATTAAAATAAATTTCATTAATTTTATGATAATCTATATCAATATCAGGTGTTCAGGGATAGGGTCAAGGCATTTTATCAAGATGTTGACCATGGCATATCATAATAAATCAAAACCTCATTTTTCAGGTGCCTCAAATAACTGAAGGGAAAACTTGTTTTGAATAGCTGCACATATGGAAGTTTGTGACCTGTGAGAGTTTGAGAAACAGAGAGCAAGAGATAAATCTTAAATTTTTTACTAACTTGGACTTAATTCAGATTTTTCTGAAGATGGTCTAGAATCAAATGGTTGAATTAAATTATTGGAAAAAAAAAAAAGGTGACAGACTGCATAAAGCTCTGTATATGTTTACGACCATTCCTAAGGTGCTGCTTCATCTCTGAAATAAAGGCAAAATGCTGTAAATTATGTGAATGCCACCACAGCAGAGGAGAAATCAACTTTTTTTACTTTATTCTAGCTTTGTATCATCAATCCATTGCCCACTATTACAGGTGCAATGCCAGAAATCTTTCTGAGTTCTGTATATACATATCTGTATAGAAATCTAGAACAGTCTCATTTAATAGGAAGGGGAAGTCTGCCTGGAAAGATGACAGTTCTTTGCCATAGCTTAAAGGAGCCTCAGCTGCGTGAAGCAGAGGCTGAGCACAGATTGCAGCTACAGTTCCTCACAGTGTTTCCCCCATGTGTATGAGGGGAATGTGCCCTGCTGCCCTTCTGTGTGACCTCAGTGTGGAAATGCACCTACCATTAACGGACACAATGAAAAGGATGATAAGAAACTGCATCATGTCTTTACAAGTAAAGCTACTAAACTAGCATGTATTTACTATAGAAAATAAGCAGGTGTGTCAACAGCAAAGGCCCTGGAAACAACATACAAGATAATATCATGAGGCACCTCAGACTGTTCCCTTTTGCATCAAATGGACTAAGTGAACAGGGTGATTATTCAGCTAAACTATTGCCTCTTCAGTTGAACCTTTGTTATCAGGTGAGAACCTTGTGTGCTTGTCAGTATAACTGGTAAAGCTTCAAATCTATTTTGCAGTACCCTCTGGAATGCCTCCGGAGAATTAAACCATTCTGAACCATTTTACAACTGTGCAGCAGCTTGTCAGTGTTTTTGTTTCTGAACAGTGTGAGAGAAGTGCCAAATGATGCTATTGTAAAATGTAAGAGTGCTTCAGCATGTTGGGGAACATGAAGTGGCTGTCGATGTGACATTGATTAATGACTGTGAAGTGTTAAAAAGAGATATTGAACAGTCAGTCTTGGATTTTGCATCAATCCAAGCAAAAAATTATGCCTTTAAGGGTAGTCCCAAATTCCAACGAGCTACAAAAAAATGACATCATGTTTAGTTGCTTGTCTGGTACTTTGTTAACTAATCCTGATCTGATTATTACTAAAGAAAAAGAAATTAACAAACGAGAAAAAAGAAAGCCAAAAGGGCTCATTGGTATGGACACGCAAACAGAAGACATTATTCATGTGGCATATTTTCCACTGTGATTAAGTGAGCTGAATATTTTTTACTATCTGTGGTCTAAGTTTCCAAATTAGAGATCTAAAGTTTTATTCACCCACTATACAAACAAAATGCAATGACACATTATCTAATGTTTCTATGGCTCTGGGAATATACCACATATGATTATATTCGTCAAAACATAAACTAACCCAAAACTAAACTAACATAAACATAAACTAACATAAATTAACCCAACGGCACTTTTAAAACTCAAGACTAGAGATGGAAATAGCGAACAAGGAATGGAAAACTAGAATATTTTATCTGATGCATATAAGATTTTCAAATATACACAAAAATAGAAACATGTACTTCCAAAGCAGTCTGAAATTTACAAGTTACAAGTTACAAGAAATTTACAAAACAAGTTCTTTTTCATTCCAGATACATTAAAAAGAACAACACAAAACCCAACTGTTGAAAATGCTGCTTCAGTGTAGAAACAGTTCATTTCATTTCAAGATATTCTTTTGATACTGTTTCTTAGTTTTATTTTGAATATTCAAATACCATGCATTTTACAGTATATAAGTGGCATCCTGAAACATTTACAAGTATCATACTTTAAAACTCTCAACAAACTAATCAAAATTTTCAAATAGCTGCACATTATTAAATTTTTGCATATTGGTATCATTGTAATGAAATGAGAATATAAAATTTTTGTTTTGTTCCATTGAATGTTGTAGTAACATAGAAATTTCCTCATTGTGCAATTTCTATGCACAAGAATCACTGACAAAAGGCTGCTAGCACAATTGTTATTGTTAGCCAGACCAATGTCCCATTGTGATAGGTACTGGACATACAGGCATACCTCATCCCAAAAATGTGGTAAACTAGGAAATAGTAAAATATGAAAAAAGCAAACACCACTGTCCCCTTTCCTTATGTGTAAGCTAAAAATAATTTATTTTTTAATTGTTTTGCTGAGAAATCTAAGCTGTTACATCTCAGCTGCAAACCTGTTAAGACATTTTCTTTTGTAGAGGAAATTTACAAGTGTAAGATCTACTAAAGTATCATGAATTGGTGTGGTTTTGGGTTTTTGTGTGGAGTGAACAAGGCTTATGCAGAATTATCTATATCTGCACAGAAGTGGAAATCATTTAGTAGATGCCCAGTTAAAGCTACAGCTGTTTATTTATGCTCTTTAAAAGTTAATACAATTAATCTGGTTGTAGTCTGACAGATCTGTGAAACCAGCAATTCAGTAATTATCATTATCATCAAGAATTTGACATGCTAGTAGTTATCAACTTAGTTTTCCTTTTTAACTCAGATTTTCCTTTGATCTTTCTAACTTAAAAGATAAAATGCACAGGTCTGAGAATTTTAGGGGAGTTTTTTCATAGGCAAATAAGCACATCTCAGTTCAAGAAGAACGATTTAGTTAGTAAATGTGTTTGTGGCAGCAATAAATAAGTGTATAAGGCAAACAACTTCTAATGATTAGTGAAATATAAACTCCTACTTACTGTGCAAGTTAAGCATATTAATTTTTTTCCTCAGCTTACTTAGTTGTTGAACATGGTATTCAGAATAGTAAAAAGTTTTAGAAAAAATGTTTATAACATTAAAAGCTTCATAACCCCCAGAGTCTATCACTGGATTCAATAAAACTGTGAAGTTAATTTGGATGATGTGAATAATAAAAAGATGACTAATTTGAAAATCTCTGCTGAGATGAGAAACAACATAAATTATTTGGCATGAGTTAATTTAGGAAAAAAAAATACTTCCCACAAACATTTGGATAGTAAAACATGAATTAAACCATCACATTTTGAAAGACATTTTTAGAATAGAGAAAAAAGTAGTAATGGTACCATAGATTAACTAAGACAACTCTTTTGTAGAATAGGTTCTCAGCTATGAACTGAGAAAAAACTGGATCATGTACATACCACAAAACTAGTTGTTATGTTGGACCTCAGCACCACAGTTCATATTAAAAGTGCAAAAGAATGTTATAAAATAAATGATTTGTATTTCCCAATAAAAGGAAACAAATAATTTCTTTCTTGCCTTCTGAATGCACAACTCTGGCAAGGATGATGTAGTCATCATTGGTGATCATCAGATGGTCATCAGATGGTGAGGAGCTCTTGCAATAGAATCACAGAATATTCTGGGAAGGAACCCACAAGGATCATTAAGGTCCAACTACAGGCCCTGCACAGAACCACCCCAAGAATCACACCATGGGCCTGAGAGCACTATCCAAAAAGACAAATAAATCCAAAGCCTTCTGGTAATCACCAAGGTCATTCCTGTTCAGTTGCCAGTTTTGGCCTGAGCTACCCAACCTACCCAAGGGCTGGTGATCATCCCCAATATCTTGTCTGCACAGTGATCCTTGTCCCTTCTCATTAACTTTTGTGTGGGAAGCTTGAGAGACACAAAAGAGAGATGGTGAAACTTTACACTGTTTCAAACACTAGAGACAGACAAAAATGGCTAATGTAGGAGAAGAAACAGACAGGTGAAGGCGAAAAACTGAGGCCCAGAATTAAACCTGAGGGAGATTTCAGAGAAGAAACATTGGAACATGAAGGAAAACAGATGAAGATTTTGGAGGATTAAAATGATGCATTTCCCTCTCCTTGGTTTCTGTAAGTTCCATCATATACAAGGTGGGATGATATGACTCGAAGGATTTATGCTGTACAATCTACTGCTTTCAATGAGTACTGCTTTGTTAAGAAAATATGTTGACCCTGGAACAACACAGAGAAATGGCAATAAGTCATTTTAAAAACCTCTCTGCTGAGAACCAGTTGAACTGACTAGATTACCTTGGACTTGAGTTTAAAAGTGTTCATAAAAAATCCCACAGCTATCAATAAAAAAATGGCTTGAATTTTGCTTTCTGTAGGCAGAATGCTGGAGAGCTGTGCAGCAAATGAACGAAGATGATGTTCATACGTGTGCTGTGTGTGCACACTGTGTTTTTGTAGCAGCACCTGAAGCAGATGAGAGTTTAGATCCAGTGCAGAGTCTCTGTTGTTGCCAGCTACAGAAACACTGGCAGCAGGGGCCACAGGGGATATTTAGCTCTGCTGTCAGAGCCTTCACTCTCATTAGTAATGAACTGCCTAAAAATGTATTTGGTTTCACTGAATTTGAAAGATCACAAAACATTACAACGTCCTAAAAAAACCCACCATAAATTTGAATCCGTCTGAAACATAATTTACTTTTTCTGCCAATTCACTACTAAAGTGACAAACTGAAATTTGATGGATTGACAGATTTATTCCCACAATTCATTTCTGCTCCATGGCTTCAGAAGAATTAGTATTCCTTAGCCAATCAAACAACCGGTAATAATTGTTTCTATTTCAGATCTGGTTTAGTTTTTCTTCTCTTGAATAGCCGCATTTGCAGTAAAGTAATTTCCACTCAACAAGTACTTCTTGGCAAACAGAATCTTTGATTCTTTGTTATTGTTGTTTTCTTTATTTAAAATCTGATTTTAAATTCTAAATTATGAATTCCTTTTTAACTAGGAATTTCTGTTTTGAATTTAAAAGTTCAAATTTAGTTTTAGTTTGTAGATGCTCCTATTCACATTACATGTTGTAAATACATGGAATAATCTTTTAAATTATTTCCATTAAAAAAGTAGATACCTTGCATCCTCTGAAATGGGTTTGAATTACCTCCTCCATCCACAGTCTCATAGTACAGATCCCTTGTGTAAAATCACCTCCCTTTTGTCAGTGGTCACCACCTTGGTGGGACAACCTCTGTCACTCAGCTGATGTAGCTGGGAGAACCTGTGTGTGCTGCTGCCCTTGGTGGCTGCAGTGTCAGCCTCACATCGATGTACTGATTGATCTTTGAATCATAGGATCTTTTACATTTTAAAAGAGCTCTAAGATCATTGAGTCCAACCATTGGCCCAATGCTGCCAAGCCCACCAGGGCCATACCATGTCCCCAGGTGTCACATCTACACCTCTTTTAAATACTTCCAGGGATGGTGACTCAACCATTTGCCTGATGAAGTAACTGTTTGCCCAGGTCCTTCAGCAGAGGGAGATTTCTAACCTGTGTGATATTACCTGTCAAAACAGCCTAGGAATAAATGATCAAAAATAATTATCAAAACAGAAGAGAAATGTTTGCTTGCTGTGTAAATCTGCTCCTCTGCCAGGTAAGATGCTTTCTCTAAAAAAGAAACAAATGTTTTCTGTCTCTACATGTCCTCCAAGACTTGAAATTTTCATTTGATATGTGCAAGTTTCACAACAATTCCCAAAGTGAAACTGTGACAAAAGAAACTGGAATTTAGAATAGCTTCAACTACTAAAACGTTCCTCCTTACAGATTCTTCAGTTGTCTCTATGATGGTGTTTCTGTCAGCATCTGATTGTGCCAGAAAAGGTTTTTGGATTTTCTTGATGCACAGAAGTGTCCTTTCCCTAGTTCATAAAGTCATAATCTTCTTTTTCTTCCATAAGGTTAGGGTTTTTTTTGGTGAAATGCACACACCAAAAAAAAACCTATCTAATGTAGAGAAACAGTAAACATTTTTTATGTTTATCTATGTTTAAAAACATTTATGCTTGTTTTATGATTCAAAAAATGTTAGAGGCATTGGAGAACTTCAGCAGGCCTTGGCTGAGTGCCATGTCCTGCTTGTGTAAGCACAAGTTCATGCTACTTGTCCCCATTTTGACCTCGGATAGGAAAGAGACTCTTCTTAGGGTGCCACAGACACTATGTGGGCATTGCAGCTGAAGTGTGGGGTGTCTGAACCATGTTCACAAACAGATGATTCTTAGAGGAAAAGTACCTGAGAAGAAAAGACTATCACAGCTAGAGCTAGAATAAATGTGTTTTTAATGAGAAAAAGGGGGAAGGGAGGTACTAAGGGCAGTAGCAGCAGTCAGGGAGATGAAAAAGATGCAAATTTCTTGTTGGAGTGGAGGAGGTTTCTGTTTGGTGCAGTGGTTCAACACTCAGGCTGAAAGAGATCAACACCAATAGAGGAGCCCTGCTCAGCTGGCTGGTAGAGGAGAGGACTCTTACAAATCCCTTCCTGCAACAGCACACTGTAGTGGAGACAGGACTGACCATTCAACAAACAGAAAGCCTTGCCTGGTTTTGCCCAGAAAAAATTCTCCAGAGTTTTTGATTCTATGTTACCGGTTTAGAAATATCAGAAAAATGGGAAAAGAGAGATAAGGACTGTATTATTTCAGGTATGTTCTGTGGAGTTTATAATAGATTATTATTTATGATTTCAGCACCCAAATACATACTGATAGTTTCCTGCACAAATAAAGAAAATATGAATTTGAAAACAGCTCTCTCTTGTGCTTCCTTGGCTACTCAAGGATTAAATATTAACTCCCTCAAATAATGCTCCCCCCAGCCATTCTATTACAATTTAGTTACACCCCAAGTATGACTTTACATTTCCCTTGTTATGTGAAATTCTCACTCTGCAGATTCTATATGCTATATTTGGCAATATAATTACTGTTGCCTTAAGCACTTTTTCCCCCACAGGATATTTCCTGCTCATTTATATTATTACATTCCAAGAGAGTTTTCAGGAGCCACAGTGAGTTTCCTTGTATTGCCTCCAAAAAAAGTCTAACTTAGGCTATAGCTTCTGTATGATAATAGCAACAAGCCACAGATGTTTCAGAATTGTGTTCAGGCAACAAATAAGCATAACTATTATTGTTGTTGTTGTTGTTCCTATTGAGCCTCTCGGCTACAGTCACCGACAAGGTTCTATTGTGTTAGACTCTGTTATCACATGTAATAAAAAAGACAAGCATAGAGTCCCAGACTAATTAATTTAGGGACCAGCCCTAGCAGGTGCTGAGCAGTCACACTAGCTAGATGGAGCCTTAAGAACTACCTTACACAGCAATGGCAAAGACATGCCATCTACAGCAATTTGGAGCTACCCAGTGCTCTCCTGTGCTAATGGTATCTAGTGTGTGTTTGCACTACTGACAAGTAGTTTAGCACAGAGGAAACTCTGTTACTTTTTGAAGCTGGTCTTTGGTGTTTTATTTACTGGTAGATGACCATATCCTTGTGTGTCTGTCCAGGGCAAATATTCTGAGAGCATGCAGAGCCCTTCAAGAGGACATGACATCAGGCCTGGATGGGGGTTGCAAGCCCCAGGTGGTGAATTTACATTCCATGCTTTCATCTCTCTCTGGGAAGATATGTGTGTCCTGTTGGCCACATTCCTAAATTTGCATTTAACTTATTATATGGATAGTTGATACACTTTTTCTTTGGCACCGGAATATCAAAATGATAAATGGTTTACATTCAACTCTTTTATCTGTAAAAGAGACCCACATGGCTAACCAGTGTTTCCTGCTTAAGGGAAAATTAAAGAATGCTTTTCCTTGGTGTCATGTCTATGCTTTCCAACAAAGAAGGTCTCAGATTCACTTTTTGGCCCTAGATCAGAAATGTACTTGAAAATGTGCTTAACTTTAAGCACTTCCTCAAGTTCCATTGAAGTGTACTGTCAGCACTCAACAAATAATAAATTGTAACAACAATTGAAGCTAATCCACTTTCCTTTCAGAAAGCTACATGATAATGCCACAGAGCAAACATTATATGCAAAAAATATTTATTTGTGAAGTCACTCAATGGTACTTCAGAAAAGGCTTAAATGATTTGCTGAAACAGGCTTTCAAATGAGTTTATATAATACAACAAGATCAAATTGCAATGTGTGTTTTTCAAAATGTCGTCCTGATCCTGAAAATTACTAGGTGAGTAATTTAATCAGTGTTTTCAGAGTGTAAATGTAGGCTGCAGTTGAAGCCAGAAGGCAAAGGTGTCAAATCCCATTAACAAATACAATAAGTAGCATAGGTGATTATGGTAGCTTGCTGAGTACCTCCTGGGAGATGCTGACCTCAAGGGATTGAACAGTCTGTACTTCCCAGAAGATACTTGTGGCAGAAGAATAAGAATAGTACAAAGAAGTATCCTAGTCACTAGGCAAATAGAAGTTTATTGTTCGCGTAGCTTGTAAGGAAAAACTGCAGTTGCAGTTCTTTGCCTCAGTGGGAGCTGAAGTTCCCAATATGCTACAGTGCTGGAAGTATGTCTGAATGGCCAAGTCTATTTATTTTTTTCATTTGACATGGTCAGATGATATTTTTAAGGAATGCCTATACCGAATAACACTAGCATTGAGAAGTGGGTTAAATCAGCTCATCTTTTGGTCCTGCTGGTGCAGCTAAATGACTTATGGCTCCTAAGCTCACCAGGTGAAAACCAGACAATGAGAAAACACTGACAAAACCTTGCACTGTGGTGCAAGGGCTTTATTCATTCTTTAGTCTGAAGGATGCTGGAGCTGTGAAGCTCACTTTGGGATGTGGATCCCTTGTGCCTGGGAAGGGCAGGAGGCTGGAGATGCCTGGCTGAGGAATGGGATCCCTTGGTGTCTGCATGGGTGCTGCTCTGGGCTCTTGCAAAATACAAATAACAAGACTCAATGCGAATAACTCTGCAAAGCACAATAACAAGAAGCTTTGTGATCTTTTGAGGTTATTCTTGCTGGGGAAAGCTTTTTTTGCTGAGTTTTGAGTTGCATTTTGCTGCACAAGACAAATTAGACCACATGTGGGGACTGGGGAAGGGCAGTGAGACTGGGGGTTTAGCAGGAAAAGGAGGGAGAAAGGACAGGAGTATGGCAGAGGAGTGAGATAAAAATCAAACTGTTGTGGTTTTCTCACATGGTAATTATTCACTTTTAAACAACAATATGCAGAGCAAGCACAGCTGGAGGTTTGGCTCTACCAATGCTATTCAGGGGCCACTTTCAGTTCCTCTGCTTCCTGAGAATATGTAGGGGAAAAAATGATGCAAGAAGCCTGTGGGTAAAATGTCTCCTTCTTGATCTCCAATGTCTTTTCCTGCAGCAGGCTGAGCACAAGCCCTGTCACACTCTGGGGCAGGGCTCTGGAAAGCACAGCTCACTGTGGTTTGGGCGGGCAGGTGGAGCTGCTGCTGCCCCACCTGCCCCTCAGCTGCCTCAGCTCAAGTGACACGGTCACACTCACCTCCTGAAACTAAGGGAGGCATGATGGATTCTTTTAAATTTCTAATAACGCATTAGAGAGCCCAGCAATGTTAAAATATGTATTTTCCTCAAGAGTCCACTGTGTCTGGGGGTGGCAGCCATTCCCAGCTCCAGAGTACAACCTGGGAATGCAGCTGCACCCTTCCTCCAAGTGTTAGGACATGTTCTGTCAAGTGGGTCCTAGCTCTGTCCCTTTATTTAGCATTTAAACATTGTCTGATTGCTCCCAGGCTCAGCTATGGATGCCCAAGAAAGGCTTTGGAGAAGGCAGGGTACCCTGGCAATCCACAGAGGTGGCTGAGTGTGTGGATAGGGCCATGTCAGACCCACTGAGTACAGCACTGCAGGGTTAGGAAATAAAAGGAGTTCAGATGATGAAAGAGCAGAGCTCAGCTTCTTTGCAGGAGCTGAATATGGAGATCTGGGGTATATTAGGAAGCATGAGTTATTCATAATTCATTGTTACTGACGATAAGCCCTCAGGATACTTAGCCGATAAAAAATATATTATTTCAAAATGTGATTTGCCACATTTTGTTGGATTTCTATTAAGAAGCAAAAGCTAAACCGTACAGAAAATGGTACATTTTGGTTTATTCTGTTCTCTTGTCCAAAGCTAGGAAGTCTGAACATTGTTTGAAGACTTGTGTTCAGAGTTTTTACTATCAGCTAAAACCATTTTTTACCTTTGTATTTCCTCTCAGAGAAGTTAAGATCTTGGGGCTCAAAAACAGTATAGTAATTTTAAAAGATCAGTTCAAAGAAGATGTCCAGTATTTAAAGACTCAATTAATTTTTATTATAGGTAAATTTAGTTATCAACAACAACTGAAATCTCAGATGATCAAACAATAGATTCTTTGACATAGTAATATTGTCAGTATTTTAAAACACAGTCAGGCTGAGTCAAGAGAAATGGTTTTCTGGAAAATGGATAGTTGAAACTCTACTGAAGTACTCTCTACTGAGGGCTCCTTCTGCTCTTCCCTTTCCCATTCCTTCTCCTAAATTATCAAAATTAACATGACCTTCTGGAAGAGCTCATTGTCACTGAATGTTTTTCTCTTATATGAAATACAGTAAAAAATACCTACTCATCATTAGGTAAAGAGGATATATTTTTAGTGTCTATCAGAGGAAGCAATTTGGGCTTGCAGGAATTTCCCTCTAGACTGGGTGCAATCCAAGGATTGGGGGACAACTGCCTGGCAAGGTTGGCCCTGTGAAACTCTCTGCACACTTGTTATTCATGCTTGTCTCCTTTTAACAAGTACTAAATTGGAAGATTCTAAAATGTGACCCTCAGATTGCTTCAAAAGCCAGACAAGCAGGGCAGGGCCAAAGGCTCTTATTGTTGCAACAAAGCTTCCAGTCTCTTAACCTTACTTGTTATGGAAAAATCAGCACACATTTAGATCTCCCAGCCTGGCATTACAGGGTGGGAGGGATATTGTATGAACACAGATTCACTCTCAACACAATGAAATAGGATGATACTTTAAGACAGAACTATCTTTTTATTCCGCATCTGTATAGTCCCTTGCACAGTGGGAGTCCCTGGCTGACTCCAAGCCCTACTGTTTTGTGAATAATATCAACAACAATAACCATTCCAGCTATTTCTAGTAGGAATGGGGAGTGTAATTGCCAGTTGCCCATTTGATAGCACAAAACTGTTTTGAAAAAGCATAAGAAAAACCCAATACTCACAAAGCAAGAAGAATAAAGTTGATTAAAATTAGCTTTACATCCTCCTGTATAGGTTCTTATCCAATGCTGGCTGCCTGTTCCTCTGCATGATTCCTCCATCTGTCTGGCAATTCTGCTTTTACTTTCAGTCTTTATTAAGATTCTTTCTAGTAAAATGCTTTAGCACTTTTGTCAAGAAGATGAAATCTTAGAAGTAGTCATCTTTAACAGATTTTTATGCTGGTAGATCTCTGTATCATACTGAGATACGATGAAGAGGCCAGCATTTAATTTACACAGGTGTATAGCTTAGCCAAGTGTGAACAAATACATTTTTATTTTGTACTGACGAGCATGCTTTAGCTTTGAATACATCTTTTATAAGATAATACCTAGATCTCTGGTGATTTCCATACTGTCTCATAAAATGAAGTGCGATATTTTATTTTGTTAACTTGTGCTGGAAATCTCATTAGCTACCCTTCACTCAACATCTTTAACTGCAAATGAGCAGCAATTGTGGAATTATCTTCCTGGGCCATTTTGTGGAGTTTTGGTCACCTGTGTGAGATGTTCTGTGCCCCCTCCATAGAGTCAGGCAGCAGTGTGTAGAAATGCACTGCAGACTTAAACTAAATATTCACCTAATTCCTTTGATTCAAGGGAATTATGTTACTTACCTGACCAATTAATATGAATGCTTAATTAATAATTTTGCTTTCACACGAGTTATTTTTATTATATTTTTTCCCCTACAGGAAATTAAAAACCTAAGTAAAAATTTCAGACAGACCAAAATGAGATTACTTTAAACTTATGCTTTCTCAAAGGGTGTGCTGTTTTAAGGGTCTCTCACTGACCTCTCATTGACTTTCTCCAATGTTATATTGTTATGTCTAATAGAAGATAAAGACAGATTAATAATAGCCAATGACTGGAGTACTGAGTCAGAACTGAAAATAGCAAGTGCCCTACACAGGTCATGTCATATAGTGTATGCAAACTGCAAGGAGACAAAGAAGATTAGAGAGCTTAGATAACGAATAAAGAGGAAATGGATCCAGTCCTCTACTTTTAAAGTTGGATTCATTTGAAAACTCAAATGTACTGAAAATCTGAAGGAAATCAGATATGAATAGTTGAAATAATCCCCAGTTAGTTCAGGATGGGGTTCAGGGTTAGTTCAGAGAGAGTTCAGAGGAGTTTCCAAGCACAAATTCCCTTTTCCTTTTTTCAGAGGTTCCCAGTGTGGAGCTCCTGAGCAGGAAGGTCACCAGTCCAAGCCATAGACCAGATGAATCTGGTGAAAACACACTTCACCTCATCCATGAAGGTAATTGCACTTTCTTTAAAGGAAGATAAACACAGTGTCCACATCCTGAAATGTGCCTGGAGAAAACACAGCATTATCCTTACAAATATTTCTTATATGAGATTCACATTAAAACACGTGGCCTCAAATGCTTCCTAGCAATTTTCAGCAGCCAAGGGCCTCTTGTGAAAACCCCACAGAGCTGCTGTGAATTTGTGTGAGGGAGTGGCATTGACTCCCTGTCAGGAAGCAGGCTCAGGGCTGGTTAGCAAGTCCCTGAGATGAGCTGCACCAGCACCCCATAACTGCTTCTGTGCAGGGCACAACTCCCTCATTTCCCCATTCTTGTATACATCATATGCAGAGTGTCAGCTGTATTTCAGAGTTTGTCAGCTGGAGTTTCTCTGCCAAGAGGGCTCTAAGCAGAGTGCAGTGGTGTCTGCAGATATACCTGCAGTGACAGACCCGTAGGCTGCTGGAGATTGAACTCTAAAATGTGATTTATTTCCCTTGGTAGTTCTGGCATGTCTCAATATCTGGAATACCTACATCATTATTATTAGTACTCAACTCTGTTTTAATGATCTCTAGGAAACAGGGAAAAGAGAGTGTGTGACATAACCATAATTGTATAAAAACAAATGTACAAGTTACAAAATATTTTAATAATAGAGTGCAAGAAGCTCTAATTATAATGTAGCATAAGTTCAATGCTGGGGTCTCAGACCTCTAGGAAACAGCAGGGGTTGACTTCCCAAGAGTTTTGGTCAGTAGTTTCTGATTCTTATGCTTACTTGGGTTGGTGCAAATAGTGCATGAACAAATCCCATTCATAAATAAAGGGATTTGTGTGCCTGTCTGCTTCCCTCCCCACTCCCCTACAGATATCCCTTTTTTAAAGTGTATTTTTTTAAGTTTAGTAAACATGAAAAGAAATTCGTAAACTCTGGTAATAACTGAAGGATAAAAGTGGTGTATTGTTTCAAACAGGATTTCACTCAGCATTAATAATGACAATCTGTGTCATTATTAATCGCTATGAAAATGGACTGGGAAAAAAATAAAAGGTGGGTTTGCGTTTTTTTCCCCCTTAGTTACAATAAGTTTTTCTCACTTTCTAAAATGAAAAAATAAATAAGGATAGAGTGAAATGCATCCACCTTTGTGGAAGAGTTCTCAC
Organism: Zosterops lateralis; assembly: GCF_965231275.1. Lineage (NCBI taxonomy): Eukaryota > Metazoa > Chordata > Aves > Passeriformes > Zosteropidae > Zosterops > Zosterops lateralis. The sequence goes on along the minus strand of NC_139764.1, from coordinate 96,915,696 downwards.
CAAGTCACATTTTAAGAGGTCTCAGCAAGGTGGGTGTTGGTCTCATCTCTGGGACAACCACTGTAAGGACAAGAGAAAATGGCCCCAGGCTGTGCCACGGGAGGTTCAGGGTGGACATCAGGAAGAATTTCTGCACTGAAAGGCTGGTCAAACACTGGAAAGAACTGCCCAGGGAACTGGTGGAGTCACCATCCCTAGAACTGCTCAAGAAATGACTGGATGTGGCACTCACTGTTATGGTTTAGGTTACAAAGTAGTGGTCAGTCAGAGGTTGCACTAGATGATCTTGGAGGCCTTTTCCAACCTCAATGATTCTATGATTCTTTCTATCCAAAATAAGGGAAGTCAATCTATTTTTTACAAAATTGTCAAACTAAGTTAAGTTCTTTTTAAGAATCTTAAACCAGGCCATCAATGACTAAAACACCTACATATTGACCCCAAAATCCAAAGGTAAATTGGGATAAATATTGTGTTTTACTGTGTATGTCACTAACAATGTTACTCAAAATGATGCTGGAGCACTGCAGAATCCTTGTATGTAACAAGAGCTAGTCTCTGCTGAGAGCTAAGAGTTTCAATGATACCTAGAAAACGCTGGTCTCCTATTCTTAGTTTTTTACAGTCATGAAGTAACATCTTAACAACCGAAGTTGTTCTAAAAATACGTCTTAACAACCGAAATTGTTTTAAAAATACCAAATACAAGTAGTTGAGTTCAACTCTGTAGGTGAGGGCAGCAGGATCTGGTGTATAACTTACAGGGCTCTGATCCAGGAAAAAGCATAAGCAAGTGCTTAAATCCATTCCTTTTCAGGAAAGAATTTCAGCACATGCTAGATTTTAAGCATATGCCTAAAGTTAAAGTCAAGCATATGGTTAAATGTTTTCCTGAATGGAGGCTTTCCTGATTGAAGGCTTTATAGGGCAACGTATGGCATTTTTGAGGAAACCTAAAACATTCTCACTCTTCACAGAAAGAAAGAGAAACCGTACAAATCTTTTTTGAAATACCTGCTTTATCGAATTCTATCAAGGAAGGATATATTTGGATTTATTGAATTCTGTCAAGGTTTAACATAAACCAATGAAGTGCAAGAACAACAAAACCAAAATATTAATGTTGTAGGCTCATTCAATAAGCAGACACAGATCTCTAGAATTTTCAAAGAAGATAAATTAGTCCCTAATGCACTCATCAAAGGGAACAGAAATGTTACCTAGTATGTTTTGTATTAGCTTTTCACTTTATCTCCTTTACTAGAGTTTTTTCTTCTTACCTTTTTTTATGTTTGGTGAGAAATTAGGTCATGACTGGAGTCAGGGTACACACAAGACATGTAAGTCATAAATCTCCCTGCTGCAAGCTGTTTTCCATTCTGTTCTTAATTTATTTCTATTTTGTTAATAATAACCCCACAGCCTAATTCAGCAAAATAACGCAGTGCTGGGCTGTGATCAGCCTTGAACAGATGCATGTGATGAGCTTCTGAGGAAGTGGAAGGAGCCTTTCCTTCCAGCTTCTTGCAACTGTGGCGCCTCTGGTGAGTGCAGGCTTGCTCAGGAACAGACTGAGCCATGCACATGGATGCTCCTGTGTGCAGGTCAGGCTGTAGCTCCTGCCCTACTGACCAAATATTGCAACCAGACCAGCCATCATGCAGAAATCCCCTTGACTGAGGGAAATAAAGATGAGACAAGACAAGAGATTCTTCCTTTTTTTCTAATTCACAAATGTTTTGGGCATGGCTCTCATATGTTCCATCCCAGAAGGTTTGGTTATTGTTAGCATATTTACCTGCTGTTAGGTTCCCTTTCAAGTTCTGTTCTATTCAGATAATAATAACTTGTTTCTAAGACTTTGTTGAAGAAAATAGACATATTTTCAAGCATCAGTTCCACTAGATTATTCAAGAGAGCAGAGGTTTATTATGTGTATTTCGTTCATGACCACTCCAGCTAGCAAAAGGATGCCATAAGTCACACCAGACCCCTCTCTTCTGGTTTGGCTCTTTAATTAATCCCAGCTCAAGACAGAAAGTACCACTGAGGGTAGCAGGGAGCTTCTCTAACTATTATCATTATAGTATAAATATAACAAGATATTTAATGTTATTACTAAAAAGACTTATTTTTTACTTGGTCCTTACATATTTCAGCTGCATCTTTCTTTAAAACTAGTAACTCAGGCTGCCTCTCACATTACATATTTGGTGTCTCTTTTCTTTGTCCCCCTCAGGAGAACTGTGGAGGTCCTGGGGAGCCCAAGGGACTCAGAACCAAAGATGTCTTAGAGTGCTGTGGGTGGAGGAGGAAGAGAGGACAGATTTGCATCAGGTTTCTGAACTATGCCTTTCAGGACATATCTATATAATAATGAAGTTTTTCTTATCCCCTGAAACTTATCTAAGTAAAAAGTAAATCTTAAATCCTGACTGATGTAAAATCAAGGCCCATTTTGAAAATGAGTACCATCATCTCAATAAAGACAAGTCAGGTGTGTTGTGACAGAAGCAACCAGATTATTTAATATGTGAATTTAAATCAATGTCTCAATAGAAAAAAAGGGAGTTGAAACAATTTCCTCTGAAGTTTCTTACCAAAATAATGATTATATTGGGGAAGGATGTCCATTCTGAGGGTTTTGGACAGAACTCCCATCTAGACCAGAAAAGCATCCCCTATAAAAATGTGTTAGAAATGGATATATTCCTATGAAAACCTCTGGATTTTCTCTCCCCATCAGCATTTTCTGATGAAAACAAGAAAACATTTAATCACAAAAACATCCTGTCAGTTTCAGCTGATAATTAACATAAACAAATTTATATTCATCCCTCTCCACCATCCCTCTGCCACTTCACTGTCTGCAGAACAAAGCGCTGCTTGCAGATAAAGTCTAAGAACAAAAAATACACCCAGCAGTATGTCCTCTCCCACTCATTAGTGTGTCCAGAAAGGAATCTGCCATCATTTCTGATCATCATTTCACTCATCTTCTCTAAGTCCGTGGTCTGACCTCCTTCAGGCAGTTATAAGGATGAAGAAACACCTGAGGTACCTTTAATTTGTGGAAGAGAGAACTACACGAAGTGCAGACCTGAGGCTAGAGAATAAAAAGGAGATCACCGTCGCTGTTATCCTTCCTCTTTCAGCACTGACTCATGGGAAAAGGCACTGCTCTTCCTTTCTTTTCTCTCTCTGAACTATGGGCCAATCCTGCTGATGTAAATGACAGGTTTTGTCTTTGCTGTTTGGCTTTTTTTTTTTTTTTTTTTTCCTAGTGTTTGACTTCTGTCCAACTGTACCTGCTTTGCACCAGTTTGGGGTAGCTGATTGTGCTAAAATGAGGCAGGTCAAGTTGCTTAAAGACAAGGAATAGGGGAAAAGGAGACTATGAGGACAGGAAAGGAAAGGGAAAAACATCACTAAGATAAATACCATAAAACAAAACAAAACAGAGCTAGGGTGACTTCTCGGTCACCCTGGGGTCAGAAGGACAGAGATGTTATCAGAGTAAGGAACAATCTGAGGAAAATGGAGGCAAGGCAGAAAGAGGCAGAGAAAAATGCCCTGGGAGGGCTGTGACAGGGAGGGGGAGTAGGCAGAAAAGAGAATGAAGCAAGAACGCAGATATGCAGCTGAGGAAGGCTACTGGGGGGCAGGCACACCTTGGTGGTCCTGGGATGACCTATACAAAACTTGGGGAGGCAAAGTAAGGGAGGCACATGAAGAGAAACTGGTAGAGTAAGGAAATGTCTAGTGCTTTTCTGTTCCTCTCCAGCCTATAAACAACCTTTCCTACTGCTACCCAGCCCTTCAATACTTTTTATTACTGGTATAAATATTTTTCAAATCAAAATGGGGAGGAGAGGACTTTGAAACTAGATATGGCCTATATCTCAAAAGAGGGATGCTTCCTGAGAGGTGAAGAAAAGGGAAGTGGGGCTAGAAGACTCTGTAAAAGTAAAATAGTTACAACAGACAAAGAGTAAATATTAAGAGGGAACAGATAAGAGGAAGATGAAAAAGATAAAAGTGATGGATGAGAGGAAGAAAGGAAATAGAAGGAGCCAAAATAATGAGAACAAAGGAAAAGAATAAAGAAAAGGAAGCAGAGAGGAGAAGAACAGATCCAAATGAATACCTGGAGTTCTTAATGATTAATATATTTTCTTTTACTGAGAAAAAATTTATGCTGCACTTAAATAGTAGATTGAGTCACTATTTACACCTTTAAAAAGAAAGATATCGAACTTGAGCTTTTTGGGGGTTAAAGTGCTCAAACTGATTAAGATCCATTCCCAGTGTCTCAGCTGCAAAATTAATATTTTTCTCCACTTTAGTGTACATACAATGACACTAAAGTGAGTGAAAGAAAAAAAATCTGCTCTCAGTGACACGTCTATAAAATAATTAATACAATGATAATGTTTCACAAGTATAACTAGATTTGAGTATTTGGGGGAATCTAGCTAGATTTATATTTGACTCCCAATAAGCAGAAGGTTAAAAAAAAAAAAAAAAAAAAAGGAATTTATTATGTGGTATCCAGCTATCTATATTCCCCATGGCATGGCTATCCATCATGAACAATGCATTCAGACTTTATAACCCGAATATTCTGCAAACAAATAACACCTTAAAACAGCAAACCAAACAATAGAACAAGGATTATTGTGTCCCTTCCTCTTCAACAGTATACACAGCAAAGGAGACATAGGAGGAAATCAACTGTAAATGGCATCTTCAGTAATGAAGGGAAAAGCAGGATATCCACAAGTCTGTTTCCTAGGCAACTGAATGGAGGGACAATCAGAATCTCTCAATTTCACCCCATTATAGGTATTTTCTACACAGACCAGCAAAAGGAAGAAAAAGGTGATTGGAAAATCTTCAGCAAAAATCATCCTGGAGCACTTTGAAAGCATGGGGGAAGTGAACAGATAATACATAAAATGGCTGCCTACGTGTAGCTCCTGATTGCAATCATCTTCAGAGCTGTGAGAAGAGGGATGACAGGAAAATCGTGCATTTAAAAAAAGGTCCCAGATTTCATCCCTGACTCTCAGGATGGGGCTGCACTGACAATTATATTTCATAGAAATATCTCACAAATGGACCTTGACACTGTGTATAGAGGGATTACTCTGAAATATGCACTGTAAATTCTCTCTGCATTGTCCTTTGGCACCCTACCAACGTAATGGTCCAAGACTGTTAATATGACCTGATGAACCAGAGCTGTTGTTGATCTACTAATAACTTTTCTCTGAATAATTTATAGAATGCACAAACTTAGACAAATGAAATAAGCATATGCCAAGGGAGATCAGTTTTTTCTACACTGGCTTATCTCTTAGTACCAAAAGTAACAGTACATACTTTATTCACAAACATACTGGGGGAAAAAATAGACATGTGAGTACTTAGAGGATAAAAATATTACAAGGTATCAAAGCTAGACAGATAAATGAATCAATCTAGATGAGCCATGTGGACATATTGCATCCCTATATGTTACAATATTAAGTATTCCTGGCCATCCAAGGAAATGTTCTGGGTAAAGCCCAGCTAAGGAAAACTTAAATTACTTATTACCATGTATGCCTTCTCTCTTCTTTTCTGCCCTGTCCCAGCAGATTTTCTTTTTTCACTTCTTCATCTTTTGTCTGGTTTTTGTGTTGTTGTTTTGTTGGATTTTTTCCCTCTCTTTTTGTTGTTTTGGTTTTTATTTTTACTATGAGCCAAAGATCTAATAAACATCATACCAGTTTTCTAAGGCTGACCACACCAGCACGAAGTCATCACAGAATCACAGAATTATGGAAACATAGAATGTCTTGGATTGGGAAGGACATTAAAGATCATCTCATTCCAAGTATCTTTCACTAGACCATGTTGCTCAGAGCCCCATCCAACATGGTCTTGAATAGGTTCAAAGACGGGACATCCACAGTTTCTCTGGGTAATCTTTTCCCGTGCCTCACCACCCTCACAATAAAGATTTTTTTCCTAATATCTAACCTAAAACTACTCTCTTTCAGTTTGAAGCCATTTCCCTGTGTCCTCTCACTACATGCCCTAGTACATAATTTTTCTCCATCTTTCTTGTAGGGTCTCTCTGGGTACTGGAAGGTCACATTAGGTAACTCTGAAGCCTTCTCTTTCTCAGGATGAACAATCCCAATTCTCTCAGCCTTTCCTCACAGCAGAGGGGCTCCATCCCCCTGATCATCTTTGTGGCCTCCTCTGGACTCGCTCCAGCAGGTCCCTGTCCCTCCTGTGCTGGGCTCCCAGAGCTGATGCAGCCCTGCAGGTGGGGTCTCACCAGAGCAGGGCAGAGGGGCAGAATCCCCTCCCTCACCTCTGCCCAAGCTGCCTTTGGTGCAGCCCAGGACACGTTTGGCTCTCCAGGCTGTGAGGGCACATGGCTGGGTCATGTCCATCCTCTCATACCCCCTGCACCCCCAAATCCTTCTGGGCAGGGCTCCTCTGGATCTGTTCATCCCCACTCTGTGTTGATACTGGGGGTTGCCCTGACCCAGGTGCAGCACCTTGCACTTAGTCTTGTTAAACTTAATGAGATTCCCATGAGCCACTTCTCCAGTGTGTCCAGGTCCCTCTGGATGGCATCCTGTCCTGCACCACAGCTTGGTGTCATCTGCAAATTTGCTGAGGGTGCACTCAATCCCTCTGTCTATGAAGTCTTCATTTTAACACAGATAGAAGTGAACCAAGCCAAAATGCATTTTATCACGTAACCTGTGAAATCTTTCCCTGCCTAATATTTTCTAAGAAAATAAAAAGATTTAAAAACAGAACTTATAAACAGAACATTACGTTTCCTGATTTGGACTGTAGACAAAATAGGTCTTTCACATCACAGCAAGTATTAGCAAAGTACAGAAAAACCATTGTCAATCCTGACTGAGTTCCTTTACTGGGGATTGCAACTAGTCCAGCACAATAAAAAGGCAGAGAAACACTGTCAGAGAAGGTTTCTGGATAGGGGTAAAAATCGATTTTTTTTCTGGAACGTCAGGACTTTCTGTATTTGTGCTCATTTCTAGTCTGATCTTATTTCTCACAGAGGAATGGTCTATTTGATGAGGGACCAAATTAAACCTCTTTACACTCTGCTTGACTCAGGGTATTCAGTTTCAGAGGAGGTATATTTTGATTCATTTCCAGGGGAGATTTTTTTGTTACTCTGTAATTGATTGTTCTGTTTTATTGGGTGGAGTTCAAAATATTGATATGTATTGGAAGCTTTATGATAAGATGGGGATAGCAAGTGTACAACATTAAATTGTGTAGACAATTTTTTTTAAAAAAATATATGCAAGAAAAATATGGAAGGAAACAAACAAAGTATATTTGGGAAATTTTATATGTGGGCAGTAGCTGCATGCATGTTTTTGATGTGGGAAATGGAAAACTTTTTTGAAAGCATCGATTTTTTACCCACAGATAGAGCCAAACATCAGTTTTAATGAAAAATTTGACACTATTATTTTCTCTGGGAGGGAAAGACCATTAGTTAGATGGATCGATGGATAGATGGATCGATAGATACATAGATAGATAGCTAGATGAATTCTAACAAAAAAGCTGTCTTCTGAAATGAGTAAGAGAAGCTACAGAACTATTTTGTCAGAAAACTTTAGTCTGAAAAATATTCCAAAACAGAAGTGCTCAACAGTAGCATTGCAGCTCAGCTTGTATGCAAAAACTTCCACTAATTTCTATCATCACCGCTAAAAAAATCTAAACGCCCCTCTTATTTAATCTGAAACAGGTGGTAGAAAAATGGCATTTGGGCAGCAGTTCTATCAGCAGCATCTCATTATACACTAAAACCAGACAAAAACAACTGATTGAACTAAACCTGAAGCTCTCCACCCACAGGTAAACAGTCCTCTTAAGTTCTCTGGAATTATAAAATCCTCTGTATTTGATTATCTTTTCTCAGTCACTGCTATCTTAGGTTCTTTTTCATCTTGTCTAACAATCCCAAATGTGTTTCTATTTAGCAGTTTGATATAGTTTTATGGCATCACTATGCCAGTGTTGGTGCAGCTTATATGTATTAGTGGTATCTCCATGAAAACTGTCCCCTTCATCCTCCCAGAGAGAAAATTCATGGTTAAGGAAGTATTTCAGCTTTTATTATTTAATTTTCTTTCTTGTTAAGGCACAAACTGGATGAAATCTTGAAATTGAAGTGAACAAAATTTAGTTCAGGGAAGAAAAAGGTGTAATGTAACTAAGCATACTTTTGTAAGTAAAATGGATGAAATACAGGAGTCCATACCCTAAATATGGCCACAGAACATGAAGGAGATTGGCCAAACCACCCACAGCTCTGTGGATTAGATTAACTGTCTATAGGTTGTCTCCAGAAGCACAGGACAGAATTATGGTGATGGAGGTAGGACTGCATCCAGAGACCATCTAGGTGGAATAACCCAAAAAGCCAGATAGAAAACACTTGGGACGCATTCCTGAGAGAAAATCAAGGGACGAAGCTTTTGGATAGTGAAGTAGCTGGAAGGAAGTCTCAGAAGAAAAGCCAGCTTTCAAATACTGTTCCTATTATAAGGGTGAAAAGGACATTATGTACATTATTCATACAGAAATAGCTTTGCAGTGTGCACATCACTTATTCACTGAAATCATCAATAGACTTCCCTTAAAAAACCCTTCCAAGCTCCTCAAAGCTGGCTAGGTCTCTGTGCAGGAAGGATAGTGCTATTAGTACAGCAGGGAATGGATTTGTTTCCAGTGTACCTGGCAAGCATCTGTACAGACACATGATGACATCAGTCACAGCCAGGACCACACAAGTATATTCACATGTAGCTGTAAGCCTATTGGATGGACAGCCAATGCATATGGTTTATACCCTTCTCCCTCTCAGTCAGGAAAGGCTTCGGCTATTTTTAAGCCTGGATATGCATATGGCCAATGTAAGGTTATTCCTTGTGCAGAGGAAGAAAAGGGAATATTGAAATTTTTCAACATGCTCTCTTTATTTCTAGCAGTTTTCTTTTTCCTTTGTGCTTACTCACTCTTTCCCTGGAACAGTGAAGGGCCATCCAGGAACTTTTGTAATCTCTAGAGTTTGAATTAACGCCTACAAAATCACCAAGTTTATTTTTTCATGTACAGTGTGAAGTGACCAGCAGGGACAGTGTGCTCACACATGTGCCATGGTGCACACTCAGGTTGGCAACAGCTGCTTAAGTAGAGCAGCAATTCCTCATTGTAAAGCCTACAATAAGGAATATTTGCACCAAGGTTTAATATTCCTACAATAAAGAATACTAAACCACCTTCAGACTACTGTTCACTCACCCTCAAGAGTTAAGCAGCAGTGGAGAGCAAGCAAATTCCTAATTCTCCCAGTTGTTTAGAAGTTAACTTCTAAAATAGAAAAAGTGGCTAAATCCTTTGCATAAATTATTGCCATTGTCCATCTAACTTTTGTTACAATAGGAACCATGACAAAGACCTTGGAAACCATGATTCATGAATTTTCCAGGAGCAGCCAACTGTATCACCCTCTGAAAAGAATATAAAGGAGGAAATTTTACATTTGTGAAAAATGCCAGCCATTGGCATGCACTTTTCACACCTCTTTAAAGAAAAGTAGCAGTAAAGCAGAAAGTATCTACATTGAGGAGAGAGCGTTTGTCAGTCATTAAATTTATGCCTCGGGTTGTGTCAGTCTCAATGTTGTATATGACTGTAGCAAAAGAAACCAAAGTGACAGTTTCAACATAACTTATCCTTTAATAAGGAAAATAATTGTACAATATGAAGATACATGCTTTGACTGCTCATTTCTCTCTCTCTCTTTTTTTTATGAAGCTGAAAATTGAAAAGAGAGTGGAGATCATTTAGCTCCACACAGGATGCCTTTGCTGATACTTTCTCAATGCCTCAAAAATACTTAGAGACTGACTAAAAGACTGACTTAGACTCTATAGCAGCTGACTATATTTCTATTTCCAATTTTCAAGCAAAAGCACGGTGATTCTGGGCCACTTATTTTAATTTAGTTTCACTTGTTGCATTACCTCAGGGGTTGTTTTTTAAAGTGCTTTGAGTTGAGGCAGTTGTGGCTTAGTATTTGTCATGAGGCAGCTCGATCTTTATCTCTACAGTTCTTGAGAGAATTCGAAAAGATGACTTTATGACAAAAATAATGATATTACCTGTTGACAAACATTACTCATATCCAGTCACCAGCCAAATAGCACATGCTATATTTTTAAAAAGATCACATGGTGACCATCTTATTGAATCCATTACTCTTTGACCCATAGACTTAGAGATTTGTTAGGGGTGAGGTCCTTCAGACTGGGCCTTGTCCAGATGCCTTTGAAGTTTTTAAAAAAGCTCAGAAAGGTCAAGTCACAGTGGCACTGCTGAGAGTACCCCTCAGAGATACTTGGTTATTATTCAAGCTGTATTTCATTTCTGCTTCTTCCAGCAATTAAACTCTGGGTAACTTCTGTTTTGACTTCTAATTTCTGATGTTCCAGAAAATGAGAAGGTTTATAATAGCTGCTATTGTTTCATTTTATTACAGCATAGTAGCAGGTTTTAAATGCTATTATCACTTATAGGGATATGTGTTTAGATATTATATCTATCTATAAAACTGTGTTGATGTCATCAATTCTGTTCATTCCACCAGCCCCCACTAGTTAGTAGTTAGTTTTGCAGCTAACTTTAACTTCCCACTAACACATTCTATTCTATAGACCCTATAAATTAATTAATATTAGAAACTTTTCCGAGCTGACTCTGATTTTGATTTCCCAAGAATTCTTAAGCTAGCCTTGTATTTTATTTGTCTGTATTTTGAAGTTACTGTCATGCACATTACTCATGAACATGATAGGTGAACACTCCTATGAACAAAACTAATTGGTAGCTGTTGTCTCTACATTCAGTCTTTCTATGAACATTTCAGAGTTCTGCCTTAGCAGCTTTCAGGATGAACAGCCTGCAGAGAGGATGGATGGCCAGACAGTGCTGGTGGGCTCCTGTGCTGGGTGTGCACAGCTCAGCTGCCAGGCACGGCGGCCCCGGCAGTGCCCGCATTTGGCACCACAGCACGCTGCTCTCGCTTTGGCCAGGAGACTGGAGCTCTCCTGCATCACTAAAACTTTTGCCAGATGGATGTGCACTAGCTCTGACAGGACCCAAGGCAGAGCTATTACCCAAATATTGGCAGAATCAATGGCTTCTCCAGCGAGTGGCAGGAGTAATAAAACCATCTGGCTTTTCAAAGCCCAGCAGGACAGCTGCTTATGTGTTTATATACACCAGTTGCCTGTTTTGCCATAGAACTCTTCCTGTTATAGAAAGGTAGCCTGATGCTTTCTATGAAATTAACATACAGGCTATTCACATATCTCATTGTGATCCCTTCCGGAGCAGATTTTTCTGAAAGTTGATCCAAATCTGGGACAATAACTACGTGATTGCAAATCATTTCAGTACATTGTTAGTGATTATACCTCTGAGCCACAGACAAATATAGCCAGGACAGAAAAGAAGCCATTGACTAGCCGGAACCCAGAGTGTCAGAATTATATAAAAGTCCATTAAATACTGCCAGAGTAGACTTCTGAAAGATAAACAAAAATTACATAGAGTAGTGGAAAAAAAGAGTGGAAAAAATTAACCTTTAAAAAAAGAACTGAAAATCACATACATAAGATATTTCCATCTGAGAAGCAAAAAGCAAGTCTCCAACAAGACTGGAATTTAATCATGTCATTCTTTGGATTACAAGAGTACGAACAAAAGCTACGAAAACAAATCCTGCCTTAGAAGTTTGAAATGTTTCTCCTGAAGATCTTAGTGTATCAGTATCTAATTTGATATGGATTCTGTAGCTGCATCTAGGTCTAATTTGAATCTGCCATAATAATCTTAAAAGACTGTATAACATTATTATTATTATTATTATTATTATTATTATGCCAAATGAGAGTAGAACTTTGTTTAGGCTAAAGCGATATATACAACTATGGACAATTCTATTAATTTTAAAACAAAACAAAACAAAATAATCACTGACTGTCTGCATAGCCATGGTAGGTGAACTATAGCTGTTTCCCACAGTGATTTGAAGGACAGTGTCCTTTACATAGACAACTATATTTAGTATGATGATGATGAAGGTAGAAAACATTACTTGAGAACAGAAAATCAGGGAATCACCACTTGGAGTGTAAAATTGCCAGACTAAAAAAGAAAATAAAAAATCACCTTCTCTAAAAGGTAAAGGTTTAACTGGAATTTTAGTCCTGAAGTTAGGCTGGCTTGGAGAAGAAAGCTGGTTGAGGTGGCCTCCAAAAGTCCCTTCCAAATGAAATATTTCTGGGGTTTGATCCTGACAGTGATCCTGTGAATGTAAGAGCCCCACCACATAGTCTGTCGAACTCTGTGGAGCAGTGAGAACACGATTGAAGGCCAGATGTGTTAGATGCCAAAATAACTGCTGCACAGCTTTGGAAAATGAAACCTAGAATAGGAATCTCGCAGCTGTTTCCAAGGTATATCTACCATTAAAAAAATAAAACCATAAAATCTTCCTGCTGTGTGTATGCACCCACAACATCCCTACTTTTTCCTGATCACTGCCAAGGCACTCTGCTCTGACCTACAGAGAAAAAGCATCTGCACTCCAGGCAGATAAAAAGGTTATTTGGGAAATCTGACATAAACTGTGAATTACTAATGAGTTAATTGTATACAGATTTTCTTTTTGTTAATAAAGTTTGAAAAGGATTGATTTAAACATATTTCTCAAAATTTATTAACTGGAATATTTTTGCTTTCTTCATGATCATTCTTAAATGTACAGAGCTGCATTGGAGTTATCTTTGTAGGTCATATTTTCAAGTATGACCTCAAGACATTTGTATCTGGATGCTGCAATCAATCATTAGGTAAATTATGTGGCTTTAAGGGGCTGGTCAGTTTCTAGAGGAAATCCTTGAAAAGTGCGTTTTTGAACACAAGCGGTTTTACCAGAAGGGTAAGTCTGGGTCCCTGCTACTGCCTCCAGGCATAGAGCATTCAGATTCATGGCATGGCTGGAACCTATGATGTGTAATTCCTCTCAAACAAGGACACTATCTGCTCCTGAATCTCATGTGACCTGAGCATCCCAACCTGGATCTGACTGCTACTTGTTCTGTCGTTAAAACTAAAGTGGGCAAAGATCCTTCAGCTGAGTCTCACTAGATTCTTACTTGCTCTTCTCCTAGTTCTAATTTATCACATTTCTAAAATCAAAAATAAAAGAAGCTACATCTGAAGTGATTGCAATCTCAATCTGAACTGGCAATTATCTCAAAGGTAATTATTCAAATCTGCTATTCGTACCCCACTGTTCTGGTGCAAGGCTGTTCTTGTGAGACAGGCACTTCTGAATTCACTCAAATCAGTAACAGGAAACACCACAGTTTTGAGGCTTTTTTCTGCTGCTTTCCGGTGATCTCTATTGTTTCTCTATTCCATTGTAACTAAGCCCCCCTCCCCCTTTTTTTTCTTTTCCTATAATTTTGTTGTTTTCAAAGGCCATTGTTACTACTTTACATTGCTCTCCAAGGCTAAAGTGCACACCTGGGTTTTACTGATATTGATAATGTAGCTGGGCTTCAATGGCACTGTATTCATTTGCTGAATTATGCCTGTCTTTTGAAAAAACACCTGCTCTAAACTGACCAGGAAAATAGAGACCTCTCACAGTAATTCCTAGATGTCATTCAGTATCCAGTAATTCTAATTCTGAAATTAAAATCTCTGACTGCCCTCTCAGACTGCTAGTCATCACCCAAAGAGCAGGACTCAAAAGTCAAATGATGCCAGAGTGTCCAAGAATATGGGTGCTCAAGCTCTTCAGATACTGACAGTATTGGCTCTTCCAAACATTTAATTTTTAAAGACTATTGACAATATCCATTGTTTCTGCTCATGTTCCTAGTAAAGTCATAACAGTCATTTTACAAGATAGATTATTTTCCACAGAAATAAAACTGGCAGAAGGGAATAAAAATATGCTGATCTACAAAGGAAGAAAATTATTTAATAAAGTGTGCAACTCTTGGCCCTTCATTTGGTCCTCTGTCACTCAGAAAGTCAAAGCTGTCAAGCAGCAGCACAGGGCTTATACTCAGTTGATCTTTTTAATTTTGCAGCATCTCCACTTGCACTGATATCACATTTCTCCCATCAGTATCAAAGGTCTGAGCTGAATATTTTTTTTTTTTCCTGACAGAAGCATTTCTTAGATGAAAGGGACCCATGTTAACTTTTAATATGCCAGCCTTGCTACTCCCTCTGTGTTGGTGGCTGATAGGATTGAGTGAGTGAGTAGCATTGAATGCTATCACCAAAACCCTACCTCTTCACTAAGAGTAAGACTAACATGGTCTTCTTCCCACTGACAGCACCCTTCTTCATTTAGAGGGTGGGTGAGAGCTGAGTTTTCTGTGGGCAGAGTGTTCAAATGCACTCCTACTGAAGAAAGTAAGGAGTGAGGAAAGAATTTAGCCTGAAACAGTTAATTTCCTGGCCATCTCCTGGGGCAGCACTCACACATGCTACTCTTTATTTAAGAGAGACTTCAGCTTTACATGTTAGTCTTTTATTCAGAATGGTAAGATCTCAGCCAAAAGTAGTATGAGATAATAACAGGTATCACATACTGCTTGTGGTTTCGTAGTCTCCAAAGTCTGCCAGACTAGTTGGATTATGGGCATTTTAAAGTTAATAAAACCAATTTGTTTAAAAAGAAATTACCCATTTGGCTCTTGTTGATCATCCAGTTGGTCTTATTTTTCCAAGAGGCAGAACACATCTGCATCCAATTAGTATATTAGTTGGAGTGCCTCTGCACTGCTGCATTACAGTTCCTGAGCATGGCTTGAAAAAATATGTAGGATGTAAACTCTTCTCTCATCTTGTTGCAAATCAGCAGAGGCTTTAGTGGAGCCATAGGACCCAAGGGGTGGGGGAGAAAGAGAGGCTGGAGTGTGGGGTGAATACCAACAGGATTTGGCTCAGCTTCTTGAGCTCAATTAGGTTATTTTTGTATTAAAGGTAAATCTTACACTTTGTTTCTGAAATAACAAAGTAAAAAAGAAAATCTCTATTAATTTTAGTGGAATGTAATGTAGGCTTCACATGATCGTAAATAGAGCACCATTAGTACAAAACAACAGTACATTATTGGTTCTATGCTTGTGCCTGCCTTCTCTTCATCCTTCCTAATCCTGCTGGGGTAGTCAGAGACACATAAATATCAATTAAAGACACAACTAATACAATTAAACCAAAGCAGCAAGCTCCTTCAATGGTAGTTTGTATTTAACCATCTTATTTATGGAATAACCTCACTCTCTCTTTCCCAACATCATGGTCAGCCTGAGAGCTGTCACTGCAGCTGCTCCAGGCTGAAGGTGGAGAGTGTCAGGAGTCAGAGATCTCATGTCTGTGCTGAGGGATGAGCAGCATAGTAATAACAAGGGACTTGGAGAAAGCTGTAGGATGAGGAAAGCTTCAGGCTTCAGAGTGTGTTTTTAAATAGAGGAGGTTGAAATGACACAAATGGTAGTCCCCAGGGCTTCAGCAGGGAATGAGATAGAGTTGGAGAGGTGAGTCATTTCCCTGCTCCAGGTAGGCCTGCAGAGTCCAGCAGAGGACCTGTCTCCTCTGCCCATCAGGGCAGCACCATTCTGTGAGCACATGCAGAGCCTGGTGGAGCTGCCTGCAGTGAGCTGACACACTCTTGTATTGACAGGCCCCAGGCTGAAGTGCTCGTCCCCTGTTCTGGGCTGACACTGGTCAGATGCCAGGCATCAATGAAAGCCACTCACTCACTCCCCTCTACAGCTGGACAGAAGAGAGAAAATTTAATGAAGAGTTCATGGGTTGAGGGAGGTAAAGACTGGGAGAGATTGCTCACCAAATGCCATCACAGGAAAACAGGCTCAACTTCAAGAAATTAATTGAGTTTATTGTTAACAAAATCAGAGCAGGAAATGAGAAGTAAAATAAAACCTTAAAAACACCTTTCCCCCCATACCTCCCTCCTTCCAGCTCTACCTCCTATCCCAGTGGTGCAAGGACACAGGGAATGAGGACTATGGTCAGCTCATCACCTGTGGCTTTCCTTGCTGCTCAGGGAGAGGAGTCCTTTCCCTGCTGCACTATGGGGTCCCTCCCAAAGGAGACAGTTCTCTACGAACTTCTTCAGCGTGAGTCTATCTCACAGACAACAGCTCCCTGGGGCTGCTGCAACATGAGTCCCTCCCACAGGCAACAGCCCCTCCCAAACTGCTATGGCTTGGGTCACTCTTTCACAGCACTCTCCAAGGACAGGCTGCTGCAGCCTGGGAGCAGGGCCCTTCTCTCCATGGATCTCCCACAGGGTCACAGCCTTCTCCAGGCATCCACCCACTCCGGCATGGGCACCTCCCCCATGGGCTGTGGGTGGATCTCTGCATCCCCACACGTGCAAAAGAAAAGTACCAGAAGGTGACATTATTTCTGACAATACCTGGTGCTACAAAACTTTGGAAGCAATTCAGATGCTTGCATGTAGGTTCTTCGCATCATATTAGACACTATTGGATATCCAAGGGTGATCATTCCACATTGTAATCATTCCCCTGGGATTTTTAATATGTTTCACTTAATATTGGTGAAGGAGGCCAAGAATGAAACTGATGGTATGGGTACAAGCCCAGTGCAGCTGAGGCATATATCATGGGCTAAAAATTGCTACCTTATGCACAAGATCTAGCTCCTTCAGAAGTTATCATGGGAACCACCAAAGTAGTCCTTTCTTCCAAGCTGAGTGGAGGGTGTAAGAGTGTCTGTCCACAACAGATAACCCCAGAAAGAGCAGATTTACCTGCTGCTCCACAGAAGACTAAGAGAAACACTGTGGTACACAAAGCAACATGGGGCAGCAGAAGAGTGTGTCTCTTTTGGATGGAGATAAGTGTGAAGATGTTTATCCTCCTCTACAGACTGGCTTACAACTACAAGTTTAGGCTAAAAGGTCTGACTTTCAGATGACTGATGGTGTGTTAGAAATCTTCCACCAAGGGAGCACCACTTCAATTGAAATTATAGATATCAGAGAGGACTCACAGTTTTAATGTTCATTTTTCCTTTCTCTGCTTGAAAGAGGATGATGTGAA
Organism: Zosterops lateralis; assembly: GCF_965231275.1. NCBI lineage: Eukaryota > Metazoa > Chordata > Aves > Passeriformes > Zosteropidae > Zosterops > Zosterops lateralis. The sequence continues at coordinate 96,898,453 of NC_139764.1, read as the reverse complement.
AAGCTGTAAGTTTGCAGGCTCTGGTGTGAGGCAGCCGGATCAGCTGTGGTCTCAGAGGCTCATGTTCTCCAGGACTGACTGCCTGGAAAGCTGCCACTGCAGAAAGCCACCAGTCTTCTCACCTCTGAGCTCTGAGCCTGAGCTACTAAACATGAAAAACAAAACTGAAATCTTGTTCCTTTGGCTAGACAGATTTCCTGATAGGTGTCAGGCAATGTCTGAAACATAAAGTAAACTGTTGACCTTTCTTTCCTTGTAGTTTTCATAATGAACTGTAGTAGACAAGAATATTTAAATATTTTAATAATTTCTTTTCTTTCTTTCGGTTCCCACAGGTATTCATGTAGAAACAGGGCCAAAAATTCATTTGAACAAGACTCCCTGTTCTTTCCATGTCGGGTAGCATAGATTAAATTGTGCAAAGCAGCTCCTATTTGATTCCATATCTACCTGGATTTAGTTAAATATTGGGTCATGCATGCCAGAGTATATTAAACACAGTGGTTTGTTTAATTCTAAATTAAGGCAGGCTGGCAAGATTGACTTCAAGAAAAGCAAACTAATTCTCATGACCTGCTGTAGGAATTTCCACAGAAATCCATCTAACCTGTGTCTGGATTCATCTAATGAATTCTAAAATTCCAAATACCCATTCAGGAAGATGGGAGGAAAAGAGCATTCTAAATGAAGAGTTGATAAAAGAATATTTTGGTTGCTAGTTAAAAATAACACCTGTCTCAACTGGCAGCTTTTTTTTTTTTTTTTTTTTTTTTTTTTTTTTTTTTTTTAATGGTAGGAATCATCAATAGGGCAAAAGTGAAAAGGAGAAATTTTTCAAGGCTAAAATATTCCATCAGTTTTTATGCTATGAAATTGAAGGTTAGCAACATGCACACCAGTTGTGCCTTTACACTTCTTTTTTGGAGTGGACAAGATGTGATGAAGGGAAGAGAGAAGACAGGAATGGTATGAGCCATGCTTCCATCAAATTTCAAGGTTATCTTCTTGAGAATATCTATCTTTGTCTTATTAAAAAAGAAAAATCCCCCCCCAAAAAAAAAAAAAAAAAAAAAAGTGAAAACCCAAAATTATCTTTCAGAATTTTGTTTTATTCTACAAAACTTCTTTAGTCTTCTTTGTACACATGAGACAGTATTACATTTTTTAAAACTCTCTGGCAGGACATTAATAGAAAGTTGTAGTTTTCAATTCTATATTTAAAATTTAATGCCTTAAAATTATATAATCTTATTGGGTTTGAATCCTTCCTAACTTCAGAGGAATACACCTAATGAGAAAGAATGGTTTTAATTAGTTTGAATAGCACTGGAATTTATACATAGCTTTAGTGTTTGAAGATTGCACTGAAATTCCCTGAACATAAAAGCAAAATTAGGAGGTACAAACTACAGATTAAAAATAAAAGTGTCTGTGTACATGACTGATTTTTTTCTGTTAGCATCAATGATGTTTCAAATTTGAGTATTTTTGTATTAGTTGAACTCACTTAAAAATGCATGAAATTAAAAAGCAAGAAAAGGCTGATTTTTTTGTCCAGTGATCCTCTGAAGAAAAAATTATGATGATAACCCATCATTGGGCAAACCACATGTCCTTAGTAAAAAGTCAAGTCCAGGCTTTCACAATGTAGAGGAAAGGAAGGTCTATCTGACCTGGTCAAATATCTTTTGATATCTAAGAAGCAAATCAGTGACCTTAACTGCATCAAGGTGGACAAGTGGATTTAATTACATTTTGCTTTCATCATTATCAGAAAAGTTTCACCATTTAATAAAAACACTGTGATCTCATTTTATTATTTCCAGGAGCTACTCCTTATCTAATGGCCAAATTTAGAGGCTGAGTTTCAAATCTGCTTTCAAGTGAAAAATTTGACTAGCATCTCTAGCTGCACAGAATGTTTGCAAGTGTTCATATATATGCTGGGCTTTCTGGCTGCTGTCTAGGAAATGCCGTCATTTATTTGCCTGTTTTATCTTTGCCTACAGATGCTCCGAGTGGTGGAGTGTTACTACATTCTGAAGAAGGAATCTTTAGGAAGTACAACCAATGTAACATAACTTTGAGGGCTATTGTAGTTTTTAAAAATGGAGGATATTGTACCCGTAGGAAAACTAAATCACAAAAAACACAACCGAACTGAAAAAATAAAAACAAACATCACCAAAGAAACTTTAAGGACTAAATGATCACTGTTTATTTTATTTCCTGATGACAACCATATCTGATGTTAGCTCTGATGTTCAAGCAGCCCATTCATACAGATCTGCTCTTTAGTGTAGTGACTACAACTATTGTTGTGCCTGTTACTGTGTTGTTGTTATCAACTAGAACTATAATCCAAAGCTCTATAACAAATGCAAATTCTAGAGAAGCCTGCAGTTATTTGTACATTTTCTGAATTTATTATTAGTAGTCACAAAACAGAACTGTCAAACTTCTCTCAGAGTCCAGTAATTGCGGCAAGTCTCAAAAAAAAAAAAAAAAAAAAAAAAAAAGGCTTAAAATCATTTCTCTAATGAAGATTTGAATGTGAGTCTCCAGGTGGGTATTTTAAACACTGTAGCTGGGAGGGCCAGTCCATCTCCTTGTTTCAGTCTGAGAAAAAGTGATGGGGTTTAGTTGTTTATCACCAAAGGCTCTGAAACCAAACAAACACCAGACTGTTTCCCTGTTGCTTGGAGTCATCCAAGTATTTCTTACAATTGTTTTAGTGACAGAAGGTTATAGTAATAAAAATCCACAGAGATGACCCAGGCTATCTGTCCTGCTTCGTGAATATTGAAGACTATCCCAACTGGGCAAGTCAGTGGTTTAGTTCTGATGGTTTATAGCAGCACCAGGAACCTCACATAAAAGTAGCTCATATAGATACAGATGTAGATATGCTTGAGTGTGTATATACATGTACTTAAATATACACTTTTGTATACACACACGCATATATACATCTATCTATCTATCTATCTATCTATCTATCTGTCTATCTGTCTATCTTAAAGGAGGGAGCACTAATTACCTCTGATAATCTGACTGGAGAGCATCCCCACAATGTTCAGCTGTGTTCTCTGCCTGATCTAGATGTACTGAGTTCAAGCTCCCCATCCAGGAGTACAGCAATTATGCATGTTCAGTTCAGGATGGGCCAGAAATAACTTCCATCCTGTGGATGTTATGACATGTTGGGTGTTCTTGTCTGTGGTAGAGGGTTAGATGTGAGGATCTTCGAAGGTCCCTTCCAATTCAAGCTATTCTATGATTGACCTTATTATCGACCCATTGTGCAATCTGAAATGTAGAAGTCAGGGCTAAAATAGAAAAATGGAGAAAGTTTGCATCTCTTGACAAGCTGTTAAATCAGTTACCTGAATTCAGTTAATATTGAATTCAAGGATGTTCTCCCTGCATAGGGTGTGATTAATACTGTGATGCTGCCTGATACACAATACACATCTTAATGTCAAGGCATCCGTTCCAGTAACCTTTGCTTCACATGAGAGCTCTCTTACCTTTCTGACACACACAGTTCTTCCAAGTGAATCGAATCTAGGTTGAGGATGCTTCACTGGGGGCACACTGTTTTCATACCAGAGACTAGAGTTTCACACTTGGGCTGGGGATTCCCAGAGTTTCAAACTTGAGCTGGGGACTCTCAGAATTTCAAACTTGGGCTGGGGATTCCCCAAGGCATCACTTTTTTCCATGTCAATATAAAAGTAAAATTCTTTTTGTGGGCTGAAAGGAAAATTTTCAAAGGTGATAGTGTCAATTATTTATCTAACTCCAAGTGAACATCTGCCCTTGAAATGCTTTGTTTGCAACATTTTCCATTAATAAAAACTAAAAGACCACATAAACATTTTATTCTTTGTAGTTGCTTTAATATACTGAATGTGTCAAGGCACTTCTGCCAGTGGGAACTATTTCCAGTGGTCTGGAAATAGTGGTCTTATAAGGAATAATTAAGTAACCATCAAGACCAAGGCAGAGACATCCTAAATAACCTTAATCCTCTGCATAGATTTATGGGTTGTCAGCACTTTAGTTTTAAGAGTGAGGACCACTGTCAGACTGAGAGAAGAGTTTGACAGCAAATTGATACATCATCACAGTTGCACAGTCTGTTCTCCCTGTTGACAGAAGTATTTTAGTCTTCTGAGGTGCTGCTATATAATGCAACTGCCTTACTGCTGAATATACCAGCAATTCTACACTCATTTTCTGAATTTCAGTATTTCAGCAATGTTTCAGGGTTTTCCAATGAGTTAGTGTTCTATGCACTGTAAGCCACAAGTGTTCTATAATCTTATGAGCTACATGAGGAAAGTTAGTCCCTACATGTCCATACACAATTTACTAATCTTTGCCCTTGCATGTCTTTGAGTTTCGATACAGAAAGCATTTTGCCTCTGAGTAAACAAGTCAGGGAATTAGGATAATACTTACCATTTCAGATGTCATTATAGTCAGTTTTCCAAAGACAAATAAAGTCCCAAAAGATGCTACTGGCTTCAGGACTATATTTTTGTACTGCTTGGATATTGCTTTGTGGAATAAAAGTTACTGCTAATATCTGAGCAGTGTTTCTTCTCAGCCTTTAGTGATTCTTCAAAAGCATCTAGGAAAAAGCCTGGGGAACACATTTACCATTATTGAGGCTTGTGTATGAAATAAAAAATGCTGTGGTGATAGTTCTTTTTTGTCTTTGTTTAATGAGCACCTTGTGACTCATTGAATACATTCACTAAACCCAGCAAATGCCTAAGCAACTTGATCAACTCCATAGTCTCTTGGTTTGTAATTTTCTTTCCAAGACTTGCTTCAGCTCAAAAGGGAAGACACATAGGAAAAGATCCCCATCTATCATTATGTCAATATAAAGAATGTACCATAGCAAGGGTTAAATATATTAAACTGTGCAATCTTCAAAAGTGACAACAGAGTCACCTTGACAGCACAATTCTGAAACTGGCCTTTTGCATTAAGGGATCATCTACAGCACAAGCTTCTCTTTGAATACCCTGCATTGGTTTTCCTGTTTGTCCACAACAAATGCTGTTATTTAGTGCTTATACATGTGTGCCTTTTACTTTTGCCTTCATCCTATTTAACTGGGAAACATTTCCAGGCCAACAGTTGGCAGCCAGCTCCTCATTCAGGCTGTGTGATGCTTTCTGATATTATCTACTAGCACTGAATTGCTTTTGCTTTCATGTTAAGCCTTGTGTCTTTGTCTGTTATATATTGGCATTAGGATCCAATTCTATAAGAATTATGAAATTTAGTGTTAGATTTAGGAGAGTGTTTAAAACCTTGCCTAACTTTAGGTTCATTAGTTCCTCATTGAAGTGTTTATAAGGAGCTGTGCTGATAGGAGTAGACAAGGCAAGGACTAATAGGTGCAAACTGAAAGGAGGAAAAATTATATTAGACATATGGAAGAAATTCTTTGCTCTGAGGATTGTCAGATACTGAAACAGGTTACCCAGGGGGGTTGTGGATGGCCTAACTCATGACTCAAAGTCATGTTGGATAAGGCCTTGAGCAACCAGGTCTGGTGAGACGTGCCCATGGCAGAGCAGGTTAGGTTTAGATGGTCTTCAGGTCACTTCCAAACCTGAACATTCTGTAAGTCTACCATCCTTTAAGGAGAGCTAAGATTCTATATCTATAATATATTATATGTTTGTATAATGTGTACCTTACTCAGTATGTGTAATTAAATCAATAACATATATGATTAATTGCCTGTTGTATTGAGCAGAAGCAAATCTAATGAAAAAACATATATCTCTGAGACTAAAATGAGTTGTTCTTTCATTTATTATCTGTTATTGATAAAATACAGTTTTTCCATACTAACATAAGGATTTTCTGTAGATGGTGAAGAATATTAAATCACGCATAATAATTAGACCTGGCATTTTACTGTTCAAGCTGGCAGGAGAAATCTGAAGTGTAGCTATCACTAAGAAATTTAGCAGCAAGGAATAAATATTTAAGGAAATACTTCAGTCGATCTTGTGAAGAAAATCATCCTCAGAAAAGCCAGCCCCATGAAGACAGAGGAATCCTGCAATATTATTTGAATAAAGAAGGAGAGTGGGGTTTCTCCCTCGAGATTCTGGAGGATGCAGCCTCCTTTTATCTTAAATTGGCTGCAAGTTGCCCTCTTCCTTTCCCCATTGGCTGAAATACTAGGAAGGTACAGATTTCTGCGCTGCTTACTACGTATTCCTCCCTTGAACCTGTAATTTTCCTCCGAAGTTCAGAAGTTCCAGGCTCTCTGAGTTCTGCAATAGATTTTGTGCAGACCCATTTGTCTATTACCCCGAAGTTCAGGAGTCAAACTCTGGGTTTTGTAACAAACTTGTGCAGCCTGAGGTTTGTCGAGACATTAAGAACCATTTCAAAAGCAGCAATACCCATTTCTCCTAAAGATCTCCCATCGGGTTGTTTGTAAAGACATTAGCACCCATCTTTCTTGTCAGTCTCGAGTCACATACCAAATCTTGGAACACTATCTTTACACACCACAGTCAAAATCACAGTTGCACTTGCTAGTCACTCTGCTAGATAAATGAGCTGAAATTTTATTCATATTATTTTATCTAGTGAGATTTGTTTTTCAGGAATCTAAGTCAAAGAGAAGTGGACATTTGAAATACGCCTTTCTTTCCCACCCTTATGACTATAATTGATGTAGATTGAATTAGAGCTCCAAACACTCTCAACAACTCCTGTTGTGATGCGAACATTTAGCAAAGGTACTACAGAATGATAGCATCTTGGAAGGAATATTAAAAATAAATCTGTTCTTTTTGTCAAGTGAGACCTGGATATCAAACAATGAAAATGTGGTAGGTGACTGACCAGAACAGGAGGGTACTAGCTCTTAGAAAAATATTTCTGTTTCTGTACAAAGGAATTTTTAACTACTTCCAAATCAAATGAAGTAACAATTGAGATGCCCAAATTTGTGATATATCAGCAGATACAGCAAACACAGAAAATGCAGTGTTAGGGCGGCCAAAATATTTTTTAGAAGAGACGGAAGCAGAGGTTCTATAAGAAAACTCAGAAGACCTTTACAACTTCACTTGAAGACAGAACAATATTCAGCTTCAGAAATGAGAATAGAATATATTTGTCATTGTATTGACGCAGGATTCAAGGTACATGCCTGTCTTGATTTAACTTAAAATAACTCACATTAGACTCATATGAATAGCAAGAGGAAAATTTACTCCCTTTGTTGTTTCGAATGTTGCTGTTGGGTCACTCTCCAACACTGTATACTGTTATTTTCTTCCTCTTTGATCTAGATTCAGCTTCTATTAAAGATAACACAAACCAATGAAAACTGGATCAGGCCAGGGTGTTATTAGCACCAAATTTCCTCCTTCATTTGCAGCTTCCATCATGTGCATACTGAATGTTTCCTCATCGCTTTGCAGTTTGAGGACACCCATCTGTTAATTTGCTCCCCAGATGCTGTTTCAGGATGTTTTTGCTGTTTCATGCAGCCTGTCATTTCAGAGATGTTCAAACTTCATTTTGGCCTCTAAGGAGCTGAAGTAGCCTCTGGAAACTGTGGAGGTTCAGAAACAGAAGAAAGCCTGAGGGCAGGGAGCATGGTTTCTGGGCAAGCTGGAGGCAGTCAAAGGATGTGGTTTTGTGGATGGAAAACAAGCTGGATGGAGCTCAGGAGATGGTTTGTCATAAAGAGGTCTGGCAAGATCCAAGGCCACGGCTAGTGATAGTGCTCTAGTTTTGATGCTGTTGCAAACTTAGGCATACATGTTGGTGATGTTGTATCAAAGGAGTTGATTAGTAAAACAAAATGAAGAAATAGTAGCAAAGGGATCCTTTCATGGAATAATAAAGAGAACAAGTTAGCCCAAAATACTTCTGAAACAAAAATCAGGCATTTTGCAATCTCAGAAAGTGGAATAAAATCACTGTTTGAATTTGTATTGCAATAGAAGCATCAAGTGAAAGGAATCCTATGCAAAAACTGCAATAAAACTTAAAAAATTCACAGGGGTCTAAGAAATGTTGTATCAAAAGCAAGCTAACTCTTCCAACAACAGGGTAACTTCGCTATGCCTTGGCTTAAGCAATAAACACACATATTCCCCCTCCTTTTTAGATACTGAAACTGCCTGGCTGTCTTAAAGTTCTGGTTTCAACAAGAGTTTAAAAAACAGAGCAACTTATTTTCTTTAGAAAAAACATGAAACTTAAAAAAGAAATGAAAGCAGTAAAAAATGAACAGGAGTTGTAGTGTCCACTTTTGGCCTTCTGCATTAATTGCATGTGTGTGTATTAAAATCAATTAAACGAAGGCATGCCTTCCTGCTAACACAGAAAATAATTAGGTAATATATTAGAAGTAGATAACCTTGTTTGCCTCCCACTCAGCCTTTCTTCATCATTCTTAATAGCAAACATCTAGCTATTGATCGGTTCATTTTAAGTGCTACCAAGGTAAATGTCGTACTACTTTGAACTGATGAAAGAATTGAACAAAGACAATCATAGTAATTGTGGCATGTTGAGGAATGTAGATTGCAAGACCTGAATACCAAAAATGCCTAATGCAACATTTTCTTTCACGTAAAATATTACAAAAGAAAGAAAACACAGGTAGAGGGCAGTCAGAGAAATTTAGTTCAACTCAAGGCAGACCACTCTCGTCTCTTTCATTCTGCCTTTGTAGTAAAGACCGCAATTTCATTCTAAATCAATACGTTTTCTCAGGCAACATGATTCTATTATAAATCATCATTTGTGCAATGTGTTTCTGCTAATAAATCTGCAGCTAGAAGGGATAAAAAGGAAACTGGTTAACAATAAACTGTGCTGTTAAACTAGGACAGAAACAATTTAAAACACAAGGTTATCATTGAAGCCTGTATCAACAATATGCTCTCAATGTCAACTGTTGTGGAATTAAATGTACTTTCTCTTGCAAATAGCTGTCTATACAGTTAAAGCTGATGCTCAAGACAATGAAAATGCTGAACCCAAACTATTCATGAAACGATGAGGTTTAATGTATGTAATTTAGCTGCAAAGCTGACCAACTGCATTTTGAGCAGATATTTCAGCAACTTCATGCAGCAAGGCAAAATTTGACACAAATACATATTTTGTGGCTTGGATGTAAACCTAAGGAACTGATTACCCAATAGACGAAACATTTCCTTTGAAACCTGAAGTGCATGGTTAATATAATTTGTTAAAAAGCTAAAAGCACCCAACTGGGTAACCCCCCCCCCCCCCCTCAAAAAAACCCCCAATCAAAATCAAAAACAAACAAGCAACTCCCCTCCCCACAAAACCACTGATGCTAGTATAAACTATTGAAAGTCCATGGATTCTGGAAGTTTGGGGATTACACATTTCTATTTGGAACAGAAGTGCTTTTAAGTATGTTTCCATCCTGACAATTTTCTGTGTGTGTCATCATCATAACCCCTCCCCCACAAATTAAGAACCTCAAATAAAATTGCTAAATCCTAATTTAAGAAAAGGTTTACAAAAACACAACTGAAATCTGTCTTTTAGTGACATCTGAACTTCAGTTTGCAGGCAAGAACAGAAAGAGATATCTGCCGTTAACAGGAAGGCACAGAAACCCCCCAAATTAGAAGAGATTAATACAAGTCCTCAGAATACACAACTTCTCTTCTCGCCTTGAAAACCATTCCTGTGGGCTAATGTGTCCCAAACAACTTTGCTCTATGCCTCCTCTCCAGAATAAATTCTTTTTTTGATGCTTCCCCTCCTGATTATTATTACCCTTACACTTTCATGTTTCCACAATTGTGAGCAAAATTATGCGATAATCATATCCACCACACCAAAAAATGTAACTTCTGAATAAATTCCATTTTCTATCAATTTCAGCATCTTTCAAACTTAAATTAGTGGAGATATTTCTTGCTTATGAATCTGAATCAACTTAGGAAGTTGTGGGGTTTTATTAAATCTTAAAGAATGTCTTCTGTCTTGGTCTTTCAATCCATCAGTAATACAGTGTTGTTTAGGAAAATACTAGATTCTGCTAAATTTATCCACATAAAGGAGTGGTATTGTGCAAATAAACAGAATATATTCGGTTTTCTTCATTAAGACTTCTTCTATGGTAGTCAATGAACATAGCTCCTAGATTAATTTATTAGTGTTAACATATCTATTCACATTTCTAGTTTGTTCAGGCATTAGGAAACTCTGATACTTTTGTGTCTAATGTTACCATGTCTGCCTTAAAAATCTCTGTGTCAAGGAAATTCTGTGCAGCCCCTACAAACAGTTTCTATTTGTTTATTCAGGAACTGAACAACAGAAGTCCAGTCCTGGGCCAAATATTGCCCTTGCTTAATAAATTTGTTAATCACCTCTCACATCTCATTGATTCAATGTCAATCAAAGGCAATGTTACTGCTCACATACTTGCAGCTGAATTGTAGCTTTAAGCATATGCATTAAGTGCTTTTTTGGAGAGATGCCAGAGTTGCTTGGATCCTTGCCGTGTCAGGCCCCTTGTGAATACATTTTTCTCACATGAACAGCATTTTCAGGACCAGACTTGTATCTTCCAGCACATTGACAGCTCTTCGACTCAGCACAGGTGAGTAGGAGCTCTCCTGTGAGGAGAACATTTGACTTCTTGCTGTGTGCAACATTCGAGACCGGACCTACAGATATTTCAGGATTCAAAGGTCAGTGAGACTGGAGAATCTATCCTCAAGTGAATACAACATTCTGTGTTACCATTAAATATCTCACAGACACAAAAGACGATGTATTTCAGCACTTAGAGGAAGAAGCAAGGCATAAGAGATATAAAAATGAAGAACAAGTGTGCAAAAAGTACTTAAATGAATAATTTAAAAATTGTCTGCTTAAGATAATTTTTTAGGCTAATATCGGATTAAATCTTTTCCTTAGAACTATCCTACTGTGTCTGTTTTGGCAGTAAATTAAAAATGTATAAATTATCCACAAGGTTACAGGTATTACCTTGTATTTTCTAAATAATTTTTGTGAGTCTGGCAGCCTTGTGTGAGCTTCTGATCAAACCAGCCCAGATCACTTCTGCACTGTATGTGCAGTGGGACTGCACTGGACTCCTTGTGCCTCTGGTGTAGAGTCACCAGCAAGTCTGATACACCACAGAACTGCTTTACATGTGCTCCTCAGAGATACCCAGGACACAGCAGATTGATTTAGTGCCATGCTCAAACATTTAGACATGTCAGATATACCCAGTCACTAGCTCTATATATTTGGGGAATTGCATCCATGGGCAATGATGTGCAAATTATGCATAAATAATGGGACAATTAAATCTAAGGTTTTAGATCTGGACCCTGAGGAACAGGGTCTTTGAGCTTCTAGCCAAATATTCTTTCATGTATATATTCCCCTAATACAATCTGCAAAATTAACGTTGTTTTATATGGACAAAGGTAGGGAGATTGCCTTTGGGGCTGCAGTGGTTAGTACAAGCCATTCATTTTGTTGGTGGAAGAAGAGCTCAACTTAGGCTCCACCTGAGGGATGAATATCACACTCTCTTGGAGGGAAGGCCCATGTGACAAGAAGAATGCAGAAGAAATGCCTTTGGGGTTTGAATGATTACTGAAGAAAAAGGATATTACCATCTTAACAAATATCCTCCTCTTAGTATGCTCAACTTCTAGCCAAAATGGAACATTCTGTAAAATATTTAAACTGCCTTCTTTCAGTTGAGGGAGTGATGCTTGACTAAAAATCTATTAATTAAGAGCCAGGAATGGCATGGCAATAACTTAAGGAAATAACATTTATTTTTAAAAAAGGTCTATATAAGGCAGTGGCATATCTTACTGTTTAGGAAGATAAATGTATGCAAATATTGACTGTAATCTTTTTATGAACCATGAAGTATATATTAAGTTATTTTGCCTACAAACTTGTAAGCAATTTTTTCAAGCCAAACCTCCTCAGTGTGCTTTGGACTGATAGGATTCCCTGTTTGTTCTACTTGCTCATGAAAAGTTAACAGTGCTAGTGCATAATGGTTATTCTTTACAATACAACAATATTAAGGAAGCAAAAGCATTGGAAGGCTCTGAAGCTGGAAAAATAACACCTCACAATAGTCTAATTTTTTATTTATTAACAAAAGTTTAGTTTTAATTACACTAGTGTAAGAAATGTCATATATATATATATATATATATATATACACAGAGAGGATCAAAAAGAGGAATGAAAACAGTACAGCTCTTTTTCAGAACAGCAAATTATTCACTAGCTTCAATGTGCTGTTGGAAAGGTACAAAAGCTACATTTGTATTATAAGTGCATCTGTGTGTTCATGGAGTGCAGTGTATAAAAGTTATTGCTTCAGACACCATCCAGATATGCAGTGGTGACATTTCCTTCTCCCAGAGGTAAATGCAACTCTCATGTGAATGGGAGGAAGTCAGGACTGCCTGGGAAATGCTCTGTCACAGGTCATACAGTAAATGTGCCACTTTGAAGCTCACCTCAGCCTCCTTCCTCACTATATCTGTGTCTCTGCTGTCTGCTCAAATGGGTGGTTAACAGACTGTGAATCCTGGGAGTGAAGACTTACTGTATAAATAAAATAAAAGGGTTAAGGTACAGTACTAGCATGTGTTAGAAATCAACAACTTATTTAGGAGTCTGAGCTCTGAGTCCGTGTGCTCTGTGCTGGAAACTTGTGTTCCTTCACAACTGGAGCTAATACCTTTGGCAGAGCAGCAGCAAATTGAGTGGACATGAAATACTCAGGTGCTCTTTTTGGTCATCTTTCACCAGCACAGAAACCTGTTGGGAAGGTAATGTGACAAAGTCTACCCCGCTTCTCTTCCCAGTCTGTAGAGAACAGTGACATATCATTCAAGTCAACTGAGCAACCCTTCTGGAGGTCTGATCTGAAATTTGTATTTGATCTTTGATGATTATTTCATCTGATTTCTGAAAATAGTGGTCACACACAATATTAATCACAATGAGGGGAGGGAGAGGCTTTAACTGCCAAAAGAAAACTTATATTTGAAACCCCTCAAAATTGTTTCAGAATTTTAAGCAAGTCCATTTTACCCTGGTCATCCCTAGAATCAAAGCTGCTTTCCAGGAATTTTCTGCTTTTCAAACAATGACACCCCACATACTTTTAATCAACGTCCAAGGTCAAACCTGAAGTAGAGCAAAGCTTCAGCAAGAATTAATTAAATATTATTAATTTATTTAAATTTCATATAGATCTGCTAAATGAGATAGAAAAAAAATCCTGATTTCTGTTTTAGCTGTAGGAGAAAAACTAAGACAATAGTTTTAGGGATTTAACAGTGTTCATTTGAGAGATGATGCTAATTTCTCTGAGCTTTTATGCATTTTTTATTGCTCTGCTGGACTTTAATAGGGATTTTCTTTCCTTGCCTCTTGTACTGGACAGTGATATGGACCATATAACCTCATTCAGTAAGCCAATGATTCATTATGATTAAGATTTATCTTACAATTGCATTAGATCACATCATGAATTTTAGCTCCTTATATATTTTCTTCATTTTGAATGGCTCTTCACTTCTTAGCTCTGCTGTGCAGGAGAACTCTACAAAAACTGGTCTCCGCTTTCATGCAGATTAACCACAATGAAGGAGCCTCCCTGACAGGCACTGGCCCTCTACCCTATTCAGAAAGTTATTTTCTCTTTCTGTTATAACACACCCATAGAGAGGGGTCTAAGCCACAATTATGAATCCAAACACTCCCTAGTTTGGGGTGATCTTGGATCCAAACCAAGATTTGCAGCTGGGACCCATCTGTAGTTATAACACAATATCAAATAATTCTGCAGTGGTGTAAATTGGCACAGATTTGTGGACTTCCAAGGAAGCTTGCCAGCTTGCAGGAGCAGAGAGTATGGATAATCCTACCTCTGTGAAGAAAGCAATAAAAGGGTTAGGAGAAATCAAAGTAGATAGAATAATTATGAAAATCCAGATCAAACTGAGAAACAAAATGCCTTGCAAGTTAGAAATGCAATGTTATGCAGAGGTACATACATGTTTGAGATGCATTACAAGGATACTTGGCCTGGTCTGCCATTATTTGTCTTGCATTTTATGTCCTCAGGAAGCAAAGAACTCATCATTTCCCATACTGAATTTCTCACAAAATTATTGCTTTAGCCATTAACTTTCTTTGAGTAAGAAAAAGATGGTCCAAAGCTTTGAGAATCCACCAATAGTATTCCCTCTCCAGATAATAATTTGGTCACTGCTTCATTCTCAGAGCTGGAGTGCATGTCAGTCACTGTGACCCACTCCTGTCATATGACACTATAACATTCAGCAATTCTCATCCTTCAAACAGTATTGAAAATATTAACTAAACTCATAAAAAATTCTTATAAAGAAGATGGATTGTCATATCCACATTTTTGTAGTCACCAATCTTGAACAAGGTGAAATAACTTGAATGAATATAGAGAAACAAAGACTCCCACCAGATATGGAAATCACAGGTTTTGTCTTACCTTCTCTGACATCATTGAATTATTATTTTCTGACTGAAGATGGATACGTTTAATTATTTGATCTTAGCATCCTGCATTTAGATTTGGAACATTAAAAAATATTTACCAGAATTTTATGATTCTTTTATGACATAACTCAGTCTAAAGGAGACTGTGTATAATTTTCATTAATGATATTTTGCCATGTTGTTTGTCATGTGTTGTTTGAAAGGAATAGGCATGCCATGACTGTCTCACTCATCTCTGAGGACATGCATGTATAAAAGCACTTTATTTCTTCAGCAGTCCCTTAGTAAAATTCATTAATAAAAATTAGGCTACTTTATTATAAACAAGCCGCTGTATTTTTAAGTCTTCTTAAAGTCCTGTAAAACATTTTAATTGTATCTTAAATATTTTTTTCTTATTTTGTAAATTTTAATTTCAATAAAAATAAGGAAAAAAACCCCCAACAACGACAACAAAAAACCCCCAAAACATAAAGGCCAAGGAGTCCTTTGGAGTCCCATTAAATAAGCAAGCAAGGGGCATAGAGTGCAAATATAAGAAGTAGCTATATTAAATCTGACAGATTCTTTTTTTTCTCAAGTGTTATTTTAACACTTGAGAAAGCTTTGTTGAATATGAACTCTCTTATTTCCTCAGTTAAATGCTGCCAGCTTGGTTCTTTCCATGACTTTTTTCCTATAAATTCCACCTGGCTGCCATCCTCCTGCCTTGGACCATTGCATGTGCTCTGCTCCACAGCAAAGTTCACATGGAGCAGGGATGCCTGAAAAAGACTCCTGCCTGCTGCTCCACAGCATTAGCATTGGTTGCATCCCAAACTTTCCACACACTCATTTCCTTCAGGAAAATATCAGAACCACATCAGTGCAGCAGAATTTTGGAAATAAAACTGTGTAAATAGCAAAGTGATCTGTGCTCAGGTGCCTGCATGCCCATGGCTGAGAGGACGAGCTGTCTAGAGAATTTTGAAGTTAGACTTGGATAAAAGGTTTCACCCAATCACTGCACAGTGATATTTAGAAGACAATTGCTTGGAGATCACAGAGTTGTGTGCTGGTGAGCATCAATGAAAGCAGGCAAAATGAGCATTTCATACAAGTCAGTTATAACCTTTCCCTTGTCATAGAACTGGCAGTTGATCTAATTAGGCAGAGACAGTGAAAATGCAAAGCTGGCACCACAGATCTATGACAATATACACCATAGCCTATGTGTCAGCTCCTCTGCCTTTATAAAGGCTTGATCTGAAGCATTAAAGCCTTAGCAAGGACTGCTTTGGGCACAGAGTAAGATAACATACTTATGCTTCATGAAATGTCAATTTGTTACGAATAAAGTAAATTTAAAAAAACCCATAAATTAAGCATTCATATTCTACATATGATTTGAAAAAAAAAATAAAGCTTCTGTTGAACAATTGAACTGTGTCCCCAACACTCCTTGAAATATGGAGATTACTTCATCTGTTCATTCCTCTTAAGTATATCCATCTGGCAGCATAGATAACCTCTGTGCACCTGCTGAAAACTTGTTTTTTTAGGTTACTCTTTGCATTTTACTTTCCTGGGTGGGTGTCTGAGCAGTGTTCAATGCATATATGGGCATGAAAAAGGGCACCAGGCAGCAGTCCTGTGACACAAGTCTACCCTCAACAAGTAAGAAAAAGAAGCATTTCTTTATTTCTGGCTTTTCTGGCTTAAAGCAAATAGCACAGGGCACAGTCCATGGAGGCAAGACTGGGTAGAGAAAAGTGAACTGGATTTCTTCCCTTGTATACCATCTAGCAAGAGCTGGATGCACACACAGATACATACAGAGAGGAAAATGCAAAAACAAAAAACAAAAACAAAAACCAAACCAAACCAAACCTAAACAAACAAAACAACAACAACAACAACAACAACAACAACAACAACAACAACAACAACAAAAAAAAAAAAAAAAAAAAAAAAAAAAAAAAAAAAAAAAAAAAAAAAAAAAAACGCCCAAAATGGAGAGATGAATAATCCATAGCTAGAATAATTTTAGGTGCTAAATTTTAGGTTCTAAAAATTCACTTAAGAAATACAGGATTTTTAGATTTCCAAAGAGACTTGGGTATCTACTCATTCCTTCATCTGCCATTAGAAGTGCAGACCCTTAAAAATTCTCATATAATCCTGCCTACAGATACATGAGCTAAGTACAGACACCAGACTAGAGCCTATTCTAGAAGCAAAACTCTCACTGTGCTTTATCAAGGATGTTTCAGTGGGAGCATCCCCAGGTCTTGGTGAATTTATTTTAAGAATTCTTTGTAGCTGGGACTTGGTGCAGGGACAAGCATGCACGAAGCTGTTAAGTGAAATAGATGTTTTGTAAGAACATTCCCCTGCAGAAAATAAGACTGCCCAACTGAAGGAAATGGGTTATTCTGGAAGACCATTGGATTCACTGACAGCACAATCACAAAACCATTCCAATCTTTTCGGTAAATTATCTGGTTAAAGCAGAAGTGGTGCCATGTTACTGTTATATTAAGGAAGAGAAAATAGTGATGTGACTACAGGACTTGTTAGCCACTCAACTGATAGCCAGGGTTCAAGAAAACAAGCATTGAGAAAGAAAGGAAAAAAAATTCTATGGATGTAGAGATAGGTGATAGATAATTGCTAGGTAAATAGCTGTATACATTTAGATTGAAATATCTATTAATTTTGTGTATGTATGCTGCCTTTGAAAAGACAGTTTTCTTCTTAGAAAACTGTGTGGGTCACAACTACTCAGTTGATCTCAGTTAAGCAAGTGACATTGTAATCGACTGTCATACTATGAGACATTTCTAGTTAAACTGGAGGAAATAGAGATCACAACAGGACAAGGGCATAAAAGAGGACTAACCAACTTTTAGTGCTGACTTAAGAACTAAGCGTTGATGTAAAGTGTTGTACATCAGGGAGGTTCCTGTTCCTCTTCCCAGGCATGGATTCTTGGTGCTGATTTAGTGTGCATTTTTTAATGCGCTTGGTAAAAAATAGTTGATGTGGTGCTGATATGTCCTAGTGATACAGGGTTGGGAGGGAATATGACTCTAAAGGATGGCTGGGATGGAACACACAGGAAGAACCATGTGACGTTGTAGGCTGGAGTAATTGAAATTCAATACTGCAAAATGCAAGGTCATGCACTTACAGACTAATAACAAAAGCCTCTGCTACAGTCTAAGAGCTCATTTGTTAGAAATGACTGAGGAAGAGGAAAACCTGGGCATATTAACAAGTCACAGGATAACTATTAACTATCGAAGTAATGTACTTGCAAAAAACCAAATTGACAGGGACAGTATTTCTAGTGTGGATTAGGAAACAGGTTCATGCAGTAGGAAGCTGGCTTCAGCTCAAAGACAGTGCCAATATATAAAAAAAACCAAAAAAACAGTGGCACACATTACTTTAGTTTAAAATTGAAATATACTTGAAATCAGTAGAGCAGTGAAGTGGTCAAAAACTTTCTGCCAGTAGCAGGATCTGCTGAGATGGAAATTGACCAAATAATGAAAAAACTTATGTAATATGTATATATAAGGTCATTTGTAATATGAGGAACTAGACCTGATAGCCCAGCAAGCTTCTTCCAGCCTTCAGCTCAGAAGGATTTCTTTTTCTGCCCTCATGAGACCTGCAGTAGCTGCTTCCCCTCCTGTGCTCCCCAGAAGATCTCACTGGTGTAACATGATGCAGACCTCTGTGGCTCTGTGCCCAGCTCCCCCCCAGGACAAACCCATGAGCTCTCTCTGGCAGCTGCAGCCAGGAGGCTCAGTGCCACAGAGGCATAGACTCCCGGTGTGACAGGGAGGGAAGGGTCCTAATGCAGGAGGAATCCTCTTCATGGAGGATGCAGATGGAGAGACTTCCCCCATGGCTGGAAAAATATTCTCTTTTGCAAAGTGCTTGCAAAGGTGTGAATCAGACCTCTCTGCTGACTACTTTACATATATACATAGTTTCCAAGTATTTTATAGCATCAAAACAATTATAATTTTATATTTATAGGATTTTGGTCCCTGATAAAATTATTTTCAGAGCAACACTTTTAGTGCTACTTTCGGTTTCCATTCCTCCTTCATATTTACTATATGCAGCTCATTTAAAAAGTTATTAGTATATAAAATTGGATATGTTGCTGAAGATATTTATTTTTCTGCAAAGTTAAAAGTATTCATTGGGTATGAGCGTGCAGACCTAATACACTTGAAGAAGTAATGAGTTTTCATGGGATTAAATATATAGGGAAGTACTGTTCAGAGGAGGAGACTTAAAATCATGATGTGAAGATTGACAAACACCAGCAAAATAAAAGTGATTCCTCTGGTACACGGAAATGTTAGATGCTAGACATTGTGAAACATGAATGTACTGCCAATGAGTTCAATGTGAGGTTTGGTTTATATGTCTCCAAAGGCAGTTTGTTAGGAAGTGACTGGGGGGGATTAGTGAAAGGATATGAAACATTTTAGCTGTAAGTCACTAATTCAAATCCTCTCCAAGGCAGAAGTGAATAAAGACCTAAAGCGCTGGAATTGATGGAGTTGGTGCTACGGCTGATGTTAAAGTTATGTATGTGCTTAACAGCTTTGTTGGACAGAGGCTGCAAAGTCAATGTTATTTGTTGGCCCATGTGAAATAAGTTGATGTCCCTGATTCAATCCCACTAAGTCAGCACCAAAGGATTAAACAGCAATGAAGTGCTTTTGCACATCTGGTGCTTCTCCCACTGGAGCATGGCTGAGTGACAGGCAGGGAAAAGCCATACCTGCCTTGGGTAGAGAGGATTTTAGTCTCTAGTGCTGTAAATCTGGCACCTGTCACAAGCACTAAAGCTCACATTACATAGGACAAACCTGGGGCTTTGTTTCTTCTTAAATGTTTTCACAGCTACATCTAATCAATATAGTCTTCTCTTTGTTGTAGAAAGAAGTAGTAATTAACTTTCTGTCTAACACAAACACCCTCCCAAGCTGGCATAGAATTCTAAAGGAAGAAACCCATTTTGACTAAACTAATCAGTGTTTTTTGCCAAACTCATACAATTACTGAGAGTACAAAAAAAAGTATCAATGCTGCATATCTTTATTTTACTACAGGGAAACATTAAGGCAGTCACAGAAAGTCCAGAGAGACCTTGGTCAAGCATACATCAAGGTAACACTTTCAGGATTACATGGATGGAAATAGGTACTCATTGTAGGATTAAACAGCAATGTCACAGTTTTGTGATTTGCCTCTGGAGAAGGAAAGGAGATCAAGAGCTTTTATCGTGTTCAGGTGCAAGACACAGGAAATTAGGCTTGCTTTATAGACCATGATTTCCTGACTACACAAGCATAACAATAATTAGAAATCTTGCAGAGGAGATTATATACTGCAAATGCAGTTGTTTACCTCTAGGTTCCTATTGTGAGATGAGTTTTCCAATACCATTAGTTATACTGTATATTTTCCTTAGCTGAAACAGGAAGAAAAAAGTCTACATATTATGAGACTTCTGAAGATGCATGGCTCATGAAGTCAAGTAGACATCATAGGGCAATAAAAGAAATTAATTACCATAGAGGAGGTAGCATAATCAGACTATAACTGAATGAAATTCCAGAAAATAATTAATTTTATGGATATGACATTGGTATCTATCTATCTGCATGTATCTATCTATCTATATGTCACTTGTATCTATATTCCATTTTCTGTAGCTTTTTGATTGAAAAGTTCATGCAGATCAGAGGCACCATAACATCTCAAACTCCTGCTGTCCTTGGAAAACAAATCCAGAGAAATTTGAAAAAAAAAATCCTACCCAACTTAAAGAAGAGGATAAATATGTGAAATTATACTTTGCTTATAAAAAGACTGGACATATAATGGATTCAAAGGTGATGTTATCTGGCTTCGAAGAATCTGAAAAGCTTTTTAGTGACAACCAGAATAATTATTTAGAGGTGAAGACAATCTAACTTGAGACCTTGTGCTAATTGTTCACAGATAAGTGAATGGTAGAAATGCCAAAGTCGCATTTCCTTTTTAAATGGAAGCTACCAAAATTTTATTGATGACCAAAACATTTATTTGCTGTACCTACCACACATGGATGTTGTCAGATTTTCAACCACCACGTGATATTGTGTTCAGAAAACGCACAAACTTAAAATCTCATTACTGTAACATATCATGTCCAACACACTTAAGACAGCCTGTCAGTTTTCCAAGTGTTGCATTACAAGCTTGTTTTAGTTCAGCTGAGCCATTAGATTGTTTTAGAAATACACTGTGTGTATTATTTAGACACATGCCAACAGCAATAAGACGTTTAAGTATAATTGACAGCTGCCTTATCATGCAATGAATGGCAAGGTGTATGTCAGAGACAGACAGTCTTCAACAAACAGAAGCCATTGTACAGAGCAATGATAAGATTTCCACAGAATAAATGGTACAGTTGTATTAAAATTCTATCTGATTAGATTAATCAGTGAGCTTGAATTGAGAAGGCAAGTTCTAATAGCTTCCCTTTCTTTGATTAATATAATGTTAGTTATTTATCAGCCTTTGTTTGATATTTCACAATACAGATCCCATTACTCACTATATTTTTCTTGGGTTTAATATTAATTATAAGCTAATCATGATATGTATAAAATAGGATTAATTTCACCTTCTTTAATGATGTAATATCTAAATATCCACTTGTGTCACCTCAGAGTTCATTATCACTCTCTGGAGGACAATTCAGACTCTCAGCTTTAGGTACCATTTTCTCAGGTGAAGCAACCTGAATGATGCACTTTGATAGACCCTTAACTTTTAAATGGATAAAGTGAGATGAATGCTACCCATAGGGACAACCCTTTCATCCTTCGAAGGTGAGGATGAGATGACCTCTAGAAAAAGAACTCATTTAAACTCAGGTTTATAGAATAAGGGTAAAATAAATACTGGTACCTTCCAAACCATTGAGAGTTTCAGTACCATCCTCACTGGAGCCATGAGGTCACCCTGAGCCTTGATATGAAAGGCCATCACACACTGCCATCTTTTCTGTTAGCAACATCAGATGTGAAGAGAACTGTGACTATTGTATCCATTACATTATCATGGGATCAAAATTTTGGTCCCTTTTTGGCACCAACAAATGACAATGAATATGGAAATTGGACTGCATGGTGGAATTAGCAGTGGTGAGGACTGAGACCTCCCTGAGCACAACTGCTTTCATGTGCAGTGCATCTACAGACATCTACATCTGCAGATACATTACCGATATTTAAAACTATCCAGAGAGTATGCTGAACACTGCATTACTGGAAGACAATGAGAGAAAAACATAAGCCCTTACAATGGGAGTTAGTAGACGACATAAAGTTTCATTCTGGACTTGATTTAGACTTCACTTGTGTGGGGTGGTGGTATGGTGAAGAGTGAAAATGATGCCACATGAACTCAAATTGAGATATGTAAAGAAATATGTCCTGTATATTGGAATTACATTTTTTTTTGTTTTCTTTTGAAAGCAGTTTTGTATGCTTCTCAATAATAAAATTATTTTCACATGCTCAATACTGCAAGGTGAGAGGCTCAAAATGACTCTGGTGTATGTGCCTATTCCCTCTGCTGGAAGGAGATCCCTTTCAGTGAAAGATTAAAAGAATTTATCTGGGGCGTTTGTTTGTTTGTTTGTTTGTTTGTTTTGTTTTTGTTGTTGTGTTTGGTTTTTGTTTGTTTGTTTGTTTGTTGTGTTTTTTTTTTTTTTTTTTTTTTTTTTTTTTTTGTTTTTTTTGTTTTTTATGAATACTAGAATGATCTATGGCAATATTGTTGTAGTGGAGATGGTAATCTTCAAGTGACTAACAGTAAGCAGCGGCCAGGTCAACTTTCTAACTGTTTCAAACAGATCCACTGGTACTTTCTTCAAACAGTGGTACTTTCTTCATGATTTGGATTCCCAGAGGAGATTTTCAACTGTCATGTGAACAAGTCCTGGAAATATTGAACATTCAGGACTTGTTTTCCTGAGAAGACTTGAGTGAAAGATTTAAAAGTCATATGAACAGGAACCTCTCATTTTGGCTCTGCACTGTGGAATGCTCAGCATCTAGAAAAATCTATTTAGCTCTTATGTCTAGGGAAATCATTCCTTTATGAAGAAAATTAAACATCAGATTCATTTTATGAAAATGAATGTGAAAATCTGAAAATTGGTATTTAAATTTGCCTCCTTCCTTCACTTGTGCCAGGAGTTTTGTACCAGAAGTTTTGTGGTCTAGGAAAAAAATAAGCACAACTATTGGCACCCAGTCAGTTAACCTGAAGTCTGAAGCATAATTATTGTCTTATATGTGGTTTATTGATATTTGTTTAAATTATTTTAATGAATTTTTATTCAGGTTACATCAAATTCTGAATAGATTAATTCCCAGCTAAGAAGGACAGAATGATCAAAAGGAAGGAAAGATTATCCTATTGTCATCACTATTAGTGGGTTTATTCATTAGACAAAATTTTTTATCTTGCAGTTTGTTTTATGTAGAAAGAGAAATAAATTATGAAGAAAATAACAGTTTAAAAAGCTGTACATAATCTGTTTCCTCAAGCATGACAAGTCTGAACACAAATTTCGCCATTCACAGTCATCATAGTTGTTAGACAGCTTTCTACTTAAAAACGCTTATCCTACATCCTGTCACTGCAAGCACGGCCCTAGAGCCACAGAGCAGCTTCCTTCTTGCTGTGCTTCCTTCCCTTCCAGCTGTGCGAACTCTCTTCCCTTCCTCTGTCTGGGCACTTCGCTTTGCTGTTCAAAATCCAAACACATCTATTCAGGTAAGGATGATCCCTGAGCCACCTTACATTTGTCTCCAGATTGAACAGCGTTTTATGTTTATGTTTTGTTGCTTGAGATTTCTATTACTTCAGCTTCCTTCTCCTTTAACGGAGGTTAATGACTTTTCAAAGTTATCTTAAATGAAAGGTAGTAGTTAAGCCTAATAGTTCCCCTGAATTTTAATCAAAGCTATAAGAATGTTTTAAGACTTTCTGAAAGTAAGTTTAAAGTTTTACAGGCTATTAAATGTTAACCTGGCCTTTGACAGCAATAGTGTGGTTTCATCAGCTCACACTGTGAAGAATTAAGGAAGCCGGAGTGCAGAATGAACTTTCCATTCCCACTCACAACCACCACTACTCAATTTAGGTTCTAAATACTACTTATATATTACTGTGAGATCACTGGAAACCACAGGGAATCCTACTAGCAATCCTGCTGACCTACATCACCTCTTCCTCTGCTCTAAAATAAAACTAGCAGTAAATATTTCTCTGTCTTTCTGATAAGCTCAATGGGCTCATTACTGCTTTTCAGCTTGCTAAAGCTCATAATAAAAGTAGTAATAAAAAATTCTTAAGCAGACTTTCAATTTTATTCATACTACTTGATAGTACTGTGTTAAAACTCATATCATTGCGCAAATATGCTAGCAGTTTTTCAACTTGAACTGTTGAAATTAAAGCAAAGAGAGATGTATTTGGGCATGTTTTATGCCAGTAGGGAATGCTATCCTAGAATAGTTCTTTGTCAAATCCAGCTTTTAATAGAAGTGGTTGTAGAGCTCCCTTCATCTAGTAAGCTGACAGGTCTGGTGTTAAGTTTCATCCTGTCATGCTTACTTATAATCCTTGTGCCAAAATAAACCATTCCTTTCAGTCATGGTATTTCTGGTTTGCAAATAATTATGATGTTACCATACCCATCTTAAGTCTCATTTGGTCAATTTGAAAACATGTAGAATACTTTCCCTCTTTCCTTGTAAAGCAACTTTTCCAGTGTCTTTTCCCTCTACATTATATTTTTGTGAATTATTTACAATTAATCAGCATTATTCCAATATTCATTTTACCCCAGATTTTCCACAGTTTTTATTAATGCAGTGAGAACTGTTTCTGTGAGGAAGATGTTTACAGTACAAATCATCACGGAAAAGAACTAAATTTTATCCTAGCTAAATAATTTACCACAGAATATATAGATAAGCCCTGTTTCTTGAGTATGATACAAGAAAAATGTTTATGTCTGCCCAAGTCAGTGATTCCCAAACTCTAGGTCACAGCTGTGAGTAATTAAGGTTAGTGGGTTCAGGAGCAAGCAGTAGAGAGGGTGGTGGGTCAAAGGAAAAAAAAACCACGCAGTTTTAGCAATCACTGATGTAACCTATGTCTACCAGCCTACCATGCCTTCCAGAGCTCAAAGGAGCACTGCCATGGACAGGGAGTGCTTCTGATGGTTCCCTGTTCTCCATCAAACCCCAGCCTGAGTTCAGACAGCTGAGTCTGGTCCAGCTCATTCCTGGTATCTCTATTACTTGGAGAACAGAAAGAGCATGAGGATTACATCAATCTTCTTCCACTTCTCACATGCCTTCATCCATTCCTGTCTAACCCTTTTCCTCAGACATTTCCTTTCCACTGAAGGACAGGGCACTGATTATTTAGGAGTAACTTACTTGGTGTCTGCTCTATCCGATTCAGAGAAGAGGAAACAGGATAAATATATGCATGACACATGGGAAGGACATAAGTCTCAGTGTGCCTTATCCTAGTTGTTTCTAGGTACACAGAAAAAAAATCTGCAGGACATTTATATCACTTTTCATGATATCCCTTGGGGAACAGGCTCTGTTAACGATGTTAATTTTTTGCCTGTGTAATGGCTCTTCAAGTCTTGTCTGAGCAAGTGGTAACATGCATTCTCTTTTATTTTCTATCTTTATGATTCTCATGAGCTCTGAAATCTACCAAAACCTGAGTTGTTTTAATTTTCTTTGAAAATTAAGAGGGATCATCTATAGGAAGGATGCTTTGTCTTTGGAGAAATTGAGCTCCTGTCCCTGCATAGTGCTATCACAGCCTTACAGGAGTTCACATAACCATGATTTCTCTAGAGAGACCACATATAGGGCTACCACACAAACTCCTTTTCTTCATCTTCTCCTGCTACCAGACTCTTTCTCCAAATGTCTGATTCCTGACTGTTCAGGAATGTTGTTTTAGAAGCACTAAACCTTCTGTTTAGTTGTTCTAGCCATGCTTTTAAAAAGACTTGTAGTTTTTAAGTGGAATCAGGAGCACTTGGAAAAGTCTGGAGAAGAATCAAAATCTCTAAGAATCTCTTTTCTCTTTCTTCAATCTTTGTTCAGGGCTTTGCTACAATCCTGGCCCATGTCTTTGTTCTTCTCATGCTGACTCTTGCAGCCTTGCTTTGTTGTTACACATGCAATTCATCTTGTCTTAAAGAAATGTTAATATTCTTCTGATTTTTTTTTCTTTTATAATATAATAGTTTACTTCCCAGTCATCTTATATGTAAAGTTCATGCTTTTTTTCACTACTTTTAAATTTACATGTGAATCTGCCTCATATACATCCTTCTGTTTAGTTCCAGCAATGCTTAAGAAGGAAAGAAAAACTGGCACATTTTAAGCCTAGAAAAGGCTGGATGAGAAGGATCAAATAATTCAATCAAATAATAGAACCATAGAAATGTTTAAGTAAGAAAAGACCTCTAAAATCATTGAGTCCAACCATTATCCAGCACTGCCAAGTCCACCACCAAACTATACCCCTATTGGGATATGCCACATCCATTGTCTTTTAAATGCTCCCAGGGATGGTGACTCTACCACTTCCCTGGCCAGCCTATTCTACTCCTATTCTATTGCTTGACAACTCTTTTGACAAAGAAATTTTTCCTAATACCCAACTTAAATCTCCCATGGCACAACTTGAGGCCATTTCCTCTTGTTCTATCACTTTTTACCTTCAGAGGCTGATGCCTACCTGACTACAACCTCCTTTCAGGTCTCTCCTGAGCCTCCTTTACTCCACACTAAACAACTCCAGCTTTTCCAGTCACCTCACATGACTCATGCTCCAGATTCTTCACTGGCTCTGTTGCCTGTCTCTGGACTCACTCCAGCATCTCTGTGTCCTTCTTGCAGTGAGAGCCCAGAACTGGACACAGGACTTGAGGTGTGCCCTCACCAGTGCTGAGTACAGGGGACAGTCTCTGTCCTACTCCTGTTGGCCGCACTGTTACTGATCCAGGCCAGGATGCCATTGGCCTTCTTGGCCACCTGGGCACACACTGGCTCATGTTCAGCTGCTGTCAACCAGCACCCCCAGGTCCTTTTGCATCAGACAGATTTCCATCCACTCTGCCCCAGCCTGTCCTCGCAAGGGTTTGTTGTGAGCCAAAGGCAGGACTCAGCATTGGGTCCCGTTGAACTTCACACCACTGGGCTCAGCCCATCCCTCCAGCCTGTCCAGATGCCTTTGGAGAGGGGCAGATCGATGCTTCTGCCCAATGTGGTGTCATCTGGAACTGACTGAGGATGAACTCGATACCCGTGTCCAGAGGACTGATAAAGATACTGGTATCTTTAAAATCCAAAGGATACCATTTCTTTGCCAGAGAGGTCTGTGTTTCCTATGACCATTGCCTAGCACAACATAGATCAGTTAAAGCTTGACAAATGTTTTAATTTAAACATTTCAAGTGAAAAGAACTATTTGTTTTTAAAATAAAGCTTTTGTACTCTTTCTATGCCCTTATTTGTCCAGATACTTTAACAACTTTTTAAACATTTTTTTTTCTCTTCCTCCCTCCCGCCCCCTTTTTTTATTTTTCCCTCTTTCTTCCCCCTGCCCCCCCCCTTTTTTTTTTTTTTTTTTTTTTTTTTTTTTTTTTTTTTTTAATCCCCCTGGGAAAACGAGCAAATGAAAGTGGTCTGGGATGTTTTATCACTTTTTGAATTTTTGTTTCTGACACTTTGTAACTTTTCAAAACTTCCTCAACTTTGGAAAAAGTAAAGCTCAAAGAAGTAAAATGAAACTCTGTAACTTTGTTACTTTATAACTTTTTTAAAAAGTAGAAAAGGTATTTAAAATGTGACAGAAAGACAGAATTACAGAGTTTCAGTTTTCTGTTGCTTTACACTTTTCCAGAGCTAAGAAGGTTTTTAAATTTACAAAAGTGCTAAAAGGAAAATGTGAAAAATAAGGAATAGGGAGAATAGAGGTCATAGTTTTTAATGCATGTTTTACAGAATGGGGAAACTTTGGGACAAAAACATAGGACAAAGAAAAAAGAAAAGTCAGATCTGAAGCTATGCAAAGAAAATTGTATAATTTGATACAAAACAAAAGAAAATATTTCCATTTATTATTCATGCATTTTCTTAATAAATGCATTCTCCCTTATGACTAAGATCCGTGGATCAACTCAAAAGCATTCTACAAGGTCCCAATTCAGAAAAATGCATATCCATATTTATCTGTACATTTACCAGGTTGCAGTGTCTGGCACTTGGTTGGAGGCTGTAAATAGCAGTGAATCTTGTTTGTGAAGGAGACAGAGCATTCTCAGAGGTCTCTGCTGCAAATGTACTTCCCCAGGCACTAAATTTAAATGGGAATCCCATCACCCTCTAGCCCAAGAGGAAGATACATTTCTTTGATGCTGCCATGATTTATACAAATAACTGTAGGACAGTAAATATTGCTGTGTGCATTTTTGCTTTGTCTGCCTCCATGAATCTTGTGCTGAGTGCTTGTGGTCCAACTCCAGCAGCAGAGAGATGGATCTGCCCAAGCCCCGGGCAGCTCTCCAAAGGCCCACAAGCTGCAGCCTCAGAGAGGTGCCAGAGACAGATCTCTCATAGAAAACCAATTTTTCTAGGAAGAAACTATACAAATTATGTAACTTTGAGCTAAACATAGTGATCCAAGTGATGTAAGGCCCCTCTCCTGTAACCTGCCTGAATCACCAGAAAACCAAGACATCTGCTCTCTGTGGTGCTCACTTAACCCCAGCTGGGCAGGTTGTGCAGCCGTTCCCACCAGTGCTGGGGGAACCTCCTGTCCCAGCACAGGATTTTAATCACCTGGATTGTTAGGCAATGATGAGCTTCCTGACACCAAAACCACTTTACCTCCTCAACAGGGATCTAGGTGTGTATAGATATCCTGAATAACACCTGAAATCCGGAAAGTTCAAGAGATCCAGGAATCTACATCCCAAAATAATTGTTGAGACTTGCATCAGGGGAGTTTTCACAGGGCAGGAAGGTTCCCTGAGGCTCACTCTGTGGCCTGGGGGTTTGGGAGGGGTGGTCTTGTTTCCCTCACAGGCTGCTGGAGCCCAGCCACACACAGCCCCTATGCACAGAGTCTTTACAGCCCACCTTATGCCTGGGCTGCCTGCTGGGACTGGAGGAATGTTTTCATCTTGCTCTTGAAAACAAACCCGAAACTGCAGTCACGTATGATTGTATAAAAATGACAAGAAAGTGACTGTGTAGAGTTGGATTTATTCAAATTCATTCTGTACACATTAGCTGTAAACATAAAGAAAAAAATACAAATGTGGGGCACAGGGTGTGTGTTTGTTTTTCAGATGACAGCGCTTATTGCTTTTACCTGTGAAACTGGAAAGATCATAGGAGATTATTCAGATTATTGGGTAAATAATGCATGTTTAAGAATATGACCCTGACTGTCCCTTTTGCTGGTTCTTCATTTTGTTGAATGGTTTATTTATAGCATGTCTGTGAATCCAGCCCCTTCTGAGGGTGATGTCATCTTTCTCATGTATTACACATGCTGCACCCCAGGGAAAAAGGCAGCAACATGATTCAACCTTTTACTATTTCTCCTTCCTCTTAGTATATATATTTTACATACATATTTGTTTCAAATGTCACTGAAGCACCTATTTAAAAATATACATTTATAGGAAGAGAGGAAAAAATAACAGATGTCTGTTCAAGTTAATTTTCTCTGTTACTGACATTTAAGATATCAGGAAAACTATACTGTTTGTGCCATTCACTTAAGCTTTGTTTGTAAAGAATTCCCATAGTACTTTACATGTCTGATGGTTAACACTTAGCTTTGGAGAGATTAGTGAAGCCAAGGTGAAATGGTGATTGAGTGAAATAGTAGCAAAAAGACTGGAAAAGAGAAATAAGTGCAACACCCACTCTCAACAAACAAACAGACAAACAAAATCAACAAAACCAAAAAACAACCCCAACCTGCTATTTTCCTAACTGGAAAAAAAAAAAAAAAAAAAAAAAAAAAGGATTTAAATTAATGATATTATCTCAGTAAGAGGTCATTTTAAAAGTTATTTTATTTACATTTGTTGGCATTTATTACATATATGAAATATTTAAACCTCTGAATCACATCAAAAAGTTACTGGAAAGGAGGATGACAAAAACTGATTAGAATAACTTTTTGTGTTTTGGAGGCAACCTATTTCTCTACACTGCACTGGGAAATCCATCCCACACATCAACCTCCCAGCTGAGCACAATATAAGCAGCTCTCAGGAGACAATGAAAATTTCCAGTCCCTGACAACTTTTATGAGCTGGGATTTCATGGATGCCCTTTAGTAAAAAGCTGTGGCTTCCCTTGAAGAGAACATTTCTATTCTATTTCTACCCTGTCAGTTGTTACCAGATACTCCCTCTGTTTAAAAGCTTGTCAAAACTTGTGATGGAATCAAACTTCTTTTTTTCTGCAACTGTAATATTCAACGCATCTTATATAGATAAAATTAAATGCCTGCTTTAAAGCACAATCCACACAAATTAAAGTGAAAATAACTTTTATAATAATGTATTTATACATGGTATTTCGAGTACTTGCTTTATGTTTCACACAAAAAACCAAAATTCAGAATTCTGGAAATCTTTTCTAAAAACCTTTTTGATATATATCGCCTCCAACATCCCAGTTCTTTCACATGCAAAAAGGACATTAATATGAATGAGAGTGATTTGTAGGGCAAGGAGACACCCAGAATCAAGATGCATTAAAAGGTTCTTAAGAAGAGGATTTTAGATAGAGGGAAAAAAATCATGGAATTATTCAGTGTGTATGCATTTGACTAGGCTATCCTAATATAAAGCATACAGTAAGTATTTTCTGACTCTTAATGCAATATTCTAAACCAGTGGCTGTTGGACCGAGTAGTGAATATCTCTTTTAAATCATCTGTACCTGAACATACTTGAGTTAAAATTGATTAATGTTTTATTTCTTATATATTCGTAATGTTATATGTATATATGTATAGATACACTTCAAATTTTATAGAGTAAAATATATATTTGGCCAAAAAATTCTTGTATTATCACTGAGGAAAATAGCTAGCTAAGCTTCAGATAAATGTATAAGGCTCTGTCTGAAAAGACTGAATCCATTAATGAACTGAACTAATAGGTCAAGAAAAGTAATAGCCAAATAAATATTTTATTAGCATTTTGTGAAACTTGCTAATGGTTAAGGCTACTAATCCTACACTAGTGGGAATTTGTATTCAATATGAGGTCGTTATTCAATACATATTTTCTCCAGTTTCATACAAAGTGATTTTCTGAGCGTGACTGGACAAAGGTATTTTCACATTAATTAAGCATTCTAGGATACAATGGATGAAATCTGCTGCTGTTCTAACTTTTTTCTGGTTAAATGATTGAGGGAATCAAACAGAACTATATGAAAATACATTAAAAAAGAGTCACTCTTATTTGCAATATATTTTCATAACTGAATTTTCTCTTGAAATCATAAGTTATGGAAAGGCTGGTGTTGGGCAGTAGAAACATTCCTTAGCTCAAGATCTTATTTTCCACAAGTGCAGTGTGGAGACTCAGCCTTCCAGGCACCTCCAGTCAGTTAGGAGAGGAGTTGTTTGTGAATGCCAGCATGGATGTGGGATTAGAACGGATGTGGGATTGCATGTCCCTACCCTCATCATTTGTAAATCCAAGTTTTGACATTCACTTTTTGTCTTTCCCTCGGAGTCAAGTCTCTCACCATGAGAAACTGGTGGAGATGGGAGTTGCCATGTGCCCCATGTGAAGCTGGGAGTTACACAAGGCAGCCTCCTGGTACATCTTGCTGACTCGTGCTCTGGGTATGCACATTTCTCAGAAACTGTTTAACCAGGGCAGATCCCCACGGATCGAGCACCAGAGGCAGCTTCTCAGTGTTCAAGGCACACTGGAAATTACCCTGTTGAGGCAGCCCTTTCATACTGGTGCTAAAAAACAGAAAATACAGAGCTCAGTGAGCAGCTCACTACAATTGTCTGTCTTGCCTTTCTCTTTCAATTTTGTTAGTTTTCTTCCTGTTGTTTCCAAGTCAAGCCTGCTTTACACTGTTTTTCCTGCCTGTGTCTAAGTACAAACTCAGATGGTATTTATTCTGGTCAAAACCACCATTAACACCAGTGGAACATTTTTAGATTAAGAAACCACTGAACATCAAAAAAATGCATGAAATTGGTTGCAGTGCAGATGCTCCATTTTAATTCAACACCAGTAAAACAACTCAAATGAGTCCCAAATTTCTATCATTTATGCTTTTATAGCTTTAGTTTCATCCCTTATCCTTAGTATTTAAAAAAGAGGAAAAAAATGCAAAAAATTTCATGTTTGAAGACAGGAATTTTTATGATTCAGTAATCACTGAGGGCACACCGTAACACTGATATACTGACCAAGGGAGCATCCCTTTCTCACGACACTAAATCAATTTTACTAATTTATGTTAATATTTGAGCACGGAAAATACTTAATGATTCTCTCTTATCTAGTCTGGATGGATTGATTTCTTTTCCTAAGAGTGCAGTTTATGAAAATATTGTCTAAACTAACTGTGAGAGTGCTAGAAGAACACAAACTGTATGATTCTTATGTATAATTTAAAAAGCAATTTCAAGGCTCCAGTTCTATAGCTGTTCAACGTATAAAATTCTCACTCAGCTCTGCAGTTGGAGGAGATTCAATAGAAGTGATTTTACAATTGATTTCAGTAGGTGTTTTGACTACAAGGGAAGAACAAAATTGGCAAACAATGTTTGTAAACTGATTTTGGATTCTTGGGAGTGAAGGCACTACAGTGTAAATTGTTATCATTTTTATGAGCTGGAGCACTCATCCTATCTGAAATTCTCTAAGAAATTGCTGAATTTTAAAGAATTTTCATCCATAGTCTCATTCTTTGCTCCCCCTGTTAAGAATGAGCACCATGTAAACAGGAATGCCACAGTTGTGGAACTGACACTGTATATAATGAGAAGTGGTACATGTCAGTAATAGAGCAGAAGAGGTTTTAGGGCAAATTCCTTCTTGCCTTGCCTTTAATCTCATGATTTCTGCATTCCAATCATATATAGAGGTGACAGCTTCTCTCTGGGACTATTCCATAGATTGAGGTTTAGGTATTCTCCAGCATTATAGGGGATTTATGGTTAAAATCCTGCAGAAATAGGGTTTGTAACCTGTAGCTGTAGTAAATTAAACCAAGGTCTGTTCCCTGGCTCAGAAGCCAGCTGGCATGATCTGCCCACATCTATGCTATTAAACTCTCTTTCCAAAACAGAATGTCTGAATCCAAACTGCCTGTTGGGAATGATCTTTGGCCCATGTTAATTTCCAAATTGTTCCAGTGATTTTTTGGAAGAGTGCTAGCATTCACCAGCCAAAACCATGTCAGGGATTTTGTCTTCTAGCAATTCAACAATACAGACAACTGAGTTCCAGTGCCTGGACTATGTGCTGACTCTGCTGTAATTTTTTAGTCTAGATGTGCTTTCTATCTATTCCTGGTGGTTTTTTTATTTCCCAAGCACATGCTCTACCTACAGGATAACATATCAATGGAAAGTATATATGATCTGTCATCAGAATAAAACTATTAACTCTTTGAGTCCTTGAGTGGACAGACATATCTAATGTGAAATCCTGAGTTAGATGCTGGGGACACCAAACACACCATTTTTCAGTGAAGCTGAAGACAGCTCCTGGTCCAGCACAAAGGGTGAGTTTAGAAATCTACCATGGATGGCCAGCTGATGCCAGGTGTCTAACTTCTAGGCACTGTACTACTTGGGACACTACTCTCATGGCAGTATATGTGCCTCAAAGGATTTGAGTAAATTTGCATTTTTTCCTACATCGTTCCTTAACTTTGCATGACTGATACAGCAGTTTTAGTAAAGTTTGCTTAATTGCATTTGTGCATGAAAGGCTGTGATATCTGGCAATATCTGTTCATTTATGTAAAAAAAACCAACAAACCCCATGCTCAGGAAAATGCTAGTGGGAGAACATGTGTGCAAGAGATTGATATGGGGAAAGCAAAGAAAAATACTTTTGAAAAACTACTGCCATAGTTGCTCAAATATCTTTAGCATTATTGTAAATATTTTCCATTTGTATGTAACTTTGTATATATTTTACTTGTCTCCCAAATACAAAATGCACTTGTGCAAACTAGATATTTTACATCTATTTTACAAACTTGATATTTTACAATCATATGTATGATTTACATATTACTGACTAATATAGTGGAAATATGTAAAAATGTCTACTCACAAAAAGCTCTCCTTTGGGGCTGGAAAAGTCTCAAGTCATCACAGCTACATTAGGATTCACATTTCAAACATGCAGTTTTCTGGAGGAGGTGATGATGGTATTTTTGCTGTTATTTTCCCTTTTACAGATATTAACATGCAACCATTCTGTTTGTGGAACAATTCACATCAACTTCAGGCAAAATGAGGATGGATAGTTTTAGCAGTTTAAGTAGGTGGTTTTCAGAAATCTAGTTGAATTCAATGAATTTTTGCAACACTATTGACTTTAATAACCCACAGTTGAGGAATGACCACAAATAGCTGAGGAAAACAAAACTGTTTTCAAGTTATGTTTCAAAACTGTTTTCAAGCCCATAGCCCAAAAAAGAGATAGTGATCACATTTTCCAAGGGCAAAAACATGTGGGCATTTCTTATTGATTTGCTACCCATTTTCTACTCTTGAAAAAGTGTGGTACTGTCAGAGGAGCAGTTTGCTTCTGATTCCTGAAGAGTATGAGCACTAAAATTCAAAGAACAAGGTGAGTGAAATTAGGTGAATGAAAGGCAGGCTTTGAAGAGATTTAGGGAATATTATTACAATAAGATTATGCAGACAAAGGAAGTCTCATCAAGTAAAGGCTAGGCTCAAGTGTAAGCTACTTTACAGACACAAAATCGAAGCTCTTATAGTACTGACTTGAGAAAGCAAATCTCAAGACTAATTTGTTGCATATTTATTTATGCATATTTGGTGTCTTAGAAAAAACCCACCTAGTTGTACATGTGAAATGCCAGAATGTCACATTGGTATCAAACTTAGCAGGAAAATTATAATTGAGATCTAGATGTTCTTTTTCATGATGCCTTTCTTGGATTATCTTGTTCTCGTGTACAAATGAATCCTGCTTCATTCCCTGTGTATACTTCAGTATTTGTTAACCCTATATTTTGAGAAAGCATGACCTGTATTTTAAAGTATCTATGTGAGTCAATTTTGCCTGAAGATGATCATCATCTTTTAATTGAATTTGTAGAATCTGATCTATCATAGATATGCAAAAATCAGATTAATGCCAATAAATGTGGGATTTCAAGGGAAAGGGCCAAGATCCTTTTATTCTGACTGTTGTATGAATTATTTTTAGAGCTGGAGATATTTGTTAAGAGTGGTTTGCTTGTCTGGATTTGTGTGATTTCATTCTGGTTTGGTTTTGCCATATATTTGGGTGAGGGATCTTGGGGGATTTTTTACTATTCTATCAAAATGTTAATAGGCCATAAAAAGATTGTCTTAAAACTTACAAAACTCCAGGGACAACACTTTAAGTCCAACAGATGAAAATGTCAAGAAATTCTCAGGACCTAAAGTTACAGATTTTAACGGACACTATACTTTAGTCCTTTAGAATGGTCCAGCCAGCAAGTAATTTTAATGAAAATCCAAATACATATGTGTGTGCCTGTATTAAGTCTGTAATGATGCAAATGTGTGTAGGTATCTGTGTGGGTCTATGTTACCTACAGTCCATGTTTTCACGTATTTCTTCTAGGGTTAGATCTGACATTCAAGCTTGAGAATATTGTATACAAACTGAAAGGCCAAGTATTTTTTTCTCCCGAAACATGTGCTTCTATCCTTTCTTCCATAAAAAACTGAGCGAACACCCAGGCTGCACAATACCTCTACAGTGATGGTTTTAAGATGTGATAACTTTTGGTTTACCAATCCAAAACCACTTTCAAACACTAGATGTGGAAAATTCTCAATGTGTCATGCAGAAATTCCCCCTGGCATGAAGACTCAGTATAGAACCGAAGCTTGACTTTCCAAAGCAGTAATAACTGTTCTCACTCAGAGGGAACCTAAGAGAAGACTTCAGCTAGACACATTTGAGACAGCATGGGGTGATCTTAGTCTGTTCTAGGAGATTTCTAGCTTGTCTTTGGTTAACTGTGATAAAACTTGAATAAAAAATACTCTATAGAAATTAAAACAACCAACCAACCTCCACCTCCCAACCCTCCAACAAAAGACCAAAGTATCATGGAATACTCTCAGAGCATTGTTTCAATATTTTCTAAAATACCTTAAAAATGCTTTTTGAAACTTCTTTGATATGTACAGAAAGGATAGTGGTATGGTGGCTGTATATAAAGATTTTATTTCATTGATTTACAATTATCAGCTTAAACTTCCTATGTTTACTATGACATGTCACATTCAAACCCTTATTTCACATCACATCTCCATTCACACAAAAATATACTACTACAACAGACTCCTGAAATTATATAGATTGCTTTCAGTGTTCTCAATAGGTCTGATAAGTTAAACAGAAATTGCTTGTAATCCAAGAATTGCTTTTTGAAGAAATGAGCTATTCAGCTAACTCGTGGGATAAAGGAAAAACAGGAAAAATGGGAAGAGCTGTCCTCAAGAGTCATACAGAATTCTCTGGAACTTTTTTATTTATTGAGTTTACTCTGCCCAGGTCTAAAGGTTTCTATCAGCTACAGCTGAAGTTGACTAATTTTTTTTCTATTATTTCCTGGGTAACCAACACCCATCCCCCCCACCCCAGCAGAAAGGAAGGTATTATCAGTTGATACTTTCAAGCTTGTGTAAGCTTGAAGAAGTACAGACATTAAATACAATTGAGAGATGTGTCTTATATATTTTTTGGGATATAGGAATATGTCTACTAGGGTAATTTCTGCAATAGATGGTTTGTATTAATTACAAATTTTGAATTTGTAACAATATAACTCCATCATTTCTATAAAACAATATTTAATATACAACAAACTTCCACCACATAAACACATTAAAAACACCTTTTTATAGTTTCAAGAATTGATTACAGGTTTCTCATAAAAACATTTTCATAACTAGAATCTTAATACAGAATGATTTTTTCTATGCCAAAATACATTTAGATGGTAAATTGTTTGTAGAAAAAGATACAGAGAAATGGAGTTTGCTGGCATGTAATCCATTTTATTTCATTCTTTCATGGTCAACTTTAAAGCAAAGTTAAAAATGTTTGTCATAAAATATTTTATTGGTTTGTCCAGAGTCTTAACCAGAAAAGAAGAAGGAAGCTAATTGACTTATTCTGTGTTTCAGTGTCTCTCAGGTGTGCCCAGAACAGCACTTAGTACACGTTACCTGGACCATAACTACCTGTCGAGTTTTTGTTTTTTTTTTTGAAAGATATAACATTCCCATTAACTTTCAGCTTTAGGTGCCCACAGAACGAGGAGTGGATTCACTGTAACAGCTGAATTGCATTTATCAAATGCAACACCAGAAAAAGAAAAATCCACATAAAACCACATAGGAAGATTGATCACACATTTTTATTAGAGTCTTTTGAACAATTGCATTATGTTGTTCCTTTATTTAAAAACTCTTGCAAAAAAAGACATTGGAGTGGACTGGTTTCAACCCTGAGCATTAACACTGCATATCAAGTACTGTAGTAAAGAAGCTGGTTAAGTTTGTAGCACTAGCACAAGTCACTGATATTAATCCTCTAGGTGATCAGGTTTTTACAAAAAAAATACATAGTTTTCAATAAATAATGCTTAATTTTACAACTTTGATACAGCAATGTCATACACTGTTTTGACACATACTAAACTCTGCATGCTATATAGTCTACTAGAAGACAAAACTTTGCCATGCATTTTCTTTTTCTAGTGCTAGAAAACACTTTGTCCTCCAGTGCATTGCCTCAAGCAGCCTTACCATCTTCCTTCTCTCACAGCAATAGGCCGTGCACTGGCATGCAAAAACCTCAAGAAAAGGTTTCCCCCCCACCATCACTCAGACTTCTAAACAAAAGTACTTTTCAGCTTTTCCCCCCAAGACCTGGAGTGGCTATGAAAACTAATTTCATGTGGCCTTGAAAAGTCTTTGAAATTACATATTTTAAAAGTGTCATGCTTGAAAAACTGCTCTAAAACATTCAATTTCCCCCACCTGTGGCCATCATGCAACATCATTGAAATGTTGTAACCATCAAAAGTCCCACATTGGAAAACAGGCCTCCATTTTAAAACAGCCCACCAAAAAATAAAAGGAAATAAGAAAAAAAGTATCACAGCATTTATGTAAAGACTCCAAAACGCCAACATATGTACAAGAGCAAAACCAGATACAAATTGTAAATGAACTAACAATGGCATATAACTCTTCTCCCTGGCTTTGCCAGGAGTTGAGGCAAGTTGGTTTTGGAGATAAGCAGGACGATGGAAACAAAAACAAATTGTGACAATGGGAGTTCCCGGATTAATCATTATTACTTGATCAAATTTCTTCAAGCAGTAAATCAATGTCTTGATTTTACTGGAAGCGTGAATTACCAAAATCTAAAGTCTTAATCAATAGTTCTAAATCAAACCTACCTCTGAACTTTCACAAGCCTTAGAATTTTGGCACCCTTGCACTTTTTCATCCTGCAAGATTGCACTTCACAGAAAATCCAGATGTAACTAACCACAAAAGAAGAAATTTGATTAATTAATAAGGATTGAAACCTCCATTCTCACACTTCCAGGTTGTTGTTCATCATTGAAAACCATTCACCCCTTCTTATCCATATTGCTTTAGGGGTTTCCTTGTATCTACAGAAGTCATTCCTTTTAAATTGCTGTCAATCACAATTTTTCTAAGAGTTTTTAAAATATTCCTATCTTTGCACTGGCATAAGTATTGGGTTTTTCTAAGAGAATCTCACCCCAAAGAAGGTATTACTTTTATACATGAAATATTACGAACTTTTGCTTCCCTTTTTGTAAGTCATTCTACATTTTCTGCACATTTGTGCTTTATATTGAATATAAAAATAGGTCTTTAAAACTCTATTTACTTTAAACTCACTAAAAAACTACTTGCTTGTGAAATTCTCTTACAAATTCACTGCATCCATGTAGAGAAGATAAAACTAATTAGGCAGTTAATTGGTATAGGTAGTGTGCAAAAAAATTAAAAACGAAAACAATCACAGCCTTGGATGTGAATGAGGGGAAAGGAAAACAATCAAAGAAATACAACTGTCTAGTAGGGGAAATGTAAGGCAACTCATTGTATTAAGTTTTTGTTGTTTATTTTTTCCTGGCCTTTCTTACAAATGAAGGTTAGGAGGAGCTAAGACACCTATCCTGCCAGCAGCCCTTGAGGCAAAAAACTCCCATTAAGCTCAATGAGAATTTTTTTATTTTTATTTTTTTTAACCAGAGCAGGTTTAAGGCCTTACTAGGCAACAATTGTGAAGATGTAAAACAGAATTCATGAACTGTTTTGATTATCAAACACCCAAAACTTATATGGCCCTGACTTTGACCCCACACCAGTTTTCCCCTGGTGTAACAACAGAGTTGCACTTTCCTCAAAAAGGCAGGAGTGAAGGATCATACTGCACGCATGCAAATCACATTCAATAGACTTGAAGTTTCATCTGAATGTCAGTGAATACCTAAAAAGCATGTAGCACTTAAAGGACTCTTGGAATGAGCCTTTCTACCACATCTGTGAAAGACTGCACTTCAAGAAAGAAAATATTTCTTAACTGTGGTTCTTTTAAAAGGAAAGGAGAAATGAGAGTAAAAACATCAAAAAGGTTGCAAAAAAATTCTCTTTAAAGATAAAAAGAATCAGCATGTTTGATTAGGTTTTACATTGAGTTGACATCCTCAGTGTTAGTAAAAAAAATTGTCTTTCACCATAGAAAAGCTCATTTTTCTCCCTCCTATCACTGAGTTCTATTACACGTGGAGTAGTATTGTACAGAGACAAATGCAAGGAATGTGGGGAAAAAGGCCACAGGAGATACCAGGCCTGCAACAGGACTGCTCTAGCATGTCAACAAAGATTCCTATGAACACACACACAAAAAAAAAAAAAAAAAAAAAAAAAAAAAAAAAAAAAAAAAAAAGGAAAGAGAAACAGAAGGTATGCATATTATTAATGACAAAATAAAAAAGAGTAGCTTAGCAGATGCTAATTCTCATGAGTAGAAGATTGCTTTTTACTCTCACTGAGATCAGTAGGAGCTTAGGCATTCAACAGCATCAAACTTCAGCCCTAACACCGAGTTCTGCTTAAGTTCTGACTTAAACTGAACACTACCTAATCTTTCCTTGAACAATATGCAATAATAAACTCTAAAATAAAAGTAACTCAAGTGTTTGGCCAAAAAAAAATTGTTTCCCTGCACCATACACCTTCACTCAAAATATTCCTCTGATAAAGTACAGCCAAATTCCCATTTAGAAGAAAGAAAAGATATACTT
Organism: Zosterops lateralis; assembly: GCF_965231275.1. Lineage (NCBI taxonomy): Eukaryota > Metazoa > Chordata > Aves > Passeriformes > Zosteropidae > Zosterops > Zosterops lateralis. The sequence goes on along the minus strand of NC_139764.1, from coordinate 96,858,098 downwards.
CTGAGTGGGTATTATATTCTTTGACTAAAGTAGACCTGTTGCTCTTTTAAAATATGCCTGACTGCTCTTTAATTGGATTATCTAAATCAGCTATCCTTGAGTAATATTTTAAATGGTAATTTTAAAAACAGCTTCCAAAAATATATGCAAGTTAAAACTTTTGTAGGCTGAGACACAGACCTTATTACAATGCAAACCAAATGCAGCCTGTATTTGACCATAATCATTCATAACTCATTGAACATCTGTAAAGCACAAATGTTTAATGACACTGCCTATTATCACTTTAATAAACAAGGATGCATATCAGAAGAAAGGGACAGAAAGAACAAGTCACCCTATCCTCATGATAGCTTGAAGAATTGCTAAGAGAATTTTGGCTCAGTTTTAAGATTTAGAACCTGATCAACTTACTCCATCACCCTAGCCCAAAATGGGATTTTTGATAGCAGGATAGTGAATGGCTAGGCTAGAGCACTTCAGTGTATCTATTTTCTTTCAGTCTTTTGCCTTAGAAGAGATAAATGTCATTTGTTTTCAATCTGATTTCTAAGTTATTACATGGAGAACACACTAATCATTTGAGACCAAAAACTGAAAATTCAAGAAACTCTGTTTTATTGAGGACTATCCATTGCCAAGGATATCTTGTATATTGAATTAAGTTTGTTTTAAAACACAGTTTCTCATAAAGAATTATCACAATGCAAGACATGAATTTGAGTTCCCAGATATGCTATATCTCTTTTCTGATAGCAAAGATTTAGGCCAAACAACTTTTATTTAGAATCATGAGTGTTTTATTATTATTATTATTAGAAAGAGATCAGATTATATTAATCATTTTACTACCAGTTTAACTAACCTAAAGTAAGATATCTCACCACTTAAATGCCTAAGAGTTGTCTTTGATTAAACATAACATGCATGCAGGTTTTAATGTTATGTTTTATTATGCCTTACAAATGCGTATGCAGGATTTTCATTTCAGCAAGTCTGAAAGCCTGTAGCAGTGGTTGCCACCAAAATACCAGCACAGTGAATTGTCCCTGTAAACAGCTGGATCAATAATTAGCGGAGAAAAAAAAGAAAAAAAAAAAAAAAGTAGTAATAATTTACCAATGCCTATCAGATAAAAAAGTAAACTTCTTGAGAAACAAGTTTCCACCTCGTGAGTCTGTTTATTGCCATCAGCAGCTATTTCAGAGCACGCAACTGAAATCCGATGGCTTCTAAAGTCAAAAAAATGAAATAAAAGTTTAAAAAAAAAAAAAAAAAAAAAAAAAAAAAAAAAAAAAAAGCACACTGTCAAAGTCTGCTCGCCTACAGCCGAAGCTCGTACCCCCCTTCCCCTGCCCTGCCTGCCCGGAGCGGCGGGCGGCTCTCCGGAGAGGCCGAGCGCTGCCCGGGGCGGAGGAGATGCAGCACCGCTACCCTCAGCATCCCCACCTCGGGTCTGGCCCGGGCTATTCACCACTAACGGGAGCGGGGGAGGAAAAAGCCCAGAGGGCAGAGCCCGGGAGAAGCAGGGGGCCGAGCCGCCTTCCCGGCAGCGCCCAGAGCGGCCCCGGCCCGGCGCGCCCCCCGCCCGGAGAGCGGCCCCGGGACTCTCCCTCTCCCTCTGTCCCCGCCGGCGGCAGAGCCCAGAACAGCCGGGGCGAGCCCGCCTGAGCTGCCCGGAGCGGCCCGCAGCAAGCAAACCCCGGCCCCGCGGAGCAAAGCCGGTGGGAAAAAAGCACGAGAGGAGAGGGGGGAAAAAAGAAGCGAAGCAGCCCTGACTCTCCCCCCCAGCCCCGGTCAAGCACAAGAGCTACAGCTACCGCTCCTCCGCGGCCAGGGCTGACAGCACGGCATCTCCAGCGTCACTGCTACAGACACTAATGGCGATACGAGTTTCTATCAGTTCCAGCTGATTTATTAAAATTGTAAAGATACAGACTTTCAGCATTAAAAAAAAAAAAAAAAAAACCAAAAAAAACAGGCTATGATGTTGACAGTGCACAAGTCTGCTTTTGCCATCATTTGCTACAAAATATGCAGATGGTCTGTACTTTAGATTATATTGCACAACATGAGAAACTTTTTAAACTATGTGCCTTTTTTCTTTCTTTCTTTTTTTTTTTTTTTTTTTGCTAAAATCGAGAATCCAGTTTCATACCTTCCATCTGGGGCCCCATCCACATATCACAGCGTATGAGATACATAAAATCCTACTATAGTACAGTACATATACAATCTTTTAAACTAAGATAACAGCTCTGAGGTCTATATCACCATTTTCAATAAATCTTTACCTACAAATATTGAACAAATCTGAACTATAGCTGTACAAAAAAAGTGTTTGTTTCTTTTTTTTTTTAACCACAAGGCCTTTAGATGCAAGGATTATTTTTTAAAATTTTAATCCTTTTAAAACCAGGACGTAACGTACCAACAAACTTGCATGCTAAAAACAGAGAAAAACAAAGAAAATAAAAGGGAAGAAGTGCCTGAAAAGTCTTACTGAAAAAACACAGCAAGAATGTTCCCTTTTCACTGTACAAAAATACGCCTGAAAATATATTAATTTTTAAAAAAGACTGAGGTCTGTTATGTATCAAAAATGTTTCAATACCTTTTTGTACTGAGGTCTAGGCTGTCTGGTATTCAATCAAGGAGGTATAAGGGAACAAGTTACAAAAAAAAAAAAAGTTGGCAAGTAGAAATCACATTTGTAAAACCATAAACAATTTGATCTGAAAAGTAAACTCTGATCTTAAGTCAGTTCAGTTATTTGTAAGCGTTTGTACAGTCTGCATTTTTTCAAGCTCCCTGCAGCTTTGTTAAGAATCGGATGCATAGAAGACATCAGTTTTCTCCCTCTAAAAAAAGTTGCAATGGTCCCTTTCAGAAATAACAACAACAAAAAAAAAATCATAACAATTCATTAAGATCTCTCACGGGAAAAAAAAAAAAATAAAAATCCACAAACCCCCTTGAGTAACAGTTGTGCTGCCAAAAGACTTCTTTGCAGACCATCTTCCAGACTTCAATCAGAGACCGACAAGCTTCAAACAGCGCCTTCTGTATCATTTTTCCCCCAGTCCCATTTGCCTTTGCTGTTGTTGTTGTGATCACCAAACGTAATAAAAATTAAAAAAACCACAAAAATAAAATAATAAAAAAATTAAAATCACAACTCCCGGGCTCGGAACTAACTTCGAGATTTTTTAAAAGAAAACAAGACTTATTTTTTTTTTTAATCATTATCATGATCATCATCATCATCATCACTGCCGCCGGCGTGGCGTGGCTCCAGCTCCGCCGCTCTCGCCGCCCCCGCTCAGTACGTGAACACCAGGTCGGAGAAGTTCGCTTCCAGCCAGTCGCCCGCGATCATCTCGCTCAGCTCCGGGGTACAGTAGTCGGGGAATTCGAAGTGTGAGCCGAGGCTGCCCTCGCTGAAGGAGTCCAGGTCCTTGTCCACCAGCGACAGGGAGAGGTTCCCGGCGGCGGCGCCCGCCCCCAGCTCGGCGGCGGCGTGGCCGTGCTGCGAGAAGTTGAGGCTGAGGTCGAAGAGCAGGTCGTCCGCCTCCTCGCTGCCGGCCGACGAGGTGGAGATGGAGCGGGAGGAGGCCGGGGAGAGGCCGGGCGGCTGCTGCGGCGGCGGCGGGCCCTGCTTGGTGATGTTCTTGAAGCTGTAGTAGAGTCTGCTGCCGCCGCCCGCCGCCGCGGCGCCGCCCCGCACCTCCTCGTACAGGCTGGCCCCCTCGGTGGACTCCGCCGAGGAGCTCAAGGTGGGGCTGGCCGGCACTTTGGCCACGTTGTACCGCCGCAGCTGCTGCGGCCCCGGCTCCTCGTCCTCGTCCTCCTCCTCCGCCTCCTGCTTGATCCGCAGCTGCAGCTCGTCCTCGTCCTCCTCCTCATCCTCCTCCTCGTCCATGAAGACGCACTTGACCGTCTTGCTGCTCACTTTCAGCGTGCCGAAGACGTACTCGTCCCCCGCGTAGTCCCCGTGGTGGGCGGCTTTGGCTCCCGGCTTGGGGGGCGAGGAGCCGGAGGAGGCTTTCAGCTTGCTGCACTTCTTGCCGGAGCTCTTGGCGCTCTTGCTGCCGCCGCTGCCGGCGGGCGCGTTTTTCTCGGGACTTTGGCTGGCGTTGGGCTTGGCCGACGGGTCCATTTTGGGCTTTTTCCTGGGACGGTACTTGTAGTCGGGGTAATCGGCCATGTGCTTGAGCCGCAGCCTCTCCGCCTCCCGGATGAAAGGGATCTTCTCGCTGTCCTTCAGCATTTTCCACCGCTTGCCCAAGCGCTTGGAGATCTCCGCGTTGTGCATGTCCGGGGACTGCTCCATGATTTTTCTCCGCTCGATCTTGGACCACACCATGAAGGCGTTCATCGGTCTCTTGATGTGCCCCGACGCCGTTTTGCACCAGTCCGGGTCGCTCTCGTCCAAAGCGACGGGGCTGCAAGCCATGAACTCGCCCTCCTCGGTGTCCATCGCCTCCCGGGGCAGGTTGCTCTCCGCCTCCGCGCTCTCCGCCTGCTGCACCATGGTGGGCTCTCGCCGCGGCGCCGCTCCCCTCCGAGCCAACAAAGCCGCTCCGCCGCCGCCCCCTCCCACCGCCGCACCTTGCCCCTGCTGCGAGCCGCCCGAGCTGCTCGGCGCGGCGAGGCGGGCCCGGGCGGGCCGGGGCCGGGGCTGTGGCCGGGGCTGTGTCGGTGCCGCTCCCGAGGCCGGCGGTGGGGCCGGGCCGGGCCGGGTCGGGCGCGGCTGGGCTGGAGCGCTGGGCGCGCGCTGTGCCCGTCCCCGGCCTCGCGCCGCCGCCCGCCCTGCGCGCGCTGCCCGATCTGCGAAACTCCCGGCTCCGCGCCCCGCGCGTTATCAGCGCCTCATATGGGGTGACATCACCGCCGCCGCCGGCCAATGGCGCCGCTCGGCGCCGCCCGCCGCCACGCCCACCCCGCCGCGAGCCGACACACCCCCGCGCGGGGGGCGGCCGCGGGCGGAGGTCCTGCCCGTGGAGGTCCTGCCCTTGGAGGTCCTGCCGGCGCTCCGCGGCTCCCGGCGGGCCCGGCCCGGCCTGGCCCGGCCCGGGGGTCGGCAGTGCCGCCGTGGTGGGCTTCGCCCGCCAGCCTCCGCCGCGGGGCGCGTAGCGGTGCGGTGCGGTGAGGGGCGGGGCGGCGGTGGCTCCCCCGTGTGCCGCTGTCTCCGGAGGCCGCGGAGCCCCGCGCGGCTCGGGGCGGGCGGCAGGGGGCGCTGGCGCTCCGCGGCCAAGGCAGCGGCGCGTCCTCGGGCCCGCGGCGGCACCGCCGGGAGCGGGAGCGGAGCCGCCCCGCCGCGGGGTGCGGGGGATCTCCGCGGGGTGCGGGGGATCTCCGCGGGCACGGCGGGCCCCACGCTCCGCACATGGTCCCCGCTCCCCCGCGGCGCCGCTGAACCCCCGGAGGAGCGCTCCGGGCCCTCGGTTCCCTGTTCTCCCTGGGCTCGTTTCGGTGTCTGGTCGGCAGAGAACGGGGCTGGGAGAAGGCAGGGTAGAGCCCCGTCTGCTCCCGTTCCCTGCGGATGTGGATGGTGTCCCGGCGGCCCCGGGTGAGGGGGGTCCCCAGGCCCCTCGGGGATCCCGGGCTGTCCGCAGGAGGGGCGGGAGGATCGTCGCGCCCGCTCGGAGGCACTTACCCCGTGGGGTAGGCGGAGGATAAAGGCGCCTTCCTCAGAGTACAGCGTGAAAATATACAGAAGGCATCAAAGAGTGCCGATTTCCTGTTTGTTTGTGTGTTTGTTTTCTCGGAAACATCAAGTTATTCAGGACCCTGTAGCCGATCCACCTATCTGGATAATCCCATGTTTGATTTTATTGCAGAATGTCTGAAGTCCGAACGTGACACTGTGCTATGCACCTGTGGTCATTTTAATTGCAAAATGTATTCGCATCCTGTTTTATGGGTTCCTTTGTGCTTTTCCAGCTACCGTTTGCAGTTATTAGAAAAAGAAAAGTTTGGTAAGTTTTGTGGTGGTTGCTGGCTGTGTACGGACATAATGGCAGTGGGAGGAATGAGCACAGCCTCCCCTCGCCAGAGCACATCCTATGAACTGCTGATAATGGGGCAGTAGGTCCCCTGGTACATCATCCTCTAATTATTCCAGTGATTCATTTTCCTCAGACTACAGCAAAATTACTGGTGTTTGGATGATGTGACTCTGATATCATAGGGCTGCAGAGTGGCTAGTACTGTTACAGGAACAAAACCAAAACCAACCCAAAACGTCACGCACCTCTTTTAGCTGTGTGGATCGGTTAGGGCTACCTGGTCTCAGCTGCGCTCGTCAGGACTCAAGTGGAGGTTAAGGATACATTTGAGGCAGATACACTGTTGTGTCACTTTCCTTGCCCAACCCGAGCTGGGTGAGTAGAGGGAAAGAAAGGACGTAGCTGAAGAAGGTTCATTTGCTTAATTGTAAAGATGGGTTTTGAATAATAGTGTTCTGCCTCTCCATGACTGCCCCCAGCCGTGATTTCTGCTCTGAGGATTGTTCACCTCTCTCTACTCTGAGTGCACTTCGTGGTACAATCAAGCTCCATAATAATGTCTATCCTTTAAGACACAGGAGATAAAATGGAAAATTTGACTGGCAGGTTTCTCAACCTGACATAAAATGTTAAAATTTAGAGAAAGCACACGAGAAGAGGGTGCAGTAGCTCTGGGAGGGAGTGCCCGAGTTCCTGTCGCAGCTGCGGTCAGCTGTGGGCTCTCCGGGGAGGGCTGCTGGCAGGACGGGGCATTCCTTCCTCAGGACTCTGAGTTTGGCACTTCCTGCCCCATCCGGTGAGGATTCATTCGCTCAGACTGGGCACACTGTAGGAGCCTTCTGTGTCACCAGGATTTTGTAAAAATTGAGAGTATATTTCTTATAATGATGGTGTGGACAGGAGTCTCAGGAGTGTGTAGGTGCCTGACTGCCTCGGGGGAAGCTTTGATGCTGCTGGGACCTTTACTAGGATGGCAGCAGAATACCAGTGTCTCACCTAACCCTATTTCTTAGTATTCTTCTGGAACTACCAGTATTCAGATACCTAGTGAGTGATTCTGCAGTTTTTACATGCATTTTGAATCCAGATAGAAATAATGGTGTAATTTTGCAAAATGAAAAGTGTCAAAATGTTTTAATTTGTAGTTGGCATTTATGAGAGATTTCATTATGTCATACAGTTGCATAAAATTCAAGCTTATGAAATGAAAATTGAATCTTTATTTTCTGTGAAGTGAATCAAATCAATGAATTTTCACAAAGTACTGCTATTTTTTTTCAAATATTTTTACAGAACCAATAAACTATTTTGGAAAATTTCACTCAATTGGAATGGAAACCAAATAATCAATATTGATAAGACTGGGACTCCATACATCAGGGTGACAGAACCTGACATTTAACACATTAAGAGCAGGAGAGATAATTTTTAATAAATCTTGGTGTAATTTGAATCCACTGTCATTACACCAGACTTCTGGGATATTTCCACTCTTTCATGTGTGTCTCTGTGAGGATGTGTATTAATACTATGAGCATCACATAATTTTCACAAAATCCCATTTTTCTATTTTTGTGTTATATCTCATTTTCTGAGTGTCTTGGCAGCATTTCAATTTTTCCTCAAAAATGATCTTTTAAATATAAACAACATTACTGTTTTCTCATGCTTGTTCATGTTATGTTTTGGTTGGGTTTTGTTGTATTCTAAGGGTAGCACTAGGAAGATAATGGAGCTGAAAACAGACTGACAAATAATAGCCACACTATAAAACAAAAAATCTCGACGATTTTAGAAATCTGATTAAAACATGTACATGAATAAGTAGATATTACTGTTAAAATTAAATAATTTTATGTTCTAAAAGCAGTTCAATAATTGTATGTGTGCATGTATATTCCTATTAGAGTGCAGCAGTTAGAGCTAACAGCCCACTACTCGTTCTTTTGAAATTCAAATGAATAATCATCTTGCCATTATCTAGGTCAATAGGAGGCTGGGCTACCCCAGAAAGTGGGAAAAAAGCAGGTACGACAGGATTCACTAAAGAGCTTAATGCTTTTCTCCTTGAATGGAGTCTGTTTTTGCAGGTCTGCATCTACACCGGGTTTCCCAGTACTGTATTTCGGGGAGGTGTTATTCTGAGTGACCTGCAGCATGAGATTGCAGTGGAAGCACTGAGGTGTCCTGGGCAAGAAGCTGGTGAGGTGCCTGCAAAGGCATGAAGCCAGCAGGGAACACTTCATTTACAGGGAATATGAGCCCTTTGCATATGGCCCAGTGTGCCTACATCTACCCCAACAGTGCTTAGAAAGGGGAAGTGAGGCATGTTTTTAAGAGGCTGACCTTATGGAGTCCTTACAAGATTTTGACTACCAAACAGGAATTAAATTTGAGAAAAAAAAAAAAAAAAAAAAAAAAAAAAAGGTTAGTTGTTCAAGAAATAGAGTTTTAGAAAAGTGGAGGATATTCCCTATCCTTACACTGCCTGTCTTCTTTGTTAAATTTGAGTAAACTGAAAGCCAAGATTTTTACTGTGCTAACTCTGATGATAAATAGTACTATGAGTACAGTGTTCTGTTGGCTATTTATTTCTTGCTTGTTCTGAATTGTGCTGCAGATTTTTGCCTGGAGAGCCTGAAATGACTTTGCCTGGGGAATGTGTGGGAAAGCTGGAGTTACGCACCTTATGCAAGGTGTGGGAAGTGGTTTCAGTCACAAGCTGTGGATTCAGAATGGAAGAAGAAAGAATTACAGTGTCAAGAGAGTTTTGTCTTAATAGAAAACATATGATGAATTCTGAACGGAGGGGTCACACCCAAGGTTAGTTCACAGACACATTTCCTAGAGATCTTCTCTGGAATAAACATAAATTCCTTGACTCCTGCATTCATGAGGAAAAAATAAGCTGTGGTCTAACTCCATGTTAGCTAACAGAGGGTGAAATAGTGAAAAGGCGCACAAGCTGTGCTTTTTAAGATTTGGTAAATCTTCCCTTAGCGTTTTTATCTGCTAATTCACATGAAAAAGCCAACTTCCTTGTCATTTGTAGGAAAATGGCATCCTCTCCTCTCTTTTCAGCATGGTGTCCATGCTCTTGGATTGTGTAAGACTGGTTTACACAAAGTCTGTGTTTTGAAAATGAAACTGCCCAGAGCTGACTCAACTAAACTTCAGATGAAGAAGTAAAGTGGACTCATTTAACTGAAAAAGAGTAATCATTTGAGGGGTAAACTAGTTTAATCATAATCTAGGAAAAAATTACATCCAGTTTGAAACTAAGTTCAGACAAAAGTATGCAGATGTATTTCACCTTGATTTTGTCTGCAAAAAAAATTATTTTGTCAAAAGTATGTGTATCAGATACCATTCTGGTGAGAACAGTCTGAAGGTGGCTTTCAGGCATCTCAGCACAAAGTGTGGCATCTTCCCAGGCAGTATGGCCCTCTGCTGCTGGAGGGGTCCAGCTGGAGCCCACAGAACCTGTCAGTGGGAGCAGGAGCAGCTCCTCCTAACTCACCTCCTGCCAGACCTAAGTATTCCACTTGCTCATCATCCAGTGCCCAGCTCTGCTCCTGGCCACACAACAGAGCTATGACAGAAGAACTGATTTTGAACTGCCAGCTGCCTGTAGGTAGCCCTAGAAACATTGCTTACTGTTTGTAAACACATGATCAGCAAAGACATCTAGAGACAAAGTGATTGTATACATGGCTTTTAATAATCCAGGACTTAAGTAACCCTATTCTTACAGCCATGTGGTTGAGTCCAAGTCTGGCACCTTGAGTATGTTGTGGCTCCAACCGCTAAGGCATTGCTGGATAACCGTGCTGCCTCACAGAGACAATATGGATGGGCCATTTCCTCTCAGCCCTGACATACTGATCTTATACAACAAGATGTCTTAAGACACCAAGATACATCATATCCTGATTGGAAAGCGCATCTTATTAAAAAAAAATAATTCCAAATATATTATATGAGCAACATGTACATTCAAAACCATTTTATGCTCTAAGCAGCAGCATAAAAACAGTGTTGGGATGTTCCATGTACATCACACCCCTCTCAGATTTTTGCTTTCAAGACAAATACTTTCCTTATTGGTTGTGAGATTAAAACCTGGCTCTGTGAGACAGTCAGGGTCCCTTCCTTCCCACAGATCATTGCAGTACTGGTAGTTTTGTTTGGGAAATGATTTCCTCAGCCACTTGTGTGTAACCCTATTGATTTGAATGTCTGCCCCCAGCAACACCTGTGCAAATTCATGGATGGCACTGGGAATGCACAGATGCCATGGAGGGCATATTCTGGCATACAGGACGTTTATTACTGGTGGTGATGCATGAGATGGAAAGGATCCAGGACTCAGGCTGAGTTTGTGCAGCTGGCAGTTAGAAATTTACTTGCAAACTGAGTTCATTGGGTAGAAAAATCAGTGTGATAATGAACCCAGAGCACCCCGTGCCATTTTTACCAAATCACTTTAGGCCAGAAGAACAATTTAGAAGTGTCTCTTATTAAAAGTGTCTGAAAATCATACTTGAAAAAATATGGAGGGAATCCCATAAGAGATTATATTGCAGATATTTGATATCAGAAATTACTGTTTCTAGGCTTGTTTAAATGGAAATGTTTATTTGTTCTTGCTGGAAAATCAATGCAAGTAAGTTTAATGTGTGAATTTAAAACAATTTTATCTTAATATTAATTATTCAGCCACCAGTCACACAAAATAAAATGGTAAACACTTATTTTTAACATGTTTTATTTTGATTGATATGAAATCTTCCACAAAAATCAGAACAATTCAAAGTGACAGCTTTTATTCATAATGCTATACATTTCTATTGCTTCTATAGACATTGAAATCCACAGTGTTTTAGCAGGTCTCTGAGGAAAAAGTGTTGTACCCTGAACCAATTATAGACCCTTTCTGGCTAAATTACAGAGCCAGTTTGCTTAATATGGGTAATTTAATGTTGTAAAGTATTTGTCAGTACCCTAGGGTAGTCTCCTAGGGCACACAGGTTTCACTGTGTAATATTTCACACTTGTGTGCCAGTTAACCTGCTTAGTTGCAGACTATTTACAAGTCATATCGGATTTACTACAACATGTACTTAATTTATGCAATATACTTAAAGCTTCTCTTCATGAAATCTGGAATGATAATCATACTTATTGTAACAGATTTGCTTACTCTTTTGGGTGGGAGAGGGGAAGGAATTCTTTTTGGTACATCAGGCTCTTTAGAATGTGGAAAATTAGCAAGGATGTGACAAAAAATGTGTAACAATGTATTTATTAGGCATCACACCAATATACCCATTAGAGATATAAAGCATGTGAGCAGTTGACTACACATGGACACAGAGATTTATCATTTAGCTTTTCCTTCCTCCTGAAGAGCAGTGGAGAGCTGCAGCTGGCCTAGCCCCCACTGACAGCCAAATAACATTGGAACCGCTAAAATGGACACAGGGTGTTTTCATTGGGTCTGCTATCATGAAGGAGGCAGCAACATGACCTTCTGCAGGAAAGACACTTAGCAAGTCTCAGGCCCTATGTACTCACTGGATTTGCATCTGCTCATCACTGTCTTTTGGATACACCATTACAGAGTAAGTGAAAACCCACTCTGAGGCATATGCCTGAGAGATTTTAATTTACAGGACTCACACAGTGAGCAGGGTTCTGCAAAAATCTGCAGTGGTTTTGCTTAGAAGGGCCTTGCCCTAAATGCCATCTAAGTCCCATGCCATTTCCTAATTGGAAAATTGAATATACCCAATGGCATTGCCATAATGTGACCTGTCCTCTCAGATCAGCATGGATCAGGTCCTCAGAGGTTTGAGCTATGCTCTCCCAGGTGTGCACTGCAAAACCCTCTGTGTGCTGATGTGTGCCAGGAGTCCCAGCCACTGAGCTCGGTGGTGTGTGCTGCCTGCACAAGGTAACCTCCTTCCCACTGAGCTGAGAACCTTCTTAGCATAGGAGCCGCTTGGAGCATCCTCCAGGTGCCCTGACTATGTTCCCATCTCAGCCACTTCTGCCAGCTTTGGCAGAGCTCAGCTTCGAGAAGCTGGAATGGGCTTTTTGGGCTGCCCTGACTTCTCCATCCAGACTGTTCTTGCTGGTGACCCTGGTTAAATCCAAGGGAGAGAAGGGCAACAGTTGTACAGTGGAAATGGAAATTAGAGCTTCATTACTGAAGAAAGAAGCAAACCACATAATATTCCTATTGGTTGTATAAATTTAGAGAAGAAAAGGTTGTATGAAGTTCTTTATAAAACTCTTTATGTCCTTGTTTTGTTATGTCCATGTAAATCTTTCTATGGTCATTGTTTTAAAAAGAAATAAATTTAACAAATGTTTCATTGCCTATTTTTTTTCCAAATGGAAAACAAACAAACAAACCTCCTAGTTATAAATAATATCAGCAGTCAAAAGAAAGTGTACAGTAGCTAAACAATGAAGGCACATAGAAATGCTGTTTATTTTATTTCTACACAAAGCCCAACTGAATTCACAGGAATGAATTAAATATGCTGAATGTGACTCTGGGCAAGCAGCGTTTCAGTTAATACCGGGTTTAATTTTCTATTTTTATTATTTTTTATAAATTTGGTTATTAAACTATTAGAAATGTATATGCCCATTAAAGCACATTACTAATTCCTATGAAAATCACTTTGTGTTCTTTCAGTTCCTAAAAGAATATTACTAAATATTCACCAAAACCAGGTAACTGAAAAAAAAAAAACAAAAACAAGCATACTGCTCCCCCTAATAGCCTTTGCTTTGTAGTGAAAATGAGAAACATTTACTTATTCTATCCACTATTTCTTAGTTTTGGATATGCTAGGAGATTCGAGGTGCATGCAACACCCTGGCTGTACCAATCACTTAAGGACAGAGAACAAATTAATTTGAGGAAGATTGTTCACCTTAAACCAAAAGCCCAAACCATCAGTCCTCCTCCCTCCTCCTTCCCTTACGTTGCAAACTGTGCGCTGTTAATATGAACACCACCAAGATATTCAATAACATTAGAGGCTTGAAGGTTTCCTGATGCTTTATTACACAATGATGAAAATATCATAACGCCTCTAACTTCATCAAAGCAGGCATTTCATTACAGCATCCTGCAAGTGGAGAAAACTGATTGTCTTGTGTCAGCATGGCCCGAATCCAGTTCTTGCATACAAGACATGGTTACTAATGATCTTTGTAAGTCAGATGAGACTTGGTCTTATTTTTTCAGTTTTGCTGTACTAGGAATTGTTAAGACAGAGCAGCAAATAGAAAGAGTTTATTACAGGTTATCATACTGTTTGTTTGACAAAGTGATCAGTCAATAATAAACCAGAAATTAATAATTAATTGTACTCACTATTTGCACAGCAGTTGATATCTCATGACACTGTGAAGTCTGAGGTAAAAAATTATTATCAGCAATTTATAGAAGGGAGCTGCAGTTTTGGGGTTCTCCCTGCACCATCAGTACTGGTCAGAAAAGTACAGGGAGCCAGAAACCTCTTCCTGATTTCTGTGTTCTGCTTTTCCTGGAAGGGCCTGGCTATGTGACCCAGGAGAATATCTGTGCTGCCAGCTAAGTAGTTTGTAGAGAAAACCATTTATTAAGCACAGACTGGCCCCAAATACTGAGTACATGCCCAAACCCTTCATTCAGGTACAAACAGTTCAGTATGTGTCTCACCTTGCAGGGTAAATTCACAATAAAGAATCCTATCTCTTGAGAATAAGATTAACACAGGTCTGTTCAACCCTTTCTGCAATACCTTGCAGGTCCTTTCTACTTCACTTCCCAAACTTCAAGAGAAGAAAGTGGGTAGCTAACTGGCAACACACAAGTTCAGAGTGCTCTCCAAGCTCTTCATTTGGCAATTTACAGATAAACAACACGAAGCAGGAAAGGGAGGTCTGAACTAGTGCTAAGATAATTTATCTAAGGCTACACAATGAGTCTGGCAGGACAGGAATAGCCCTGGAATTCTCCCCATTAGAGTCCTGTGGACTCTTCACCACTGTCCTGAGACTAAATGATAAGTAGGCTGAGGGATCATGTTTGAAAAGACAGCTTGCACCATTCAATTGCTCCCATTTGGGGACAGGGTAGAGATCAAAGCTGGAGCCAGCCCAAGGAGTGAGATGTGTGATGGGGGTTTTTGTATGTGAACAATATTCTCTTGAAATAGATAATTATTTGGAGAACCATCTACTTCTATTCTCCAGCAGGAAAAAAAAAAAAAAAAAAAAAAAAAAAAAAAAAAAAAAAAAAAAAAAAAAGGTACTGTCATGTTGTTCCATTTCTGTGTTATTCTGGTAACGTATTTTAGTGACTGTATGCATTTCTGATTATTCACAAGTGCTTCACAGAGAGATTGAATTTACATTTTCTCTAGACACCAGTCTTACCCAGAGAGATCTTTTTCATTTCAATGCTAGTTTGAAAATCCATTATTTGGTGTTCATTGTATGCAGGTTTTTATTTCCACCAAGATTGCTGTGGCAGAAAAAAAAATAGACAAACTCAATGTCGAACTTTACTAAGTATGAGTTTTCTTGCAATATAGAAAAAGCCTTTCTAGTTTCCCAGGGCACTGAGCTTGGAAACTGTGGTCCTGATTCTTGTTTCCTTTTGGAAGACAGTTTAGCATCCTCACCTCCCACTTGGAATCTGCCTCTCTCCCACCTGGGCCCTTCTGGCTTTCAGAATGGCAAATATTCCCTCAAGAAACAAAATAATTTTGTTTTTAAACCTAGGATTCTGGATCAACTGGAAGTGCCTGTCCTGAAGCTCCTATGCAGTGTAATCTCAGTGATAGGAGCTGCTTTATGAACATTTTGGTTTCTTCAACAAATACTCAAGGGTAAAGTTGTTTCAAATACCTTTTCTTCCTGCAAAATATTTAGCATTAATCAGTTCTGGTGGCCATGAGGGAAAACTACTCCTAAGCCATCAAGTCCAAGTCAGGTAGTCACCATTCCACTGTTTCTCTCAGGAACCCGAAATATTTATCCATGACTTTGTGCTTCTGTCTGGCACTGCCTACCACAATGATTCTTTGGTCCAGATCCGGGGTCCTTTGTTGTTCCCAAAGTGCCAATACTTGTAGTCACTATGAATTTTGAAAGACTACCCAGACAAAATTGGAACTGCTGGTTGAAATGCTGCTCATGAAGAATGCTATAAATCTTCTGATTTATAAGTGTTACATGAGAGCATAGATATTTCAATTTGAAAGAAAGTAATATAACTTTCTGTCAACTGTTCTATTTGAAACAAACTTTTAAATTAAATTAACAAGAAATGTGAATTTTAAGTTTATTGAGTAATTTCTCACTGCTGTTGAAAGCAATGCATTTTCAGTAACAGTATGATTTTGGCAAAATCACTATTTCTGAATTTTGCTTTGAGAAGAAATTGTTAATCATTTATGTCGCACAGCACTATTAATTAGTGGTCAATTCTACAATACTCCAGATCATTTTGGAGACCATCTTGTGTTGCTATTAAGCATTTTAGTGGTGAACTAAGGAGGAATGAGAGGGGAATTAGGAGCTGATGCAACTGGCAAAGAGAGTGAGGGGAAAAGGCACAACACAGAAAGAAGGAGGGAAATGTCCATGTCAAAATGTGCAAAAATAGGAGTTAAGTGTCATAGTCCACTGAAAAAATACTAAAATTCTATAGCAAGGCATTGAGCAGTTAAATCACATTGGTAACATTTACTGTATATAGGTTGTTCTCTCTGATCATTGTGCCAGTTTTCCTGCTAACACTGGCAAGAGGACCTCTGTAGACTTGGGGGAAGGTAAGAAGCACAGAGAACTAGACCATGTGATGTAATTCCCACGGGAATGCAGTCCTTTCTTCACATTGGGTTTGATGCTTAAAGGCTGGAAAGTAGAGGAGGGAAAAAACCTGAGGCACAGCAATAGATGTGAGCTGCTGCAAGCTGCTCCCATTTTACCTCTCCTCCTTGTACTGAAAATGTTTCTTAACAGTAATGAAAAAACTTGTTCAAAATGGGTAAAACCCATAGAGGGTCTGAGCTGCCATCACTTGGCCCCTTTGGAAGTCATAGGCCTTATGAGGTGCTTCACAGCATTTCACTGCAATCTTGTCTTCAGCTTAATCTGGAAGAGAAGTGCTTAAGCAAATAGCTACAAGAAAATGAACTCTTAGGGTAGCTCCAATGTCACCCACAGGTGTAAGATAAGGTTAGCCATTGCTCTTCTCTTTTAAGTGAAGATATTTTGCTGCTCAAATGTGAAGCTAAATTGTGAATGCTTCAACACAAGCCATAATTCCCTATATTTAAAAAAGACAATACACTGTTTTGAAATACGTTTCTTCCAGGTGCTATTTTTTCACCCACCGTCAAAAAAACCCCAATACCCCTACCCCAAAAAGGGTCCATTTTATACTTCCAGTCCTTCTGCTTTTCTTGGTTGTGGGCATTTGCTGACAAGGCAATGAAATCTATCATTCTTGCTTTCCAGAAATGCCCCCCTGCCCCCACTTCTCTTTGCTCTTGACAACAACAGCACAGAAGAGTGCTGTCTTAAAACAAAATTTTCTACAGTGTGTCATGTTGCTGCTGAAATTTAATGATATTCAGGCCTAGGAGAAAAGAGCAGCTGCCCTCCAGGTGGTGTTCCATAAATGCTCCCCAGAACCCAGCAGGAAGCTGGATAAGTTCAATTCAGTGAAGCAAATTCAATCATTTACCCCTTTGTAAATGGAGCATAAGCAGAAAAAAAAAAATAATTCTTTGAAGGATCCTAGCACAACAACTACACATACCTAAAAACTTAGAAACACATTTTTTTTGCTTACATTACTGTATTTCAGATAAGCTTAACAGGAACTTACCTACCCAGCAACAATTTTACTTTGCTGCACTGTGGAAAAGACACAAGGAATTCTCATAAATATCCAATACTTTTTTCATTCACAATTCAAAAATTAATGGTGACTAAATCGCAATAAGTTTAAGGAGTTGTCTCCATAATGCTTTTTACAAACATTGTACAGCTTTCCCAAGGAATTTACTTTTTGTGGCAAACTTAATTAGTGGAGCATCATTTGAATAAGTATGAAGACTGTTGTGGATTTGCGGTTCACATTATTATTTCATTATAAATTCTACCTACATATTAGAACTACAGGAGTAAATTTTTGAAGCCACAGCTCCTTATAATACTAATCGTGTTAGTGTCTAATATTCATAATTATCCATCACAGCCACCATCCCAATTTATAACTGGCTTTATTAGTATAATATTCAAAATTATGTGCAGCCATTCTGTTACAGAAGTCTGCCAGGTCTGTTTTCAAGATGTAAGTGAATGACAATATTTTTACCCCAAAATATTTTTCTATGTTTGAAATTCACCTTGTAAACAACTTGAAAGTGAATGTTTTTCCTCTAATTTGCTGAACATTTGGCCTGATCTACTTTGTATTTGAAATAGGTAGGAAATATTTTAGAAGGTGATAAAAGACATTTTCTGTCCTCATGCAACTAAGTGATTAAAAATAATAAACAGCTTGGATTTGAAAATAGTAATTAGACAAATAATTAATATATTATGACTTGTGGCATTTTGAGGGAAAAAATTACAGAGCTAAAACTGTGTACTGGAAACCTTTGAATTTCCCAGTGCATTTTTTTGTTGGCAATGTTTTAGAAGGACTTTCATATTCTCTGAATGTATATATGGAGAGGAAGCAGCTGGATTCACCAGGTATCAAACTAGTGATCTACTTTTGTTGAATGCTTTTAGAAAGGAAGAAAGTTTGGTTGCACCATATGAAAGGCTGTTCAGGGTCTCAAAATCTGGTTTTGGTATTTTTGAGTGGCACTGCATTAAGATGGCAAACCACAAACTCTCTACTCCAGTTCTTGAAACTGTGTTTTCTTTATGGACTATTATGCTGTCACAACTCTACTTTTATAAGGTGCCTAAGTGCAAATTTATACAACCATAAAATTTCTAAAGAAGCCATAAATGTCTAAGGGATAAATACAATTGTTATCACAAAAGTATTCATGCTGGAGTATGTATTTCACCAATATGGTCACTTGCCTTTACCAAATCAATAGTCATCAATTTTCACACCCTTTTTCTAATGCAGCACTCTTTTGCAATAACAATCACTCTTCCAGCCAAGTGACCAAATTCAGGCTTAGCACAGGGTACATGCAGATTGCCAAATCACTTGGAGCTCCAGGTCTCACTCAGGCCCAGGCTCCTCCAGCATCCCCAGAGACACCAACCTCACCAAGGGAGAATGAAGTGTTTGGTTCAGACTGAGCTTCCCATTATCACCATCTCTCCAGCATCCCCAGAGACATCAACCTCACCAAGGGAGAATGAGGTGTTTGGTTCAGACTGAGCTTCCCATTATCACCATCTCAAGCCAAGCACCTTCCTAATCCACATTCCCATTTGGCTGGAGTCACAAGGTGGTACAAGATGAGGCATTGTCTGGCACTCTTGCATTAGCTCTCCTGCAGTATTGCTGTAATGTTCATCTGTGGTTGTATTAACTTCGCTCCACTTAATGGAGAGGGAGCTATGATCATTAGTCTGAATTTCCTTATTTTCTTTTTTTCCCTCAACTTGTTTCCTCTTTGAATGTTGAGTACATATATGATTTTTTTTTTGTAGGGATTCCCTGTTGCAAAACACACAGAAAACTGCCAAATAATGAGAATGTTATCCAGCCTGAAATTGCTTCTGTAGCTGCTGGACGACAGGGTTTCCTGTACCTCTGATGCCAGGAAAGAGCCCTGTTTCTCAAAAGAATATTTCTGATGCTGTCACAGAAATCGCAAGTTTTGTAAATTAAATGGAAAATATTTCTCAAATTAGCTGAGAGCACTAAGAACAACTGTCTGTGCATTAAAGCTACAAACTAATACCTTTGATACAAAATTCATGATCATTGGACCAAATACTCTTCTCTTGCAAGTTGTCTTCTTAGAAGATGAAGAGCACTTACAGGGAGCAGGAATAAATATTTGATAGGATCTGTACCTTTTTGCTTATGAAATTGAAGCTATCAAAACCCCCACTAGAACAAAATGCTAGAGTTTATGACTACTCCCCTAAATTTTCCATCTTTATTGCATAAAATTCATAGAGATATGTCCAGTTTGAGGCTTCCCCTAGTAGGAAGTGGAAGACAGAACTGTTTAATGCAATTATCAATGTAGTCTGAATACAAGGATGTGAGCTGTGGCTCTGTCTCTGGAGCTGTATTAATTTCTGCAGAACTGTTCCTAATTTAAACCATTTTTCAGGATAATACAGTCATTTGAATGTTTTGAGGATATTTTTGTGTCTGTTATCTGGGAAAACATGCTCAGAACAGGGATAGACCCTGCTAGAGGCACTGGAAAGTAGCTGTCTTTTGGAAGTGTCATTCAGTGTTTTAGAACTCCAAAAACTAAGCATGAAAAGAGGAATTGTCAAGCAGTATTATATTCTGAACCAAATATTGGATAAATGTTAGCTTTTGAGGAATTTGTGTTTGAGCCAGGAAACATTTCACTTATCTGCATTTTTTTTTCTTCTGTGGCATTCCTGACTGATTTGCATACTGTTCAAAGGCACTGGGATAGGTGATTCTTAATTTCCTATATTCCTTGACTGTGCTACTAAAGCTGTAGTTGTACATCTGTGGGTACAATACACAGGGCTTTTGGGGGTTTTGTGTGCTTTTTTTTTTTTTTTTTTTTTTTTTTTTTACACCTTTACGCTGTTTAATAGACTTTAATAAAAGAGTTTCAGTAACCCCATCTCACAAAATCATTTATTCTACTACTCTCAGCTCTGATGCAGGATACAGAGACTGTGTGAAAAGCAAGTGACTATTTACATCAGCATGTTTACAAGCAGTTCTTCAAGGCAGAGTGCAGAGCTAAGTGTGCCTCTCTCTTTTCACCTCACTGTCTCACTCAACCTTACCTGCAGGGTGCCTGACCCTTCACATCCTGATGGGTCACAGTTATTTCAGTCCACACAGGACCTGAAGGGTACTTCTAGTAACTAAACCACATTTTTTCCCAGTGAATTTCATCAGTGAAGTTGTATTGATACATTATTCTTATTTTTGTTTTTCAAATTAGTCTACTCTTTTTTCCCCACTGATTTGTTACTATTTGTCAGTCTAAAGAGAATTAATAAGCCTATCCTATCTTCTTAGTTTTTACTGCAAATGTTTCTCTGTTTTACTTACTATTTATTAATAAGTTCCATGAAGCAAAATATATTACACTAAATAATAGCTCTGAATTATTGATATGCTAAAAACATGTCATCTAAAATGCTCACAAAATTCCAAGCAAAGAAACATCATATCATTTGTCTGAAACGACACTATTTTGACGGAGCATGTCTGAACACCTCTGTTGATTTTAGAAATTACTTTCATACCTGGCTACATTTGCTGATATTCTCTTCCTGACGGTCAGGTTTTCCCAACAGCAGATGACTACTACTTCTCTACAGCTTTTTGAGTAAAGTGTCAAGTCATAAACAGAGAAAAAGCTCATTGTACTTGGGAAATGAAAGGTGCAGAGATCCATTCATGTTTTGCCTCACTTTATTCTATAATCCTTTGCATCCTTTGTTGCACCTAGCAAATCCAAATGCCATTCCGTGGCTTTTTAATATGTCCTTTTTTCTCAGTTTGATTTAAATTGCATTTATGGAGCAGGGTGCAGATACTAGGCTGACAGATCAATAGAGAGAGAAGATGAAGTGCTAGTCCCTCTGCAATCAGTGGCAAATATTCGGTTACACAAACAGGAGCCGAAGCAGGAGCAGAGAGCACATAAGCATGGTAGCTACCATCCCCTAAGCTCCCCATAGATGTATGCTGCTCCCAAGAGACTTTACTGCAATCCTCACGATGATGAAGAGCTTCTTCAGCTCTGAAATGTGAGCAGATGTTGAATGCCCAGTTCCTCCACCACCTGTCGCAGGTGGTGTCACCCCTGTGCCACAGGAGGAGGGAGGGTTTGGAGGAGGGTTTGTCCTGGCCACTGTATGGGCTGCCAGACCTGGGCTTTCTGCACACTCAGAGCAGAGGTAACGAGCCATGTCCCTGATGGTAGATGTTCTGACTAATTTAGAAGAGCACATAAAGAGGCACAAGCCCAGAGACTCAAATATTTTAAAAACAGTGGATTGGTTTTAATATTCATACCTTTACTGTAGCACCAAATCTCTAAGTATAGAGAATAATTACCCTCCTGAGCCTTTCTTTCAAGGAGAGTTACAGGCTGCTCAGCTCATTTCCAGTGCTAATGCAGAGATAGTGGACAGGCTCATTTTCACTGGTGACATACACAGCACATACCAAGGACTTCCAGAATTTCAGGTGTGAGAACTTTAATTTTGTTAAAAATGGCACCATGATGTAATATGTAAAGAAAGCAAATCTCCAACACTGAATTTTCCCATTAAAAACATTAGCTAACCATTCGAGTGTATGCTCTCTGTCTTTAGAAATAGTTCCTGAAGACAGTATGACATGTCTTAGATAGATAAATAATGAGAGATAGAAAATTATGGATTTACAAATAGAGATTTTGTAGATATATCTAAGCATTTATTCAGTAAAATTTATATCTAAACTTAGTATTTTTTCTAAATGTTACCTGGAGTGGGTTTTTTTAATATCCAGGTTATAAATTCCTGAAATTAGGGTTTATAATATGGAATTGTTTATAAGTCTTTATTTATAGCAGCATGAGAAGATGCTGCAGTACTGAACACTAAGCTGTTCTCATTCTGGTATTCCAATCATTCATACCAATTTTTATCGCGAGCCCTCTAATGCAATGCAATGTACAGTGTCTGCCACACAATTGACACACACATTTTTCACATGTCTGTGTATGAGCAGAGCTCTGTAACTGAAAGCATTTTATCAGCTCTGGAGTAAAAGACATCAGGGTGGGAGGGAAGGGATTTAGGTACGTAGCTCTTGTTGATAATGAGAGCTTCACTGTTACTAAATGTTTACTAAAGATAAGAACTAAATATATTTGTGGCATGAACTTCAGATAATAATTTACCTACTCTTTGAGTAGGTAAGCAAAACAAACACTTGGCTCTATCATTTTCAGTAGTGAACAAAGCAATAATTTTCAGAGAAAGAAAGAAAAAAAAAGAGCAACCTTGACTCCGCTTAGGGTATGCTAAGTGGTGATATTTAGAGAGGGGCTAAAGCAGGGGCAGGGCAGCGCCACACTTCCTCTGGGATGTTTGAAAAAAGACTGCACAAAATGCCTGTGATGACAGAGATTGCTCCTTTGTGTGCTCTAGACATGCTTTGGGATGGGTGGGGAAGGGGTCCCATTACTCCTTTTTTCTTGCCTATCCTTTTCCCGAGTGTGTTTTCTTGGAGCTGCCAAACTCTGACTGCTTGCTTTGCTCAGCTGGGCTCTCAAATCCTTCTTTTCTTCTGTGCATTCATGATAAACATACATTATCTTAACACAAGCATTATTTAGCTAGTTCTGACACTACCTGAGACAGTCTGCTAACAAATACTGCAGTCCTCGGTCATTGTGTTTCCAGGGAATGCTCCAGCAGCTGGAAAGCCCTCAGGTCTCAGGCTCCCTCACAGATGGGTGTTTATCAGACATGAGAGCTTTTTTCCTGTGCAGATAGAAGGCTAATTTATTGTTGCCATAACACTATCCATGCTTCTGTTTACAGCTGGGCTTGGGGGCACCCCACTTTGCTGTTTGAGTTGCTCACAGCCTGACCCAGGTCATCAGGGACTACTCTGATGGGGTGCCCATGAATACCAACACTGTGTGTGTCTGTGTGTGTTTTTCCTTTGTGCTATGCCAGAATCTGAATTAGAGCAAACTGTGATCTGTAAAGTTTAGTTTCTAAATTTAGTTTAGTCCTTACAGTGGCTCTTTGGAAACATGGTAAAACAAGCAGCAATGTACTTCTCTGCCACTGGGGAGCCTTACCCTCCTCGCTAGCTCTGGAGGGTCTTCCTTTGCATCCAATGAAGAGAGCTGCCAGGGCCTCACGCTGGGCAGACTTATTTACTCAAACATTTACCTGATTATTCACATGACAGTGATAAGGAGGGTATTTGTTGGCAAACAGGTGTAACTCATCAATAACGGTAGCAGGAGGTCATTTGATGACATGCTTGGACACACTGTGTGTTTGTTTAGTTTTAAAAGTACTCATCTGTCAGGGGAAGGGCAGTTAAAGACTCACACTGCATAAATCAGAAGAAAGCCGCTTTAGCAATCCTAAAATCCAATAGAATTTTTTCAGTGCTCATACTGGCCATAACAATTAGTCACCTTCATCACTTACCATCTATGTTGGTTTGGTCTGGAAATGGGCTTTTCTCCACTGCTCAGAGGTCAGTGCAAATGTGGCTCTTTGGCCAGGGTATGTGATGGTGGGGACAGACACCCAGCTCTTGCTGTGGGCAGCACTGAGAACTGGGAGGTGCAGGGGCAAATGCCATGACCCACTGGAGCTGCCCAACACCTCAGAGCTGGGCTGGGTTCAAGCCTGGAGGCGTTTCTGTGGACGGATAGGTTAGAATGTGTTTCTCTATGTGATATGAAAACAGCAATTCATTATGGATGGTGGTGTCCTATCAGCTATTCCAAAATCATGGCTCTGTACCTGGCATAAATTGGATCTGTGATGAGAACAAACACTCTAAACCTTTACACCCTTTTCAGATAAGTGGTATTTGGTTTGATTCCAAGATCACATATGATTGCAATGAAGTGAGCAACCCTTACTCCACAGGAAGTGCTAAATTTGTCCTTGCTGTAGTACAATATCCCTGTCATTTTCATTCTATGACCAAAAAGCATAATGGTTTTGCCATGTGTGACATTTTTCTCATATATACTGACTGTCAATCCCCACCCTGACTCTGCAGGCAGCTGCATATTTAGGGTGTTCTTTCTGTTA
This sequence comes from Zosterops lateralis, assembly GCF_965231275.1. Taxonomy (NCBI): domain Eukaryota; kingdom Metazoa; phylum Chordata; class Aves; order Passeriformes; family Zosteropidae; genus Zosterops; species Zosterops lateralis. Next base: position 96,834,069 of record NC_139764.1, on the reverse strand, counting down.
AATGCCATTGCACACCCACCCCTCCACATCAGTTTTATGTGAAGCTTGTTAAGATCTTGAAACATCCTTTAGAGACCAAGCTGGCATTTGTAGATACAAAGAGGCTATTGCAATGGTAATGTTTGTTTTAATCTTGTCTTTCTTTTCAATAAGCAACTGAGCCCTTCAGGTTGAATACTAGAGATTCTTCTTATTTTGTCTAAGCATCAATCTCCCAAAGAATGAATATGTAGACTTCTGAGACTATGATGGGGGTAATGCAATACTAACACTGATTTATTTACAATATAGATGTGTGTATGTTTGTGTACGTGTATATATATGTAGAGGAAAACATTTTGATGTCAGTGTTGCTTAAAAACAAAATGCAAAAATAAGCAATTGTAAAGAATGTGTGTGAAAGACAAGCAAGGAAAACAAAAAAAGCACACCAAGTTACATTTTTGGTTGGTACCTATTTTTAGCATTTCCTACTATCGTTTGTTATGTCACTTGTTCTACAGTGGGGACAAAAAGAAATTATTTTACTTTGTGATTATCTTGGAAGGATGGAAGTACGTGAATTCTAGGGATGATAAGTCTGTCAAGATGCAATCATATTTAGTATTTGATTTTAAAGATCCCATTTTAGTCCCATATTTTTCCCTCTCCTGTTCTTCTGCACAACTCCAGTTCCAAAGAGATGTAATCCTACTATAACTAAGAATATTAAATCTGCATGGAAGAAAGCAGAGTTTAAGACAGATATTCAGTAGACACAAATTAAAATAGGTTATAATTAAAGTGTGCCAAAACAGAACCTTGAAGGAAATATTTAACTGTTTGTGCTACCTTCCCTAAAAGGAAGATACATTTTTGCTTTATTAATTATTTTTAAAAATTTGTTTTTTGAAAGTAGCTGTCAAGCTTCCTATTGGTTAAATTTCCAGTGAAAAAATTCTGGTTTTCGTTTGTGTCTTTCAAGCTTTTAACTGTGTTTTTAAGAAGCCCTCTTCAGAGCATGCAATTGTGTAAATAGGCATGTATGTATACATGTATACAGGCATAGGGAGAGGAAAGAAATAGGGAGACAGCATCAGTAACTGACCCCATTCAGACATGCCAATAAAATTATGTTTTCTTATTTGTTCTGTCCATAAAAGTGTTCAGAAAAATTAATAGAGCTATAGTAAGAAGTTCACTGTTGATTCACAATGTGGTGAGCCAGCAGCTTTCTTTTCTCACTGGGGAAGTCACAGAATTGTTGCCATTCATTCTCTCATGGGACTGTGGAAAATGAAGCTCAACCTTTGGAGTGCCAGTGTCAACAGAGAGGTTTGACATAGCTGTTTTGGCTGAGGGAGACCAACAGCCAAAAGAAGGGAAAAAGGTTTCCAGCTGGAAACAGAATTAGTGTATTTAAGTGTTTATCCTTTTCTCCTTGTGGATTTTGTCATCAAATTGTATAAGCTCTTCCTAAGCTGGTGTCCTTGAAGGGGCTCCTCTCCTTCATCTTCTTGATTTGGAAAACAATGTTAAAATAGGAAATATAAAAGTTCATGGACTACCTTGCCAGGTGTTTATATTTTTTTCTCTTGATTCTACCAATTACCTGAATTTAAACGATTGGCATCATGCTTTTCATGTGAAAGCATATATGCATACATTATGTAGGGCTATTATCATACTTCTGACAAATTTGCCCCTTTTCTGCTCAGTCCTTGCTTACGCATGTTTTGTGAACCTTGCAGCAACAGAAGGTTTGTCAGAAAGAGTCACGATGAAGCCAGGAAATGACAGGAAATTATGAAAATCTGAGAGGAAAAAAGATGAACAGGAAGCCAAAAAACGAGAACCCCAAAAAGGATTGTAATGTAGATATTCATAGACATTGTAAGTTGAACCACTAAAAAAACTGCTTGGATTTTTTGTATTTTTTTCATCATTTTGCTTGGAGAAAATTTAAAGAGTAAAATCAGAAGTTTTCATATCCCTCTTCTCTGAAGTACAGTTCAAATTCTCTTGAATTCTCTCATCTTGAACTGTAATTAAAAAATTAACCATGACAGTGCAGACATTCTATAGTTGCTAACTACACAGCCAATACAAAATTCTTTCAATTTTTAAATACAAAAAGGGGGGATGCAATTGTGTCTAGCCCCAAACGAACCTGAGGGATTCTGTTTCCAAGTTCATTCATGTTCATGAAGCTCACCAATATCACAGCTAAGGAGAAAACCTTATCAGTCATCAAATGTCTGTGCACAGACCCAGAGAGTTTGCTCTGAAGAATCATTTGTGATGTCTGAGCTGATTGTAATTGAAGTGTTTGCTATAATTTCCATTGTTTAGCAAATATAATGGCTGGAATAGAGTGTTTTATTTACGATGTGTAGGGATTAAATTTTTGTTTCCCTTGAGGCCTAATTTAAAGGTCTGGTTTTCCCTCAGTTCTCCATTTACTCGTGTTTCAAACAGCAAACAGAAGAACCATTCTGTTAATACATGAAATTCATAATCTTGAATTAAAATCTTCTCCTCATCACTGTTTTGTTCACAGAGTAACCAATGGGACCTTAAAGAATGGGAATGATTTCATTATCTCTCTCCTTCTGTTGTTGAATGGAAAATATCAGAGGGTAATTCACTTGGTCCCATCTTTCTAATACAAGGCTCTCTAGCAACAGATCACTCTCTGAGGAGACTGTTTACTTGCCCTTGGATGGCACAGATACGAGACTAAAAACAAGAGAAAACACAAGTTACAATTGTAATTCCCTTGGCTCCTTCACCCACAGAAAAGATTATTTACTTTCTGGAACTTATTTTCATTGATTGATTTTGTGTTTGAGCAAGATGCCATCTTGAAAGATTTGATGACTGACATCTTTCCCAAATAGATCCAGCCCTGGTTACCAGAGTGCACATTTCATCCCTTTCTGGTACCAACTTTACTCTGAAAAGGATCTCTAAGGAACCATGTAATCTTTGTCTTGGTTAAACCTAAAAATCATTGTTGTGCAAAGAAGGCAAACTTATCAAAACCAGAATTCAATGATAATTAAATATACAGACTTCTACAAAGGATAAATTTCACCTCAGGTTCTTTTATTTTTATTCCATTGAGGCAACCAACAGAGATGATGAATCGTGCCACCACAGGTCTTTTTCAGACGTAGCTTTAAGCCCAGAAACACAGTTCCAAATTTCTTTTGCAGATACTGTATTGATAATACAAAAGTGTGTCATGAAAAGGATGATGAAACAAATTTGGAAGACAATATCAAAATTATTAGCAAAGCAGTAGTCCAGCACATCAGAAAAAAACTGATTTGAAAAGGCTCAAGACAATCCATTTTTTCTTCCTTGGGTGAATGCATTTCAGGTGAATACATCTCAGTTTATAATTAAAAAATCTAACTTTTAGATCAGAAGATTCCTAGTATTCATAAGGAAGATTCTAATTTCCTGTAGATATTAGTCCAAAACTACCTAAAAAATGAAAAAGAGTCTACCATAATGCAATCTACAGTCATCAGCATGACTTACAGCAGCTCTAATTCTCCATTAAAAATATTTCTGCAAGAAAAAAAGCCAAAATTCAATCTACATTTGGCCTTTTCTTTCTGTACCTTATTTCTGTAACATTTTGGGAAATATTTTAGACAGAAAAGCTGTTTCTCAAGAAAGAGGTAAATCTTATAGGCTCTTCTTAGGTAGAAAACTGTGATGAAGAACAGCATAGCAATAGATTATACTATGATTGAATCTTTCATCTGATTAATTTAAAGTGAAAGTCTAATAACTAATGTCTATATTGCTCTTTCAAAACAAGTTGTATTTATTAAAACCATGTCACTCAGTAGTAGAATCCAAAACAGCTAAGTTCTGCTGTATAACAATATATAGAAACAAAGCTCAGTATCATAAAATGAGTAAGAGAAACGGATAATGTAAAAATGAAATTTCAGGAGTAATTTACAAAAGCAAGACATGACTACATGAGTTAGAGTCTTGCTGAAAAATTGGCATCAACACCAATTCTTGTGAAATCTCATGAAATATTTAACAACTAGTTGCTATCTCAAAAGAAACAATCCCAGGACAAATATCTACTCTTAAGTTTCTTTAAAAAAGTTGTAAAAATATAAATGCAGAAGTGAGATTTTGATTAAAGCTATAAAATATATTTAACACATTTGTGTACAGTATTTGAAACTCATTCCTGCTGTCTCTGAATTTGTCTCTGCAAGGACATGGACTGGGATATCTCTAGTGGAATAAATGTGTTAAGAGTAGTTAAATTGGAATAACTCATTTCATGGGCAGAGTATTTTAAAATACAAATTATTTTATTCTAGAATAATTGTAACATTTACAACATTCAAGTGATTAAAAAAAACCCAAAAAACAAACAAAAAAAACCCCAACAAAATGCAAACAACCCACGCTGTTATACAAAATAGATTGTTAACAGATGAAATCTGTTTTCCAAATAGCTATTGCAGCACAAGGTTATGTACAAGAGCTATTCTGGCCAGTGCTGTTATTGGAAAGAAGTCTCAAAAATATGCTTCAGAACAGACAATATAGATTCTGCATCTGGTGTAGCTGTGTAAATGATATTGACTCTCAGGATTTAAATAAATGGTCTCATCAGCTTCAGTTTTCTGAAGTTCCATACCAGAAAGCCAGTTTTAGTGTTTTATCTAGTCAAAGGAAAAATATCACATCTATATACCTTTTAAGACCACTGGTCTTACACCATGATAATTACAGCAAATTATTACTTGAGGGTTAAATATAAAAGGGTTTAACTCGTCATGAAAATTGTCATGTTTTTGACTGTCCTTCAGAGTATGTTTTAATCCAGAATAACAATTCATTTGAAGAACAATAATTCCTAGTCTGCAAATCTTTTCCTCAAAAAATTGATAATCACAAAAAAGAAGTGAGGTTGATAAATATTTCTGCTATTTAGGTACAAATTATTTTTTCCACGTCTTGTCCAAAGTTCTAAAAGTGTAACTCCAAATAATTTCTATCAATTTAAAATAAGCTATTTTTTTTCCTATGAAATCTCTTACCTGGCCTTTGAGCAGTTTTCAATACATGCATATCTATAACCTCAAAACTGTGAAATTGTGAACCTCAACCTGTGAAATGATACCTATCTACTGAAAAAGCCGCCCACCCCTTGTGTGCAGCTCTGAGTGCCCTGCACGCAGGAGTGGAAGGTGGCAGAGGCTGGTGGGAGCACTGGGTGTGCAGTGGCTGCAGGATGACAGTTGTATGTGGAACTGTCAGCCTTCAAAGTCACTTGGCTACATACACCCTACTTAAATCTTCCTGCTGCGAAGGCAGAAATTCTCTCCTGTCCTATTTTTAGTGCAGAATCAAAATCTCTTATTTGCTTACCCTGGTAGTCACTGTAGATGTGTGATGTGCTAGGGTGCTATTGCTTTACTCAGATACTATAGAAAACCATTGTTAGCATTTTCACTTTTGGGAAAAAAGCTCTGGAGCCTCCAATAGTCACAGTTTTATATCTCATGGAGTTCCAGCAGTACACTGATTCTTGCTATGGTGCTCCAAAGTGACTCCATAAACCTTATTTTCCTCAAGTTCTGACCTGTTCTTTTCACATTCTGAAGAAGTTTGACATAGTCATTATCGCGTGATTTGGAATTACGCCAAAACAGAAAGGCTGACTGATTGTTTTCCTTTTAGTTGTTTAGGTCTTTTGGTACATAAAGACCTGGCCAGCTTCAGGAAGAAAATTGTGCAAGCTACCCAAGGACAATGCTCATAGGAGTATGGGAAACAAGTGGTGGATGCTCAGCTGAGACGGTTCAAGGCAAATCTTAACATGATACCAATTTGAATGTTAAATAGTCTCTTAATGGAATGGCTTAAATTTCTATAATCTCATTTATAATTAATCATCACAAAGCTTCTAGGAGTACATAATCAACAAAACTCCATTGAAAGTGATGGATTTGTTGAGGCAAGAAAACAATGTTTCAGGAGAAAGTGCTTGACTTCTGAAAATATCTTTCAATTATTTCAGAGATTCATAGTATAAATGTACCTATTTAAATAGGTATTGAGGGATTTTTAACAGTAGAAAGAAGTACACAATTCTAGAATATTATTCATCAAATACTAATGTTTTTGTGCTAAGGTAAACATCTAAAATATGTTGGAAATTTTGTTTCAAATAAGTCACTCTCTTGAATATTGCATTGTGTTTATGTACGAAATTTTGGGTAGCAGGAGGGCATCATCACTAAAGCTCAGCAATAAGTTAAATTCTCTGTAAATAATGTTAATTCATGTTAAATAACATTAATAAATAACATGTTTAATCCAGAATATTTAATATTTAACATGTTAAATAACATGGATAAATTCATGTTAAATAACATGAATCTCACCTGCTGTGCTTACCAACTTTGTAAGTTAGGAAAAGTGGGAAAGTCTACCCATTATCTTACTTGCAAAGGAAGCAGGCACAACTGGAATTCAGATATTTTAGAAACTTTTCCTATCTGAATGAAAAGAGATCTGGCCCATCTCGTTGGCTGGGGAATCTAGCAGTGCTCTTAGCTGCTGCTGTAGAAGGAATGGAGCCACTCATTTGGTCATTGTATGTTCGCATAAATTTCAGGATAAATTTTTCTTCACACTGTCTCAAAACAAAATATTTTTGAAAGCTTTACTCACCTTCATGTATATGTGTAAACAGAAAGTAAAATAAATAAATTTGATCTTCTATGTATTCACAAATTTGTTTTGCATCTTCTGTGAGACTATTTGTCCATAATAAAGTAGCTAAGTTTGCCTCAAGACTGCTGTTAGATTATCTTAAATTCTGTTTTCAGGTAAAAACATTCATACTTTGAAATTGTCCAATTTAAATTATTTTATCAATTAACATTAATATGTATATACTTTTATTAAATGATTCATAACACTTGCTATTTCTTTCAAAAAAAATCAGAAAATGTTTTTGCAGGCTTTTTGGTTTTGGTGGGGGTGGTTTTTTGTTTGTTTGTTTTTGTGTGGGGTTTTTTCTGGGTTTGTTTTTTTGTTTGTTTTTGTATTGAGTCTATTCATATCAAACATGCCTGCCATTTTTTGAGACAGGCTCAAACAGATTTTAAGTTTTTTTCCCTTTTTTTTTTGTGTTCTCTTTGAAGAAATCAAAATTGAAGATCTGTTCTACATTTTCTTGCTCTTTTGCAGCTGGGTATAAGGTGAAGAATGAAAGCAAAAATTAACTGAAAATAACTTTTCAGTATTCTCTTAACTTTCAGAAAGGTAGATGGGCCAATTTGCAGTGCTTTGTTTTGTTGTGGTTTTGGGGATTCTTTTTTTTTTTTTTTTTTTTTGTTTTGTTTTGTTTTGTTTTTTGTTTTTCTAAGCAGAAGAAGCTTGTGAACAGCTGAGAGTGGTTAAAGGAAATAAAAATGACGTGTGAGGGGGGAAAATCTATCCTCAACAAGAACAGAATTGAATACCGTTTCTCAACAGTAACCTGAGCAAAATATAAAAGGGGAAATGTTTATGACAATTTAAACCTCTTCTAACTCAAAATCAATGTTGTGAAAAGGAGCAAATTCATCAGGAAAGTGCAGCTCCACAGAGGTCAGTTATTCAGTGCTCTACTGCAGAAGAGCCCATTATGTTGATGCAAGCACAATTTTGCTGACTGTGGAAAAAACACCACTCAGTTCAGAGCATCACTGATGAGGACAGGTTTAAATTTAGCTTTAGAGCCCTCACAAGCATTATTAAGAGGGTGAAGCTTCTGGGCATTTTCTAGCTCATTGCTGGCCATTTTGCACAACTGCCTGTTCTCTGTTGCAGGGGGCAAATGTCTCTTCACAGGTTGTTACTTTTTGTGTGTCTTATTTGGCAAGAAGATGATCAAACAAACAAATCACTACCAACTTCTTTGCTTTGGGGAGATGTCTGGAAAATATGTTCTCTTTACTGGCTTCATCATTCTCTGGAGTGGTATTACATTTCTGGAGAAATGCTTGAGGGAGCTCACACAAGGGTGATGAACTACAGGATGGAAAATTGCTTGTGGGGTCTGTTAAAAACAACACAACAAACTTGTATGTTTTAACTTAATTATCTGCTGAATACTCATCTGAGTCTGGTTATTAATGGTATTCACAACATAATTGCAATCTTGATTGATTCACTGTTTTCCTCTTTGCAGGTCATAGTAAGCATTAACACATTTTTGTAATAATCATCTGCAATTAGTGAAGTGAATGAGGTTTTGAGTGTGACTTTACATTTGTCTGTTATAGCTGTCTATTTTCATACACCTATTCATTGAGTTTAGTTACTGTGAAAAGCAAGAAAATATAATTAGAGCTATTTTGGTTAATGGAAAGCAGAAACAGCCTTATAGCAAAAAGGCCAAGTACATTTATCTACCAGGTGACAATAATTGCATATTTTAAAGGATGGATATTTTTAAGCACAAGGTTTCCTACTGGTCATACATGTTGTGGGGAAAGGGGAATGTGTGCATTTTACTTTGTGATTTTTTTTAAGTTGGTCATTTTAGGTAACTAGTCTGCAAATTTGTTTGTTGTCCTGAACATCCCTTATGGTAAATCCATTTAAAAAATATATATATATTTTGAAAGCAAGTGCGGCAGAAAAGAATTGTGGAAACTTTGGTGGATAATTTTCTTTTGAAAGACCACTTCTAAGGAGAAGAGAAAAGTGGTGTATATAAATTGTTGATTGGCTTTAACTCCGCATTGTTAGAAGACCATTTCAAATTCTGTCTCCCTAGAAGGCAATAACTTTCCACTTTTAGCCAGGTGCATGAGCACTGCTCCTGGATGGATGTGAAAAACCCAAAGGGAAAAAGAAAGCTAGCAGTTTATATATGCATGGTAAAATTAGGGAAAGAAATGGGCATCGATGCCCTGATCTTGGAAAGTGATGAATGATTCCTATAAGGTATTGAATACATCTAATTTACAGGACTATCTTCATGAATAGTTACATACCCATTACAGTGCTTTCTCAAAGTTGACATTAATTAAAATTCAAATTAGAGTGCTGCAATAATTGCAATATTTCTCATTTGCAAATAGGAAACTGAGGGCCTGAAAGAATCAGGACTGATGTACATAAGAATACAAGTATAAACCCCACACCTCTGTTCACATCTGCCTAATAAAAACCTCTCCCAAATCCAGCTCCTCACAGTTTGTACAGGGTACAGCAATCTCCTGTGGGGTTGAGGGACACCGGGTTCTCCTGCAGGGCCAAGAGCATTCTTGTTGCTATGGGCTTAAACTGCTTCTTTTCTGCTACTTTAAAATACAGCCATTGCACATAAAAATGAAATATGATTGAAAAGAGTGCCTTTGACCTACATATGTTCAACATTTGCCAATACTTAAAAGTGCATGGACAATCAGCTGGAAGAGGGCTATAAAATCACTTCTCATGTAAAGTCATAGAAAATCATCTAAATACCAAGAAAAAGAAAAGTCCAACAGTTTTGTGGGTGGGTTGTTGTTGTTTTCTTCTTTCTTTACTTCTTTGCTTGTTTTTTTTTTTTGTTTTTTTTTTTTTTTTTTTTTTTTTTGGTTGTTTGGTTTTCGTTTCATTGTCAGGCTTCTTGGATTTTGTCCACATAAAGTTATCAGGATTATCACCTGTGTGGAAGTGTCAAAACATTTCATTTTAAGCCTGTTTTACATAAAGCTGTTATATTTTCCACTAATTATGAGACATTCCACCTCTGCAGACACGAGTATATGATTAGCAGATGTGAAATATATAATGCAAGCAAACAAACACAGTAAGTCCCCCAAACTGGATTTAGCATCAGTATTATTTAACACTGGCTGTGTGCAGATCAGCTTTCATTTGCTCTTTTCTTGCATTTGCATGTTCTTATTTTTTAGATTAACTTATAAGTTTTTCAGAGTTTCATATTTTATTACCTCTAAGCTGTTTAAAGCTTTTTTGAAGTTGCATGTGTTTGGGGAAAAAAAGTGCCACTTTGTCTTCCATCATTGTGTATTGTTGCTGTTGCAGTGGTGGGGAATTACAGTTAAGCTCTGTTGCAGAGGTGGCTGTGAACAAGACAAAGCCTTTACAGGGAAGTTGTATGTCTATGTCCAGTGAAGAGTTAAGGCTTGCAGCCTCTACTCTTTTTAGGTTTACAAGTCCCTGCTACCTAAACCAATACTATAGGATTCCTAAAGACTGCCAAAGTGGCTTTTGCTCTTTATTAAATTCAAGAAATGTAATACATTTTTTTCCAAATGAGATACACCCAAGAGTAATGATAGACCTGGCAATAGAGCTCACCAAGCCAGTTTTACTCATTTACCAGCAGTTCTGATTAATTGAAGAAGTCCCACTTGACTGGAAATTAACAAATATAATTCTTGTCTATGAGAAGGGTTGGAAGGATGGTCTAGGGGATAACCAGCCTGATCTCAGTACCAGGAAGGTCATGGAGCAGATCTTTCTGAGTACCACCATACAGCACAGGCAGGGATCAGGCCAAGCCAACATACGCTTGCAAAAGGCAGGTCCTGCTTGACAGTGTGATCTCCTTCTATGACAAAGTGACCAACTTTGTTGGTGAGGGAAAGGCTGTGGCTGTTGTCTGTCTACATTTTCTATAAAGTGTTTGACACCATCTCCCACAGCATTGCCTGGAGAAGCTGGCAGTCCGTTGCTTGCACAGGGGCACCCTTTGCTGGATTAAAACTGGCTGGATGGCCAGGCCCAGAGAGAGCTGGTGAATGGTGCCACACCTAGTTGGTGGCTGGTCACTAGTGGGGACCCCCAAGCCTCAGTATTGGGGCCACTCCTGTTTAATATCTTTATCAAAGATCTGGACAAGGGGATCAAGGGCACCCTCAATCAGTTTGCTGACAGCACTGGTTTGGGTGGGAGTGTTGATCTGCTTCTGTTGAGGACAGGAAGGCTCTGCACAGGAATCTGGACAGGCTGGATCAGTGGGCCAAAGGTAAGAGGTTCAACAAGGCCAACTGCTGGGTCCTGCACCTGGATCACAAAAACCCCCTGCAGCGCTACAGGCTGGGGAAGAACAGCTGGAAAATGGCTCAGCAGAAAGTGACTTTGGGGTGCTGGTCAACAGCTGGCTGAACATGAGCCAACGTATGCCCAGGTGGCCAAAATGCCAATGGAATCCTGGCCTGGATCAGCAATAGTGTGGCCAGCAGGAACAGGGCAGGGATTGGCCCCTGTACTCAGCATTGGTTAGGCCATACCTTGAGTCCTGTGTTCAGTTCTGAGCAATTCACTTCAAAAATGACATTGAAGTACTGGAGGGCATCCAAAGAGGGGAAATGAAGGAGGTGAATGGTCTGGAGCTCAAGTCCTGTGAAGGAACTGAGGTTGTTTAGTCTGAAGCAAAGGAGGTTTGAGGGGGGCCTCATTGCTCTATACAATTGCCTGAAAGAAGATTGTAGTGGGATGGAGGTTGGTCTCTTCTGTCATGTGTGAAGTGAAAGCGTGAGAGAAAATTACCTTACGTTGTACCAGGGAAGGTTGAGATTAGATATTGAAAAAAAAAAAAAAGTGAAAAAGGGATTAAGAATGGGAATAAACTGCCCAGTGATATGTTGAATTCACCATATCTGGAAGTGTTTAAGAGGTGTCTGGATGTGGGACTTAGGTATATGGTTTAAGTTTTTGTTGATGGTTGGATTGGATGATCTGGAATGTCACTTCCAACGCTGATGATTCTGTAGGTCTATAATAGATGAATCAAGTTACTTTGTGCAAACTGGAATGCAATTTTTTCAAATGTTTGTATACAAGCACTGTAGCATTTTGGTGCAACATTTTTGAAGCTGAGAGTTTCTTGACTCTTTGAATGAAGATTTTCTTGTTCTTATAGATGTTTCCTGTCTAAATGAAAACGTCATGAACCGTAGAGAAACATACCTTTAAAAGATTAAGCTTTACGTTAATTTTTTGCTGTAATACAGGAAATATTTTGCCTCTGAGATTATACTGCTAGTCTCTAGAACATTATCCTTACATACAGAGTTAAGGCCTATGGGTTTCCCATCGATATCTCAGAAAATGCTGGCTCTATGTATGTCTGCATTGACAGTAAAGATGAACATTGCTTTACACATGTACAGATATTCAGAGAAGGAGGAGATGAACTAAGAGGAAATGACAGGGTTTGATGATGGGTTAGGTTGTCATTGGGACAATTAGCTGTAACATTATCAGGTCCCCAACCCTGTAAATATAATTGTGAAGAAAATCCCTGCTGAATTCCTGTTATTACTGAAAAAGCATGTATAAAATTGAAATTATAAGAAGGTCAAGCTGTTTACATTTGACCATAACAGAGTCCCCATAGACTAAAAACAGTGATGATTTTAAATAAATAAATAAATATTTGCACCTTTTTTTTTTAAGAATTCAAGACAAAAATATTAAATTGAAAAGAAAAATTCCCATCACCATTTACTCATCTTCATGAAATTAAGATGAGTTCCTGTAGATGCAAGTGAGCAATTTCTAGCATACACCAGGAGGTCACCACACAGCATTTCTTGTAGTGCCAGATGACAGCTATGATAATGTCTGATGACAGACATTCTAATAATTAGTTTTTCTGTGTCTTTGCAAAGCCATCTTTGTAGATTCATAGAATTCTTTCCTTGTTCATCTCTTTTTCCACTTATTAGCATTTCAATCTTTTCCTTGGAAGCCAAACTGAAAATATGGGGAATTAAGATTTTTAATGTCTTTTTCATAGGGGGAAAGAAACTTCTGAATGACTGTGAGCTGTCTGTTGCTTTTGTTGATGTTGCTATAATTGATATTGCACAGAATGGCACAGTGATGTATGATTTCTATGGTTTTTTTTAATCAAGTCTAATACAATCAGTCTTAACAAGAAGATTAACAGCAAACAGCATCAAAAATTCAAGCAGAAGAAATGTGAAAACTCATCTGTGGAAGGAGTAGATCATAATGCCAGCAATCAAGAATCTGAGATTTTAGGAGGAGCACACAGGTATATTTAAAGAGGGAAATCACAGTTTATCTTGTGATAAACTTTATCAACAAACATCCTTGTTGCCACAGGACTCTGCCTTAGACTGTGTCCTGCTTCCAATACTCAGGACATCTCGTTTGGTGGCTGCATGATCTGGTGTCTGCCCACAGGCCAAATCAGAGACTGCTCGAACACATTCACCAGAGGGTAATAGTTCCAAGCACTTAACAGCAAGAGCCAAAATGCCAGAACTTTCCATTTGGGCAGGTATCATATTTTTTGGATCTCCTGTGCACTCTTTTCTCTATTCCAAATGAGATGTTGTTGGGATGCAAAATCTCGATGACAAGATGTGTTAAACTGAGGGAGATGAAGAAGACCTTAGACATAATGAGAGTAAGTCTAAATAAATACATAAATGTAAACATGCTGTCAAATTAGAAGTTATTTCAATTCTCTTTTTCATGAAAACTCAAGCTGTTACACTAATTTATTTAAATTGACTCAACAGGGGTCTTGGCAAGGTAGGTCAAGGTGGATTTTCTGGTAGGTGAACTGTTCTGAAATCCTTAGTGGAACAAATTTCCCAGAAAATTAATTATAATGCTTTAATATTCACATTAGAGAACAGAAATATGAT